>NC_142246.1:37768177-38378021 GCF_052056855.1 Sturnus vulgaris | reverse complement strand
ACATTTCTTTTCCCCAGTTTTCAAACCTCATTTTAATATTGCCAATTATGTTTTAATTTATTTCTCCTTTGTAGCATATGAATTGAGCTGCAAGTACATAATTTGCATTGGAAAGAAATAAATTTTCGTTTATTATTTTTATGCAAGTAATTTCTGTAAATTCCACCTTTTTTGTTGCTTGTTTGTTTGATTTTACAAATATCTTGCTCTAATAATGAAGCAACAGTTTCCAGTGAATTTTCTGGTAATTTTTGGTTTATTATTTAATGACCTGAGGCAAGACTGAAAGTAGTAGACATTCTTCCAAAGCAGGGAGGAGCTGCAGTAATGAGAAATCTCTTTGGTATTATTGCTATTATGAGCCATTTTCAAAAGTTTATGATGCAGATATGCAAGCATGAAAGCACCTAGATATTGAAAAAAAAAATATATATAATAACCATTTGCAAGTCCTAATTCTTTCCAGACTATATCTAAAAACAATTGCCTAACTACTTCATATTTTTTCAAACCTTAGAATATGCTTCTCTTCCTTGAGCAGTAGGTATTTCTCAGACACTAGATGACTGTAGCAGAAGCCATTATATTACTTTATGCTTTTGCTTGAGGATGAATGCATGGTAAATACCCATCTTTGTTTTTCAGTAACCATTACCATTGCTCTCTCTTTCCTTTTAAGTCTGTGTGAAATTACCTAAAAATTTTCTTTATCATGGTAGCTGCATTAAATTTAGATTAAAGGGGTTTTTTGTGGACACAGGAAAAGACTGTTGAAAGAAAACAAAAAAATTTCTGCAGCCTATATGGTCTTCAATCTCTGAATAAAGTAGCTTGCATGGTTCCAGTCTGAAAAATTTGTAAGGAGAAAAGTCCTGTCTAGCTTTGGAGCTTTTCTTCCTGTCTTCCAGACAGATGCATATCCACTTGCTCATTTGTGTGAAGTGTCCATGTGGTCCACTGGTCCAGCTCTACAGTCTTTATTTTCAAAGGTGTAGGCTGTACCACACAAAAAGAACACTTTAGAGAAGAACACTTTTTAAATTAATTATTTTTTAATGTATTCTTTAATGTGTTGTTTTAGTCTCAGACCTGTTCCTTGGTGAAAAGATCATGTCAGTAGCTAGACTAAAACTACAAACAGAACATATTTAAGCTTCATTACTTACAATAGGAAGTCAATGTTTAGCACATTTAAAAAGCTGTGAATCTTAATGTAAGGCAAAACAAAGTCTTACTGAAACCAGATCATGTTTTCTACGTAGTAAGACTGGCTTGATCTGGTCTTGTGTTTAGGCCCTCAGCCTAAGACATTCTAAATCCATGTTTTTAAATATGTATCCTCTCTTGTGTTCTTATGTTCCTAAATTAAGCATATTTGTTATACTGGTCATATTTTTGGTTCTTCTGCCTACTTCCTTTTTGTTAATTACAAGTATATTGCTTGTGCAGCAATTTGTCTCAATCTGTGTTCTCATCTTCTGATTTCAAGATCTTCAAGATCTCCTTAATGATGCTGCTAGGTTATTCTGAACCCAGTTTTCTTCAGAATTCTCCTCCATTTTTGTTCTTAGCAAATATAAAATGTTTTGGATTAAAGTACCTTCTCATCATTTACATCTCTGGGAAATCTTTTAGCAACAGGAATGCATTTACTAGTAAATGCAATAGTCAGTAATTAGGAATTTATTCTTAGCTGAAAGATTCAGTAATAGAGCTGTATTTGACTACAAAATTGTGTCTTCATTTAGTTGTTTGTATTCCTTTGTCTAATTCCAATGTCCGGATGGTTTATTTTAGTTTTTACCTTTTATGCATGCCTGACTGACTAAACATTCATTTGTAAACTGTTCAAACTTCCAAAATCTAAAAATACCACCCTGCAGTGTGACGATCATTCTTAGACATGCTCTTTTTTCTTGCTTGTCTTTGCAAATTCTCTCCTCTGTGCTTATCTAATGTGGTTTTAGAAATGTAAAAGAAGATACATTTCTATAGAAAAAAACAGCACACTGAAACTGAAATTAACTGCTGAAGAGTTTAATGCTTCTAACATTGCTGATACCAGTGTAAGCTGAAGGCATTCCTTCTTGGATTCTGATGGGACCCAATCTCCTAATGCTAGCAGGTTTGAGGCTTATGAGTATTCAGTCAGTCTGGGACATGCCTAATTTAGGTTGAAATGATAGATTGAGGAAAACAGCCTGCTGCTGAAAGTGATTTGAGCATAGTGAGCAGGACTTGGTTGGTTACCCGTCCCTTCATGTTATACTCAGAGTTTTGGTAGGTTTCAGTTAAAGTTTTCCAATAATTAATTATTAGACTACCAATAAACTTCCAACAAAGTACTGGAGAGAACAAGCTACCATTACATGACACATCTTAAGGTAACTGACTTTTGTGCTCATATTTGAGCTGAGTTATTGTTCCCACCATAGAGATAGTTTTTTAGTAAGTAAATTAAGTTGATTAACAGTATGTTAATGCTCAATACTCTTGGGACAGAAAAAAATGTACTGAATTATTTGTAGGTAAGTTACAAGTCTTGTAACTGTCATATTTACTGCAAGTTGTAATATGCTAAAGATGTTTTTTCCCAAAATATTGTAAAGAATGTATTTCAACAAGCTACTCGCATCTGCTGCCATGCAATTTTGATAGCAGCTATCAAGAGTGATAAAATAAAACACTTGTTAAAGAGCAAATGTGATCAAAGTAGCAGTTGAAACAGTCAAACTTTTAACATAATGAGAAAAGTAAGTCATTGTAGAGCAAAGATATGTTGGAGAAATAGTGGCATACTTAAACAGATTCTGCTATTCACCTATGTTAACAATTTGTGACATCTTTCTAAGCAGAATTCAATGAAACAGGTGGCATCACAGAGCAAAAGACTCAGGCATCAGTGAGAAGAATGGATGTGCCTGAGAACTGGATGCTCAAGAGTGGTGAGAGTTTTAAAACTTTGACAGCTTAGAAACTTCATCCCTTAGATGGAAACCTCAGCAGTTAATCTTGTATGCTCTGGGCCAAAAAAATCAGTGTGCTCGAACAAAGCACCTAATATAAAAACAGCTACCAGAAGCAGGGCTCAGACAAAGATCTATAGAGAAACCTTACCAGACCCTGCGTTCTCAGAGTCAAGAGACAGAGTGAAATAGGAGAAATAAGAAATTAAGGATTTTTAAATGCAGGGGATGGAAAAGTAGAGCTACCCCTCTATTGTCGTCTGACCCACACTCTAACGTAGTGCATAGGAGGCCATGGCATTGAATTCTAGAAGCTTATGAAAGTGTTAAGTGAAGGACATTGTAACAGGTAATGATGATATTAACATCAGCTATGAGATAACTTGGTAACTAAAAAAAATGTAAATTGTTCTCACCAAATAATAGGGAATTACATAGGAATGCCATAAAACTGTGAATCTAATTGGCAAAGGGGCTCGGCAAAAGTATGTGGAATGCTTGCATTTTATGAAAAACCCAACCAAACAGGCTAGAATGTTTCTATCTGAATTTTCACTTTAATGATTATTACTGGTATTAATGGTTATTATGGGTATTAATTATTAATGCAGTTTTTGGTAGGGAATAATAAGTGTATGCAAGATTTCATAGCATGAAAAATGGCTTTTGTAAATAGATGGAAATCCAAGTCATTGTTGTTTCCTCTGTATAATGGAAAGTAATCCTGGGGTTGTAAAATGGAGGAGATTTGACTTTTAGATTGCACTGTCATAAAAAAGGCTACTCGATCCTGCATTCCTGCTTGTTTTAATAAAAAAATGAAATTTTGTTTTGATTTTATTGAAATTATTGTATGAGCTTTGTTCCAAACCAAAATTAAAAAAAAAAAAAAAATCAGGGTGTAGGATGTAGCCAGGATGTAAAAGTAATTTTGATTATTGTTATTGCTGTAGTCATATACATGAGGACTCAAAGCATCACAACTTGCAGTCAGGGTCTAGAGGGAATCTGTTGCTTACCTCTGTACAACTCCCTCTCCCTTGCTATACTTTAGATGAAAACTGCTGAAACAATTTGGTTTCCTTCTAAAGCTATAGTCACTCCACCCTGGGGACAGCCTGTTCTCAAAAAGCAGAATATTAATTATGCTGGGCAGAAAACCTGTGTTCAAGAAGCTGTAGAAGTAAAAAGAAAAGTGGACTGCAGGAGGAAGACTGAGTTACACAGCTTGTTTTATAGCAAGGACGATAGAAATCCTAAAATACTTTAAAGCAGTATTGAAACAAATACTACAGATCCTGTAGAAGTGGTCTGTGAAGCAGACTGGTGCTAGGTCCTTTGGAGCTGCAACAGCTAACAGTGAGGAGAGCACTTATGAAATGAAAATCCAACCAAATGAACTTCCAGGAGCAGTATAGAAGTAAGATGTAGACAATACTGCATAGTAGCACCAAAATCTCTACACAGACCTTCTACTGAAAGGGTCAGCACGGTATTAGTAGAATAGCACACTGAAATGGTTCCACTTCAGCCATGATTTTTCCGTTAGAACAATTCTTAGAAATAGGTCATGCATCAAATAGCACCATTTCCTTAAGCTTATAATTTCAATATTTATGAGCTGATTTGAATCCCAAATCAAAAAAGAAGTGCAGTTGTGCAGCTGTAGAAAACAACTTATCTGATGCATAACTAATTGCCTGGAAAGGTTCAGCTGATTTCCTTGCCTCTCCTTCCCCTTCCGCTTCATTCCCTATGCATATAAGTTGGTAGCAAACTTTCTAAAATATAAACGAGTCTCATAAATTCTGCTAAGTGCTCACAAATCAGTTTCACTTTGAATAAACACTGAGCTATGGAAAAACATAAAATCAGTGTGAGATAACTGCTTTAAAGTTCTTTTTTTATTCCAAGAACCATGATTTCTGTGTGTTTCTGGCCTTTTCAGTTCAGGAGGGACAATGTTTGTGCTTGGCTCTATTTCATTTTTTTGTTGTTTTTGCTTTTGGTTTTCCCTGATAGCTTTAGCTGGTCCTTCTATCTTTAAAATATTGCAATGTTTCTTGTTATGTATTTTTCAACTTCTAGGTACGTCTTTTAACTTTTAAAAAGCATGCTTGTACCCCTGTGCAAAACAGATTCTGTTGTTGCTTGGTGAATGGAAACAGTTCTGCTGGAGATGCTGAAGGGGAAAAATGGCAGCCCTAAATCACTCAAGAATTTTTTTTTTATTTCAAAGAGTGGGATTTTAAATTCAGGTAGTTTGAATATGAAGTTATATATAGCATGATATCACCAGTATAGTTGCGAGTGAAGCTTCAAAGAAAAAAGTTGCTGCAGTGATCTTCTCTTAACCAGAAATATTTTGTTCCACCATGGAGTGGAAGACAAGAAAAGGTTTTACGGGGATATTGGCAGTGATTCATGTCAATTTTCTCACCTTCTCTACTGAGAAAAATAATTGATTTAAGATAATTGAATGGATGGGTGACTAGTACTTCAGTGTTCGAAATTTCTGTAGATAAAATTCTCGAAAGATATTTTGGGAATTGGGTTTTGGTTTGTGGTTTATTTTGTTGTTGTTGTTGTTGTTTGTTTGTTTTTTAATTTAGGGATTCAAATGCACTTATATCAGTTTCAAACATCTCTGAGAAGGTAGGACTAAAGAAAGAATAGGTGAGAAGAAACTGTTTTAGTATGTTTTGCTTTCTACCTCTTAGAGACTTTGAATTGTGGAGGGAAAAGAGGGTGCTGACCTTGAGGGAGCAGAAACCAAAATAGTCCTGTCACCCTGTAAGAAAAGCTAGCCTTTCAAAACTGCAAAGTGCCACCAAAACAGACACACTTGATAGAACTGTCAAAAAGTTATTAAGGAATATTCAATATTTTCTCTAGGGTAGATCTGACTGTGGACAAAAAAATATCATGATTGCCCAAGAAGATCACATCCCTCGAGTTTGGTGCTTCTGAGACTCTGGGTTGCTTTGCTGAGGAAGATATTTCTCACCTTCTCCTGGAGCATTTTAGAGGTTCGTGCTAGACAAAAGACTGGTGCTATTTTTGTTTAATATCTTAGCAATTTGTGTTCAGACCCAGGTTGTTCTGCAACAACAGACTTTTCAGACATTAGAGGAGCTGCCATGATATCCATCCAACCAGCTTATTGCACCACCCCAAAAGCTCTGCAGTATTTCTGCGATGAAAGTTAATTTCTTCAGAGCTTGATAAACTTATCCTTAAAATCCTGCCGACTATGTGAGACATTCAGCACTTTGATTTATGCCTTGACATTTCAGTCAGAACATACGTCCTTAAACACAAAACCAATTATTGGTGATTCACTCATTTAAGGTTATTTTTTCTTATAATTTCTTTGATCCTTGGCAACTTCTAAAATAATAGCATTATTTAAACGCTTAATAGTTATTTTACTCTGGAGGGAGATCGAAATCTCCAATATATTTGAGTTCCTAATAGCATAATTGTTTCCATGACATCAGTGATTTTTAAGTTTTACCTACTGCTAGTGAGCTGGGTAGCTGGGAGTTAATTAGTGTTTGAACGCTAGTTAGAAACTGTTCATACATCAGAAGAACCTCATGCCCATGTGCATTGTGAACATGAAAATAATCTGCCTTTGAACTGCTATTTTTTTAATTAAAACCTTGTCTGTAGCTAGTGCATAACCCAAACCAGTCACCTAGCAGGTTTTAGTTCTGATAGCCTTCTTTTTAATGTTTTCACAGGCATTTCCTTGGAAGAAAATAGATCTATACTACCATGGATGTCTGGATTTCTGATGAATGTTGGTCAATACTATATGTTGCATTCCTGTTGGTTTGGCAGAGTAGGCAAGGGACTCCAGGAAGGCTTAGTGTGCCACAGAGTCTACAAAGAGTTTGCAGCCTTCTTATTTCCAGGAACACATTTCTAACCTTTATTTTGACCTTATGCTCCTCACAGATCTCTTGTATCTGCATTTAAAAATCCTTTTAAGACTTTTACCTCTCTTTAACTTGAAAGACTAGTTATCTTTGCCTTTTGAAATTTCTTTCTGTGTTTGAGGCATTTGAAACTGTATTTCTCTAGACTACTTCATCCAGAAACAGGTAAATATAAATGTTTTTATTATAGTTCTAGGCACAAACATTGTTTATTTAAATGACTTCATTCTTCTCTGAATATAAAACAGCCCTTTAATGTTAGCTCTTTTGCACTTCTCTTCAAGAAATCTGATATAATTTATGCAAAACATAATAGGACACCTGTGTGTGCTGGATAAAAACTGGCATATATAATATTAGATGGGGAAAGTTCACATCCTAAGCACAGAAAACAAGCAGCAGAGCTCTGGAATGTCTTTTAACCTTTTTGTTGTAATTTTGGAATTAAGAAATCTCTGCAAATGAAAATCTGTGACAGCTTTAGCAGGTAAGGGGTGACCAGTAAAGAAGTAAGAAGTATAAAGAGAAGAATTTCTATGTTGTTTTGTCAAACATGAGATAAAATTTTAAGCAGTTTCTCATGTGTACTGAAGTTCATCCCATGCAACGAAACCTAATGGATAGACTGAAATATTAAGAGTAAAGTAATTGACTTTTGATTATTTTATCAATCTCACAAGCAGTAAATTGGAAATGTCATTAAATGTTGCACTGATTGTGTATCAAAGAAAGATTATAACAGAAACATCTGACAGTTTTTGATTTTTCAACGAGAAAGTGATGGGAGCTTTTTTTAAGAATACAGTATTTGATATTTTAAAATTTTTTAATTTAGATGGAAGAAGAAGGGATGACTGTTAGATCTGCAGGTGTGGAAACTGCTACAGGTTGTGCTAATAATGCAGTTGTTTGAGGGAAAGCCTCAGTTTTAACTTCCATTTTTGGGATTTTTCAAGCCTTCCTTTTTTTAGCTTTTTCTTTTTTTTTTCTATTTTTGGAGTCCATTATACTGTTGAAATTATATTCCTATATTATCTATACAGAGGTACCAGAATACACCTTAGGAGAATTACGTATAAAAGAATGGTGATGGAATAGAATTTCACAGCTTGATATAAGATAAAGTAGGACAATTTATTTAAGAGGGGATACTTCAACAATAAGGAAAAAAGCCTGACTTTCCTAATGAATCTGTGAGTCAACAATTTGATCTAGACTGAGAAAAATTAAATATGACCCTAAGACATATCACATGTGAAGTATCTCCACTGAAGATCAGAGACTACTGCCTCTATTAATTATAGAGCTAATAATTTCCCCCGACTCATTCATTTCTTAAGAAAAAAGAAAACATAAAATACTCAACCTGTCTTATAGGATGAAATTCAAAGCAATAGAAACTTGAATTTGCAGAAGTATAAGGGAGATATCATTGCTTCTGTAACTGCTGTAAATGGATATACATCATGGAGGGTAAATAGCTATATAAGGCAAGGAACAAAGGCTGCATCAAAACAAATAAGCATAATTATGTAAGAACTGAAAACTGCAGAAGGTTTATTCGCATTAGAGAGAGGTTACAGCTCCAAATAAGTAAAGGAAAAGCCAAAAAGGTTATTTGTTTTTAAGGGGGATTGAACGAATTTACAAAAGGCAGTATGAGATGCTTTGCCTGTGAAGGAAGCTGTCTGAACTCAATGCAAGGGAGCTGCCTTCTGATCCTGTAGCTGTGGGTTGATGTAATCCTCTAGGCTGCTGTGTACTTGTACTTCTCAAAAAGAGGGACATCATAGTAACACTTATGCAATTACAGAGGCTTAAGTGTGTCAGGAGAACAAATGTAAGATGTTTTAAAGTGAAAACATTTCTTGCAGATAATTTTCAGCAGAAGAGAAAGGCATTAAGATGCAGCTTTTCCATGCTTATCCTGTTAGTTGTCTCCATTTTTTTCCTATTATCATGGCTCTTGGAGTCCTGTTGATGGAGCTGGCTGTTGATGAAATTTGTATCTGTTTTTATGGTGAGTATGCAGAACACTGTATGGGGGAAAAGCTTGAATTTTGCATAGGAAAAGGCCGTAATTGCATCTTTCCCTACCCTCTCATCCAGAGCAAAGTTTTATTATCAGCTTCAATGAGAAACAGGTGGATACCAAGCTCATTAGAAGGGGGCTGCAAACAGCTGCTTTGGAAAGGAAATAGAGAATACAAAAAAGAATATTGTTGTAAACAACAAACTGAAATATTGTTTGAGTGGGATCAACACATGCTGGATCCAGCAGTGCTAAGGAGAAACACAGATTTCACTTCATAAAGTTTATTAGTTCTTCATTCCTTTTTACTTCCGAGTAGTAGTACCGAATTGATCAGTTGCACTTGGAAAGATGGATAGAAATGAGCTGGCTTGCCCCAGCTACAGCTGTGGGTGGTTGCAGCAATGAGAATAGGAATTTTCTCCGGTTTCAGTCTGGTATCTCACCATCTGGCCTTTTGGCTCTGTAATATGCTGACACTGCAGCATCTTTGTGAACCAGCTGGCAAACACTGCTTTGGCTTCCACCTTCCTCCCAGGAAGAGAGTCTGTTGGTTTCCAAAAGTGACAGGGAAACACAGAGCTATGCTCTAAAGCCATTAAGATGTGCTAGGACAGCTCACTTCCTAACATATTTTCCACAGGTCTTGAGATGGGATGTTTTCATTCTGCAGCTCAGCATGCATTTCCAGTGGGTATATTAAAAGACTGCTTAAATGCAAAGCTGAAGAATAAAGAAAAGGTAAGTTTTCATGTTAAAACACAAAGATAAGGATGAACCTGGAGTATGTGGACTTTTATGGGTGGGTTTTTTTTATTTCTGCCAGTAACTCAATGTATGTCTCAGAGAGACACCATGGCCAAAATCATCATAGCAACTTCAGGGATCAAAAGACATGATCTTATTTTCAAGGTTCAGAGCATCTACAGTACCAGTTAACATGAAGATGAGTAGGACACTTTCAATTCCTCATTAATAAATATCTCATGGGGATATTATAAAGCTTGATTAGTTAAGAGTCAAATTTCCTTCTGTATTTTCCCTTAATTCAAAGTAGTTTTACAATCTGCCAAGAGACTCAGAGATTCAGAGAAATATATATTACTGATAAAACTTTACCAACTGGACCAAGAATCCAGATGGCCTAGCTCAGAGTAAATATTCCCTCCATCCTGCCCGTGAGCAGGATCATTAGACAATGCTTATGTTGTCTCTCACATGGAACTAGTCTTTGAGATGCAGATAGGCTTGCTCATAACACACACAGCATCGTACTCAACTACTTCCAGCTCAGTGAGGACTCTGCAGTATTCAAATACTGTTCTCATTTCACAATTGAGAAAAAATCTGAATTGTCAAAGTGGGCAGGTATTTTTATTTTAGACTAAAGGAAAATTCTCTTCAGCCTCATCTATGGTCTATATACAAATCTCCCTAATCAAGAGTAGCTCTGGTTTTAAAGGAGTTTTCAAGCCAAAACCGATGTTAAAGTTTTACAAAATTTCTTCTGATAGTTCCACATTGTCAGTTTAGCTGACTAACATCATTCAATCTATATCCTTTGACTACATTGTTTATCATTAGAAAAAGTGTTTTCCTATTTCATATTAGCTAGGTACACAATGTAAATAAAAAGTTTAAATCAAATTAATCTGAAGTCTTGGAACATCTTCATCTGTTTGCTCAAAAGCAGTGATCACTTTAAGAGGCTGATATCATTCATTGGAATTTAACTCCTTGAGCATGAAGAAACTGAACAGGATTAGAAGTGATTGAAACTTCATTATATCAAAATCATAAGGATGATGCAAAGGCTTGAGCACTTTTCTCGGAGGCTGACACTTGGAGTTGTTCACCTTGGAGAAGAGAAGGTTCCAGTGAGACCTTACAGCAGCCTTCTATTGCCTAAAGTAGGCTGCAAGAGGGCTGGAGAGGGACTTTTCACAAGGGCATGGAGTGATAGGACAAGAGGGACCCAGCCTTAAGATGAAAGAGGCTAGGTTCACATCTGATATTAGGAAAAAAACCTGTATTGTGAGAGTGGTGAGGCACTGGAGTGGGTTGCCCTGAGAAGTGATGGATGCCCCATCCCTGAAAGTGTTCAAGGCCAGGGTGGAAGGAGCTTTGAGCAATCTGCTCTAGTGGAAGCTGTCCCTGCCTGTGGCAGGGGCGTTGGAACAAGATAATCCTTCCAGTCCCTTCCAATACAAACAATTCTAATGAAAATACTGATGTCTGTAATTCCCACATAGCAGCAACCTAAGATTTCTGTTGACTTTAGTGAATAAACCCTGTCTCTAGCCATTGTTTGTGATAAGAAGGAATCCTTTAGGCCCTGCAACTTACATGCACTAGTGGCTGATACACACTCAATATTTTGAGCTGTTATATTGGGGAAATACCTTTCTAAATAAAACCACACTGACATTCTGAAGAATGACTAAAAGGACAAATGCAATGTGTTATGTTGGCCACAGAAAAAAGTGATGTCTTAATTGATGTGTTTTATGTGAGGACAATTTTAAGAAAAGAGTCCAAACTGTACCATTTTTCCATAATTTAGGTCATATTGTAGACATAGCAGGAATGAGTGCATTTTATGGGAGATTGATGTGACTTTCTGCATAACTGTTTAAACAGAATGCAGCATTTTTATCAGAGACCAATTCACAATAGTAAATATTACATTAGAACAAATTAAATATATTTAAAACAGGAGAAGAGAGCTTTTTCTGTGACTTTTGAAGAGAATCTCTTTGTTATGTTGCAATTATTTACTACTGTGACATCAAAAATATGAAATAATGCCAAATTTTATCTGCATCTGGGCATGGATAAGTACAAAACAAATCTTTAGAAGCACTGGAGACAGCAATGAAGAAACACGTGGAAAAATACTTGCCATTCAAAATGTCTGCTCTCACTAATGACTAAGTAAATATGTTGTTACAGGTGAAAGTATTGAAAAGTAAATAAGATGGAGTTAATAATCCACAGCCACAGCAGGATGTATTGAGTTATTCATTATTGATCCAAACTAGCCACAAACAAAGTAATTACTTAATAATTTTATCTTTTAATTGATGAAGGCTGTTCTCTCTCAAGTCTACTATCTTTTACTGTTTTTTTTTCCATTGAGTGGCAGCTCTGAATTCTCCTGGAACATTCTTACATTAAAGTCTAAAAAAAAATTAAACAAAATTTTGCATAAATCAATTATTGTAATGTATCCAGTTCACTTTTTCCTTCTAGATTCTTTAGTTATTCAGAGATGAATGTTTCATGACAGCTTCTATTTCTTGAGTTCTGCTTTTTGTCTTTATATGATAATTGAGGCAGTTATGATGCTATTTCTGTAGAAGACTCATTTGGGGTTCTCTCTCCCTCTCTCTTTATAGTTTATATATTTATGCTTTTCTTTTTTACCATCGAGTACGAGTATCTGAAACTGGGCTAGTCTGTATCTAGTGGAGCTGTATACTCTAAATGAGGAAATTCAGGCATTTTCAGATACATATCTACACTTGACACAACTTTTCTGCAGCGTGTTTTGACATTGTACTCCCCAAACCCAAGAGATTCTCTAGATTTTCTTGAACATGAAACTGGTTTGAAGTCCCAAACAACAAGAACATTTTTACAGATCTATACCTAGAATTTTGTGCACTATGCCCAGTGAGACTATTACCTGGAGCTCATTTATTTCTGCTAAGATCAAAATAGAAAAACAACAAACAAAGAGTAAAGTCCACAGTGCTTTCCCAAAGTAATCATAGAAGGAAAATGAATGGCACATCTCACCGGAATCAAATCTATATCTCAGATTCTCTTCTTGCTGGAGAATTTATGAGGAATGTAAATGGCTTGAGGGTCTCATGCTGATAAATTATAGATGGACAGAGCACAGAAAGAGAAGCAGATATTATGTTGAGAAATTGTTTTTGTTGTCAATGTCAAGTGTCTGAGAGTTGTGTATTGTCTTGTTCTTTTTGGAGGGGACTATTTTGAATAGTCATGAGCTTTCAATAAATTTCCTGTAATGTGCAACCCTCCTCACCTTTCCATCAGATGCAATTATCAGATAGAAGTATGAAAAGTTGTGCAGTGTTGTGTGTTACAGGAAATGTATATAAAGGATGTAGCTACATAAAGAGTGGAGGGCAGTTTATGGGAAATAGGACAAGCATGTGCTAACAAACCACTTGAGAAGGGAGAGGATAGGAAGGAGATGTAATTAGTCCTCAGTCTCCAGTGCGTTCTGCATCCTGCACGGGACACGCTGAGAAATGTGACTGGAGGGATCCAAAAAAAGGGATATTTGTGCAGACTAAGTCCCTCATTAAGATACCAGCCTCTCTAGGCTTCCTACAGGGGGGAGAGAGAGGAACAGGAACATAGAGAAAGTGAAAGAAGCATTTCTCCTCCAAAGCACAATTTACAGCAGGGGGATAGTATATTCCCTGCTGCACTGTAACTTGGGGCATAAACTAACCACAGGGGGTTTATTTTGATGTGGCATTTTTGAAATTATGTAAAAGTTTTCAAGTGAGTTGAAACTAAAGATTTTTCTCTCAAAAAGTGATTCCTTCCCCTTACCTGTATATTTAATCACACATGTATTTCTCCTGAAATATCATTTTACACAAGTAAAACTGTGTGTTGGTTCTTCATGTAGGTACCTTCTGAATGGTAGAAAACTTGATGACCGAGGCCTGATAAAGGCCATTGAAAGTTTGTTGTGAACAACATGCAGACACCCTTCTAATCCTAAATGGGATGCTACAGTCCTGCTGACCTGTTAGAGAGGTATCCCACTATTCTGAGGAAAAAGCTTATGTGAAAGGTGTTACATGATTTAATGTTCCTAATTGCACATAAAATTCACCTTGAAATAATTGACAGGTTCCTAAGCCCAAGCCATAGGTCTGGCTCTCACCACTGGGCAGCTTCCCAGCAGTGCTGCTCCACGACAGGAGCAGGCCAGGGAAAAGGCACTTTGCAGGAAAGAGACAAGAGAAAGGACGTCTGAAAAACTATCCTGTAGCATTCTTGGAAATTACCATTTTGATTAACTGGCCCAGTTACTGGTAATGTTTGTTCAAAATGGTGCAATATTTTATATTTCTTTTGCTGCTTTTAGGTCATCATTTCCTATGGTTTCTGCAGTGCAGCAGCTGTTAAGAGGTGGTAAGAAATCCTAAGCATAATGTCTGATCTCTTTCCAAGTCATCTTGTAGTGATTTTTAGCAGGGAAATAAGAAGCATCTGAAAATGGATTGTCATGCTCTTCCATACACAGTAAATTACCATTCATGAAGTCTGACAAATCACATACCTTTTATATTATTAGAACAGTGGGTTAAACATGATTTTCAGACTGTTTTCACTATGCTCCTACTCTAAACATAAAAGAAAATGGGTTTATAGTCTTGTAAGCATCTGGGAGAGAGAAACTCATATGCTTAGTGTACCTGAAAAAGCCATGCTGCCGCAGCTATTAAAAGAAAATAGGAAGAAGATGTCATGTGCACATTTCACTTGTATAGTTACTATCAAAACTTATTTCTCTGTTTTTATTTAAGAGTCTCATTTAGCTGCATAGTATACCCTTCTGTTCAAAACTATTGCTTCCTCTTTATAGAGTGATACTAAGACTGCAATCCTAAGTACTCACTGGAAAACCCAATAAAAGAAATATTTTGGCATTTATGTACCATATTTTTTTAAATTGCCATTTACTAGGTAACATCATGACAAGCTGTTAACAAAATGAATTAAAGACATATGGTAGCCTCCTCGTATTTAACACATTCATCTGTCATCACATTCTGCTATCATTTAATCCATTATATCATGTTTGTAAAGTTAGTACAAAGTTTATATATATATATATACACATATATATATATTAATTATAATTTTATAATTTGAAGGGTTTTTACCACCCAGAGTACATTGCCCTTATTAGTATTTTTTTTTGGTTCCCAAGCATTGCATGCTCTGTTATTGATAAAGAAGTCAGCATTTAATTTTTGGAAGTTCATGGTATACTTAATTTGTTTGACTAGTACTACCTTAGAAGTTCAAATATTTGTTATACTTGTATAATGTGGAAAAAACATCAACACTGAATTTATTAATTGATAAAATTAGTCATATTAGCCTCTTAAAATAAGCCAGAGGTAGCTGTGTTAATCTTAACATATAGTCCTTTTTCCCACCAGTGGAAAAAAATGTTTAAAAACACTATTTACATGAATAGAAAAGTAAATTTAATTCTTATTTATATACATATTAACTAAAAAAAAAAAATTAAAGCAAATGAAATGATTGACAAACATAAAGTCTGACAAACTGATTTCTTAAATCTTCCACTTCTCACTCTTCTTCAGTCTGGTCTCAGTCATATAGATGGTATCATCTGCAAGAAAGCAAAACAAATATACTGTAACTACCACTTTTCTTTGATATTTGCCTTTGAATTACAACAGATAGAAAATACAGTTTTAGGCCTCTCATTGCAAGAAGGACATTGAGGTGTTGGAGCTTGTCCAGAGAAGGGCAGTGGAGCCAGTGAAGGCTCTGGAGCACAGGTCCTGTGAGGAGCAGCTGAGGGAGCTGGGGTTGCTCATTCTGTAGGAAAAGAGTCTCAGAGGGGACCTTATTGCTCTCTACAACCCCCTGAAAGGAGACTCCTGCCAGGTGGGGGGCAGGTTCTTCTCCCAAGTAGCAAATGATAGGATAAGGGGAAACGGCCCCAGTTTGGGCCAGAGAAGATTTAGATTGGATATTAGGAAAACTTTCTTCAAAAAAAAACAACACCTTGGAACAGAATGCCCAGGGAAGCTGCTGAGTCACTGTCCCTGGAGGTTTTTAAAAGATGCATAAATATGTCACTTAGAGTCATGGTTTCGTGGTGGACTTGGCAGTGGCTTTTAACAGCTGACTTGATGATTTTAGAGGTCTTTTCCAACATAAATGACTCTATGATTTTGTACAGTGTAATTGATTCAGTGCTGAAGTCAGGAATGGAAATAAAATTACTTTTGTTTTTCTCAGTACAAAGGAGGTGGAAGTAATTGTAGTCTTATCATGGTACATACTCATTGTAAAAAACGCTATTAAGTCTTCAGATATAAAAGATTTTGAACTTTAAGAACAGTTCATGCCTCTTGCACTGCAATTGTGTTTATTGGGTGGTATGGTTTACATATGAATGCATTCCAACTTGTACATTTCTGCCAACAGAGCAAAGACAAGAATTAGAGCACTCTATCTCATCAAAGAGGGGTGAGCATGCTCTCTTAGTCCTTAGGATTCAGGCAGTTAGTTTCAGGCTGAGTCAAATGTTTACCCACTGCCAAACTCAGTTTGAAGCACCACTGACACTTGAACAAAATTAGTCACCATCTGTAGGTAAACAAAATATGAAGAACTACATATAATTTCTTCTTCTATACTCATTGCACATGATGTTTTAATGATGAATGCTCATGTATTTTTCTTGTACATGGTTTAAGAAACATAAGAGTAATGCAGCCTATTCCAGTAGGTTTACTACGGTTATTCAAATTTCCTCTGGGAATTTTATACTGGAATCCTCCCCTAAAATCCTACCATTAATTGCATCTTATTCTAAGCAACTGCCCAGGTGATTGTACATATTTACTGTAGGCATATATGTACACACACCTATCTATTTCTATACGTTCTATTATAGCTGTATCTATAATTAATTTTGGAAACAAATGCATGACTCATTTCTGGTTTTCTCCCTTTAATTCTTCTTTATCTATTTTTTCCATCAGGAAGCTGTTCTGTTCAATTCCTGCACTTAGAGACAAATCTACAGCCATTTGATATGAAAAAGCAGAGTAACAGATCTCTTCTCTCAGTTGTGTCCCCTGGGCTATTTCTGCCAGAAAACTGGACAGCAGCACAGACACGTCTGAGACATCAGGGAAGAAAGAGTTTCTGTACAGTCATGGACAGCCACATGAGGGAGTCTGACCTGTATCATTTTATCTACTTCAATGTAAATCATGAGTTTTTTATTCAACAGCATTTAAATAATGTAGAATACATCTCTCTTCTTGTACTTGCCGGGAAAACCTCCATTTAGTATCTCTTGTTTAAAATGTAAGTAATAATCAGAACAGAAGCCAGAAAACAGAGCAGGGAATGGAAGCATGGTCATTATCTTTCCCAAACCCTCCTACCTCCTTCAAGAGAGTAAAGAAAAAGCACCTATCATCTCTTTTGCTGACTGACCTCATATCTTGAATATCACATCTCATATAATTTTCTTTCTCCAATATAGTAAAGTGAATTGATATTCATTATAAACATGATAATGGATGTGCATGTAAATGGTCTGAGTCCTGCAAACACTGTGATGTGCTATTTCCAACCTCAGGCTTTTACTCTGCATGGGGACTAAAGTGTCTTGGTATCATAGTTATGTGTGTAGAAAAGTAATATTAACAAGTCTCTCTAGTAATCGAGATCTCTGCAATTCCCACAGTAACTGGGATCTTCAGGCTGTTAATGCATTTACAGATAGAAAATAAGTAGGGCATAACTGGAAAAGGCTGTGGAAATTAATATAGTGCAGTAAAATGAAAACCTGTGCATGCATCTCCTCCTCTCAACTCTGCTTGCTTTGAAGATGTCAAAAGAATTTATGACTCCTTCCTCTGATCTTGTCATTCCTTCCTTTTGAATTCCCTTTACAGCACCATGTACCATCTTTTCTCCTTGCTGTTTAATCTCAGTCCTCCTGATATTCACTAAATTGCTAGCTAACAACATGGTTCTTACATGCTTGATAGATACTTTTATTCTTTCTCTCATGCTGTCATTTTGGAGCTGGGGGACCATCGTGATTATAAAATATAAAGCCACTTTGTTCCTTCAAAACTGTCTCAAAATTCCTCTTATTTGTGTTGTATCCAAAAAACAAATAATGAATAGACAGGTGGTGAAAAGAAGCATTTATGTCTTTAATAAAACAATAAGGAAATATATCTAAGGCAAAATATTAATGATGTAGTTAAAAAACTCCCATGCACTTCCTTGTGAAAACCTTCTTAAATTTTGTTACTTCACTTCCTTCATGTTGATAGAATGTAATCAAGATTCCTTTTTTTAGGGATCCTTTCAAAGAGAAGAAGCCCAGCAGTAAATCCTCAGCTTCAATTTGTCATGCATGCCTTTGCAGAAAGTACCATTTACTTGTGTGCACCTACCCCTGCTGACCTGGCCACCCCTGACTGTGTGATGACACATCTCCCTTCAGTTTCTGAAAATGCAAAAGCAGTCAGTGGAGTCACTGCAGGGAACCACTGATGACTACCTATGTTATACAACAGTCTTCCTCCTGACCTGCTGGTGAAATCAAACGGGCTGCTTTCTGCCCAAGGAAGAAGAAAAGGCATCCTTCTTATCCTGATTTGTCCATTTCCTTTTCCCTCTTTTTTCTACCACAGGCAGACTGCTTGTCCTTTTTTTTTTTTTTTTTTTTTTTTTTTGTAAAAGCCCATTAGTGAGACACAGAAAAAATATGCAAAGGTAATATCAATGGGAAAACATCAGTTCCTATATTTTTAACCACGCAAGTTTAATGTTTGATCCACTGTGGTGGTGAGGTCTGTCTGTTCTCTGGAAGGTTATTCTACTGTTAAGATTTACAGTCACATACTAAAGCACAAAAGAGACAAACACTTCAGGCAAAGTCATATGTAAAGTCTATCACTTCCAATTTTTTATTTTAATATTTCTAAGTTTTCACTTGCAATAACAGATTTTTGAAAAGAAAATACATATCTGAGAATAATACTTAACTGAATTTTTTGTTCTTAATTAGAGTAGATGAATGATAATTTATTGAAACTTAAGAAGACCAAGAAAGCAAAAAAAAAACCAAACTAGAGATTAATCCAATCTTGTCAAGAAACGTTTGTTAATGAAAAATACAATCTGCAGCTCATAAGTAAACAGAACAGCAAGCAATTTTGATGTTATTGTTTAAAAAACTTTTTCACTGTAAAATTCTAACGTTTTCATTTAAAATTGTGACATCTGTCTTGCAAAGGGAAGACTGAAGAGTATATCTAGAAAAAATAATATAGAATTAAAAAAAAAAAGAGTTGTAATTGGATGTTAACAGGCTGGAAAAATACTGTTATGGTGACTCTTATTTTTATTTTGTTTCTCACTAATCCCAGGGTAATATTTTAAGATATAAGTATTTTTCCACAAATATCAATATATGTTTTGTTACTGATTTTAAACAGAAGCAAAACAAGTTCTGTTGCAAAATCAGTGGCATTTTTTCTGCTTCTCTGTTAGGTCAGGCACACCATGGGTTTAATGAAGACACCCCAGGGAGGAGGAGGAGGCTGGGAGATACCACTTAGAGGGCTGTAAGTAATGAAGACGTGTTTTGGAAAAGGGCATAGGGTCTTAGTTATTGCTGAGTGTCATCCTGGTGGGTTCTTGAGTAGATCAGGATATTTGGTAACTATTCTTTGTTAGCAAAGTCAGGCCAGCATCTTACTGGGAACTGACATGGGATCTGACATGCTGCATCTTCTCATATCAGAGCCTCCTTGAAGGCAGAAGCTATTTCTGTATTAAGAGTGGACATCTGAGTGACAAGAAAGGTTTCCTGAAATTTTTATAGTCATCTTCTACATGCAGACAATGAATTGCACTTTGTGTTAGCTATCTAGGGAAACTGGTGGGAAGTCAGCAGGAATGAGATGTAGACTGCAACCCATGGGGGCAGTAATCTTGCCATTCCACATTAACTTTTGTGATGCCACAGGATGCATTCAAAAGCCGTGGCAAAATATGGGCTGGGAATTTGGGCCCTGGTGCTGTGGCCTGGACCCTGGATAGGAGATGTCTGTATCCTGGTCCCTTTGTGGTTGAGGTGGCTTTCACAGGGCCTTCAGGCATGTTCTTTATGGAGTTACTTGGGACTTGGATAAGGATTGCAGAATTTTCTGTGAAACAATAACTCTGAGTGAGCTATTTGTATTTTTTTAGGCAAAAGGGCGGCTTATTTCTATAGGCCCTGGCAAAGCAGATTTTTTTTTTCTGTTTGCATATTTTCATGCATATGTTAATCACATCTATCATATAGCATTCAAAAACTTTATCCTAGGAAGTGAGAGCAAGTTTTTATAATATTCCTCACTTATATACAAGAAATACTCAAAATCACATCCCTGGAATAATTTTTGGATAGTAAAATGATCTTTTTACTGAATCTTTTCTATTTGCCCTATAGGATAATTTCAGTCTAAAAAAAGCCTCATTTTCTGCCTCAGTAGTCAAATTGCAGTCATATTCTGGATTTTCCCATAGGAGAGCATGTTCTCATGTAGGAACATAACTAAACTGATCAATGCTTTCTAAAATAATGAGAACATCAGCCGAGCTTACAGGCAAAGGGCCATTCCCCCAGGCTGGCATGAACAGACTTTGCTGATCAGTTGGCTCTAAGATTGCAGGAGAAACTCTCAGACCTGCTGAAGAATGCATGTGGAGCGAAGTTGTCTGATTTTATCGGAGGATAAACGAATATCTTCATCTCTGCAGACATTTTCAAGCCTGGTGGTGGGGCTAGCAGGGCAGTAAGGAACCTGAACAATCATCTCACAACAGGCTCACCAGAGCTAAAGACTGCTGTTAGTCCATCTTTTTGCTTAAAATAAAAGAATAACATATATATCTCAGCAATAGTCTGAGATAAATATGCTAATAAGCTTCAGCTTAGTATCCCTGAGACAAAATTTTCTGAAGATATGTGTTTGTTTTGCTACTGTGCATTACTCTGTCAGAGAAAAAAATATTTCAGAAAAGAATAATTTCCTGTCTATCCTTCCCTACACAAAACTTTTATTTTACTTTTTTCTCTAGTTTTAAAGAGCTCTACAACAGTTAATTATAAATATCTTGAAGTACATATATTGTCATTTGAAAATGCAGTCTTTTTTTGGCACTCATTCCACTATCCAGGTATAAAATATTAACAGTATGAGCAGTTTCCAATTGCTTTCTTGACTTTAAGAACATGTTTTTAATTTCTGAGTAGGGGAAGAAAACAAGTGCAAGAAAAGTTGAAGGCTTTTTCCGAAAAAATAAAAAAAGGTCAAGTAAGCCATAGGAGTATCCTCATATGATTATTCTGACATTTTCTGACTCATAATCTACTGGGTGTTCATTCACCTCTTGCAACTTGAAAGTGTCCTTGAGATCTGTAACTTCATCTACATGCCAGTCTGCCAATTCTATGCTCTTTAAAGTGGAATTTTCATTTATGCCAAGAGCTGAGCTGCATGGGGAGTAAAAGTCAGGAAATATCAGAACTTTAAAGGATATAAAAGAACAGAATTGCCTTTGATTTGACACTAGAAATTAGGGCTTGAGCTATTTGTGATCCGGGATCCGTGGTGGGGGTTTGGGCCATGGGGTTCAGGCCGGAAAAAGAGAAGTAAGCTTTTTATTCCTGAGAAAATTATGTAATAGAAAAGAAAGTACTTGTTGGGATTGCTTTCAGCTTTCTGAAGAGTTCCAATCTGATTGAGCAGCAGCAGGAACTAGAGGGTTTGGAGCAGAGAGAGTCACAAACCAGCAAGAAGTTTGGCTGTGGATTCCTGCCCACCTTCTGTAGCCTGAGTGTGGGGGGGATTGGGGTTCTACAAAACCAAAAAACGATGATGAAGGTTTTATTTGTTCTCATCCACTCCCTGCCAGTTTGCCTTTTGAAACAACTGCTTTCCTCACGTAGACTGACTTAGTTGAAAAAATAAATGGCCCTACATGTAGCTCTGATTGCTCACAGGCAAATTATAAACTTATCAACCCAAACACAGCTTGATTGATAAAATTATATTACTGCTACAGATCTTGTTTCCAGAACCTGAGCTGCATTAAAATTCAGAGGACATGACTTGGGATCACTATCAATGGAATAAACTGCAATACTCCTATGGAGACTGTTTGCAGTCTTAAGTTTACAATATTGTTCCATTTTTCTAATCTTCAGAAAGGTCAGTAATGAATTTGAAGTTATTATTACACACTGCAATTCAACTCTTATGACCCTCCCCCATTAAAAGCTTATCTTATTCTTTACAAGGGTGTCTTTAAGTTGCTTTCATTCTCACAGGCTTGTTGCAAAAGCCTGGTTATTGTCACTGACATATACAGAAAGGTCAGTCGATGTTTGTAATGAAGATGTGCATTTATCAAAGTAGGTTACTTGCACTTCGTTTGCAGTAGGAAGGTAAACCCAGGTTTCAGAAGCACAAACATCACCACCTCCAGCCCCACATTCCCAAACAATCAAAAGTCGAGATTGCAAAATATTTCTCTCTTCTATAGTTGTCATCTACCAGTAATAAAAAAAATTGATGTGGGCATCCACTTATATTCAAGCAGTATCTGGAACAGAAGGTAACTTTCTCAAACATTATTGATCTTAAAGGAGACTTCCACAGAGGTAAATAAATGAAAGGGTTCAAATATTTTAGTATGCTATATTTCATTTCAATAGTCTTCTAAAACTACTGTCTTTACCATACCTAAACTGCGAATCACTTTTCCTATTCAGCAGTAACAAATGAAAAGTTTAATGTAAATTTTAACACATTCAAACACCCGCATGCACAAAGTGATCAAGTGTCTGAGAAATCATTTGTTCCTACTGCTTAGTATAGAGGAGTATTTAGTTGAAAGACAGTGTTACTTTGCACAAATAAGTGGAAGAATCAATTATAAATATCAGTAAGGACAGTTTTAAAATAGCCTATCTTGAGGAGTAGGTTACCTATACATCCATAGTGGTACTTTAAAGATAAGTGGATGTGGTACTCAGGGCCATGGTTTAGTGGTGGATTTGGCAGTGTTAGGTTAATGGTTGGACTCAGTGATCTTAGTGGTCTTTTCCAACTTGAACATTTTAAAATATTCTATGTACAGGATCAAATGAAAATATATGTACAGGTCACTGTCTTGCACATGATATGCAACATTATAATTTTATGGAGCTCTATCTGAACGTGTGACTGCCTGCTCTCACCCAGGTCTGACCTCGTTCCTTTTGCTATACCCTCTGATCCATCACTATTTTACTGCTACCATTACTCTGTGAACCTCACAAAAACATGCTTGAAGAGTAAAATTACACAAGTACATAGAAAACCTGAGAAGTTTTTTTGGTTCATTTTCCACATGCCTTTTTTTCACATCTGGTGTATGTGGAAAGAAATATATGGTCTATCATTTCAGTGTCTAGAAAGCTAAGAATAAATAGAATTTGATTTTAGACCGGGGCATAATCTTTATCTTGCCTTTTGTTGGAAAAAAATGCCATGAAATCATTTAGAAGATTCAGGTTCACTGCAACATTTTACCGTTTACTGTATATCGCTGAACAACTCTGATGAAGCCAAAACAATCTAGCAGACTCAAAATGTATGGTTCATTTCCTTAATTTGAATTTTTTTTCCATTGAAATTTTACATCAGTTCTAAAAATTTAAAAGATGAAAACAAACCTCATAACTGAGACAAAACATTTGATTTTGGCTTGCTTGAAACTGCGTAGATTTGTTTCTATTTTTCTCTCTGTGGTCTAAGAGGCTAAGGTCAGATTTTTTGACCTTAGTTTGTTTAACTTTTAAATACATAGATGATAAAAAACATTCCCTTGAGAAAAATGCCTGAGTTGAATGAGCACAGTATTATCTATGAAAATCTGCAGACTGTAAATGATGGGGGACAAAAGGAGACAGTATTAGAGTAAGTGAAACTTTCTGTTGTGCTGTGTCACATGAACTCTACTAAATCAGCATTCTAGGGAAGAAAAGCAGAGGAGACAGCAGCGCTATAATGCCTATTGACTGAAGGAAGAGACCAAAATGAATTCGTTTGTCACAATCGCAGGGAATTGATGAAAGAGACAGCTGGCTTGTGCACCTGGGCCAGCATATTGCACAGACACAAGTTACAAAGTGTGAGGGTAGCCAGGCTCCTTATTCCTGTTTTTCTGCATACTACAAAGCTTTTTGAAATCGGGGAACATGCAAATAACTTTGACTGGTGCTGTTACACCCCAGTGACCTAGATCCTTTCTGTTGTCTTTGATACTTACATTCTGCTGAGTTGTTTTGCCCTTCTAGATCTTCACTAGCTTCAAATTTATATGACAGCCCTGGCCTGATCTGGATGGAGCTTCATCATTTACATCAACTGAGGATCTGATAGGTTGAAGTTGAACACTGTCATATTTCTGTAAGTGCTGTTAAGACCAAGAGGACTATTTACTTAAGTAAAGGATGCAGTATATGCATCTCCAATTACAAATTCCTGGGTAGGTGTAACCTCTACGGTTTTGTTGAAATTATTTTGTCTTAAAAATATTATATATCTGTTGCTGAGAGGGTTTTTTAAGACTATAGTATAAATATTTAAATATTCATACAACCTCAGCCTTTTATCTCCTAAGAGAGTTTTCAAGGGTCACTGTGAAAACTTGATGAACTTGTGCACTCACTGCAGAGAGGTTGGTCTCTACTCCTTGAGGTCTGGCTGCTGAAGAAGCACAGTCAGTGTTGTAGCTCCACCACCAAAGCAGCCAGGAAGAGAAGAAGGTCAATACTTGTCCATCTTGGCAAGAGCCATCTGATATTCCAAGGCTGTTTTAAGGCCAGGGAAATAGAAGGTAAAGGCCAGAGAGGATGTTGATTTGAGGAGGCAAATAGAGATCTCAGGGAATGCCATTTCACTTGCTTTATTCTTCACTTTGCTAAGACAAATGATTTTGAGAGAAACAGAGTAGAAAAGCAGATTTATTGTAGGTACCTATTAGTGCCCTTAACCTTGTCCTTACTCACATACTATTCCTTTGATCTTTATATCAGTGATACACCAAAGGCTGACTTCAATGCAAGAAACTAGTGAGTATTCATGGAACAGTTCACTAGACATGTCAAGAGCCATAATAACAAAAAATTTGAACAATGTCATAAAATGCTGCCTTAGAAAAAGAACATCCATGCTTGAAGGAATAGGCTGGTAACACCTCTGATATTTGGTGACACTGTAAGCAGAAGGCAGAGGCATGAGAACTCTCTCAGTGGGAGTGACAAAATGCTTCAAATTTGTATTACTTGTCTAGATGATTGTCCATTGGCACAGCCTTACTTTTATTTCTTAGACGATCTCTAAAATCACACTTCTCAGAAACATAAATGTTGTATGGCAATGTAACATCATTAATAATGAATGCCAATTATTGAGCATATTTTGTTATTTAGTTTTAAAGAGAAAAAATGATCATTCATTCAATCTGAACAACAATTAGAGATGGGCTGAAAAATCACATCTATTAACAGCAGCCGACCTATGGTTGTCAGAAGCAATTATTGTTGGCTTGTTTTCTCACTTTTGTCTTTGACTTTCTTAGCAGTTCTGTCCTCTAAATGCTATGAAACAAAAGGTATAATTTTCTTGTAACTCCACATTGCCCTTCAGTTCCATATCTAACATAAAATCACAACTTTCCACACCCAATTTCAAACAATTCCACTACCATAATTAGCATACTTGTGAAGGAGTTCAGAAAAGCTGAGGAAAACAGAAACAAAGTAATATTTCCAAGACAGTGGGCTGGTATTGATTGATTTGTGCTACATATTCATGTTCAGTGTGATCTTGTTTCTCTGTTAATTTTTTTCTTCCCTGTTGACAAGTTTTGCCTCTTTGTTATAACTAGTACATTTGGAGCATAATGGGAGGCAAAATGAGAACTGAAAGAATAAGAAGGAAGAGACCTGCAAAGGGTTCTCATGTAGCACGTTCACATCCTGAGTTAAGGTTTGGAAATTCACAGGAACATTATTTAGCCTTCTTCCACAAATCTTTAAGAGAACTTGAAATTTTTTAATGCATATATATTATACTTGGACTATTTTTATACATCAAAAGCAGTTCGCAGGTCAATGTTTGGGAAAGTAAACATTATCTTTTATGCTTCTTCGTGTTCATCCCATAGCTTTATCTGGGTTTTTTTATGGTGGTAATGACTTTAATCATCTGAATTTAATATATGTATTCAATGGACAGAATAACCATATTAGCATAATTAAAGTATGTGTATAATGTAAGAGCCATAATGATTGTGCAGTACCAGCCTGAGGCTAAATCTTTTTTATTATACATGGTGTTCAAAAGACAGCACTGCTTACTTCACTATAAGCAATCCTCTGCAGATATTGTTGCATTTCATGGACAAATTCAATGATTTCACAAGTGCAATTCTTCTGAAAATTATTTCTATGGCAGATGGCAATATTTCTGCATTATTTAAATAACTAAATTTATCCAGGTGTTTCTGGAATTATAAGTTGGGTATATTTCCTTCTTTTTTAAGGCTGAAACAGTTCTATAACATAGTTCCCATTCCAATGGGGTACTTACTGTTACTAGTGAAATCAAGTACAGAAAGTGTACAATAACACACATCAAGCAGGAAACAACAGTTGTCAAAATGTTAGCACCAAAAAATGTGCTTTCCCTCAGATTCTTCTAGAACCTTGTCATTTGACCTTCCAGCTTCATGATCAATGTTTTCTGTCCACCACTGCTTAAAATGGAAAAGGGATGTAATGAGAACAGTGAAAAACAAGTTATAAAAATTTATGTACTGATTAATATTAATATAGTGCACAAAATCACCTAGAATTAAGCAGTATCTTATGGAAAAGCTGTTTTGCAGTGCATGAGAAAGGCCAAGAAGGCAATGACTCTTTGGGAAACTGGCCTATTCAGTAACAAAAGTCCTATCTAATGCATTTAATCTACAAAACACTTATCTACACATTGGTTATGTAGTTTCAAACAGGGCAAGAGAATTGGCCTTTTAGCCAAGGGGTTAACTCACAGAAACTTCATAAAAGCCAGTCTCACAAAGTTATAGAAAATGAAGTTCAGTGTCATAAACATCTAGATCTCTTTGACACAAAAGACAGAGAAAAAAAATCTCAAATCTTCATTTTCAAAAACTGCATTCTGAGAAGCAAGAATTCCAGCAAAAATCTGGAAGGACACTTGAGGACTGGAAGAAGGCAGTGAAGATAAAATCCACATCAACCTTGGCAAGGGCAAGGAATGGGGACTTGGGGTGCTGGTGTACAACCAGCAGCACCCTGGATATGAGCCAGTAGTGTGCTCAGGCGACCAAAGGGCCAGTGGCTGCTTGGCCTATATGAAGAATAGCATGGCCAGCAGGCCCAGATTGCATCTCCTCTCAAGGTGGTGAGACCCCACCTTGAATCCTGTGTTCTGTTCTGGACCCTTGACTACAGGAAAGTCATTGAGGTGCTGGAGCGGGTCCAGAGAAGGACAACAAAGGTAGTGAAGGGTCTAGAAAAACATGTCCTGTGAGGAGTGACTGAAGGAACTGGGATTGCTTAATCTGGAAAAAAGGAGGCTCGGGGGAATCTCATTGCTCTCTGCAATTGCTACTTCTCTACAGTCTCTATGCTGCTTCCCACCTGAAAGGAGGGTGTATTGAGGTGGAGTTTAGTCTCTTCTGCCAAGTCTCATGTGAAAGGATGAGAGGAAATTGCCTTAAGTTGCACCAGGGGAGGTTCAAATTAGATATTAGCATTTTTTTTTCACTGAAAGAGTGGTTAGGCACTGGAATAAATTGCCCAGGGAGGTAGAGGAGTCAGTGTCTCTGGAAGTGCTCAAGAAGCATCTGGATGTTGTGCCTGGGGATATGGTTTAGGGCTGATTAGGGTGGTGTTAGGCTGAAGATTGATGATCTTGAAGGTCTATTCGAACCTTGATGATTCTGTGATTTAGACTATTTTACATCTTTGTAAACTGCCTGCTTCAGTGTCTCTAATTCCCTATCGAGAGAAGTGAGTGTTTTAGTTATGTGCAGTATCTCTGTGCCTGGACACAGTTTCTTGTCCACTAAATATATTTGGAATGAGAAACAAGTATTTGGTAATAAAAAGAGAAATCATAGGGGAAAAGAAGTGCCTCTCTAGGATCTAGTAAAGGATTAAGAAATCACTTTGCCATAGCTTAAGTATAATAGTCTACAGTACTTACATGTCAAAAGAGAGGTGTCAATTTCTCTGTAGATTTTTCTTATCCTATACTTTGTTTAACAGTGGATTTCAGCTTGTAATATCTTTAATATGACACAAAAATATGGAATCTGATAAACTTACCTAGAAAAGTGAGTGTTAATATCCAATACTGTTCAATTAAACCCTGCAGAAAAAGACTCCCTTTCAGAGAGAAGATTTTGGTTTTTATTACAGAGGATGTTTTTAAATTACAGAAACACTGAGATTTCTTTTGGAAATCCCCCCATTTCTAAAGGAAAGCAAATAAGCTACAGACATTATCTGTGGGCAGAAGTATCTTCTAAACATCCAAGAAAGTCCAATCAAATTAGATTTTTCTGAAATGCCTATGGTAATTGTGATGAAACAGATTACTTAAAAATAGAAAGAAAGTTTGATTTTTGGTAGAAAACCATTAAAAACACTGCATCAGCACTGTTACAAATGTCTTAATCCCCAGTCAGGGTTTTTCTAACTTATCTTCATTTTAGTGCTTTTTTTCTTGCCATGACTTAGCTGCTGGGGATACTAATGGGGTGAAAAAGACTTTAGCTGGCTTTGAAAGATTCATCTGGACATATCTTATCCTCTCCAAAATCAATTACTACATCCTCTATTGTCTACTGAATAATACATAAGTGCCCCAATACATAAGTGCCCCAAATGTAATTCCATTGATGTCTGGTGATTTCTTCATTCCTGCAAAGGAGATTTTATTTTTCACTTTAACAGTTCATGATTTATATTAGTGAATAGATCGTTTCTTACTCCCCAAAGAATCTTTATAAACAACTCTGGACTCTCTGACCACACACTTTTATCCTTATCTATTGCTACAGCAACACATTAACATGCTCAAACAATGGTTCATAGACACCCCTGTTGCAGCAGAAGTGCTTTTATTTGGTTTGGTTGAAAGCTTTTCTCTGAGGGATAATTATATTCCTAGACATTAAGAACAAAGAAAACGAAATTAAATTCATTGCAGCTGTATTGAGATACAAATGAAAAAAATGGAAAGAGGGACTGCTCAATAGTAGTTTGCCTCCAATAAAATGTATATTCTGCTTCACTAAACTCCACATTTTCCATAAATTACTGACCCATCCTATATCAGAAATAGATTCTTCAGGTTTTTTGGTTTCTGGTTAACTCATTTGATGTCATGGGATTTTCCAAGGATATTGAGTCTCTTTTTTATAAAGGGATGCTCTGAATAATCACAGTGTACATACTCAACTCTGAACAAAAGATTAATGTTTAGCCAGTTTTCAGACTAATCAGTAGACTGGAATCAGGTATCACAAAGTTGGTGACACTGTGCTTGAACACTTCCCAGAAGATTAAACAATATCCAAGTTAGACAACTCACTAACTGTGCAGTAACACCAAAGGACATCAAAATAATGCTGAAAACAGCATACCAATCAAAGGGATAAGCTAGCTGAAGAAATTCAGTGAAGATATGGGAGTGCCTTAAATCCCATCTTGCCCCAGAATTTCAGCACCTGCCTCTAGTCTGTGTGAGGGCTGTATTCACTTTCCTGCTGTGATGATTTCACAGAATAATTATTACCTGTCATACAGGCAGTACTTGCTTAAACAGCTGGAAGAGTGGGAAGACATTCTCTGTTTCTGTATATATTACCAACATAATCATGGCTGCAGCAAGGCCCATGGGGCCTTTTTTTCTTTGCATAATTTCTCTGTATTAAGACTTATGATACTTATCAGATGTATTGAAATGATAACCATTAAGAGCTTGTTAATAGCTCACTAGAGCGATGTCCTGTAAGAATCTGGCAGAGTTATTATTTATTAAAGTGATGCAAAATCCTTGATAATGCAATTTATAAAATAGTGAAATAATTTTCTTTGAGTGGTGGGTGAAAAACAGTGCCAATAATTAAATTCGAAAGATGACTATCGGAAAACTTAACAAGTTGGATAATTTGCTGCTCCTTGTTAAGTGAAACCCTTGATTAACATTTCTCAGTTAGCTGCCAAGAACACTTATAAGGTTCATTAAAAGAGGCCATTCAGAGTAAGAATACACTGACAAGCAAAGTGGAGACAGTAGCATAGAAATTTTTTTCAATATTTATTTGCATAAAATAGAGATGCTAGCAACAATGAAGTACATTTCTGAAAAATTACAGCAGGTATGGAGTAGTTTCTCCCATCATTACATATGTGTGAACACACAGAGATTAGATGATCTAGCTGTCTTTGTTGCTATAAAATATGCAAATTTCAATAATGGTAGACTGGAAGAAGATTATACCAGGGCTGTTATGGCCCCAGCAACATAAGAAAATAAGTAGTTTAACTTCTTGTGATTAGGTTTAGGAAGCTGATGTCCAACCTGATAATGCAATTTATGTGTTACATCCAGAATTTATCTATCAGTGGATACGTGTTTCAATGTAACTGGTCTGGATTTAAAGTAGACGTTCATAAAGCTAAGGGGAAATGTCCATTACTTCACCTCTCCCATTACTGCTTAATGTTATTAATTTTCCCTCTAAACAGATTTGCATTGATTTCATGATGAAAACCAATATTATATCCTTCCTCTACATTTAGTTAAAAGAAAAGGATACAACTTTTCTTTCTTGTGTTCAAATTGCAGAAAGAAACTTTGATTTACTTGCCTGTAGATAAACTAAAGCACATTTCTGAACATCCTCTGCCAATTATATTTTGCCTCATTCACCTGTGCCAAAGATTTAATTTTAGTGAACCGTCTTCATTCATTGCAACAAAAATGTTGTTTTAGTGGTTATCTTTCAACTAAAAGTCATAACATTTTTGTACTGTAGGTGAATGTACAGTCATAGAGTGAATCACTCATATGATAGGGAAATGTTTTTAGTCCAGAGCCTGTCCAAAATGAGACACAAGAAAACAAATTTTTATTCCAAAGCAAACCTAATGAAAAGCAACAAAGGGAAGATCTACTTTGCTATAGTTCCTTTTTTTAATGCACAGAAAGAATTACTATAAAAATATTAATAGCATAAAATACCCTTTGGAGAGCTGCTTTATCATTCACCACTCTGCCTATTGAAGGAGGTGAACCCAAACACAAGTTTGTTCTCCACATCCAAGTGCTTTATCTATCGATTTTCTGAATGACTGCAGGGGTTTGGTCTCATGAGATGCTGACTGGGGCTGAGCCTAACAGATCAGAATGACACTCTTGCTGTCATGTGACACATTTTATTTAACTGACCCAAGTGAAAGAGAGCACTAAATAGGAAGCCTGCACATTTTCTTGTAATCATTTATAGTTAAATTACATGAATCAAAAGCAAACCTTTACTTGAATTAAAAGGTTAAGCAAAAAATTAAGGAAGTTAGTAAGCAATTGCATAATGGTAATAGAAAACAATGTTTTGTCTGAAAGCATGTAACTGTTCACAGCATGTGTTTTGACACACCACATATGAGCAAGGGAAATGAGGCAGATTTAGGTTGAATTTAAGCCTCAAAAAATAGCATGTGGCTGATGGGGATCAGAAATTTGTACTGTGACCAGACATGTGCTCCCTGCACTCCACTAAAATTTGTACCTGGCCATTCAGTCTTTGGTATATCAGAGGGCCAATGTAATAGCTGAACTGACTGCTGAAGTCGGGCTTCAAAGGGTCTGCCCCTCAGAGGTGGTTCAAGAAGCTGCTGCTCCCTCAATTGCTTGTTATCAACTCTCAACTGGTTGGCCAGAATATCTGGGATTAGCATGTGCTGATAGCCCAGTGTGGATTCATGTCATGGAAAAAGCTGTGAGCTACAGAAAACTCTCCCAACCCTAGACAAGCTTTCAGGTTTTGCTAAGAAAGCCAATGCCAGACACACGTTCTCCATCCCAGTAATAACTGCTACAAAGAGGCATGGTTTTCTCAACAGCTGTACACAAAAATGTCAGATGAAAAAGTGTAAAAAATTCGAAGTTATAAAATCTAGATATAAAAATCAGCATGTGAGGGCACAGTAGTGACATATCATGTAAAAAATTTAGATTTGATAAGGACAGGAGAACTGAAGACAGTATCTCCAAGGGCATAATTAAGAGGTTGTGAACACGACTGGAAGTCTTGTAAAACACAGCCAGAGATCCAATTTGTGGATAACTGTCATCTCTGTGGAGAACATATGAGACAGCATGTTTTACATCATAACAGAGCTTTTGTAAGCATTGTTTGGAGCAGAAACTTCTCCCAGCCCTATTGGAACAAGGGAAAAACACACCTTTCTGTAGTCAAAGCCATAAAATACTGTAAAACACCTCTGCAATTGCTTAGACAAGAGTTGAATCTTGACTGAAAACCCTGCACACCTTGGGGTAGAGGAAGAAAATATTCACATGTATCCACCTATAAATCTTTCACACATCTAAAGCTGATGGTTTGTGAGAAAGTCTGAAAGAGGCAATGTCTTGAAGCTGATAAAGTGCAGTGCTAATGGATTCACTTCCTATGTAACTAGGACTTAAAGCTGAAAAATAATTATTTCACATTCTTGAAAGTATCTGGTGTACTGTCCAATAAAATATGATGAAATTCAAAGTTTGAAAAAATTCTTTTTTCATTTCACTGTACGGGAGGAATCACTGGCATATCAAATACGACAAAATACAATGAATATATTTAGGAACTGACTGAAATTCAGGAAGAGTATTATGAGAAAACAAAAAACATGAAAGAATTCAAATAATCTCTCTGGATGCTGTTAAAAAGTTGACTTGTTGGCTTAGTAATTAAATACTGCTTTTGCATATTTCATTTGTGGGGTTGAAATTGCATTTTTAAGTCTAGAAATAGAAACACATAAATGTATAAATAATTGCGTAAAAGAACTTATGTTTCAAGAATAATTTTTATCAAGGTATTATTTTATTCAGATAATATTTGATTTTAATTCAAAACTAAATTCCAATATAAAAATATAAGATTCCCTGAAGAATTAATATTTTGTTTAAAGCAACTTCATTAAAAACTAAGATTTTCAATATAATATGTATTATCAAGATGTACTAATTGAGCAATGCATTATAGTTAGCTAAGTATGCTGAATCATATCCTAACACCAAATTGGCTTCAATGTATTGAGATAGTTTGATTCTACTGCTGACATTTTACGTCCTTTATAAGTTTGGTGAGATTTTATGTCCTTTCTGAGTTTGGTGGGGTTTTTCTAATGTGAAAACATACAGGCAATTTAAGTCAGTTTCACTTTTTTATTCATTGGAAAGTAGTTTGAAAAAATTACTTATAGAATAATATATTTTTCCTGGGGCTTAAAAAAATGGAACTCAGAACTAATCTGGGTTGTATTTTCTCATCTATATCTGCATTTCCTCTCCATAGCCTTAAGGTTTTTCTAAAGCTTTTGGGAATCAATTTTGATAGACTATTGCACCTTCTATAACCTTTTTGTAGTTTCTGTCAATACAGAATGAAATACTGGAACTTGTAGTAACTTGCATATTTGTAAAATTAGTATTTCAAAGTTAAAAACACCAAGGCAGTTGATATTATAAAATACAATCTACTTTTCCCCTTCAATTAATAGCAGCTATTTTTTAACTGGTTCATATAGCTCTCAGGGTATGGAGTAAATAGATCATTCTCTCTTTATGAACTTTTATATAGAGTCAGTTTTACCTTTAGCTGTGAACATGAAGATATGAATTATGTTCAGTGAGACTACTAGCAGGATGAAGAATGGCTTAGTGCTAGTGAGGATAGCAAAATAAGCCACAGACATGAACTGAAAATCTTTATTCATGGTCAGAACCACTTTTGTTCTTCATGTGATCAAACTGTGCTTGAAATAAGCTTGCTGACTAGTAGAAATAACTAGTAAAAGCTCCTCATTAAAAAGTTGCTTATTGCACTGAGGATGTTCTAAGGGGCTTTCTGTTATGAGTCAAACTTGAAACATGGCACAAGGGTATAAGCATCTATTTAAAAGAAGTCGTGTTATTTATTATGAAATTATATTAGGTATGAAATCAAGCTGAAAATCTTTATATTGATGCCTTACTACATTAGGAAATGATGGGTTTGGTTTTGACTGTGTATTAGGAGAGATCTAAAAGTACTGAGACACTATGGCAGGAGTTAACTGGAATGTAGTCTGTGGTGTTTGAGCTTCATTATCCTGCTGTAAAAGGTATCTAAGTTTGAACTTCACTATCCAGAAAACAGAATTAAATGCCTGTCTTCCCCATGCTATATGAAAACTATAACAGATGGAGAAAAGACAGGCAGGCAGCATTCCTCTGAGGCTTCTGACTTTTGTACTAGGTACCTTGCTGCTCAGCACTTGAAACCAGTGTCTCAATATGGGAAAATCTGAAGTAGGAAAAAACTGCTTTACCATGGGGAGGTTAATGCATGAAAATTTTGAGACTCAGTTCTGAAAATGAGTAACCACGATCCAGGTTAAATAGCCATTAAAATAATTTAAGAAGACAGAAAGTGGAAAACACCCCCAAATGGTGCAGAATTAATGATTCTGAAAATGCTAGTATGCATGAGTAATTTATTTGCTCTCTTTAGAGAAAAACAGAATTATGTTTGTGTACAGATGCTTTATGCCTATGAATTTTTGTATTCTTATGATTTTAAGTTATCTTTAGATGAAGGTTCAACTTGGAAAAATAACACATTTTCACCCAAGAGCCAACACATTCTTGGCTCAAAATGTTGTGTCAGATCAGATTTCACATTTCAGATAGTTCATATGAGACAGTTACTTTTATCACAAAATCTGTTTGTTTCCCTAAAATGTTTTATTCTATTACCTTACAGACTGTAAAAGCTTTAAGATTTACTGTGACACATCATTCTACTTTCTTTATTCAGTTATGTAACCATTGCTTTTTGGCACTCAAGAAGAAAAGGATTTGCATTTATTATGTAATACTTGTAGTTTTATTTTGCCAAATGCCATAGAATAAATTCACCAATTGCTCTGAGTTTAGGAGTTTATCCTTCAGTAGTGGTACAGCTATCACTGTAACAATGTTATAACACCACTCACAATAAACCTTCACAGTAAAGAAACCAGAATTTCATTGGCTTGGTTTAGAATATTCTTGTATGTCTTTGCTGGCAGTTTAGTCGTAGTTGAGCTTCTCAAATTTCCATCTATCTGGCCAGTTTGATTTTTTTTTTTCCAACTCCACTACAGTGTTCGTGTTTTAAAAAAACTGAAAAAAGACATTCTTTATTGCATGTGATTGTAATTAATCTGTTTGTCAGATTAGGTGTCTTTATATTTACATCTTAGTTTTCAAGAAGGTATTTTCACCTTGAATTAACCCACCTATTTAAACATCAATTCTGTATATATTTTAAATTTCAATTTCATGTTTGACGATGTTCAGCATCCAGAATGCTGTCTTCTAAATGGGTGGTGCACATTGGCATACTTTGAATTACACATAGCAGAAATGCAATTTCTTCATCTTTTCTGGCAGGAAGGTTTTTGCATGATTTTTTTTTTTTTTTTTGCCCCACTCCCTAGTATACCTCTCTCTGGTCAGATGTTCTGTGGGAAGGTAGTTTTGGTTGTTATGCCAGATGTGATGTCAATAAATCATGGAATTGCAGCAAATTTACATATGAAGAGGAAGGACACAGCATGTCTTCTTCCTGACAAATTTTCTCGTGCAAAACAAGAAGGTACATATGCAATCTTGAAGTACCCAGCTGATGCAGAAAATTTTCGTGGGAAAGGGAGAAAGCAATGGTTTAAATAGCAAAACCCTAGCTTTTCAATCCTTTCTGTTTGAAAAAATATTGTACGACCTATAAAAGAAATCATGCTACTCTTCAATTAAATATACATTTTTTTCTGATAGTAAGGAATAAAATAAATTAATTGTGAATTTAAAAATCCTTTAGGACAGGTACATTTTAGCTTGTTTTTATCTATATCCATGCTAGCTGTTCCATCATGAATCTCTAAATATTGCATCTGCCTTTTCTTAATATAAATTCTTATCTGGGGTTTATCACATTCACAGTGGTTGATATTTTACAAAGGCATCCCCTGGAGCTAAACACATCTCTGAAAATCATGAAGTCTTTGCCAGTTTTTTTTCCCCAGCCACTTCTGAAGGAAAAAACACAGAATAAAGGTTTTTTACAGAGTTTAGCTAATTTTAAAATAGCAGTGTGATTCTTAAAGTCATGTGAACTTAAATGGCTATGTGCACTATGGATGCTGATTGTTGAATGAAAACACATGTTCTAATGTCAGGGTTCCTGTAATAAGTCATATTCAGACTTCTTGAAATTCAATTATGTTGTCATTTGATTTTAATTGTAACCATTTTATACTGTCTCTTCATATATACACAGATATTGTTTCTGTTCAAGCTACTTTCCATTATGTTCACTTCCACTCTTATTGGTATGCTTATGGAGCGATTGTAATTTTAATCAAATAACTGTAATTTGGATACTGAAAGGTCGTGCATTAATTTCCTTGTCTTAATCAGTAAAACAGAAGGCTTTGTTTGAATCACATGTACTCTGACTTTAGGGCATCACCACTGTCCCACTGTGAGCCCTGTCTTGTGGCTGGGTGAGAAAAGAGAGAGAGAGAGACAGTGCTACTAAAGGCAGAAACACTATTCCCAGTGCATCCCAGGACATTTAGTCCAAAGAACTGTGAGAACAGGCTGGATGCCACAGGCAGTGGTCATCTGCACAGAATTTGCAACATTGAGCTTTTCTGAGGGTCTACAGCCACAACACTGATTATGCCAGAGCAGGTCAAAGAATAAATCTTACTAGGGTGAGCATACCTTTATTTTTTCAGGAGTGATATGCTCACCTGACTCTCAGCATTAACAGAAATACATGTGACTGCAAGATTGTACTAAAGAGAGTCAATATTATTTATAGTTAAAGAAAGGCCCAGTGATGGCCACTAAATCACGCTATTGTCTCTGGGCTTTATACAAAATATGTTTTCCATGTTGGAAGGCTTGTACTTCATTAACATTTAGAATACTGACTTCACAAATCCATCCAGTTGAATGAATATCAGAAAAAGTGTGTATGTATTTAAGGGCTTATGTCTGTATGTTTTGTCTCCATATTCGTGCATGTATCTTGATGGTGCCTCCTGCCAGGCAGGACTAGAAGCAACTGGCAGCAGCACTGGCTCATTGCAACTGAAGAACAGAGCAAAGTGACTTTCTGCCCTCCTTCACATCAGCACAAATATTCTTGCAAAATTGCTAAAAGGACAGCCATGTGTATTTATGGCCCACCCCAATGACTGTCCATTCATGGATTTTTAAGCTGGTAGGTAGCCAATATCCATCCGTCTTATTTCTGGACTGGAAACCTATCTAAATCAGCTAGCTGTGAATCAAATCTCTGATCTCAACCTCTAAATGTACTTGTCTTACCAGAACAAATCCAGCTGTTGATTCTTTCTCTGTACACAGAAGTCTTGAAAGATGCAAGACTTTTAGTATGGGAGATGTAAGAGTTTCATCTCTTAAAGTGTGATTGAAACATCAAAAAGCACAAAGCCTCAGGAAAAGGCTTTAACAGCTGGATAGATATCAGGGAAGGCATCTGTGAAAAGATGTAAAACTTGTAATATTTGCTTGCAATGTGAACTGGTGATAGAACTCTTTCAAGAAAAGCAGTGACATGTCTGCCTTCATACTCAGCATCTTGGGCCTTTTCAAATCTGCACCACTTAGAGTAAACCTGAACTGAAATTAAAGTGCTTTTTGCAGAGACAGATTTTGGAGAATAGTTTGTAATATGCTGATTTGCAAGATATACTAAATATTCCAAGAAGATAATTCTTAAGTAACACCATTCTCATAAAAGAAGAAACATTCATCCGTTATATTCCTTGGGTTGTCTTTTTTCTCAGTTTAAATATCTGGGAGAGTGTTCATGGAAATGGAATGTATGAGATTCTTAAATTGTTCAGCTGCATATTAACATATAACAAGCAACAAAAACCATTTATCGCTGCTCATAATATTGGGATAAAGCCTTCAAGATTACTGTTAACAATTTTAGGATATATATACTAACATTGATTGTTCTCTTGCTATTCAAATCGGAGTTAAAATAATGAAAAAGTTTAAGTCTAGTGAAAGACCAGGAAGTTATTCTTGGGGTGGGTTTTTTCCCCCATTCACTTTATAGCTCTCATCTCTGTGGTTTCAAGATTGCAATTAGATGGTATCTGAGCAGGCTGGCTTTGTACTGAAAAATACTGATAAATATTCTCATTTAGTAAATCCAAAATTAGTGAAGTTAGCATTTTGTTATTGCTTTTAAGAAAGCCAAAACCTGTGAAGATTGTATTAGTAGCTGCTACTGCTGTCTGCTTTCCATGCTTCTGACACTCGCCTGCTATCAGAGGCAGATTATCTTAGATTTTCTACATGTAGTTATAATGAGATCACCAATAATTTAGGCCTCTTAGTAAAAATATTCTTTCTTAACACAGTACTAGCTTTTCATAAATAAATTAAGCTTTCTTCTCTGTGAAGATACCTCTGGTTTTAGTCTGGAGTCTGCATGTGAGAAAGAAGCATTACTCTTGTTACCTCCACTCTCCCCAGTGTGACATTTCAATAGATGGATGCCTTTAGGATTTCCTTTCTCTATAAGAGGTGTTATCTGCTTTTTGTTAGCTTTAATTTTAACTCTATGGTCTTATAGTTATTCCTCAGCAAAACTCCAGTCCTTTTATCCTTCTAGTTTATTGGTGAGCACATTCCCTTATCTTTCTCTTTGTCAGCCCAGCTTCCTGCATCTTCTCCATTGTGCTCTCCCATGAGCTTCACCTAAATCCCTTTGATGACACCGAGCATTTTTCCTTTGCCATTGTACTTCTTCCTTGCATTTCTATTGATATATTGACTATTTCTCTGTCTGACACATTTGGAAATCTGTAATCACACACTCTGAGAAATGCTTTGTGATGGTTGTGGTGCAGCTGCTTCTTTTTCCTTTCATTTTCTACAAAATCCCACAAGGACTTTGCCTTCAGAACACGTACATTATTTTATGCATTTTCCCTGGAGAAAGTACCCTCAACTCAGTGCACCTGAGACAGCAAGCTTACAAAGCACTCTGTCACTCCATGTGAAAATGTAGAACCATGAGGCATGGTACAGCTGTGTTTTTATGGGCGATTAGGACTGCCCTGGGAAAGCACCCTTGGAACTGTTTCTGGCATAAGGCATAAATGGCACTGAATAATGTCAGATAAAATGTTAGTGCCATAGCTGTTCAGATTTGTGGCCTCTTTTATACCTGACCAAATGGACCAAACTTTTCCCTCTGGTATAATCCTGTTTCTGTTGAAATTATTAATAAAACACATGGAGTTCAATGAGGAAAAAATTCCTGTGGTTTTTTTTCCATTTTTTTCATTTTTCCCCCCAGTCATCATTGTTTCTCATACAGTATTGTTTAATACTTTCGCTGAATTCAAAGACTAGGGGCCACATAAGTTCTTCAGAATGATATTAGTTTTAACAGACTGCACTTGACTGGAGGTTTGTAGACCAAACAGTGGCTGGTATGACAATGTGTTAAGAGTAATAAAAGCACTGCCTTCATTTTGCTTCTTCTGCATTTCCACTAAAGCTTGTAATGGCATGTGCTATCAAGCAAGATGCATATTAAAACTTTAGGAAGTAGTTAAGTTTTTTGCCTTAGATATAGATATAGATATATATAGATATAGAGCTATATATAGGCAGATAGAAAGATAGATAAAAGTTGAAACTTTAATCTTATCATTTGAAATACATAGTTTTTATGATTTCATTTTCACCATCAGCTGGAGCACATTTACAGATTGAAGTCACCAGAGGGAAGCTGCAGGAGAGGTGCATCCCCCAGTAACACTCCACAAACAAAATGCATGCTGAAATCAAAAGTGAAGTAGTCTAATGGTAAGAGTGGGCTGCTTTAAATAATTCAGTCCAAGCCTTGTATGGTTTTTTATTTCTCTTGCTCCCTAGTGCTATGCTAGATTTCTCTGTTCACAGTGTGTAATACTTTCTATTGCAGAGCCTGTCAGATTTTGACAAAGTCTCTGTCAAGCTCAGTGTAGTTCATGTGACAGTAAACAGAATTCCTAGCTTTGATCATACACTAGTGGGATATGATAGTCAACAGCTTAAATAAAGGGGAAATCCTGGCTTGAGGGGAAAAGCCCCAACACCTCACTTTAAAAAAAGTAGCATACTTGAATTTTCTCCTGCATGTAGATAGATTCACTTTTTTTCCAAAGTGAATAAAGTGACAGTTTCTATGATGGCAGAGCTTGGTTGGGCTTTCTAGAGTCTGCATTTTGTGACAGGATAGTGGACTTAGTGCTGAGGGAAATCTCTGCTCACAGTTGATGGATGGTTAATGTTTCTTTTGCTGATCAAAGCTGAGCGTTTCAGCCATTGCATCCAGCCCAAGGAGCCTGTTAATAAAATGGGTTTTCATTAATTTTTTTGGAAAGGGGTTAGGCATAAAAAATGGAATCCAGTGGCTAGTACTGAGGTGTCGACAGAAATGGAAGGGCACAGGAAGGTCATAAGATGATGGTATGTGCAACCTGCTGAAAGTGTGCTATCCTTAAACTAGATGATCTTTTAGGTCCTGCCCAACCCAAACCATCTTATGATTCTCTGAGAAATCTGCTGGTGACAAATAGAGTAGAAAAATAACCTTACAATACTGAAGGATGTGGCAAATAAGTACAGAAATAGAATATAGAGCCATAAGTAAGGAGAAGAGGGCAGGTGATTCCATGGGGTAGAACAGATGCAAAAAAGAAAAAAATCTGGAGAGAAATAAAGCTGATAAATGAAAAAATGCGGTTATTCTTTCAGTCCATGTGAACTTAGACAGGTTGATGCTGTTTGTAGTACCTTTCTGCAGCTGTCTTCTTGAATGGTAGCAGCTGCTAACAGAGCTTGAATATAATTTCTCCCATTTTCTCATCTTCTACTTTAGAGAAGTCTAGACTTCATTAGCAATCACAAGAATTGTGATTAGATTTGCCCGGGAATGCCATCTAGAATGAAATAGGCAGGTGTTAAGCAGAAATGATTGACAGTAAATCAGATGTAGGAAATTAATAGCCAGGAACAGATAGAAATGGAGAACTGGGGACTGAAAATTATATGGATGTGAGACGGAAACATATTTGTATGATATTTCAGGTGTGCTATAAGAATAGACAACAAAGTCAGACTAAGGAAAATCTTAATAACAACATTGTAGAAGTATATTTTTTAAAGTAACAGAAGACATTAAAATATGCAAGACAAGTCAGAGTGCTTGGTAGAGTATTTGCTGAGATAAACACATAAAGCATGAGACTTGGACTGCATGTGGATGGTGAGTTCAGTTATGGAAATACCTCTCCTGAATAAAGATAAGCACAAATTAGGTGAAAAATTAAGAAATGAAAGGAAAATGTCAGGAAAAAATATCAGGATAAGTGATAATACCCCTAAATAGCATAATGACTTTAATAAAAATTAATTAATCCTTTCCTCATTTGCAAAAAAACCAAGTGATGAGATAGAATTATATTTAATCAATTATTTTCTTAATATATGGTTATAAGAGACTAATTTTATAGAATTATAAATAACAGATTAATGTACGTGTGTTGCAGTGGAAAATAAAGATTGAATATTTAAAGCTATCTTCACAGAATTTACTGCAAATTATATTCAAATTAACCATCCTTAATAATTGCATAGCTGATCATTGAAAATGTTCATCATTCCATCATAGCTTAGGACTCAGCGTATATTCAAAGAGAAACTTTGTAACACACAGGTTTTGGAACACAAGGTGATTAATTCTGAAGGCCCTTTGTCAATGTCACTCAGTGCATGGGGCTTAGACTGAGTGAGGGGTTACCTAAAATTAGCAAAATTTGGCTTTTTTAGAGCACTTCAGCTTGTCAGTAACAACTGCTAATGACAGTCTGACTTTAAATTGCTGCTTTCTAGGGTGGAGTTATGATTTCAAGACTGCAGTGTGGTTTTCCTAAAACTGATGATTTAGGAAGGCAAGTGTTACCTTTCCTTTAGAAACTGAAATGGAAGAGAAATAGGCAAACTCCCTTGGCTCTTCAGTGAAGTATTTACTACTGTGAGTTATCGATTGCTCTCTTATAATAATTTCAACCACATTGCTCTCCTCCATGGAGTTCTACTGTTTATTCTGAAACTCGTCCTAAGAGAGGGACTAGTAGTGTCCCTATTCCTCTTTTTAAATTGTGTCATTAGAAAGAAATAAATGGTGAGATTTACTAGGGCAGAAATTGAGTAACGATCAACATGATTCTATAGCCAAGCAGCTAAAGGTGGGAATCACAATCACATTCCCGTCTAATTCCACTTTTGCAGCTTTTCCAATGAGACTTGATTGCATCTGTATTTATGTTTACCACACTGAAAAAAAAAAAAAAAAAAGAAAAAGAAGAAAAAGGTGTGTGTCTCTATTGAAGAAAGTGGCAATTTTAAACCAGTGAAAATTACTGTAATTCTGTGTTTCTTCACAGTTGTAGCCCATGGTGTAAATCTGTGCTACAAACTTGGCCAATCTGTTACAGATATGACAGATGGATTTTGCTGGCTTTGGACTCAACTCTGGCTCTGCCCCAAGCAAAGAACTGATGCTTTGCTCCCCCAGACAAAGGCTACATCACAGAGGGTTAAGAATTCACAACCTGCCTTCTTTGCTGAGCTCCACTCCAAAGTAAGTGCTCGTCACCAAACCAGTACCTTTCTGGCTATTTTCACCTCCTACATACAGGACACAGTTAAGTCACTCTGCTTCTCCCACTGTGCTGCATGTTTGGTAGTTTGGCAGAGGAAAGAAAAGACAAGTGAAAATATTTTCACTTTCCATAAAATCTGGAATCTCAAAGCTAGATGAAATTACATTTTAACCAATTTTTGATGATGTTTGAATAAATCGGTATGAAGGGCATTTCATTAACTGTAAATAAAATAATAACATTTTTAAGGTTTCAGGGGATTTCAGTGTTCCAGTTCTTAAAAAATACTTCAGTCACATTGAATAAGACATAGAGGACTGTCTGCTATTAAACCCAGAAACCTGACATTAAATCTTGACTACTTTTCAGATGTTGCCATAGATTTCTTGTTTTCCTTGGGCAAGCTATCTATTCTTGTTGTCTAGGAAGAATATTAGAGGAAATTTTCCTCTCTAAAACACAGTGCCATCTTTTGCTGGTGTTAATCACCTGATCAAATGATTGAATTTTGCTGATATGTCCCAGAGGCCTTTGGCTTTATGCCCTTGTATTTCAGTAAGAAAATTCTTTCCTCCCAACAGCCCCATGCCCCATCCTCCAACTTGCCTTCAAAGATTTCCACAGAGATAGGAAATTCAGAAAATTCTCTTTAAATCAAACAGAAAAGTGCATCTTGGCATTTTATAGCCAAGCCACAGTCACTGTTCACAGTCCAAGACATCAGGGAGTCATGCAAATGCAGATATTTTGGCATTGATCCTGTGCCAATGTGTCCTCCTCTTCAGTAGGCTTTTGGTCTTCTCTTGGTATACCAAAGAAAACTTGCATCTGTTCAGATCAATGGGCAGATCAAGTTTCTGTCTACCACCAAAATACCAGTATATATATCAGTAAAAAGTACCCCAGAGCCTTGGTGGACTAAAAGTAGAAGGAAGCATTTTTTTTTCCAAAGCAAGGAATGCCACTTCTCCAAGAACAGCAGTAAGTTTATACCTTGGATTCCAGTATAGAGAGTAGATTTATCTTTAGCATACTCCCCAGCACAGTGCACCAGTGGATAGTCAGGACACCTGGCAAGGCGTCATCGGGAAGATTCATGAATGCTTGCAGTTTCTTACCCTGGTGTTTTTGAACATCTGTTATGACCACTTAGGAGCATCTTTCATTAGACAGACCTTTTCTCTGACCTAGCATGTCAACTATGTTACAGTTGTAAGTAATGAAGACAATTCACATACCTCTTGGTATACTTTTAAATCCCAGGTTCCATGATAATGCTATTTTTTTCTGCTTGAATGAAGTTACGTGACAAAAATACAAATTTCTCCAGAAATATCTTTAGTCTTGAGCAGTTCTCAGAGTCTTTAAGAAAGGATCTTCAAAGCTTAAGGCTTATAATTTTGAAGTATCACAATTAAAAGTCAGTGCTCTTTTCTGTTATTTCTTTCTTGGCATGGGAAATTAACTAGGAAGTCTGAGGAGTGGGAAGCAAACCAGAGAACTTTTACAGTGTGTCAGTAGAAGACAGAGCATGGCTAGATTTGTACTTCAGATTGTGAGGGAAATACATGCAATACAGAATTTATCTTTTTAATTCAGTAAATACCTTTTGCCCTTAGAATATAAGAATGACTGTAATATGTCTCTAGCTGAAATGGAACATTGGATCCCACAGACAAAAACGTAATTGATTAATACTGGCTATATAACTGCACAACCCTTTCAACTCTAGATTCTTTAATGCACCTGAAAAGCACTCAGTTTAATCTCATACCTACATGTGCAGTATTAATCACTTAAGAAAGACAAATAAATCTTTTTCTATGCTTGTCAGTATTGTCTCAAGCAGTTGTCAAGTACTCTTTATATTTTTAACCAAATACAAAATAAAGCAAAATAAAGCTGATTAGTTTATGCCAAAAGAAAGTTTTTTTACACCTGAAAATAGGTGTAATACACCTGTTGCCTGAAAAAGTAAACAGGGCTATTACTCCAAAGAGACAAGCTGTAAAATGTATTTGAAGTTACAAATGGCACACTTACAAATCAATGTTTTGCTTTGTTAAATGGTTAGTTTCTGAAATTCTACAGCCCTTCAAGTGTTTCTCTATAATTCTATATTTCTCCTTGGTACCATTTCAGAAGGTAATTAAATGCATCTTAAATCAGGCAAGCTATGTAAGCCCATGCTTGATAAAAAAAGGCATGCTTTGCAATAGAAGATTGAGACTGAGTGAAATGTTCCTGTTCATTATTCCTAGCAGCTGCATTTTAGGGTTTGAATTTTCAGGCATAGGCTCATAATTTAGCAATCCCTAGGTTGCTGGCCCTTGTGGTTATGTCTCCATTCACAAATGGTTACTTATTTTCTTAGCGTGATACCCTGCTTTTCTTACAGCCCTTTTTGAGACCGTCAACCCCACTGGCAAGTGTATAAAGCCCTAGGACATAGATTGCCACAACTCATGCAATATCACATTCACTGGCAAGCTCTCATAATCACTAGTGTAAAAAGTTATTCATTCAGTTTATTATGATAATCACAAATATAAAGATGGGGAGAATAAATGTGCCACGTTAATATATTTTCCGTCAGACTTGTTTATTTAAAACAAATTGCAAAAAACTCCTCAGTGTGAAATTATTTTTCTTTCCTGGTTTCCAGCAGCAGTTTTTACCTTTCCTATATGAATGCAGTAAGGCAATTCTGAAATGTATGTGTATATCTATATATGCACCTGCTAGTGCATAGTTGGAAATATGGTGTGAGGAGGCTTTTCTTTCTTTGAATTTCTGTTCTTGTTTTTTCTTTTGAAAACTCCTTGATAATTCTAATGTGCATGGTACATTGCAGAAAAATCAATTTGCTTCTGCTTTCTGAACTGTTGCATTTATGTAAATAATAGCTCCATTCTCTGTCAAAGGATCAAAGGTTTCTGTTGTATCAGGAACTTTATTTTTTATATTCATTGGAAGTAGTGAGATATAATAGCTCTTATGCTAATGGTGGTAGCTAAGTGAATGATAGGTTTCTTTTTTACTTCACCTCCAGTTCAATTTAGAATACTGAAGAATGTACTAGAAACTAGAATATACTAGAAACAATCTGCATAAATGAAAGATGGAAAATGTTTTTTAGGACTTCTTAAAATTGAATTATTTCCATCTATTTCCAAATTTCAGTGTCATAAACCTAAAATTTAAGGGAAATTTTGAAACAGTAAGTTCCTTAATAATGCCTGCTGAAATAATTAATCTGTCAACATTATTGGTCAATCTCTGATGCCACATTTGTTTTTTCCTTATGGGTCCTAGTCTTTTTCCTCTAACAGTACTGGTTAAAGCAAAACTAGTTATTGCAACAGTTTTTCTTACATCTGCTCCTGGGGAAACTGTTCCTGATGACCTTGGAGAGTCAGCCATTCCCAGTCAATGATGCTGAAGGTACCACTGGGTTGATCTGTCATTAAGGAGCCCAAAAGGCCATCCTGTAGCCAGCGTGGCAATAAATTCTGTCCTTGGAGTAAGTTCATGCTTTGACTGAAGTGACCCACCAGCTCTGGTCACAACACTGCAAAGAGCCTGCACCAGGACTGAGTCTCTGGTCTGAGCCTCCATGTGAGAGGAAAAAACATTCCTGCATACAGCCAAGTACTTGTACGACAGATTTTGGATAGCTGCAAGGATCTGACACCTGAATATGTGTGGGATTGGGAGTACCTGCCCGAGGCCTTCCAGTTACAGCTGGCAGGATGATGGATGGCTTTATACACCTGCCTCCTGCCTTGTACTTTGAAACTCCTGCTTCAAAGGATGGATGAAGCACATGAATACTGGAACAGATTGAAGGATGTCACCACCTGTACAGACAAAATAAGGCCTGTCTCATGGCGTCAAAGAGTGGGTTTCTTACCCTGAAGGATTTTGTCAGGAAACACAGCAGGCTGCTCTATTAGGGAATGCAAGCCAGGAGCCAATGGTGACAGCCAGGCTGGAAAGGCAGTGCCCTCACCCTGAGGCTGAAGTCTCTCTCACAGTACCCCAAGAAAAGAGGAAGAAAGGGTTCAATAACCAGATTCAGCTAACAGCCCAATGATGAAGGGGCAAATCTGTAGTGAAGAGACATGCCTGAGGTCAGGCCAGAATGACAAGTCAGGAAGGCAAGGAAAAGTGCAATACCAGGCACAGCACGCCTCCACTATTGCTCAGGCTAGAGCAAGAGACTGAGTGCAGCTGCAGCTCCTGAATTAATGCTCAGGAGGTTGCATGGGTTAGGATTCCAGCTAAGACTTTCCACAACTTCACTGTTTTTATGGCGCTCAGATCTAAACACACAGAGTTGTGCTGTACCACACATGAACACAGGCAGGTAAACATCCAGAAAAGGAGAGCAGAGTTAAAGGGGAGAATCACAAAGACAGGTATTAACTGGTATAGGACAGACTATGCCATTGAGAAGACTATAGGTAATGTGACTCCTTGTCTCTTGATTGTAGGTGGTGACAGTTTTCCTACCCTGCCAGGCTCAACATGCAATGCATCTGTCAGCTGGAGTTGTCATCACAGGACTGCAGTGAAAACCTTTAAATGAGATATACAAATTAAGTAATGAGAGAAGCTTCATGGGATAGGAACTTTAGGAACTTATTTACCAAGTAAGAGGGCTTATGTGAGGTAAAGAATTTACAATACCCTGGGCAAGAATACCTGTTCATGTGAGCTAAGGATGCAGTTTGTGAACTCCCAATGGATCTGGAGGTTTCTCCAATTTGGTACAAGCACATGTACTGGATGGCTTTCAGCCTCAAGGGCGTGCCTGAGGGCAACACAAACACTGCCTCTCATTAGGTGTTGCATCTTGGATCCTGCCTGTTTGTGCAGAGCTGTCCTGTTCACTGAACTCAGCATCCAGGGGAAGGGTATCACTTGCCCCTTAGCCAGGAGCATAAAGTTCATCATTCCCACACGATGACATACAGCTTCAAGGAGAAGCAAGATGCCCTTTGGGGAAAATTCTACCTTTGTGGAGAAAGAAAGCCAGGAGATTTCTAGCTCAGGAGTCTGTTTAGGGATAATACAGCACTGAACTGCTGTAAGTAGAGATGCCTCAGGGTTTTATTGTCTTAGAGTTAAATCACAGAGGTGGAGGCACAAAACTGGTCCCATAGAAGATGGCAGGTTAGCAGTGGAGGGCAGAGCTGCTCAAGAAGATTGTGTCTTTAATGCTGCTTTTTGTAATGGGGAGACAGAGCTGCTGTTTTCTGGGCTCTGGAGAAAGATTGGGATGGTGTGAGGGGAGGGTTTTAGAAGTGAATAGTGTGCATAGTCATTACCACATTCCAAATACATCTAAAACAGGGATGTTATGAAACAAAGGATGCAAGGAAAGAAAACGCTGAGTGGGAAAAGGAGCAGACAAAAAAAGTGAATAAGGGGAAACCTGAGAGAGGAACGAAAGTGAAAGATGAAAATTGTGTAAGAGAACATATAAATAAGCAAAGATACAGAAAGATAAACTGAAATTTAAAGATACTTAAGGGCTGCCTTTTCAATCAGCTTTTAAAAGGCTTTTGAATTAATTAATGGCGAAGTTTTTTGCGGCAGAGAGAGCTTTCTAGGGGAATATGATTTGCAGAACATTTACTCATGTTTATTATTTTGTATGACAGCCATATGAGTTCTTTCATTAATTAAATTACTGTGCATTTTAGTGGCACAGTACCTTCTGAAATCAGGAGCAATGCCTAGTCCAGACCTGACGTCTTGACACAGTTAACATTTTGGAAAATATTATTAAAGACTGATTGAAATGCTCTCTAGGTAGATAATATGAAGATATCAAAGAAGGTCATACCTTTTAATAGCTTCTCTGGTTTTCAGTGCCTTTCTGAAAGTACATATTAAAAGACTCCATATCTGAAATTTGAAACTCATATATTTTGCTGGAGAATTAATTGTCAAATAGTTATTTTTAATAGTTCTGAAGGGATATTATTTTTTAACCAATAAAATGAACTGAGGAAAGATCAGTTTTTAGCACTAGAACTCTCCGGTTTGTCAGTGAAAAATGATTCATAGTGAAGTATTGCAGTATAAATTAAAACTATGAATCAAAACAGCTATCTAATATTGCAGACATATGATCAATTTCTTAAAACAATAATGTATTTAATTTTGTGTATGCAAATAAACCAGTGGACTTGGTCCCTGGTCCCTTAGTATTATTAGGAATGTGCATATGTCTTTGCAGATTTGGGGCTTAATTATTTCCCAATTTTTTGTCCTTCAATTTAAGCTTGTTGTCTAGACAACATAGGTTCTGACAGCCCTAAATTACTATAATCTTCTTTCATTTATTCAACAAATGTCTGAAGCACTTTTAGACAAATTTTTAAAAACTCTTTTTGAGACTTTGTACTTCAGTGTATATCACTGATGTTTTAGCACGATAAAATAAGAAAAAGTGCCATCTCATATCTTCCATTTTAAAAACTCCACAAAATAAGAGCTACATAATGATTTGCAAATGCTGGGTTTCAGTCCTTCAAATTATTTATGCTTCTGTTGATCTCACACTTGTGGGTATTTGTATATGTGTAGAATCAAGGTCATTGGTAGGAATTTAAAAGTATTTGGTAACAGACTACTGTCTGTGTAGCTGTCTCCACAAAGCAACTTCACATTTTATGACCTTTTGCGTAATGCCAGTACTGAAAGAGTTGTTTATTTTGTTTTGAACCCTAAAATGGTGTAGAAGTTTTCAAAATACCCTGCTGATTGACAAGGAAAAATCATATTCTATAAACTAGGTAGAGTTGCCTGCACCAGGTTGGCAATTATTTAATGTGTTTATTTATAAAAATGACACAAAAACCAAGCAAAACCACAACCAAAAACCATAAAAAAGGCCAGTAAAATGCATGGGTAAGGTATTACAAACATTTTAAGCAATGTTGCAGCATACCTTTCTTAATAAACTGGTAAGTACTTCTTACTATACATAGCACCATTGCATTAGGATTTTAGACGCTTAAAATAGCATTTTTTTAAACTCTCAGGCTAATCATAAGCATGGTTTTACAACTACAGTGTGAAACTCCCACTTTGTTTCATACAAGAAACTATTTTTTTGCCCACTTAAAGGGCAGGGTAACCTGGGCCAAAATTAAATGTGAGTTTTAGGTTGTTTTCAAAATGAAGATGTAGTCACATCTTATTGGATAGATAATTTTACATCTTTTCATTTAAGTGAGCTGGATAGTCAAAGTATTTTTAGTCCATTTATGAGTCAAGCAGAAGCAGATACATGGAAGCAATTAATTTTGACAACAAACATTAAGCTTTTAATCTCAGTATTCTGTAATGCATTCCAAGTTCTGAACAGCTCAAATACAAAAATGTCAAGTAGTGAATCTAGTTTGAAATACAAACATGAAGTCTGACTTGCCTGAAGCAGTTCAGGAAACATGATGTGCTGTTTCTCAGTAAGAAATGTATTCAAATGTGTTTTTCATCATGCACACGATGCACTGCCATAGCAGTACATTTTGAAGGTATGCTCTGATTTTGCATGCCAGGCAACTGACACGTGGACACCTTTTTCCTGTTCTTTGGCTGAATAATTGTAGATCTTGAACTCTTGCTCCAGCGTTGTCAGATGTCTTTATAGACATTCTTAAAGAAAAAGTAGTTCAGTTTTATGGTTGAAATGGGCATTCCTGCCCCTCCCTTACCAACATTTTAATCAGGTACTGAATAAACTTGGAATTTCTGTCTGCAGCTCTCTAACTCCACTTCCAAATGAAGAAACCTTTTGAGTCTTATCATTGCTTGTAAACGTTTTTGCATTTCCCCTTTGTAGACAACCACAGGTTATTTTCATAGTCCTGATTTTTGTACATTTATAGCTTTTGCATTGCTATTTTTATCTCTGTGTGAAGTCTGTATGGTTCCTTGCTAAATACTTGCTCTTGAACTTTGTGTAATCTTTACAGCAGAGCTGTGGATCATGGTTAACAATGACTTCAGAATACTCAATGATGTAGATTCAAACTTAAATGGAGAAATCTGCAGCATATTTTTTTTAATGCACTGGCCCTTAGTAGGCACCAAGCTTCTCTGTAGAGATGGTACCCTCATACATAAGAAAGTAACCAGTAAAAGCAGCAGAGATCCATAGCAAAGGATAATTAGAAACAATCATTGAACCCACTTGAAACTCTAATCCCTTCTCTGGTTTGTGATGGTTTTGGTTTTTTTTGGTTTTGGTGTGGTTTTTTTTTTTTGTTTTTTTTTTTTGGCCTGTAATTGACACAAGAATCACATAGTATGATTTAAATGGATTTGTGCATCTATTGGCCTTTCCCAGCTTTTAAATGAATAAGATACCTTTATTTTAATCAGGTTTCTTCCTTTAAAACCTTGACATTGGTGTAACTTTTTCTTCACCCATAAATTCATTCATGTCTTGTGAGATGAAGAATGTGTTTTCACAATTTTCCCAAAACAGAGTGAAAGTAAACTTCTGTGAGTAAAGAAAAGGTACCAAAGAAGTACTTATTCAGCCTCATGCTGTCTCCCATAGTTTTCCAGGAGTTTTTTGGTCCTTAAATTTTTTTAATGCAGCCACACAGATGCAGAAATTACAAAATCCACATTTTGGGGGGAAAAAAGGCAGATTTTCTTCCAAAATTTTGATGTTGGAGAAGAATGAAGAATCCCTGAGCTGTCACATCCCCCCAGAGATCTTCAAAGTTGCCTGGATGTTGCAAGTTCAGGAACACCTAAACTTGCTAGTCTTATCTAAAATGTCAATATCCACAAGGAGTATTCTGGTCTCCAACAGAAAGGACTGCCAGGTAAAAAAAGTACTTTTCAGCACAAAAAGTATGATATTCATCCCTAGGAATAGTTCAGCAGTCAAGGTACTGAAGTCTTTAGATCTATTCAGCGGCCAACCAAGTTTACATCTTCAAACAGGCTGTTTACCTTCTTGACTGTTGTATTTCTCAATTGCTTCATATTGAAAATGAGTCACAACATTGCTATCATTTGCATCCTTGATATTTTCTCATGATTTACCGACTTCAAATTAGAGCTGAAAGTTTTCAATGTACATGACAAAGTTGTAGCCTTCAGTAAAATGTTTCAGCTATGAATTTGTCAAGTAGGAGAAAACAATTTTGACACATTAAGACCCCTTGACCTTTTATGGATGAAAATGATCAAAACACTCAACAGTTTGATGGAAAAGACTAAGGAGGGGAACACTTGCTAGGTCTCAGCTGTCTGTTTACCCAATACATCTCCTTAAGTGAGCAAGGGGAATGACAAAGGCATTTGTAGGCATCTGCAATTCCAGTTTCCAATTAAAGGACATATATCAATTCTACAGATCATCTTGTGGTTGTGGAAGGAAATGAGAATTCATTCTGGAACCTACTAAACTGGAATAAAACAAACAGCCTGGCCAGGCATGTAGGGTTGTAACAATCCATTCAGGATCATGTTTAGTCTCAATAAATGAAAAATTAATTATGCACATTCTTACGTGTACCTGACCAATACCAAAAAGCAGTTTTAAAATTTCACTAGAATTAAGAAAAAAAGTGTAGATTCACAAAATTGTAATGTAATTTTATTGGGTTGTTTTTTTTTTTTTGTTTGGTTTGGTTTGGTTTTTGGTTTTGTTTGATTTGGTTTTGGTTTTGGTTTTGGTTTTGGTTTTTCATTTTGGTTGGTTGGTTGGTTTTTAGGTAGAAGCATGATAGTCATATTTATAGACTTAGATTTGCCATGTGGCAAAACAAATATGAAATTTGTGGCAGAATTTGCATCTGCCACAAGCGAATTTTAAGAAGATTCCAACTCACAAAGCCTCCAGTCCTGCAAATGAAGATTGATAGGCATTTTACTTTCAGGCCCCAAGTCAAGGAACCAATAACCTGGGATATGCTCTGCAATATATTCATCTCAGCTCAGATGTATTTAAACCACAAAAAATAAAGGCATAATAACATCTGACTTTACAGACATAGCTCATTTAAAAATAGCTTTAGTATTAGAGCTGGAGAAAATTTTTACCATGGTTACCACGTTCAAATAGGGAACACTATGCAAAATGGTCACTACTTTTGACAGTGGTTTCACAGCAGAGAAAGATATTAATACTTACAACAAAGCTGCCTTCCAGGCAAAGGCCAGAGCTTTAGGATTTAATAAAGAAAAAAATAAAAGGTGCAGGTGGATTCATTTAGGCAGAGAGTAAGAGGCTGAGATGAGCAGAGTTCAAAAGAGAGAAGTGGTATAGGCGTGTTCTATACTGAAAGTGAGTTTGTACTGTACATTTGCAGATCTTGTTCCAAGTGCTTGTATTACGGGTGTGGAATATAGTGTTGTGTAAATGTGTGAGAAAGGAGTCTGTTTAGAATTTTGGCTACTAAAATGAAAGTCTCAGAGACCTCCCAGGGCATTTGGGCCACACAAAGCTGATGTTTCATATTTACATCACAGGCTGTTATGCCCTGGGAGCTTTCTGTGTTGTTTTTAATGAAGAGAACAGACAAAGGCAGCACTGTAAGTCAAATTCCCCTAAAGACAATGTAACTAGGCCAGCTGACACACTGAGGCCTTGCTGAATAGAGACAAGTGCTGATCATCCCCCCTGAACACTAGACGCTGTGTCAAATACCTAAAAGCTTTGTAATGCCCTTGCAGTCCTAATATAGCTCATGTCTGTGCATGCCCTGTGAACTTGTGTTTGATGAGATGGACCCTTCAGAAGTTCCAGTTGCTGCAAGATGACATCTACTTTATTTGCAAACTGTGGTTAGTTTTCCCCAAAAGCTCTAAACTTCATTTAGTGTATTTTCAAAGAAAGAACTAGAACCACTTCCTCATAGAAACTTGTCCTCCTGGTCATGCCTGCAAAATATCTAGTGCATGATCCTGACCCTGAAGCTGCTAGTAACTATCTAAGAGATTTGGGAGAAAACCGGGAGAAATGTTTGAGAACTTGAACAGCAGACTGCAAGGGATCTCCTGTGTGTGTGTCCATAGGTGTGTGTCCTCTGTTGTGTACATAGGTGCATTTCTGTTTCAGCTGTTCTGAACTGATTAATGAGTTTGCTCAGCTACCACACAGAATTAACACTCCAGGACTAAAGATGCTGGTTCAGTTCTATAGGGAACAAAATGTGTTGCTGAGACTTACCAGAGTAAATGCAGCAAGGAGTGCACCCCACTGAGTTCACTCTAGCCATTTCCTAAAGAGCATGTACTGTAAAAATAGAAATGTACTTTCAACTCTCCTGGGTTCTGGTAAATTCCTAAAGGGTGGGAACTCTGCTACCATTGTGTCTGCCATCAGCTTCTTTCAAGAACATACATTCAGAGCAGGAACTGTGAAACTTACTCGTTAATTTAAAACGTGCAACTCTTACAGGACTCACGGCAGCATGTTGTACACCCTTAGTTGTACAACAAGTATAGTAATGAGCAAGGTACTGATTTAAAATTGTGTTATGGTTTCTATGATTTCAATGTAATCTGAAATGCTGAGCTCCAGTTTTCATGGTCTGGCCTGTGCCACACCATGGGATCACAAGTTCCTACCTGACCCTAGATCTAAATGTAGAACTTCTGCTGACAGCTGCAAAATCTGGTGTAACATACGATGGACCAAAGACAGAGGGTAGATTTAAACTGACAGAGTGTAGGTGTAGATTAGATGTTAGGAGGAACTTTCAACCCAAACCATTCTACTATTCTATAAATGCCCTGGTCAGAGCATAAGCAATTAAAAGTAGAGAGTATAACCAATGCAACTGAAAAATCTGCTTTGGTTCTGTGGTAGTGACCTAACGAGTGGTACAGAGCCAATACTACAATTCTGTCTGTTTATTGTATGTAGTATTGCATAGAGGATATGCTTTACTAAGATTCTTGGCACAATGAGAAAGAGATTTAAACTGAAAAAGGGAGCTATATATTCAAGTTAGATATAAAAAGAAATGGGAAAGTTTCTTTTAAAGGCCTTGGGACAGAGTCTTAAATATTAATAATATCAGCAGGTTTGATGCATTTTAGAATCCAGATTATTGCTGTGCCTTGCCTTAACCAAGCAACTTTAAACAATGGAGTTTAGAATCATAGAGTTGTTTGAGTTGGAAGGGATGGAAGTTTCAAAGTCTGGAGTTGTTGCTGCAATTAGAAATGACTTTTTAAACATTCTTAAGTTGTACATAAGTATCGAGTTTAGTGGGTTTCACAACATACCCTAAAGCTCTACTTTTTAATGCAAGCTACTGGTTATTTCCTTCTGCATCAAGGTCTATTTTACAATATTTGCTAATAGTCTTACAATTTTCTTCATTATCAGACTATGATGTGATGGGGCTTTTGTTCAAGTAAAGCAATTTAGAAGAGAGAAACAGCATTATTAACCTCTGACCAATATGTAACATTAGAGTAACAAAGACATTTGTAGTTGTATTAGTCTAATTTATTTCTACAGTAATGAAATCCTTAAATTTTCTCGCTGACAGAGGGTAAGACCTATGCCAACATTTAGTCTGAGATTTTCAGAAAAATGCAGGATAAATTTAGGCTTTGATGTATCTTATGACATTCCAATTCATACTCAATATTCACAGCAGTCAAAAATAGCTCCCTAGGAGTACAGCAGGACAAACTCCATAGCAGCTGTCAATATTGCATAGCCTAAATGGACTTGGACAAGGTGACTGTTCATCACCTCCAGCTCTGCACATATTAAGACTCCTGCCAGTGAAATACACTCAATTTCACTAGGTGACAGCATGTCTCTGGTATGTCAGCAGAAAAACATGAGAATTATGTAGAGACTTTTCTCAGATTGGCGTGGATTATATTTTGCCTTAATAGGTAGCTATTATTTTTAAAGAGGTAAATTGCTGGAAATTACTCTTAGCAAAACAGCTCAGAGCAGAAAAAAAATGAGGATAATAAATTGATCAGAAAAAGAATTATTGAAATTGGACATTTCCCTTTGACAGAACAATCTCTGGGGATATGGGATTAGAATAATGAGGCACAGCAGTGTGAACTATCCTGTCTTCCAACAATGCTGTCATATTTCCCCCCATGACAGCAGAAGAGCACAAGCATAAAATCACTACACTGTACTTATCAAGAGTACCCGGACAAAACAGTGTGATACCTCAAGGGCAATGCTCCAGGGGTACATAGACGTTCAGATTCTATTCAGAATACTAAACTGCACTGCTTAAATTACAGCCTACAACTATTTTAGCAATCAGGAAGTTTGTTGTGAAAACCTTGGCCTGCACCTTCGAACAATATGAAACTCAGGAAGATTTGCCAAATTAAATGCTTGGATTGGGTTACTCACCCTCACAAAAACAAACTAGTAGTATCATGGGAGAAAATTATGGTGGCAGATAAATAATTACCATCATTTGATAATGTAATATCATAGCTCAAAAAGAAGTCATTATTCTCAGGTGTGCTAACAGAGATGCCATATAAAATATATGTCTGAAAATTTCAGAGACTGGAAAAGAAAACTTTTATATAACGACTCTGGCTTTGTTCGGTATTGCAGTTGAAGAAGAGAGTCAGTCTTCTGTTCAGTGAAAATGTGCTCCCCTGTTGTATAAGGGAACAAACACTAAGCTATATACTGAAATGTTATGAAAAAACTTACAGTAAAGCTAATCAGAAGATTTCCTAATGGGGAAATTCCTACTTTTCAGAATATAACCACAGGAGGTCCACTTATTTGTAAGGACTGGATGATATTTTTTATTCAAGCAACAGCAGTATATAAATGGGAGAAGCCACTCTGTATAATAAGAACTGAACTATAGTCCACAACAGTCACTTTCCCAGAGGGGCACACAGCAGTAGTGTTTTTAATACCATGTAGATCATCATCACAATGCATTAAATAGCTAGTGACAGACTGTTTTGTCAATAGAGAGATTATTTGTAAATAGGACAGCTGGAAGCTGACTGCCATTGAGTCAGGAGTCACAGTAAAACTTCATAGTGAAAGACAGAATTAGAAATACATGGCTCTTAATTTAGCCCTTGTTCATGAATCACATCCAATATTGCGTTAAAAATGGAATTTAAAAATCAAATGCAACTGCTAATGGGTATCTCATTTTATGCTGCAAATAAATGACGAGTCTAAAATAAGGTTGCAATTTAGGTGCAGTTTAGGTGAAAAAAAGGCCATGATACAGAAAGGCTGAAGTTATCTTTGAATGCTTTCAGATGACACAGATTGTTAATTGAATGAGTGTTTTGCTGCCCATAATTGACAGGACTTTTCCAGAATAATAAAAATAAAGCATTGGAGAGCTCCATAGAATGACCCCCTCTGGAGAACTGACCCAGCTTTTAAGAAATCTCTGTGTGGGTTCTGGATAATCAGTGGAAATGGGACTTCAGGGACTAACTTCTCTCCTTTTAGCTACTGACAGTGAAATGTCACGCATGCTTCAGTGACACGTACAGAGAGTTATGCTAGTGTCTGCCACGCTTTCCTAATAGGAGCTAAGCACCTGGATGAGGATTGTTTTGCTTTCTCAGTCCCAGGGAGAGTAATTATTGCTCACTTGCTGGTGAGTAATAATCACTCACTACAATCTTAAGTCTGACCTCCTGAAAGTAATAAGAACACAGCCATTATAGCTAGCACCTCCATAAGTGATATTCAGACAAGGCTTCTTTTGAATCGGCTCAGTTTTCCTTCAATAGACAGGTCAGTAGATAGGCCAGCCCTCACGGCATATCTCCCATGTCACTATGAACACAATTGTGTTTGAGAAATATTTAGTATCAGATAAACAAGATGCTAGCTATAGTAAGGGGCAGTAATAAATGAATTAAGCCTGAGGGCCAGCTCCCCTCACCAGCTGTACTACAGGCAATGAAATACAAAAAAATTCTTCCTATTATTCATCAAGAGTAGGGGACAAAATTTTCATTGTTTTGCTCATTTTGCATGCTTTTGAAAAGGAGAAGATCACTTCCTACACAAAAGATTAGATGGAGATGAAGTTTCTTACATGAAGTTTCCCTCTGCATTTAACAGGATTAGGAATCCCAGAGTCTCAGTGGATCTGCTCCATTTTGTGTGCAGCTGCAGTAAATGGCGATATAAGAAAAGACTCAAGAATCTTTGTGGGACTTAAGGTATGTATAAAAACCAGACTCCTGTCTGATATTCTCATAGGCATGTCCACAAAACAAAAATTTAGACATTGTGTTTATTTCCTATACCCAAATATAATTCTGCTAATCCTGCAGTGTAGGTACTCTACCTCATCTGAGAGGATGGCTCACAAGTTTTAAGGGTATTAATCCCTTAGGATTATAAACTTCATAATACCTACAGGGGTTGTGCCAGAGATACATGTATTTCTTTTATGAAGTTAATGGTTTCTGTAGTGATTGTAAGTACTTAGTACAGATGGAACAAGTACCTAATTGAAAATATACTTCCTGATTAGAGATTCTCATTAGTACACAGGACTCTCAAGTGCAGAGTGTGTTGAAGGAATCTCAAGTTCAGTGTGTGTTGAAGACAAGCAAGGTAGTTGTGGGTCTCTTAAAAAAAACCACCAAAACCAATCTTTTTAATAGCTCAGCTGTCATAGGGTCTAATTTCTCTATGGTTTACGAACTGCATTTCTACAGCTCATTTTCACAACACTGCCCATGCTCATGCCAAACAGATGTTAAGAGTGCTGTATATAACAGGCTGCACAGCTGAGGCTATTTCCACAGCAGTAGTCAGTCTATGGCATACAGGTATCACAAATTATTTCACACTTTCTTCGCAGTCAGAATGCTGTGTTCCACAATAATGGATATTCTTTTTAAACCTTCACTTCATTAAGTGGTTAATAATCTTGTAAAAACAAAACTGCTATCTTCACATCTGTAAGGACTGCAAAAGCAGTACTACTCAGGAACTCCTGTAGGAACTAGAAATACCAAAATCAAAATGCAATATATTTATTTTTCAGTTTCCTGATTTTTGAAAGAAGTGTACTGATGGCACCTTTATATAGAACATTTGCACTCTCTAAAATGAAGTATAGTATGTGCATGTATTACTAATTCCCAGCAGGTATCTGCAAGTTTGATGAAGAATTAAGTCTATATTTAGTTTGGAATAAATATAAAACGCTCATACATCCATTGATAAAGAGAATGGTGAGGATCTTTTGCCATTCAAAACCAACCAGTGTTTGCAGATTTACCAACGCCTTATTCACTTGTCTCATTAAAGAGGACATCTGCTTTCGCAAATGATATTTAACTCGATTCTTCTGGAAAGAAGAGTGAGAGAGGGAGGAAGATCAAAGCTTCTTCTCCTCACCCTTTCTTTCTCTCTCCCTCTCTCTCCTTTGTACTGCTTCCCAACATATCAGGATTAGCAATGGTCTGATGCAGGTTACCAAAGGCAAAGGAGAACAGGGCCTCTAAAACTATGCTTACAATACACTGATAACTTCAAAAAACTGAAATTATGACTGGAGAAGGCAGCAGCCTTTAAATGGGATGTCTTGTCAATAACTTGTCCATAAACTACCAGCTGGTATGACCCACCTAATAAGATACTTATCATACACTGTCTTCCTCATACATTTGTATTAGATATATACAATTCAGTTGTCTAAAATGTACACTTTTTCCTTAATAAAAGGCACTGTATGGCTCTGCAGCTCAAAAAAGGTGCCGGGGAAGCTCCTTTCTTTCCTCCAAATCTTCATTGTTACAACCTTTAAAAATGTGTCGTGGGGAAATAGGCCTCTGTCTCCCCACCAGGTCTGCCTGCAGGGCTGGATGTTTTGTCAAGCTTCTGCCCATCCCTTTCCCTAGTCAGGCTGTGGCTATGTTCAGCCTTGCAACCTTTATATGTGCTGAGAACATCAAGCCCATGGCATTAGTGTAAAGGATCCATGTCTTCTAGTAGAAATTAGACCTGACTGAACACCTAATACTGATGGATAGTATGTTGTTCCATTGACACCTAACCTTGCTGTGACTGTCTGCATTTTATTTCTAAAGTAAATTGGCCAGCTGTAGCTTCCTTCTGTTTTATCCCTTTTTACTATCTGTGTCTTTATTTAAGTACAATAAACTTCTATCAGCTGTCTTCCCTTGTATGCACTGGTTCACTGTGCCCCAATTATCACATAAATATTTTATAGTAAATTAAATACATGAAACTCAATTAGTATTTATGGGACATATCACTCAGCAGACCCCAGAATACTCTTCTGAATCATGTTAAATTTACCAATGTCCTTTTGAAACTGAAGACCTCAGAATGAAAATGCACTAATTCTTTCAATGGTTTCTGAAACGTTCCCAAAGTGTAATGTCAGGTCTTCCTGATTAGGCATCTAATATCAAGATTGAACCCATAACTTGTATGCATGTAGTTTCTTAGTTTATAGTTTAAGTCATGCTTGTTTAAAGAAACAGAGGGCTTTACAATTTGATGTGATGATGTACACATGGCACAGGCAGAGATAACCCAGCCAGTCTTAGTCTAAGCTGGGTAACAGTGAAACTGTAAAGAGTTGCTCTGCCTAACCATAAAATTTGTGTTTTGAAACCATGGTATGGCAACTTCACAGCTTTTCCTAACTGAGCTGGATAGAATATATTTGGCTTTTCCAATCTGTCTTGATTTTGAAATTTTACTGTTAGAAATAACACTGCTACCTAGTCTTTATGCACATTCAGTGAAGTGCAGAGACACTGTCTCTCAAATCACTGTGACTGTAATTTAGGATAGGCAGATAAAGGATTGTAGAGATGTTTTACCTACACCTTAAAATGAGGCCAAAATGGCCATAAAAATCTTAACACTACCTGTAAAAAGTCCCATTTCTCAATCACAAAATTTCAGCATGCATAAAGAAGTTCCCTGGAAAGAACTGTCTTTCACCAAAACTTTGACAAAGGTAGTCACTAAAATCAATCAAATAACTCAATCACCATGTGAATGGTATGATTAAAATAGAGAGATGTCATAGGGACTTGAGAAACTACAAATAAAGTCTTTCAGTGCTTGCCTTTTTTCTTCTAATTTCATTCCTTTTTACTTTGTCTTCAATGGTTTCTTTGTTTTAGTATCTCTTTGCAATGCACAGTTCTTTTGTGTTCAATGTGAGAGATTTACAGCTGCTATATATAAGAAAGAAATACTAAAGCTGCACAATAAAGTCCATTGTTAGAAGAAATTTGTATTTGTATTTCAAACTAAATTAGCAGTGCAGAGGTAGGCATTAAGATCAATTATCTGATTCTGTGTTGATTTTTTCATTAAATATTCAGTTCTGGCCAAATATCCTCCTGGACTCCTTCATTAAAAATTCTAATTAGTGAGAAATTTAATGGCCTAATGAGAAAGAGAATAACATTTGGTGATTGAGCTGTTGAGGGACTTATGCAATACTTATCTGTCTAACACGATGCAGGATTTCCATCTTGGCTGGGCTGCCTAACTTAATGATGATTTCCTGATTAAATCTTTGTAGGATCTGCAAAATTTTGTGTTTGTATTATCATTGATGGTAAATCTTTTGCATTAAAACACCAAAACCACACCTTTGAGTTGATGTATGGGGGACACATCTGTGAGAAAGGAATCTAAGCTGGAGCAAGAATTCTGTACAAGTTTTATACATCTCAATGACATTTACATCCCAGGCTCAGCTGTTAATGTGATGAAATGTCCTTGCTGTGTTTTGAAAGGAGGAACTGGAAATGCCTTAGGTTGTTTTTTGGTTTTTTAGAATAGCTTAGCTCTCCAGCTTTCAGATATGGGATGTTAGATATGAGGAGAAATGCCTCTCTGGCATCCCTGCATAAGGCTTTAGGGTAAACCACTATGCCTCTAATTTCCTAATTGCTTATATCCTGCTATAAATCCCTTCCTCAGGGACCTCATTTCAAGGCGTACAGGAATCATGGGAATGTGATTTAGTTTGAGAAACTGGACTGTGACTGACATGCACCTAAAAAGTCTAAGTATGCAATAATGTGAAATTTGAGCAGTGAGTACTGAGCACCTTGCTTGACTCCAAGATTAATTTGTCCTTCTTTTAATGACTATGCAATTGTTCATACACTGCTCAGCACGTACTATAGGGTAGCTTTTGTCCTTCATGGGCCCACGGAAATTAAATCTTTTTCTGTTCTATAAAATACTGGTTTGTGGAGCAGGAGAATTTTTTCCCATAACTCTAGTAAGTCTTCTTGTAAACTTACAGATGATTCTAAAAAGTAGTGTTACTGAAAATATTCTATTCATTTTTACTGTGTAGTATACTGTACTCAAAGTTGAGGAAAAGGAAAATAAAATTAAAATTTGTCCTTACTGCTGTGAAAAACTTATATATATAATGTGTTATTTATTTTATAGCAAAAAATATGTACAGTTTTCTTTTAAAAAAGGTAATTATTTTCTTGGAAACATAATTTATCAATTTTTCAAATTTTCTCTCTTATTTGTTTCTAAAAAGAAGTTGAAACTTTAACTTGACAAATGTAACAGCATTTCTTAAAATATTGTCCTTTTCTAATATACAGTGACCATCAAAGTCTTCATGAATGTGATATCACTAAACATAATAATGCTGCTAAGTATATTTTTAATGCTATACTTAAGGAATGAAACTGCATAAGATAGGACTAGTGCTACATACTTCAACTGACTTAATTTCAAATTATACTGACAATTAATTCTAAGTTATTCCTAGAATATGAAATAATTAAGTAGTTCAAAATCTTTAATTTATATAGTATTGAACAAAACCATTCCTCCCCTGTACTGTTTGAATGAAGATGCTGAAAAAAACAAAAATCTGTAAGAAAGATGCTGATATTAAAAAAATGCTGAAACATGAGATCAGAAGTTTTTAAAAATTGAAAGAAAGTATTTTATAGAGCATTTCATACATTTCTCTTACTACACATATTGATAGGAATAAATAAAAATTTCTTTTCTACACATCAGGAAATGTTCATGTGTCAGGCCTTAGTTTGGGAATTTAATCACCAAAAGTTGGGGTTTTTTAGAAAGAAAAATTGTCATCTCATGTAAACAAGTATCAGCAAATTAAGGTATTATTTCTGATCTTCTAATTTCCCCTATTTTTGGCACACCACACTATCCAAGACCGTCGTTTGCTGAGGGGTCGCAGCAGACAGGTAAGATCAAAGATTAAAAACTTTCATCAGCACCACTGTCCATAATTTACCAAGTCACCAAGGACAGTCAGAAACTAGGTTTAGGCTGTGCTCAGAAGAAAATGCAGTGGGGATTTTTAAAAGGTACCTTAGGGCCAAGGTATTAACTATGTTGATCAAATGGTGCATCAGCTGCACACAAGACCCAGACTTTCCTGTGCTTTATAAGGAAGATAGGTAACACTGTTATGATCGGATGTTGTGTATAATTTTCTTCAGATTTATGGAAACTGGTAACTATTTGTTAGATATCCCAGAAAAATATTTTTCTTCCTTTTTTTTTTCTGTAGGAACAAAGGTATTTTGTAAAAATTCCATTTTTACTTTTGAAAATTATGATGAGCCATTTTGTAAGTACAACATAAGAGTTACAGTTCACATAAGTAATTTTTATATGCCACTTTTCATTTTCTGCAGCGAAAACTTATTTAAGTTAGTTCACAATTGTTTCTTATCTTAGTAACGAACCAGACTGATTTTCAGTGAGGTGAAATAAGAAGCCTTCTCTACTTCAAATTAAAACAGCACCATTTTTAATGTTTCATATTTTCTGCTGATGAAAAATAAAGTACATTACATTTTAATGAATTGCTTTCAATATAACAGCACTTTTTAGCATGTAATTAGTACTACTTCAACCAGTTGATCATTAAAATATAGAGTGATTAAGTTATATTTATTGTATATTTATGTTGTAGTATGTAGATTACATTAGATTATAGTCAAACTTAATTTCTCTTCCAGAGTACACCGTATATTCAGGTCACTGTCATGACCCAGTCATCATCTCATGGTTATGTCATTTAGCATTTGTTTGACATGTTTGTACCTTCTTACTGTCAAAGTTTAAAGATGTTCTGCTAACCTTTCTGCAGGTATTTCAAATTGAAGAATTCAGATACACTTCATCCAAACAAAAAGAGCCTACAGACCCATATAAGGTCAACAGAGGAAATCCCCATGAAAGCAATTCTCCCTGAAAGCCTGAGCTTAGCTTACAGCAAAAGTCCTGCCTGTGCTCAGTTTATGTGCCAGGCTTGGAATAAGCCCTATTATTTGGAGCAATGTACAATCTGAATCTAAGAGAAAGTCAAATCATTCTGAGTTGGTTTATTTTAACTGCAGATCAATTAACAACTTAGTCATAAAAACATAATTGATAACTTATTCATTTTAATAATTGATGACTGAAATGCAAAAATTTATTTCATTATTTTTAAGAATTCCTTCCATTGTTTTCAAATTAAAACACTGAAAAACCCCACAATGCTCATACTGTAGGAATATGCCAGGGAAAATCTGTACCAGTAGATTTAATGAAATTATTTGGCTTGTCCTTTGGCCTGAGAGAAACAGTGCAGCATTAGTTTTCCTAATGACTGTTCTTTTGTGAATTCACTAGTGTTTAAACGTGCCTCTGGGGCTCTGGAAACTGGATCAATACCCAACCTAGCAAAGTAACTGGAGTCTGCACCTAGGATGAGATTTACCTCTGGAATTGAAAAGCTGGCCAAGGGTCTCTACTGTTTAGATGGAACTAAGAGTTTGTTCTGACCCTCTGCACTGTATTAATCTCACCTCGAAGAAAAACCTCTCTGCAGTCTTCACATTTTACAAGAGGTATGTATGTTTTGCTAAAAAAGCCTCATGCAAAATCTTCTAAGATTGTATTTCAGGATTTTCATTTTATTTTCATATTAAAATAATTGAACAAGTTAAATTAAATTAAAACAAACAGATGACTCTTTTCTGGCATGCAACATATGCAGTTAAGTTAAAACAGATCAAGAAAACCATGAATCATGTTTGTTAATATCCAGTAGCAATATCTTGTCAGTATCTGCCCCACTGAATGAGAGTTCAGTGCTAATTGTACATAAGAATAAATAAATTACCACTGAAGAGCAGCTTATTTTCTCTCTTGAATGCCCAAAAACTGCTCAAAAAACCAAAACACCTTCCTTCATGGATATGTCTATCAGATGTCCTTTAAACTGCACCATAAGGAAAAAACACCCCAACCATCCAACCAAGCCAGTCTGTAAAAAGTATTTCAAATGATGGCTCCCTACACTGTCAAAGTGAAAATTGATAAAGAATGGCAATAGGGATTAATTGCTTTTGCATTTGTTTGGTTTGTCTCAGTTTTCTAACACAAAAGGGCCTTTGCTACTGTGTTGAGCAATCCACCAAAAGCTGTGGAATAGCTGTTCCAAAGTGCTGCAGAACTTTTCTCCTGCAGCCAAATGAAGGGCTCATCTTGGCTGTGGCCAGGATCATGTTTGGCTGCTTGCTTAGCCCCTGGCTGAGGCATACATTTTCCATTAAATTCCACTGATGGAAGAAAAGGCATAAAACACTTTTTCCCTTCATCCACTGCAAACTAGCTAAGGGTGGGACACTGCTCACTCAGCCACGTACACTGGAGCCTAGCATGGAATTGTCTCAGCTTGATACCATAAATTTGCATGGGTTAATAGAAAGTTGTGTTGAGTCTGTAGCTTGAAAAACATGCTTGCATATCTTGAAGTACTTTAAAATCCAATATAAACTATATATTTTATTAAAACAGGCTTGTACAAAATTCTATAGCTGACAGACAAGACAATCAGTACAGACAAAATACTGCATATTTGCCTAAATAAAATTTTAATGATTTTCAGCAGTATATTTACAGCGCCACTGTAAAACTCTGAGTTAAAAGTAGGAATAGCTTGATCCAAAACTAGCTTCTGAATAATGGACAGCAGAAGCCATGAGCCACTATATTATGCTTCGTGTAGCCATAAGGAAACAGAGAAAAAATTAGAGAAGGAAAGGATAATCTGGAAGAAAATTATTTCTGGAGTAAAGGAGTCCTTTGCAAAGCAAATACTGTTGCTTTTTAGGTAAGAGGAACACTTACATTCACTATTTTTATTTAATCAAGTTCCTTGAGGTAGGTGTCCTGAGAACTAAAGAAATACACAAAAAGTGGATAAGAGGAACATGTCTTTTTTGTATCATGAGTGTATAATATTAAGGACATTGGACTAAATTGGAATAAAGGACACTGGAGTAAGCTTATTTAGCAAAAAGGAAAGAAAGCGAGCATGAAAAAAAATCATGGCCTAAGGTTTTGTTACCATTAAAGATAACTTTAACATGTACATACATGAGCAGGAGAAAAAAGATGATAAGGAGGATTTCAAAGAGAACTTAAAAGTCAACTGCAGTGGCTGCAAACAAACACAACTACGATGAAAGTTTTTTTAAATATTTCAAATATAAGTATGAGAAAATCATGCATCTTGTTTTCTATGTACTGAAACATTTTGCCACATAACAGATATGACAGACATCTGGTGTGACAAAATGTTTGACAGCAGCTGAAAACAAGCTGACACTTGAACTGAAGGGCAAAATAATCACCTTATCTTGCTGCTTGAGCTTGTACAAGCTTTTTATTCTGTTATGGACTGAAAATTCTTGTTTGCTTGCTTGTTTGTTTTCTCAGTGAGAAATAGAGTGTGAAAAAATAGGTTAGAAGCAATGCCAAGTGCACAGGCTGTTCAGTCCTCACAGTCACATCTCATGTGGCTTTCAGGATTAGCTCTGCTTACAGTGTATGAAATACTAAGTGCCACTACATCACAGCACAACCCGGGCTGCCAGCCACCATAACCTGGTACAATGCAGCAGTACTTTGTCACACCGTTTTTGGAGCAATTTCTGTGGAATCGGTAGAAAAACAGTGCCTTTAATGGGACCAAGATCCAACCATGCTGCAGTAGTTTCCATTACTAACCCTGTGCATTTTGTATTTGAGAAGATGGGTGACACTGTGAAATCCTGAGCTGGTTTGGGTAGACAAGTATCATGTCTGAGACCTGTCTAGTAAGTAATTTCCAGGAAGCTCTCCCCCCATTGAAATTCTCTAAGAATTAAAGTAAAATAACCATTTTAGCCCAATTTTCTGTTTAACTTTGCGACAGAGCAAGTATCATTAAGGCAGAGGACAAACTACTACCACATCCGAAGTGTAAGTTAATCAGACAATTATAACTATAATCAGACAAAAAAGTTCTGATTTCCCTTTTTTGCCTGAAAATAAAAAGAAAAATTACACGGAAATAAAAGGAATCATGGAAATGTAAAAGTTTTCTGAGGTAGAGGAGAATTAAAGCATCTAACTTTGACAGGGCACAGTTGTTTCGTTATCGATCCAGTCTTCAAATTGAATACACTGGCTGTGTGACTCATTTAAATTACACACTCTGCTCTCCATTTTTTTGCTAGATGCCTCCTGGATATTTGTCTTCCTGAAGTTTTGCCAGGCCACCTGTTACCTGAATGTTCAAGTGCATCATGTTTGTCTTCCATGACAGCAGCTTGCAGTCTGCTAAGAAGAAGTAAGCAGTCTCAATTTTCAAGAGAGTATTTTACTCAGTTCCGTTTGTAGAAAAGATATGACAAGTATATCTTTTTGCCTCTCTTCTTTCTCCATTCAAGAAAAGGGTGTAATCAAACTGCTAGGAATTTTCTCTGTGTTTTGTAAGTTTTCCAAATGTTTTCTTCTAGTACATATTGCTATCTAATAAATATTAATCTCTTTTATTAATAATATAGATATATATTCTGGACACAGTTTTTTTCAAGTCAATTTCAAACTGCAAATGGACATTGTTCCCATTTCAGTCACATAATTTCTCTCTATCATGAGTTCATAGTTTTCATTCAAAATACTTGCCCTGTCATGTAGCTTTTTAAAAAATATTTGATGATTGATCTGATTTAATAAAGTAAGAATAGAGGGATGTTCATATACTACAAGCAGCCAGAGAGATATCTAAAATCTATGATTGTCAAAGAGATCACAAACTGATAAACACTGCCCTGGATTACTGTCATTAATTTTCAGTGTGATTTGCAATATTCTGTGGTTGTGTTTTGCTAATGCATTTGAGAGATAATGATAATCCTTGGGCAAGCTGGCCCATGCTCACACTTGTCACTGAGAGCAGCCTGGAGCCAGCCAGGTCTCATAATTCTTGGTCTAGGACTTCTGCAGGACCTTTCCAGCTCTTGGACATTGTGTTTTCTCTGAGTGGAGGTAGTGGGGTTTTCTCAGGTCAGAGTTCACCAGGTGATGATAAGGCAGTGTCACAGCCCTAGCCATGGGATTTTGTAGCCTGAGTGTGCAAGTAGGTGCTTCATTTTTGCATGTGGGCCTGTAGAAGTGGGCTGTGCAGAAGTGATGATACTGAACTTATTGTTGGAAGGGTATCTTAGACAGAAGGAGCCTGCAAAATTTACACTGTGCTTATCTGCACTGCTTCTCTCAAGCAGATCGTAGAGAGAAATAATGGAAAAGGCAGAAGGAAGCCATTCACATACTAAGGGTGATCATGCAGGTGCTGAGGCACCTTCTTACAAGGTAGAAAGGAAACTAAACTGTTACAATAAAAGCATAAGTGTAGGTAATAACAGATGTTTTGCTCAGTTTCTGCAGCATAAAAATCTATTATACATTTCTTTCTGGACAATTATCTAAAAAGACATTATATTTTATTTAATGTAAGTCGGGATAAGGTTCTTGGGAGTACAGCTCAATCTGTAAGGTGACCCAGAATAGATGCATCTTCATTTCACTAACTCTTACTTCTGTAGAAGATCTATCATTTCTGAAAGGCCTTTATGCATGCTTCTAAGACATAAGCATCATAGCCTTTCCGGGAGTGCCATAGCAATTCTCTAGGCAAAAATAAAATTAAAATTAACAAAACGTAGACAGTTTGGACTCACACTAGAATTTTCACCACCTTTCACAGAAAAAGAGTTACAGAAAGAATTTGGCACAAAATAATTGCCAAATATTTGTCCATGGAGATGAGAAGGGTTTTTCAGAGATGTGTTTGACTCCTAAATAATAACTAGGAACAGAAAACTTCACTTAAGTTAAACTGAAATAAAAATGACAGGGAAATTACTGCAGCCTTGTTTGCTTTAAAAATTGAGTAGAATCAAAGACTGATAGAATCTTCCTAAGATGGCTTTTAAAAATATACAAACAAGAAAATTAACTATTGGGGCACAAGCTTACTATTTTCATCTTATATCAGTTGTTTTACCCATTTCTGATATGATTTTTTAAATGAAATTTCTAACAGATTGTTAAATGGTAACTTCAGTGACATTAATATATACACAAAGAACTAGAAATCATTAATAAATAACTGGAACTATAAGAAACAGCATTGTCCCGAGCAAAACATGGTTCCTCATAATAAAATAGAATTTATTGATATTATGACATTGTTAGTACCAGCAGTGAAAAAAAAGATAGAACATTGTGAATACCTATGCTTTGTTTCTCTGTATCAAAGATGCTAAAACGCATTAGCCACACTATTTTCATGGTTCAGCTACAAAATGTTACAGAATTTATGGGGCAGAAAATTATGTAATAAAATGTTAGAATTCTTTTTTTGTGCTTCCTGTGCTCAAATCTGGAGCCAAGTTTTAGCTTTTAGTAATCAATTAGGCTTGAAAAGGAGTTAATTCATATTTCTCTGATTGCCACGTTGTTGATTTCTACTAGATCATTTTCAAATAAATGCTGTTGCTCTTGCATCTAATCTGCTCAACGTTTTTGTTGTGCTGTATTTTTATGGTTCTAGGTGTACCTGGAACCCTGACCATACTCCCAGGCTTTCTTCTAAGTTTGTGAGGTTCTTTTTCGTTCAAAAAGTTCCAAACTGTAAGCCCAAAGTGACCTCTTCTAGCAGCAAAAATAATTTTTCATCCTCATTCACTTCAAGTTGCCAGAAACACAATTTCTATCAATTACTTTCCTTCCAGCATTTCCATTTTGTTTTGGCTTCTTTTCTGCCATTGATTTTGAGAGAGAGGAGGAGATACCTCAGAAATTGCTTTAATTTCTATAAGCATACCATTTCCTCCAGCAGGACAATTTTGACTCAGATGGAGATATATGTTTTATGAATAGTTATTGAAAGAGCATTTGCTTTGTAACGTCTTTAAGCAGAAGCAGAACTGTACCAAATAAACCTAGAACAACTTGTAGACCCAACCCTTTTTCATGTTTATCTGAAAAGAACATGACAGGGAGCCAAGAATACAGTAGGAGAAAATGGTAATATCAGAAAAAATGTATATAGTTCTTTGCTAGGGATTTGGTTAAAGAGTGTCTATACAATGTACAAAAATAGCTCGTCATTGAATTTATACAATTCGAAATAACAGCTGAGCTGACTTCCACATGGTCTGTTCTTGCTGCTCACAAAGACCTGGTCCCTAGGAACTGGGTCAGCTGGCAGAGCAGAAGAGCTAGAAGAACCACGACATTGCAGCAGTATAAAAGATCTTCCACCTATGGAACTCACTGGTTGCTGGTGTTGTCACAAAATGTTCTTGGAAAAAGGTCGTAAATCAGTGATAATGTAATTCCAGAGAATATGGCAAGGAGATCTCTCACCTCCTGAGAACTGCTATGATGGCCACTGTGAAAAAGGCAGCAAGAGTTGCAGTTTTGTTTTGTGGGGAAAGATCAGGATTCTATGTGTAAGTTGAATCATTGGCTTTCAAGGCCATAAGTAATACCATGTAGCTGAGAAAACAACTGCAGTACCCCAACAATGCAGAAACAGCAATTTTTGTTTGTTTGTACCCCAGATGCCATGGGGTACCAGAAGGTTTTTGTACATTTTAAGCTACTCAGTCTGCAATTTCATTGTGGTTCAAATAAGACAGAGCTGTAACTGTGGCAATGTCGTATCAGAGATGTCATACTGGTTGCCCATGAATGCAGGAATACAATCTTTCAATTGCAGCTTGCATTCCCCACTTACTGCAAGTAAATAATTGCTTCCTCTTTTGCACTCTGATTCTCTAAGGTCTGCTTGGACTCAGCCCTTTCTTGTAATTCTTAATTTCCCTCACTAAATGGTTTTCAAATGTAGTGCAGTACAGCATGCAAATACATGGAAAAAGTTGTTGTCAAATGACTATATTCACCAGGGGGAAAAGTCCACCATAAAATTGCTCTGCAGGTTATTTTATTTTTAATATTTCTCCCTGTAAATATAGTGCCCCAAGACATTGAGGCAGCTGGAAGTAATGAAATGTATTTTTCATACTCTCACTTTTCATTTCAATGTATCAAGCAGCTCTTTAACTGCTATTTTAAACTATTATGTCTTATTTTAGAAAGGCTTTATAATAATGGTGAATAATTAGAACTCAAAGTGCTTGCTATTTGTAAATGAAAATAAATGCTTAGCCCTTCTTGGAGAAGCCATTTAAAGCATTCTTTTTAAAAGGTCATCAATTTTGGTTTTTACTATTGGTTTCTTTTATTTTGCTCAAAATATATTCCCATAATTCAAAATGATGAATTATTCAAAGTGCTACGGTAGTAGAAGTTGTGTTATGCAAAGAGGATGTATGTATGAAAGAACAGGAATATAATTTTTCATCTCTATTTTATTCTTTCTTGTTAATAAAGGAGCAGAGAAATGAAATGCCTGATGCCAGTTCACCCTTACTTCTTAGTGTCCATGTAATTTTGGGCATTTGTAATATCTTGGGGTATAAGAAGTGCCAAATCTCATAGCCAAAAGTTTAAAAAAAAATTAAGAAAGACAGTAAAGTGCTGAAATGAAAATTTTCTTTAGAAGAAAGGTCATCAGGAGACAAATTGTCCATTGCTAATTGAAGAAATTAATGGAGATATGAAAGAAGAGATTTAAAGGTGCCGTTGGCATAGCTCACCAACTAAGCACAGGCACTGCCACATTTAGTGGAAAGAGGTTTGATTCTGATCTGAGGAATGAGCCAGCAGGAACATACAAATCTTTCAGCAATATCTGCTGGACGCTGCTGAAATCCTAGGACAGGCTCCGTGCCCTTGGCCTCAGTGCTGTTAGTTCTGGAAGCTGTTCTGGAAGCAGGTTTTCCCACACACACAACCTGGAGGCCTGTTTGCAATAATTTTTTACAGACAGTCAAAAGCAACTGATACCATAACCAAACCCACTGCTTTTCTTAAGTAAAAATTTGTATATTTACTTCTGTCTGGGCAATTCCAGTGGCTTGTACTAGGACAGCACTAAAAATTCAGAGCTTCCAAAAGAAACCTACGCATATCCAAGTATCAACACAATCTTCAAAGATGTGTGGGAAGTATACTAAATCACAGGTTAAAATCATAAAAATCATACATTAGTTATTAAGGGAAGCCCCTCATAATTCCCTAAAATAACAAGGCATTTAACTACATATGGCCCAACAAAAAATGGAGTGATAATCAGAGATAGCTAGCTATGTAATAGAGAAATGCACAAAATTATTTTTTTTAATCTAAGAATAGTAAATATCCTGAAATCTAGACTAAAAGCCATGTGAAAGCCAAAAATCTGCATTTGACCTTGCTCACATATTCCTTGGCTATAGAATTGGTATCTTGGTGCTACACAAGTTATAAAGGTTCTGAAAATAAAAATCAGGTTTGGGTTTACAATGAAAGTTATTTTAAGATATCCAGTGAAAAACCGTAGTGTGGAATGACAACATACACAATTTATATGATATTTGTAAGGAAAATTTAATGGTATGGTTTTGCATTTTCCATGTCACTTTTTTTTAAGAAGTTTGTTGTCAACATATGAGCAGATCATTGCTGAAGCAGAAATTTTCTTCCAAGAACCAGTGTAAGAAACGTTATGCTACAGGACAGTTATGAAGTAGTGTAGAAATAGTACAGTGGTAGAAATAAAGTTGTCACTGTAAGATTTATGGTTCTAATTCAGGAGAAGTTAAGGCTTGTAAAAGCCAAATTAAAATAAGCACCTATGTCCAGTGCAGCATTAGCTAAGTTCTCCAAGCATAGAGAGGTAACAGATTCCATCTTCACCAGCTGTTCCTTCAGGGTATCTCTCCCCTCAGCACATTGGCTTCTGCAAATCCCTTCAGTTTTTCACTTTCCTGCATTATAGGAGGTCAAATGCCAAAACATGGTTTGTGAATTGCTTGTGGGCATTTCCATGCCCATGGTTTGATGTGGCAGTGGCCAGTATTAACACGCCTAAATTCAGCTGGTGACTCAATACCTGCTACTTGTCTTTGTTGCTTTGCTTGTTTGTTCACACAGCTGCACAACAACAGAGCTAAAGAAAAGATATAAGTGTGTATATATATATATATTTTTTTTTTTTGGTGTTCAAAAATACATGGCTGTGTAGGTAGCTTATCTTAGCTATACTACTTTTTTTGTTAAAAGGAATTCACTAGGTAGGTAGACAGGTTTCAAAGCAGGAAAAAAGAAAACTAAAAATCATGGTAATTTGTAGTTCAATTCTGTACTCTTAGGATGACAGTCTTTTCCTAACGAAGAACACGAATGGGATTTTTTTTTCTCCAGACGTACCTTGCTGAATAGAGCTCTGAGATGAAGAGATTTATTTTTATGGGGTGTCAAAGACACATTTCTAGCTTCCCTAATGGTCCCACTGTACTTTAGCTAGACATTAAAAGCAGAGTTGTAGTAAGAAATTGCTTTGCCTTTTATCATCTTAGTTATTGTATTTTTAACGTATACAGTTTAGCTCTGCTAGTCTCCTTAAAGACAAGGAAAGAATATAAAAAATAATAATATAAAAACACAGCTGCATGTAAATACACAACAAAGGCAAAAATCAGGAATGCTAAAAATGAAAGTACATGTAGAGACACTACCAGCAGTCAATCCTACACAAAATAAGAGTGCACAGTTATTTCTCAGAAAACCGTTTTGAAAGCCTGCTTCATTAAAGGACATTTTAAAGGATTTGCAAGTTGTTAAAGATCTTGAATAATAATCACAGCTGGAATTACTTGTGCATTTGGAAGTAATTTCTCTAGGTCCTAAAATAGTTTCAATTCTCTCTACGAATTGCTTTTTAGCTAATTTTACACATTCATAGTACGACATATGACATAAAAGTTAAAAAAATTAATAGTTCAATCTCCCTGCCCAAAAATTATTGCCTTCTGTATTTTCTATTAATGAAATTTATTATATGCAAAACATTAGATAATATTAAGCTTAACAATTCCAATCTTGAAAGTTAGAAGAAAATATAGATTTACAGGAGCAAGTACTATAAAAACTGCATATAAATTTGGGTTCTGGTACTGAAGCAATATAATTTTAATATTTTATTATTGATTTAGACAAGTTGATTTAAAACCCTTTATATAAATAAATTTATTTAAATATGATTTACACTTACTTAACATTCTGGGTTCTATTTTTACAAATTTTAAGAAACATTTAGAAATCTCACTTTTTAAAAATTAAATCAGTGCAAGATTACCACAATGAGAATGCTGAACTGAAATAAGTAGGATGAAAAGAGAAATTTCTTGGTTTTGCCTCTGCTATTACTTTTCTGCAGGCAGTTTTCTATAAAGTGGCAAACTCAAGGTGACTTGGTAATGAATGCAGGCATGTATATGAAAAGCAAGACAAAAATATTCCATGACTGCTTATAAAACTTTAGAGGTGGTAAGGTTTTGGAAAACATTTCAGAAGTCTAAATTAATTCTTTCTATATTTTCCTTAAGCTCAGACAAATTTCAACTCTTCTTATGAATTTTTTTTTTTTCACATTCTTTGTGTAAGTGTTAATTAGGCACTTAATCACAGTTTATTGTTACAGGGAAATGACAACTAAGCAGTTTCTCTGCTTCAGAAACTTTTAGCCAGTGACAATATTATACATAAAAACTCTACAGAAAGAGCATACTTATGTGTTATACAACTGGCATTAACAGTACTGGTACCACTAGCAGCATCCAGTTTAATTCCCAAGACAGATCACATTACCATTTATTCCTCCATCCCAGATACATTGGCTAAGCCTCAGACTGACAAATCAAATAGTCTGTAATTTAATAAGGACTTCCGGACCCAAACCCATTAAGATTGTTAAAAATGGAAATGTCTCAAAACCTTGCTATGACATTGTAATGACTGAAGCAGCTACACATCATCGTAATCAAACATTTTAGGTGCCTTTTTCTTCTGTCATTGACTTTCCAACTATCTAATTTCAGTGGATGGGACCTGCAGTAGCTATGTCAAGAGATTTTGAATAATGCCCACATGGTATAATTTAAATGTCAAGAAGTAGGATATTCACAATTAATGCTACTATTCCCCCAGACTTTTGCCAGCAAATGTCCTATGATATATACATGACATTCTTCAAAAATCATTGAGGTAAAGAACAGGATCATCTAGTTCTCAAGTTTCTGAGATTTGGATATATATGTTACGTAGGAAACTTCATTCTTCTGACAATTTTCTCAACATATGTGCAAAAGTGCATTAGTGCTTTTCCTTTTTAATTGAAGATAAATTTATTTTTCTCTAAACTGTAGGTTGAGCAGATTATTGGCTCAGAGAATAAAATGTCACTTTAAAAAGAAAATAAATTAATACAAAAATAATATCAATAAGAAATATAGGAAGAGTGAGTGATCACCTGCTTCATCTCTGCAGGAAAAAAGACTTTCTAATTCTGGCAGGCTGTCCAATTATGCAAGTGTATTATTGTTATGAAAGGTATTGCTTTTTGAAAGGTGCCAACCATGGCAGGATAATCACCTTAACAACATTTAAGATTGGGAATACACAAGAAAATCTAATGTTCATTTTTTTCTACATCACTTGTGACTATAGCTAGAAGATCTATTTTCAGAGAACAGGTTTGACAGCCATTTCCCTTATTTTTATCTGCAGTTTGGTGGATCCACTTTGATTTATGGCTACTAGTCATCATTTTTGGAAGAACATTGAATGTCATCATATTACCGGGAACACACTGCTTTAATTCTGCTTTTATCAAATGAAATAAATAATTTGTTAGTGTCATTTTGTGCAGAACAATAGCCAGAAATAAACCTGAAGATATAAATTTCATTCATGGGAACTGAATGGCAGGATGTGGGCAGAGATTTAAGACAGCAGAAATGTCACAAGAGAATCAAGACCAATCTCTCCGAAGTCCCCCTTGTTCATTCATCCTAATCAGAGACTGGGAAATGTTGATGTAAATTCTTAATCACTGGTGACCTTTCATCCATTTCTGGCAAGAAGATGCATCAAAGAACAAAAAATATAGCAGTAGCTAAAACACAGTGTCCTGGGGTACAATGCAAAAATGTGTATTCTATCACCATCTGTTAAAATGTGGGAGGGGTGGTGATCCTTATCTCTGTGGGAGATATCCTCTGCTGATGTGCCATCTGATAAGATGGGGGGATGATCATCGTTATCTATTCACAACCCATCCTTCCTCCAGAAGATATATTCTGTTAATGGGCCATTAAGTCCTATTGTGTGACTGATAAGATTACATCATCCCATTGGGAGATGCCCCAACCAGGGGCAGGAGCCAAGCCTTTCCTACCTAGATAAAAAACTGGGGTTTGGGACCCGAGGGCAGACCTTTCCACTGGATCCCAGAGGAAAGTCGGACCTTTTTCCACATCATTGTTGGATCTTCGGAGGAAAACTGCACCTTCTACAGGAGCACTGCTTCAACTGAACCACATCTGTCATCCAGGAGGACTGCAGCCACCATTTAATGGGACTGTTACCAACACCCTGACTGACAGGGTGTCAGGTTGTATTTCTGACTGTGTTGGTGGTTGTTTCTTTTATATTATTGCATGTATTTTATTTTTTTCTCTTTTCTCCTATTAAATTGTATTACTGACTTGGAGTCTCGCACTGGTTTTACTTTCAAACCAACACACACAGATAATGTGATGGAAGATTACAGGCAGAGTGTGCAGTTAAATACAAATAAATGAGGCAGCTCTCTGCAGGACTGAGTAGCCACCAGGGGTATCCCACTAGTGCTGATGTACTGCAACATCTTTTTAGTTGTGCTTCTATTCTGGGTTAGCACTGAAGCTGTGCACTTACTCTATAGCCTTGGAACAAATGGCTATAACAATAGGCTTGGAACAACTCCAGAGAATGACCAGATCCTTAAATTCTGAAAGAGGGCCAAAATGAGATATTTACATTCAAAAGTATCCACTTATAGTATCATTTTAAACAAAATAAGTGCTTATTGTGAAGTACACTAGGGCTAGCATGAAATGAGAGGCAAAGGACGTGTATGTCACATTTAAGCGTCTGACATAAATACAGGCAGGCACTGCAGTCTTGCTAGGCAACAACTTGATGGCTCTCAGGGACTTTTGTGAAGTTAAAAGATCAGGGTTTCCCAGTGTATGGGGAAAAAGGCATCTAAAAGTTATGAGGTAGCAACAAAGAGACAGTGAAAAAGTCCTCTATCTACACTAACTGGCCTGTCAGTTCAGGAAGGAAACTGAGCATACAGGTGTGGAACACATTTTGCCCAGGAAAGAGATGTTCCAGGAAATACTTTCCTTTCTCCTATTCTCATTCTCAGCCATACTCAGACCTTCACCCTCCTCCCTATTCATTCTCACAAAACTATATTATTTTAGGGCACTGTAAAACAAAGAACTTAGCTGATCTAAAGAAATAATTTAATTTTTTGGTGGCTGCTTTTAAGCGCGAATCATTTAAATTACACTTTATATCATAATCCCTGAAAAGTTGTATTAATAAAACATACACAGCAATATAGTGAACAACAGCAGTTGAGAGAAGCAATGACAGAACAGGTTGCCAAGAGACGTGGTAGATATTCCATCTCTGAAAACATTCCAGATCAGGTTAGATGGAGCTTTGAATAACCCAGTCTAGTTGATGGTGTCCTTCTCATCACAGAAGGGTTGGACAAAGCGATCTTTAAAGGCTGCTTTTAACCCAAACCATTCTGTAACTCTATGGCAAAAAGCAGAATGGGGAGGGCAGGGATTTTTCAGGCTATCTTCATTGCTGAAGGTTAAAATGCTCAATTTTTAATGCTTTCTATGCTGACACGGCCGCCTGCTCCACTGGTGTCCGGCACGCCCAGCTGGCTCTGCAGGCAGCGAGATGCCGAGGGTGGGCTCCTTCCCGGCTACAAAGATCCAAGGACACGGCTCGGGCTCTGAACCCTTTCGGCTCATCTCACGTCCGGGGAAAGGCGAAGGATTCGGAGGAGTCCTTTTGTGCGTCCGGGAACAGGCTTATTAAAGGAACGGGAAAGATGAACAGGACACAACAGGAGAAGAGAAGAGGGTACCACAAATGACACATCTCAGAGTTACAGCAACTTAAATAGGGGACCACCCCCAAGGGAGAGTACAACCTGATAACCAATCATAACAACTTAGGGGCGTAACATAAGGGAGGGCTGCATATACAATTTACCATATACCAATTTACCAATAGGGGGAAACCTGGGCAAGGAATCGTGCATAACATCAAATGACATACCAAAGGGGGAATGATTGACTCTGAACTCTCTAGAAGAATAGGAGGGGCTAGGACGGACCGACAACTGCTTGGGAGGGGATTAGGGAGACAGACAGGGAACAGTCTGGAAACTGGGATGGGGCAAGGGCTGATTGACAGGGTGAAGGTGGGAGTTAGGGTAACTGGAACTACAAACAGCAGATCAAACCATTATAACATGTGGGGAAACAGAGATAAAGCAACATAAAACAATACACGGCAACACTATGCTATATGGCAGGTAGCAATAAAAAAGTAATGTTTTAATAGCTTCCACTATGGAATAGATGCAGATGACTCTCAAGTATTCATGAATACCCGAGTATCAAACCTCTGAACAAATTGACCCAAATGAAGTAAACCACAACAGAGAAACATCGGTGCTGAAATGCATTATGTTTTAACTTTTGTACCAAATGTCTACTGTTTGAGATTCCTTTTTCCTAATATCTGATATTGCACGTAGTATCGCATATTTTAGAGTAGGTTCTCAAAGTTAAATTCTTTACCAGGAGAAATTATTAAGAAAAAATATTACATGCTCCCAATCATTAATTTTAATTTACCTCCAATTAGATTTTTCTCTGGAAAAATTGTCATCATGTGAAATAATGGTAGTATGTTGCCATTTAACCATATCTTTAACTGCAAATTTTATTAAAATAAATCGTATTATCCACTATCAGATTGGATAAATTTTCTTTTTGTGAAACAGTGTTCACATGAATTTAACAAATTTTATTTGAATAATTTTGACTTTACAGAATTTCACTGTACAATAAAATTGAGCTTATGAAATGAAAAATATATCTTTTAAAATAGATTCATGCATTCATAGAGCAATGTAATAATGTCTCCCAGTCATTCATGTAATCTCCCTAGGCAAATATTTTTTAAAGTAAAAAAATATATATATTAAAAAGTTCGTAGTGAGAACTACAACATTGATGCAAAATATTGCAGGAAAGAATCCCTACATTTAATGGTAGTTATATGCAAGACAGTAGAACAAAAATCTGGTACAAAGAGTTATGACTAAATTTTTCCTGTCAAAATCCCGGGCTGTCTAGCATTAGTGCTTTAATAATTTCTGCTCTGCAAGCATGAGCAATAGAAGTGTGTAAGAGCAATGCAATGGGTGTTGACAACTTATGCCATGGCCACCTGTCTGTCCACGGCTTCCCTCTCGTGCCTCCACACAGAAAGTAAATGACGTGGGGGCCCAAAGCTGCCATCCGCTCCTACTTGCATTTCACGCTCAAATGAGCCCTTTCCTAGGCATGTGCATTTTGACAGGTGCAAAAGAAATGGAAGTTCAGTGTTGTATTTGCCCAGGATTTTTGTTTCATGAATTACTGCCTTTGAAAATATATCAATAAAACCTAATGATCTTTAGGGGAAAAAAAAGCTTTTGCTGTGGCCCAAACGATTATGCTTTCTATCACCACTATTACCTCCAGTAGGAAGCCAGGCCCTCAGACAGATTGTTCTGTAACATATTTACTTTGGTTAAATATTATTTAAACAAAGAAAAAGATTAAAAAGGTGATGGCTGGACCTACATCTGTTATATATAAATAGTTCATAGGTTTCTAATATCTAATGAACTGATTAAATGTTCTTACTGTGAGTGGCTGGTCCTTTTTATTTTGAAATAAACCATAGTACTTGTACTTGGATTTTCCATATATGTATTTAAGTCTGAAGGCACAGAAGGCAGTAATAGATGGGGCAGCAGTCTTGTGTTTTTTGAATTATGACCTCAGTGCCCTGCAGTCTACTTTCTTAATGATTTTTTAAGCACAGGAGTTCATTCATAAGATTTTTTGAGTTACTCTTCAATTCCAAAGTGTACTCTTGAGGGAAATATTTGCACACTCCTCTATAAGTGAGCCTCAGTTTTCAGACTCCACATGAGACTAACAGGAAAGACTGTTAACACTGGATCTATTTTTTGTATTTATATTATTCAGAACTGCATGGATGATTTAGCAGAACATCTGTAGTTTCACTAAAGCACAGAATTCATTGAGATAGCAAAATTTTCAGTTATTCATCACAGTACAGTTTTGGATTCATATTGTGCACTCTGTGTACTGTTGTGGTTTCAAACCACAAATTTATGAGAGGAAAGGCTCTCCTGTGAGGAACAGCTAGGAGAGTTGGAGTTGTTCAGCTTAGAGAAGAGAGGGCTCCCAGGAGACCTTTTTATGGCCTTCCAATACCTTGAAGGGACTTAGGGACAGACCTTTTAGTTATGCCTATAGCAATAGGACAAGGGATATTTACTTTAAACTGAAAAAGGGTAGGTTCAGACTAGATATGAGGAAGAATTTTTTTTACCATGAGGGTGGTAAAACACTAGAACAGGGTGTCAAGAGGGGTTGTAGATGTCCCATCTCTGGAAACAACCCCGTTGGATTTTTTTAAAACAAGAATCATTTGAATGATATTTTGTAGCACAATGCCCTAAACAGTTGTACAGCAATATCAATGAACCACACACACAGAGCAATATCAATGAACAACAGTAAACAAACTGTGTTTGCTCAGAGGGGTGGCAGATGTCCCACCCCTGAAAACATTCCAGGTCAGATGGAACAGGGCTTTAAGCAACCTGATCTTTTTGAAGATGTCTCTGTTTATTGCAAGGAGTTGAACTAAATGACCTTTAAAGGTCACTTCCAACCCAAACTACTCTGACTCTATGAAGTTCAGTTCAAATCAGTAGAAGTGGCAAGATTTTGTTTATATCTCTCAATCTGCATGTTGTGCTTAAATTTTATTTAAGGAGCATTTGAGTAGTTTTTGGGGTTTTTTTTATTAAATTGAGGATGGCATCTTGTAGGTACAGGAGAAAAAAAGGAAGAAAACTGGGAAAAATCACTTTGGGATAAACAAGAACAGTGTGTACATTGCAGATTGGGAGTGGAAGGCAGAGAGAGAGGGAGAAGAAATGCAAACTTACAAAACCTTCCACCCACACAAACAACCTAATATGTATCTCACACCCTGACACCTTCACTGAGCGATGCACAATCAGCCCAGGCAACTCCTTCCAGGAATTATTTGAACCCACATTTTCTGCCTATGAAGCCAGTACACTAAAGGCTGTATAAAGAGTGGAAATCTAAAAACTAGTAATTACAATTATACTAAATGCCCATGACCAGAGTATTATCAAAAGACTATGCTCACTTAGAAAACATGATGTCAACTTTAGGGTCCTTGTCAGTTTTAGCTGGAAAATTATCATGGAGCTAAGGCAGCACATTGGGTCAGTCCTGGATACAGGGAAAATTACAGGTGTAAGCTTTCAGGGAACCATGAAGCTGAACAAAATGCTGCCTAAGGCATGCTGTACCCTCCAGTTTGATTTTGCAACTTTGTCTTCACAAGTCTTTTTCAGCTTTACATGTTTGATGTCATCTGAGCATCCTTAGGCTTCTATACTGGGATGTGACATCTTAAGAAAAACTGCCAGCTGTGTATATATTTTCCATTAATCTCTCAGTTTTTTGATCTCTGAATTACTTTAAAGACTTAGCAGAAAAGAAGTGAGTAAACCATTGGCATTCTTCCCTCTCCTAAGGAAAAGGCACATCGATTCCCTGAGATTTTTGTCATGTTCAGTGGAAGCTAAAGGATACTCAAGCATAGACTTCTTAAAGTTGGTATGACTAAAGTAGACCCACTTACCTCATGTCAGCAACAGCTCTGAGACTTGTCTAGCTTTGTGCCAAGAATGTGTCTAGTCACTGTAACCCCTTCAGGACTTTTGTTTGTGAGATTAGGCAGATCTCTTAATTGCGTCTCTTTATTTCACCTCTGAGAGCACATACGGTGTCAAATCTGGGGGAAAGACCATTATTTCTGGGCACAGAAAAGAGAAGCAACTAGAAAAGGGTCATAAAAGCTCACTGGCTGGGAGTAAAGCATTTACTAAAGCAGTTTTCAGCATTAATATATTCCTTGAGCTCATAGATAACCAAACTGTTGACTGAAAATTAACTCTGAAAGAATTTATTTAGATGATGAAGTATTAGCATATGTCTATAGCATCTTCAAGAGTAAAAACAATATCTGCTGTAAAAATCACACTAATGATCTTCTTTAAATGAAACAAGATATTTCAGCATGTCATTTTCAACTTGGCTTCAAGAAAACTGGCCTTCACTCTAATCATCCTAGTGGTTTAAATAACTTTATTAATGGGTACTTTTGTATACAGATGAATGACAGTGAGTACCAGTTTTCCTAGGTGTCACTGACAGTATTCAATGTGAATTAGGTTTCTGGAAGAATGTTTCCTGAAAGCATGTAAATATAGACAGAGTAAAGTCTACCAAAGTATTCTTGTACTTTTCAAATTACCAGCACCCTTTCCCTTGTCTATCTTTTCTATCCTCTGAGTTTGTGGGTTGTCTAAAAATGGGGCATATTTATGCCAACTTCTATATTCATGTCCTACTTGTAAGAAGTGAAATGTTTAAAGTAGTTTAAAGTAGATATCAACTCTTTTGCGAAAGCAAACATTGTGACCACAGTGGTCACAAAAAGGCATTGACGTGGGTGCTCCCACAAGGCAGTCTCAAATGCCTCACTTGGAAGCTTCACATTGCAAAAAAATGTGGCATTTGATGCACAGTCATTTCTTGAATGTGCAATATCTGGCTTATGTGCGATCATACTCATCCTCCCACTTGCAATCTCACTCTCAGATATTTGTTCCTCTTCTTGTTCTACAGAGTCCCTGGATCATCCCTGCCTTGGAATCATACATGTAGCTTGTAGGTGCAAAGCAATGGAGAATATGCATAGAATAGCTCAAATCTTGAAGGTAAAATATACGGGTTTTTTTAAAGTGATGTATTTTTGAAAGTTTCACACTATCAGAAATTATACCAGAGACTTTAACTTCTGTAGATGTTGTGGGTGATTGGGAAGAAAGCTGCTTTCTGTCTTCGTGTTGTGATCTTCTGAGTAAAATAATCCTTTCTGTGATTCAGCTGCATAGAGACAGAGATTTGCATCTTCAGGAACATTCTTGCCTCCCCATATTTAAACAACACATTGTAATAACCGCAAATAATTCAATGTACATGGCTGATTCAATTCATGTGGCTCTTGGTACCCTGTGATACTGTAACAATACAGGTTGTACAAACCATTTCAAAGCTGCAGGCCAGAACCTGGCACTATGGTTTAATAGGTATTTAATCTTTAGAAGTATAATAGTTACAGACAAGAAGGAACTGAGTTACAGGTGAGCAAGCCAATGAATTTATCTGTTTCACAGATTCTCAAGAGGTAATGATTTGCCAATCTTTCTGTCTCTCACTTGAAATATTACAATAGTTTCTTAGCAACAAGTGTAGTCAGGAGAGTATTTTTAAAGAAAGTATTACAATAGTTTGACTGTATTATAGATAGGGAAGCTAGCTCTGCACTTCAGTGTTCACAAAATTCCAATGTAATAAGCTAAAACCAAAGCAGCTTAGTGGATATTAGAGAATGACCTGAGGATGTGTTGTAAAATAAAGACAACAATATACCTAGACTGTGTAAACTGGAGATTCGTTCAAGTCTTCTAGCGCAGAAGACAGAAGAGAAATGGTGAGACAAACAATAACCTCATTATTTCTAAATGGGCACAGTCTCAGTGCAGTAGAGTTTTATGTGGTCTTGTTGAGTACTTTTGAGTAATTTTCTCAGATGAAGCTCTATTTTTTTTATCATTACTCTTTAAATTCTGACTACATCTCTCACATTTATTTCACAGCTGAGGGAGTCTGCATGATTACATTCTCTCATATTTCAGGAACTATGAAACAATTGTCATGAATCTCTACCCTGACAGCCAAAGCCTGTCCTTGTGCTGAAAGAAATTATGATTTTTTTCTAAAGCATCCTTTTTAAACCATCTTCACCAAAGTAATGCAAAACATTTTTCAAAGACGCAGCAGAAAATAATAGGCTCATAAAGAAAATGCTTTAAAGCAGATTATAGATGATGACTAAAACATTAACAGTGTTGAAAGTATTAAGCATAGGATTTTTATAGAAATAACAAAGTTTGACATATGTATTCTTTGACACAAATGTAATATACCAACAGAATATAGGCAGATATAAACTGAGATAATTTACAACAAATGTGAACCTATGTATAGATGAAGCATTATCCAGAATACCAATCTACCTGCCTAGCATGTGCATTGAGTCTACATTGATTCACAGTCACACTCAAAGTCATCATACAATTACATTAGCTCATTATTAAGTAGTGATTGCACTATCTCATTTATTAGTTTCAAATGCTGTCAGTTCTGTTTGGATCTTACCTACAACAGAGAACCACAACATTTTCTGAATGGACTTAGGGGAAGAAAGATTTTCTCAGATTGCTAGAATGCTTTCCTTTATACTGATGACTATTTGCAATGACATTTTAATGTGAACTTTTTGCATCTCAAAGCCAAATAATCAATAAAGGGAAAAACCATATAGAGTATTATTGAGATGAAGAGCTAAATAAACACTTTAGATTATTAAAATTTCTCTTTATAGTTTTAGATTTACATATAAATATATATTTAGGTCTGACATTAGAAAACACACTCAGAGCTGAGCTAAGCTGAAGCCATACCATCCTGCTTTTTCCTACCCAGTCTGCACACTGATTTCAGGAGAAAGGACAGTCATTAGGGTTCTCCCACCAAGGCTGCAGTTACCTGGGCTGTGGTCATGTCTCCAGCTGTTGAGACACCAGTACTGTACCCAGTGCAGGTGAGTCTGTCAGTGTCCTCTACTACCATGTGCCCTCTGTCTGTGCCCTCAGCCAAACCTGAACCAGATTCAGTCCTTGCCTGGGTGACAGTAACAGCCCAGCCATGGCAACGTGGAGCTCAGGACAACTGTGATGGCAGTGTAGTCGAGGGAGGAAAATTATTCATGCAGAGGTTAGAATGCAGTGAGATCTGTTTTTTACATTCTTAGAATGCATTTTCTAATCTTGCTACCATGATTTATATTTTCTGATGTAAGTAAGTTGTAAAGAGTAAAAGCATGGGAACAATGAGTGTCTTTGAAAAAAAAATAGAATGAGAAACGTCCTCTGAAAAGTATCTTGGGAGAAAGATTTGTGACTCAGCCATTTTATATATTGAGGAAGATACATTTCTATACTAGTTTGACTGGGGTATAAGAAATTACGCATCACTTTTGTCATGAGACTATCCTATGCCTATAAAATATAATTGTTGATGTATGAAAATGGAATCTTTACATGACTGTACGACATAGCTCAGACTGACAGGCTAACACAATCCTAAAAAACAGCCATGGCTGTCAGAAGGATGAGGGAGAGCCTTCCCATTTATGGACCCACAACCAGCTCTGCTACAGCTAAGTCAACGTTTTTTTCTCATGCTGTATATTAAGCATTGTCTGTGACTCAGCTTTGACAGTTTATTGGTCCTCTCTACAGCACAGCATAGCTTCAAATCTTTTGCTACACGGGACACCAGACAATTCAACATGTTAAAAAAAAAATATTATAATAGAAGTTACCTCATTTTGCCTTTCCATGGTCCCTCTGTCCTGCACCTGGTTGGAGTAGTCAGGAGTTGTCTAGCATGAACATCATGTGTTCCTTCTTGAACTAAAAAGAAGTTTTTTTGTAAACAAAACATAGATGCTCACATTAGAGAGATCCTTTCATTAATACAGTCTTTCATCTCCAAAATTTTACAACCATTCTCTTTAGATTCAGCAGCCATTTTCCAGCTACTACCAGGATTGATGAAAGCATTTGCATTCGTAACAAAACCACGAATTTTTACTTTCCTTGAAAAAACATTAAAATTAAGAAGTTATTTTTCAGTGATGCTAAAATTTGATAAATTGATCTTTCAATGTACACTTGGAAGACCAAACTCCTGACAAAAAATGGGAAATGAGATAATTATGCTCTTTCTCTAAGCACCTCAAGTATTTATGCATTTAATTTCCTATAGAAAACCTTAATCATTGAGTTAGAGAACATTCAGAAATCTGTTCTTCATCTCCTCTGATGCTTTTCAAGGAATAAATAGTGCTAATTCACCTGAGAAGGTAAACTTGGATTCAAATTCCTCCTTCATAAAACCATTAAATTTTACACATATTTACAATATTAACTTGGGAAATGAGGGTTTCCAACACTCAAGTGCATTCCCTGATTAGCAGATTAAAAAGTGTGGTCCCATGAATCTTTAGTTATTTATATGTAAATAAAAGCAGTTTGGTGTGATTGGGGTGAGACATGAGGCAAAGTCTGTATTTCATAAAGTGTTGTGAATAAGCAAATTACTGAAATTATGACTACAGACTTAATTCTTCAGACATGTGAGATATTTACATATAATATAATCTTCCCAGTCTTATGGACTTTGGGGAAAAACACGTGAACAGGTAATCCTTCCTGCATTTCTCTGTGATAAAGAAATAATCTGATGTCAACCATGCTGCCTCTTTCATAAGTTTAAAGGACATTAGTAGTATATGGGGTTTTTTAATAGTTAGCTTGTTGAAAAGAGGGGATATGTTCAGAGCTTACTACTTGGCTTAAAGGTTATTAGTAATGATAGTAAGGCTAGTGCCTTACAAACAGGACTCCAAGGAATAAAAAAAAACAAAAAAACGAGAGTGTTGTTTGGTAGTATCTTCATTTCTATTTTCCTCAAAGATTCCTAAATAGTAAAATTAAAATACTAATTAAAAAAAAAACTTTTAGCGTTTTTGTAATATTGAAAAAAGATTCCATAATTTCCCTGTGGTTTTTTTTTTTTTTTTTTAATAGTGCTACAACAGTTAAAATCACCTGCCAGGATATTAATTTTACTGCAAGAAAATAGTGCATAGGCTTATTTCTGGTCACTCCGGCTTTTTTCAGAGTATTTTTTACAGATCTTAATAGCTTATGACTAACAATTGAATCATAAAAGCAATTTTAGGTAGGTGGGCAGATGGTAAATGGATCTTTCACAAATGTTACAGAGTTCTTAATGAATAAGATAAGTACGTAAATACACATAATGTTTGATATTATTTCATATTGTATCAGATTTCATGGAATATTAATGATTTCTAAAGCACATTCTAGGTGATAGTATTTTCAAATAAGAAGGGAATCATCAAAAGTGCATTAAATAGGAAACAATAATTTAATAACAATGTGGTCACCATTTCCAAATGCAGTCATATTTCATAATTTAGCTGAGGTGAAAAGTTTTGTACCAGTTTCATAGAATAGGACATATATGTAACTAAAACAGGCATAGCTCTGGCTTACAAAAGATATTATGAATATTTTATAATGGTTTTATTCATTAAAAGATTTTGTTACTTGTTAAATGAGAAGGTTTGTTTTTTTTTATTCCAAGGTAAAAAATATTTCCCTTAAATCCATAAAAATGTAGGGGAGTGTTTCTAATATTTGCATTTAAAAATATAAGCACAAAGAGTTTTTAAACCTGAATTTAGACCAAGTCTTATGTTTCAGGGAGTAAGGTAATTGTATCTAGCTGTTTTGATTAAAGGCTTATTAAGTACTCCTATTAGTAATGGAATCTCAAATTCACATCTATATAGATATATTTTGATTGAAGTGCTTTTTCTGTATACATACACACACAATCAAACTCCTTTTTCAGTGTTTTCTCTATTAAAGAAAATATCCTCATTTAGTTTTAAATTGCTTCTGGATTAGGTTTAGCATATTTTAAAGGAATGCTTTCAGCTCTACATTTGCCTGAAAACTACCATGACTACTGTTCTATTTTTACTAACCAGTTAGTTTAATACATCATGGAATGATTGCAGAAACAGTATTTGTTCTGTTGGTTCATAAATTTCTTTGAACATGACCTTTCCTTAGTGATTTTTTAAACTACCCAAAAATGTAGACTATATAGTGCATACTCTATTGCCTTCTGGATACTTTGCTTGCATTAATATCCCATTGCCCTAAAGTATTGCCATCACTATCATGTAGGATGGTTTTGAAAAATTCAGGTTTGTCAAAGCATTTAACACAATTTCTCATGAGAGCTCCACTTCTGAACCATGTTAACATTGTGAGAAATCTCAGCTCAAGGAAGATGGGTAGGTCTGAATGCATGGTTCTTACATTTATTCACATCTCCAAGGCAGAAAGGCAAAATCAGGGCAAAAAAGAGTAAAATAGAGCAAACGGACTTAAAAAAACAAACAAAAATTAATTTCAAAAATAGGACATGCTACTTAAAACACGTTCTTAAAGCTGATGAAAATTCCAGACCTCTTTGCGGTTAAGTACTTTAAAAGACCCTCTAAAATTAGGTGTATATTAATTTAATTTATTAAAATTTTGTGAATAAACTGAATCTGCAATACGATGTATTTGGTTCCCCTCTCCATCTAATTTTTAATTTACCACAAGTCTTTTGGCACTCATATGATACCACAAGTGTGAATTGACATGACTCAAGGAATTATTTCAGGATTATTTTACTGTATCCAAATGACAGTGCAGTGCCACAGACTGTCGTAGTTGCGCTGCTGATGGAGTGGCTTTTGTAGGTACAGTGATGGGATGAAAGGAAGGAGAAGAAAGTGAAAGAACTTCTAAAGGTAATATCACTGCTAAATTCCCACTGTGAACATCAGTATTGGAATAATGAGTTGCTGAGTCCACCCAATACAAAAAAAGCTGGGGGGAGGGGGGCAGGTTCAACAATTCAGGGAATTGATGCCTCTTAAAATGTCATGGGATCAGGGATCTGTATCCCAGAAAGTCACACTGGTGCTCCGTTATGGGGGTTAGGGGAGATGGGCAGAAGATGCTGGGCCTCCAGGTGTCACAGATGCTGTGCTTGCACACCATCCTCTTTGGACTTGTTCAAAGCTGTGAGAAGAGGAGCCCTGAACCACCCAATTGTGATTTCAAAATAATCTCTGCTTGGAGAGGTAGACCAACCTAACTTTTTAATGCTGCTGAAACCTCTGACTTCCTTCGTGTAGGTAGTAAATCTCCATAACCATAACTCTTTCTGCACCTGGGAAAAACTCAGCTTCATGCTTCAGGTAGACTGGGACTAAGTCTTTGAGTACTTCTGTTCCTAGAAGAGTTCAGAAAAAAATTACAATTGCCAACTTTTCCTTTGCCCTGTGAAATCCCAGCTAATGCTTTCATGGGCCAGTTTGCAGAAAGGGCACACTACAAAGCTGTTTGGTCCTTTCTTGTTTATTTGAGTGTTTAAATAACAGGCAGTGGCAGTGCCCATGCAACCTCTGCACTGTTCTTTTATACACAGGTTCCAAGGGAAAACACTCATCATGTCCTATTACAAACCAGTTTTATCATTGCAGCTACAAATGTAAATAGGTATGTGACTGTATTTTGTGTCAGCTACATCCTGCCTATTCACACAGCATGGTATTCATTTTTACTAATCTACTAAGGTATTATGACTCAGCAAGAAATTAATTTCATGGCTAAAATATTCATGTTTGTGATGGTTAACAGAGGACTTGGGTCAAAGGAATTTTCTAATTTTCTTATCAGAATCTATATACCTATAAGCTTTTGACTCAAGTACATAGTACATGGCATTTCTGAAAAACAGAAATCTTTGAGACTATGTCCATCTCATTGCACATATGGCATAATACCTAAGTTTAACTTGATTGTACTTTTCTCCTTACATTTGAAAGTCCAAGCAACCATCAATTATGTATTTAAACACTTCTATGAGGAAGGCCTAGGCTGCAACCTTGATTATTTATGTCATTTAGTTAATTATGGTCATATATGAGCTGTTCTGTACATCCTTAAATTTCCAACCCTCAGAATAAATTAAAGAGCTGACTTCTATCAGCAGCTGTCTCTTGTTTCACTTCAAATGAACAAGTAATTCAGAGGGTGAGGAAAAGGCCAAAATTTATTCTTCTCAATATAAAACACCCATTTCTATCAGTATAAAAGAAAAAGTTAATGAAATGCCACCTTGTTGCATATTCTGTCTGCTACCAATATTTTCATAAAATGCCCATAAATCTGTTTATAGTGCATTCTGCTATCAGTCACAAGTATATGTCCTGTGAGTCATTGAAGTAATTTAGGAAATATCCTGAATCACAAGTTTACAGAGCAAATAGAACATAGCTATTAGACTGTAATGAAAAAAATTGAAACTGTTTTGAATCTTTACCATCAGTAAGTCAGTTGACTCTGTTTTATGGGAGGAAATAGGAGCTTTCTCAATATTCTTCTTACTCAGACTCTCACATATCTGTGATACATTGGGTGGCATTCCTGTTATGAAACTCCCACAGACAAGCTATATTGCAGCAGTAAATTCTAGATCTAGCCCACAACGTTGGAAAACATTCCTGAACAGATGGTTTCATTCAATAAAACATCAAAGTACCATAGTAAATAATGCTGTGGAATATTTTTGCCAGTCATTTTGGAGTGCCACATTAAACATTTCCAGAGGCAGCTGAAAGTGAAAGGGACAGAAACATTTGGCAGTGAACAGAGTGCCATGGGGCTGTTTGACTGGTGATGCTGAGACCAGAAAAATAAATGAGTATCTGAGTGGCACTTCTTGGGATGGTTTTTGACTTGTAAGGAGCAGAGAGTTCAGGGCAGTTAGAGGTCATCTGCTCTTTTCCTTCCTCTTCCCCACTGCAAAGAATTTTGATGTCTCACAATCATTTCCCCTGTTGACTTCTTTCTCTCTGAGTATGGGGAAGAGAAACTTGAGGTGATGTTTGCTCACCTCACTTGAGTGTCTCCTTTTTTGCGTCAGCATGTTCTATTGTTTGCAGGCATTAGCAGGACACAGTCTCCTCCAAAATCAGTCAAATTCTTGATCTGAATCAAATATCACCGAACTGGAGCATGATTGTGAAATTAGCTGGCCTTGGCCATGTGTTTTAGGCTTCATATACTGAAAGCAGACAAGCTATCAATACTTTGAGAATAAGCTGTATCTAAAGACAAAGGCAGCAAATAGAAGAGAATTATCTAGCCAGTCAGGCAAGCAATCCATAGGCTTCAGTGTCCTGCCAGTTAAGTCAAAGAGCATGAAGCAATGCATGGCAGTAAGCCTCGGAAAATAAGATAAAATCAGTGCTTGGTTTGTAGTATCCTGCTGTTGAAAGATGAGAATTTTATTTTACCTCTGAAAGTGCGTTTTTGGAGGGACCACAGTTTTTAGATAATTCTGTGAATTAAAGAGTAAGATGTAGCTCTACAAGAAAATATCTCTTTCTCCTTATATTCTTGCAATGGGCACAGTACTTCACAGATTAAACATACAAGCAATTTAACAGTTGTAGGACTTCAAGCACGGAACCAAAATCAGCTAATGCAAAACATTGTAGCACTGCCTTGGACCTTTCTGAAGAAGACTGGAAATGTAAAGCTCCTTCCCATTAATATACAAGTAGAAGGCAGTTTTCTTCCCTGTCTTCTTTGTCTTAGGGAACCAACATAAACTAGCCTTGCTATGGCAGCATTCACAGCTCTATCTTCTGTTGTATCCATGAGAGAATTTTTTCACTGTCATCTCCAAAAAGCACAATTCAGCTGCAGCCAGAGCTACAGCAGTCCCATCTCTGCCTGGTTCTCAGTATTCCTGCACTGGATGTGAATTCTCATTATGTAACACACTCAAGCATGGCCCAAACAACTGCTTTTTACAGAACAGCCTGTGTGTGAGTCAACAACAAAGGCAAACCCAGGTCAAATGCAGAGACAGCGTGTGTCACTCTGCTGCATGTCCAGATCCCTAAGGATCTGGACACCGAGAGGCCTGGAAGCTGTAGCTCCTCAGCCATGCAGTTTGCCTGGTTTCCCTCTCATCAGAATTCTAGTGGGCTAAAGATACAGAACTGTGATAAGAAGAAAGCAGACAAATAAAAGAGACGCATAAAATGATGCAAACATTTTTTTAAGTATTCTGGCTGTATCTCTCCAGGAAAAAAAAAAAAAAAAAGAAGAGAGAGAGTTAGGTATAAACAGAACTTTTTTTTTTCTTTATTCATGACACATTTTAATGAGATTTTAAATGAGCACAGGAAGACAGAGCAAGATAACAAGGTTATCTTCAACTCAGAATCTTCACGCTATTTCTGATGCTAAATTTGCAGGCAATGCTGCTCACTTACATTTCCATAAAGTAGCATAATAAAAGAAAAAGAACAACTAGATGGTAGCAATTTTTCTTCTGAACTGTCCTTTCTGAAAAAATATATAAAGTCCTCTGGGTTCCGATATTCTTTTTACCTCTGCAGAATAATGTCCCTTTTGTATTTTATCCCTTCTTTGTGCAAAGATAAAGAGAATGTATGTACATTCAGACTTCTACTCCCCTAAGTGATATGACTCATTCACACAAGCATCTGTACCCCTTAAGGGACTGACAGTGCCTTTTCCTCTTAACTCATTAATTTTACTTTTCTGTTATACTGAAGAACTGCTAATAAAGTAACTTTTCTCAATTGATATTCAATCTCTTCTTTGCCCCTGCAGGCACCTCTTCTTTAGGACTAAAAGCACAATGTGTTGAACTCTCCCCACAGATGCCATGATGGAGGCATATATCTTCTAACATTCACTCCATCTTCTTGAAATACCTGTTTTGCAGATTGCAAATTGGGACTAATGGCAGGCAGCAGTGTCTGCAACAATAAGAAGTTTTAAATGCTTCCTACTACCATCCAGCTTATAACTGTGTCTGCTATAGCACTACTGCAGACTGGCTAGTTATTTTCTAAAGCATGTTTCCTTAAAGCTCTCAGTTGTAGCTATTATATAAAATCTCATGGCTTCATTTGAATTTAGATACCTTTCCTCTGTGTTCCCAAGTTAATCTTAGGAGCAGCCTTTAAGCTATGGCAAACTAGAAAAATACGTTTCACCAGTTCCATGATACCATTAATATATTAAAAAAAAAAGGCACACAAAGGAGAGCATGTAGTTTTTAATTACATTTTTTTTTCTTTGCCACTCTCACAATGTTGCTAACAATTACGTGTTTGTACTGGTTTGAAAGCAAAGCCAGTGAGAGACTCTAAGTCAGTAATACAATTTAATAGGAAAAAAGAGAAAAAAATAAAATACATGCAATAATATAAAAGAAACAACCACCAACACAGTCAGAAATACAACCTGACACCCTGTCAGTCAGGGTGTTGGTAACAGTCCCATTAAATGGTGGCTGCAGTCCTCCTGGATGACAGATGTGGTTCAGTTGAAGCAGTGCTCCTGTAGAAGGTGCAGTTTTGCTCCGAAGATCCAGTGATGATGTGGAAAAAAAGGTCTGACTTCCCTCTGGGATCCAGTGGGAAAAGGCTGCTTTGGTGTTCCAAATCTCAGATTTTATCTAGGTAGGAAAGGCTTGGCTCCTGCCCCTGGCTGGGGCATCTCCCAATGGGATGATGTAATCTTATCAGTCACACAATAGGACTTAATGGCCCATTAACAGAATATATCTTCTGGAGGAAGGATGGGTTGTGAAAAGATAACGATGATCATCCCCCTGATTTTATCAGATGGCACATCAGCAGAGGATATTTCCCACAGAGATAAGGATCACCACCCCTTCTTATTTTAACAGATGGTGATAGAATACATATTTTTGCATTGTAACCTAGGACAGTTTTCTGGGCTTTTAATGTGAGGTTGAAGTTAAAAGCAGAAGAATATGGAGTCCATCAGGTTTACACTGGTATGAGTTGATATCTGTACATCTTTCCATGTTTATTACAAATGTCAAGATTTTTACAAGTGAGGAACAAGATAGCTAACACGAATATTAGCTGATTTAACAGTAAAGGGAGCTTGCCACCCAGTAATGGCTGACATATGTATTCCAGAAGCTCCCTTAGCCCTTTCAGAAGAGGTGTAAAGGTAGATAATATTATATTACTGAAAACATGACACAAGTAATTGTAAGATTAATTGGAAACTTGAGTTCTCCCATCTCTGCTGAATTGAAAACATCTCATTTGCCTTACCAGTCTTTGATCAGTATATCTGTCTTTGCAGAGACTAATAAGACAACATAAAAGCAAGTAAAAGTTCATATTTTAAGTAGTTTCTCTATTGTTTCTGACGCTTGTAAAACAAAAGAAGTACTAAATATTGATAATCATGTAATTTCAAAGAGAAATAGCCATTTTTTTTCTCATGTATTATTCACCTCAATTAATCCTGAGAGTAGTGCAGTGCAGTGATTCTTTTCTGTGGAAAATCATTTAAAGGTTTAAATAACTGAAGGTTCAGAAACTGCACATATGTAGCACGAATCATCATAGCACCAGTTTAAAATATCACTTTCTTTGAAATCACTGCTTGTATTAAAAATATGGTGATAAGATACTTACTGAATATAATAGTTTTTAAAAATATGTAAACTCTGCTGATGGGATGTATCTGATTAATGAAAACTAGGTGAATGTAAAATTCTGAGACTGTGAAGTGGCTGTACATGTCAATGCAATGTAAGGTCTGGCAGCCTTTTAAATCTCAAGAGGTAAAAAAGAGCAAGGATTAGGAAGATTTATTCAACACGGTAGGAGTACGTTTTGGTGAACTCATACTGAATCATTTTTCTTCCTTTGTGTAAGAAAATGTGCAAATAAATATTATAAGCACCCTCCATGTCTGGTCAAAATGGACCAAGAAAAAGACCCAATACATTCTCAGTCTTGGTAGCAGTGTTCCTTCTAGACCTCTACATGTACCACTGTCCCCAAAGGATGTGCCAGCTGGAGCCTCTAAACCTGAAGGGAAATGCCAGTTATGTTAGCAGAGTGTACCAGCCCAGTCTATATATTGAGGTCTGTGCTTCTCTTAAGTGGCCTTACCAAGAATGTATTTGTTAGGTAATCATATGGTCAGACTGAGGGTCTGCAGATGAGTTGCCAAGAGTGAATGCTTTGATTCAGCTACTTGCATCCTCTTTCAAGGAACAGATCCTATTCCCACTTTATTAGCATCAGAAATAAAATTATTGTGTCCACATAGTATGACAAAACGAAGCCCTCTAACTTGCAATGTCCATATCTATCCAAGGTATATTTGGTATTTTTCTCAGCTTAAGCAGTAAGGCCAGCCAGCCAGGGCTGCATCACTGAACAAGTAACTCTCGGGCCAGTGTTTATTGTTTGTGGTCAATTTAGAGGAGAAAAGGAGCTTCTCCAACATCAGATACATTTTGTACTTATTCTAAGATATATAAAAAGAAGGGCACATGCACAGAATATCAATGATAGTCTTTCAAGGTAAGAAGTATTGTTACCTTCTGGAGGCTGTCTCTTATTACTCAATGACCTTATCAACAAGCACTTGGTATCATCTAATAGTAGTTCAGATGGTTAATGAAGTATATTTGTGTGGATATTGCAATGACTGGCATTTTTTTATTAGTACCCAGAGGAAACAGACATGATGAAGAGAGTGGATGATCCCTAGAAGGAAACACAAATGGTATTTCTCAAGTGAAGCTATATTAAAGCAGAGTAGCTTGCAACAACAAAACAATGACAATGAAATATAAGTAAAAAAACCAAAATTCACAAAATGTATCTGGCACAAAGTAATTTGGTCCCAGATGTTCTTTTGCTTTGGAACCCAGAATAGAAAACATCAATTGATGATAATCATGAATGATCATCAGCTATCACACACTGAAACTCATGCTAAGAAACTAGACAAGAAACTAAAATCCAGTGTTTAGGTTTTTACATTGCTATCCAGGCTCAAATGATCAAAAATTACTGCACATTAATAAGCAAAGATCCATTAGAAGGGCAGCACAAACAAATTATCTGACAGAGTTTGTTGCCTCATTCCCTCTCACACTTTTTAAATCATCTCTCTAAAGACTGCTGGAAAACACTGTTCATTAGCTTGTATTGTCTTATTTGTCAAACAGATTTAGATTATTTTATTCTGCTTATAATCATTTGGCTTCCCCCAAATTTCTTTAACAGTGTTACTTTAGGAATTAATTTAGTTTAGTGTTTTCTTTCTAACTATGACCAACAAATAACATTTCACTTAACACTTATGTGAGCACTGCATTTTGGTACCCCTCCATTTACAATGCAGCTTCAACTATTTGCATTTCATTAGTTCATTAATACAGCAAAGTCTAGTAGCTTATAAGCCTCTTTCTTATAAACTTATTTGGAAAGAAGACATTAGTTAAGAAGATACTTCCACCCTTATAGAAGTAAATATCCTTTGGTGTTTAGAGCCTTATTCAGTTATCTCAGATATTTATTGCCTCTGTTGTCGTGGCACAACCCAGATGAAGCATGAGCAGGCTAAGTGCCAGTAGCATTTGAAGCATGGCAGTGCCTACATGCTCCATCCCATGTTAGAGCTCCATTCTATTAGGGGCTGTACAAAACACCTGTGGTAGTCACTCTCTCATAAAGGGTGTTCAGATCACCAGCTGAGAAAAGAGGGAAGTATTACTACACTTTTGGGAAAAAGAAGTATGGGAAGATGAAGGCTAAAACTCATAATTGGCCTCAAATCACATTTGCCCCGAGGAAAGAAACAGGCAGAGATTCATCCTTTATCACTAGCTGAGGTGGCTTCCAACCGTGTTAGGGTCAGGTCAGGCAAACTTTCTCACAATTCACTGATGTGGCTCTTCTGCTTTTGGGATCTCAGCAGGGGACACTCATCCCACTCTTTCTGGGCCTAGATCTGAGTGATTTGAGCTGGCCAGTGTCTCAGGCCCTCAGGTATCTGCTGAAGCTGAGAAGCCTCAGTGGGTTCAAGAGACAGACAAGTCAGCCAAATATTGGCTTGCACAGACTACTGGTTGATGTAAAGGTACTTTAGTGGCCTCTTCATTGAGGCACAACATAACAATTCCCAGTAAGATATCGACTGGTAAATTTTATTTCCACTTTCATCTTTCACAAAGATATGTGTCTTTTCTATGTGTGGTGCTTATGCTCTATACCTCAGACCCAAAAGTCTTAACAAAACCACCATCACATAGCTCACAAGAAAGGGAAAGTAAAGCTGACTTGACAGACACAAACTATTGAACCTTCAATTATGTAAATGTACACCAGAAATTAGATCAGCCCAGATAAGCTGGATCCATTAATGCAACTTAAAGTTATGGCCAGTTTTTCCTTTCTTCTATAAGGAACAATGATGAGTTTTGAACAAAAGCATGGGAGGAAAGGAAAAGGAAAAGTTGTGTGCACGTGTATGTGAGAAACAGACTTCCAAACTCTCAAGCTCTCTAGTGCCTTTATAGAGCACTACAGCTATCAGCAATAGAAACACTTGGAAAAGGACCTGTCAAGTAAATGTCTTCCTATTCACATCATGTGGTAGGTAAAAATCCTGAGCTGATCTATGCCTCATGATTGAGCAGACAGGTCTCTTCCCTGCAATCAGTGTTGATGAAAAACTGATTTTTGTGGTACTGACAATCTGATGGTACTAAAATAAAATCTTCTAGACCCTCTGGTAATGAAAAATTACCTATGTGAAAGGAAGAAGGAGTAAAACGAAGAAAGAGTAAAAAAGAATTACAGACTTCTATTTACCTTTAGAATTGCAGAAACATTTTTTTTCCCAGTAAATAAATAGTCCTTCTTTTTATTTTTGTTTTCATTAAGCGTACTTTGAAGGACTACAATGTGCTTTACCACAGCAGACCAGATTGAATCAGTTGCTTCTGAAGAGATAAAAAGCCTTATCAAGGGAGTGTAGAATAGAAAGTCAAAGTGAAATCAGGTTAAAGTGTCATTCACCTTATTGAATCAAATGCTAACAGAATATTGACATATTCTATAACCTTTGACCTTTTTAGATTTTAACTTTGGGATGTCCATGGATAATGTCCATGTCTTCTTCATATACCATATGTATGCTACTAAGTGGTGGTATCTGTACAGAAATGTAAGAGATATTTCTTCTTTCTGGTTTTCTTTGGCCAGAACAACAGTGTTCCAATTTATGATGTGCTTGGCCAAGTGGAGATACAGGACAAGGCTGGCTAGTATAAGTTATGGAGTGGGATAGTTGTTCCCTTATGTTTCTAAATAAATTCACTGCATCGACCTGTGAACGAAATATCAGCTGGCTCCTTATAATTATTATCTCTCTTTAAATAGTAACTCTCTCCTCTGGTTTTCCATGTTAAAACATAGAATAAATCTCTTATTCTGAGGTCCATTTCAATGTGGAACCGTTAACTGAATTACCATCCCATGTCATCACATTTAAAGTTATAATTGATTAAAAGAGGTAGATGTTTTCCTAAAAAAATTAAAGAATCATGACTCCTGAAAAGCATAATGAATTTCATATTAGAAAAAAGCCCCAATAATAATGAAAAACCCATCTCCTTCTAATTCTTGAGTTTTTTAAAGGTTAAGTCAATACAGTTTCCCTCATACTTCAAGTATCAGTGCTGGAGGAGATGGAAGTAAGTGTCCTGCTTTCACTTACCAGAGACTTTTACTCAAAGATAGCTCCTTTGATATCATTATATATTGAAAATGCAGAAGTAAGCTGCTTGCAATCTGTCAAAAACAAAAAAACCCAAATCACTGGAGGCAAATTTTTAAGACCATGGAGGTATTTTCACCTTATGTGGAGATCAGGCAGATGCTGTGGCAGAGGTAGAGTGGACAGAAATCACATTGTCCTCCCATGGGCAGCACTTCAGGGTTACAAACATAAGAACATGCTGAGAGTAAAAATGATGTTGGAATTTTAGCAAGAACTTTAGCTTGGGAGCCTAAGAGTGGATAGTGGAAATAACAATCAATCTGTTTTTCAGGAAATAGCCAGTCTGACTCATGGGATTAAGCCACCAGCAGACTGTGCATGAACTGATGCAAGAATACATAAAGATGCTGAGAATCTGTGAAACAAGGGAGTTTTGGCAATTGCGGGGAAATTTCTCCTGAGCTAAAGAAGACTTACAAATTTTTATTTCAGAAAAAAGAAATTGCTGAGAGATACACTGAATAAGAATTTAAATTTACTGAATAAAGGCACCCAGAGGCACCTATCTGGCAACATCTGGTCCAATTCTGAAGGAAGGGAAGTCCCTTTAGCTCAGATGGCTATGCTATTTCACTGTGTATTATATACAGCTGGCATACAGCAGGGTGGATTGTGATTCAGAATAAGAGCATTTAGTTCTTGAATACAGATTTTAACCACTGAAAAATCATTTAAATCCATAATCTCACTGTCTTCACAAACCTGATGCCTTCGAAGCTTGAAGATTCTTTGTCCTTGTAGTTTAAAAATACAGGCAACAAAAAGAAATCACATAGAACCAATATAGTCAATAGAATAAATAAATTTTAACAAGGAAAGAACTATATTCAGCTGGTATAAAACCCACAAACGAACACAATTAAATAGTCAAAATTGAAGAAATAAAGCCCCTTTGACTACCTCTGTAATTCCATGTGCCATATCATCTTTCATTTTATTTTAAAAATAACATATAAATACACACAGATCTTTTATGTCATTGGTGTAAGTCACTGTTAGACTACTTATATATCATTTTCTCTGGAAGGCAGGAAATATTAACTCATTATCTCACTAGTTATTCCACATTAAATCCCATAATGAGTAACTCCAAATTGAAGCCTGTATTACTTTAAAGAGTCTTTTGTACATGCCTTACTGAGGAAAAACGTGTACCTTTATCACTTCGAAATAAAAGTCTTCAAGGTTTATATCACTAGAATTAGAAGAATATATAAAATCTGAAACGTTGGAAATTTGCTGAGGAGGTTGCAGCACTGCTGCTTGATTGCAATGTTGGCACAGCATGGGCTGCAGCCTGGCCAAGCCACACCACAAAAAGCAACCATTTCTTTTCAGATGTTCAGAAGCCAGGCTCTTTTTCAAGCTCCTCTTCCTTTCTGAACATCAATTCACTGCCTTGTTACTAAACAGGCATCCACCAGCTTATACATTCAGATACACAGTCGCAGATGGTTCAGAGACCAATCTGCAATTTACCATGAGAAAGTTGAGCTGATTTAATAATGAGTATGATGAAATGTAAGTACAACCCACAGAGTGGATTAAGGAATGGCCAACTGACAGCCCTCAAAAGCATCTGTCAGTGAGGAAACTGTCACAGAATAAGGATTTTTTTTCTCAGAGCAATACGCAGGCTCTTCAATCCAACCCTTAAAAAAATTCACTCCCTGTACTTTTTGTGAATATTTCAAATCTGAAACCTGCACCTGAAGAAGGTCTAAGGTATAATTTAAATGTGAAACCTGAATTATGATACAAACCCCTAATCTTGCTAGGCATTAAGAAAATCTCACCATAGAGCCTTCCAAGCCACATTTTAACTTCAAACTATCCATCTACCCTTTTGTTAGAATGCACCCTTTCTAACCACTCTGGTATCTATTTTTTACTTCAACTGCTCAAGGTCTTAGAAGTCAGCATAGTTAAGACACATAACAGCAACTACAAAAGGACACTCACAAAATGTAGGTGCTGCCACTCACCTATGCAAAACTGATAAAAATTGTTTAATGCTCATGCTAGAGTTGCTCAACATCATATGTAAAAGAAAAATTTGAACTTTAATAATTCAGTACAATAAATTCCTGAGAGATTTTTCTGATATAAACCTATCTCAATGATTAATTGTAGCTTGACTATTTAGAGGTTTACTTTAAAGTAAGGTTACATGTTAGCAGGAGATAATGGGTTTTATTTTTGATATCTGTGCTATTCTGTTTCACTTGCTGTCCTAACTGGAAATGAGAAAATATGACTTCTCATGCCATGTGGGGTTTGTGGCTTGGTTTTAATTTGCTTTTGTTTTGTTTTTAATTTTCTAAAGCTTTTTTCAACTACAGTGGAAAAAGGTTGCAAAGTAATACTCCATAATTCATGGTGGTAAAGTCTCAGATATATCTAATTTGTTTTCAGAGAAAGTTTGCTCTACTCTTCTCCCTCATAAAGGACAAATGGCATCACACACAATCTAATTCTGGGCACATTTTGCTGTCTATTATGTCCATGACCTTCAGATACGGATGTTTGATTTCAATAATTAATATAATTACTACATATTTTTCCTTATGATTATACTGAAATTTTATCTGAAGTATCTGAATGTAAGCCATTGCCAGAATACATTCTTCATAATGGTATATTCTTTTTCAATAGACCTGTATCTTCCCATTTTTTCTTTTTGTGTCTGTTACCTCTTTTAAATAAGGAAAGGCTAAGCAGGTATTGATATGTCTTTGTGTGTTTCATAGAAAATAACAGATATATAATATATAAATTTTATTTTTAATCACTAAAACTGTAGGTTCTTCATTTAGAATAGGGACTTCAAAATTATGATTTACTGTCTTTCATTAATCTAAGGATCATAGGCACCTGTGATTTTCCTCAGATATTCTGAAAACGCAGTTAATAAATATTTTAAGTATGGTTTTGTCATGAATAAAATTAAATAAAGCTATCCCAAATAGGGCTTAGAAGAAGAAATCAAGGCAGTATTATTACTGATACCACCCAGGGAGGAAATAAACCCCAAACATGCAGTGAAGAAGCCACAGAAAAGAATTCATAGGATCTTGGAATCAAAGAATGGTTAGGGCTGGAAGAGACTTTCAAGATCATCTAGTTCCAACTCCCCTGCCATGGGCAGGGACACCTTGCACTAGAACAGGTTGCTCAGAGCCTCATCCAACCTGGCCATGAACACTTCCAGGGATGGGGTGTTGGACACATATTGAGAAAGCAAGAAAATTACAGCCTGAAAAATATTCCAGGCCGGAGCTTCTCAGTTCTGTTCCCAGCTGATAAGCTGGTCCAGATCAAGGCTAGGGAGAATGTGGTTAGACAGGAAAGTTTGGTCGGAAGATCGTCGCGATGTACGGGAAGATAGGGCCCCGCCCCTCCAGTTGAGTTAGCCAATAGGAGATTAGTGATGATGTCAGCAGACCATAGTCATATAAGAGCGTGTAAGAGGAAATAAACGCCATTTCACCATCTACCATATTGGTGTCTGTGAGTGATTGGCCCGAACGACCTGTAATTGAGTCATCGTGCCTTCTCGAGCCGGGTCGCCCTGCCTCAAGAGAGGCAACAGGAGAATTTTTCCCAGGGTGATAATTTGGTCAAAATAGAACACCTGTTGTGTTGTGTGACCAGGCCCTGGGAATGGGGTGGTTTCTCTCTGAGCCAATCACCTTTTCTCTACTCTTGGAATTGTGAGTCATGCTATAAAACCAAGTGTGTTTCTGAATAAACTTGTCTCTTTCTTTCTATCATGAAAGATGACCATGTAGCTGTGCATCTTATTTCCACTGCACATAAAGGGTTAAAACCCCTTTCCACAGCTACAATGGGGCATCCACAACTTCCCTGGGCAACCTGTTTCAGCGCCTCACAACACTCGAGTAAATAATTTCTTACTAACATCTAATCTAAACCTGCCCTCTTTCAGTTTAAAACTATTGCCCCTTGTGCTCATGTAAAAACTCCCTCACCCTCTGTTTAATAAACCCTCTTTACATACTGGAAGGTTGCAATGAGGTCTCCTTGGAGCCTTCTCCAGGCAACTTTCTTTTGCAGGACAGAGCGGGAGATTCAGAAAAATTTCTTAGAGAAACCCTCCCTTTGAATGATGAGGTACAGAAAGAACCCCCTTGTAAACTTCTCAGAAAGGAACCTAGGGGCAAACAAAGCCAATCTTCGTTTCAGACTGTCAATGGTTTAAGTCTAATAAATTATAGAGGTTTGATTGAACCTTTGCACAACTTTGTCCTGCAGGATTAATGATAATGATAGCAAACCAGGTATATTTATATAAAAACAAATAATTTGTTATGATAAATGACTAGGCAAAAATAGCTTAATCAGAATTATTTAGTAAAATTTATAAAACCTAAAAATACTAGTATAGTATAGTGTAAGATACTGCACTGTATCAAAGCAATTGTATTAAAGCAATGCCATTAAAGCTAGCAAAAAGAAACAATTATTTGAGTAGAGATTGATGTAACTCACCCATACCACTGACCATGGGCAAAATCTCCATCATTCAGCCTGTCTTCATAGGAGAGATACTCCTACCTCTGATCACATTCCTAGCCCTCCTCTTTTAACAGGTCAAGATCTTTCTTGTGTTGAGGACCCCAAATCTGATGCAGTGCTTCGGCGGGGGGGGGGACGGGGGTCACACGAGGGCAGAGTAGAGAAAATAATTTAATAATTGCCTCCCTCGACCTGGCAGCCCTGGATGCAGATGGCCTTCTGGGCTGTGAGTGCACACTGTTGACCCATATCCAGCTTTTCATCCAGGAGAGCCCCAACTTATTCTCTACAGGGTTGTGATGCTGATGTTGTTGACGACTTCTACTCCCTGTCACATCTCAGATTGCCACAACCCAGGTGCAGCCCCTGGCACTTGGACTTGTTGAACTTCATGAGCCTCTCGTGGGCCCACTTTTCAAATCTGTCCAAGGTCCCCTGGGTGGCATCCCAATTTTCAGATGTGTCAAATGCACCACTCAGTTTCATGCCATCTGCAAACTTGTCGAGGGAGCACTCTATCCACTGTCCGTGTCAATGACAGAGATGTTGAAGAGCACTAGTGCAAAGACAGATCCCTGAGGGACACCTCTTGTCGCTGGCCTCTGCCTGGACATAGGTGAGGCTCACTGATTTTTCTGTCTCCCCTTTTTGAATATGGGAGTGATGTTTCCCTGAAAAGCATGATGTTTATTGAGCATTTCATAAATGTTTCCCTCATAGCTGTTCTATTCCTCCAGTGAAAACTCCTGCATGAAGCTTTTACTGAATGGGTAAATGATTGCAATGTCTGTATTCAGATTCTATATAACTATAGAAAAAACCAACACAACAAAAGTCCATAACAAAGGCAAATCAGAGATACTATGTAATTCACTGTATTAAAAGCAGCACAGATAACAATACTTTTAGCAAGTTCTTACTGTGTCCAGGATCTTGCACGTAGGTCACAGTTTGATACAACAAAAGTAATCTCTGTTCTGTGCCTGAGGCTGGACTCTGATTGTTGATTTAATGTCTTGTTTAAACTTGATGCTTACTATTTGGGAACTGGAAGCACAAGATGAGACCAGAGCTGAAAGACATTCGACATCTTTTACTAGTTTCTTCAGAATTCAGTGAAATCTACTTTCTGATCAGTTTGCTTCTAATTTGAAATGGCAGTTTGTAATTTATTGCCAGGAATAGCATTGATCAGCTTCAAAATTTTGACAGATATTTTTCAAGATTTCCTAACTTGCAGTAAATTGAAGAGATGACAGAGATAAAATAGGTGCTTATTTTTCACCTGGTTCATTATGTGGTGAGATTGTTTTGTAGTTCCCCACACTTATGAGCAGTTAGTCTTTAGTTTTCGTGGCTGATCAGTGATATTTATGCAAAAGAGCTCTACTGCACGTGATGTTGCCATTCTTGCTGGCAAAGTTTAGAAAGCAGTCTAATCCTGCAAATCACATTCATCATTTTTAGTGGTAGAATTATTCTGACCATAGGTTAGACTTGCAATTTTTATACAAATTCTAGTTCTCTTTTGGCTCTGTTTTCGGGAATAGGATGTCTCTAGCCACTACCAATAGTGAACTACAGATGATTCTATAATTATTTCTAACTCACAAATATTTCAGTGATGCATTTGGAAACATGGCATCTCAACTTCTATGGCAGTCAGGTTAAGGATAGAGATGAGAGGGTCTCAGCTTCAGAGCAGGGAGTCACAAAGCTCTGAAATATTGTCTGCAACACTATCAGTATTAAGGCCTGCCCTTTAATCACATAAGCTGTGAATACGGCTCTCCAAGATCTACTCCAGGGAAGTACAGACAAGTCCCAGTCTATGAATGGTGCGTATTTGTCAGACTGAAATATTTCTGCCTTTTTTTGTTTGTTTGTTTGCTTCACAACAGCATCTAAGAAAAGGGGGTTAGGGCTCATTTCAGAGAGGATGATAAATGAACAGAGATGATCCCTGTGTGCAATACTAAACTCCAATGAATTAATGAATCCAATGAATTAATGAATCCAATGAATACCTGCTCAGCACATTACTAGTGAATAAACCCCAGTATTTACTTCAGGGTGATTTGAGCTGTTCTCTTGGCTGTCCTGCCTAGGTCTCCATCTCACACTAAGGGAGGGTAGACACTTGGAAGCATACAGATAAACTCAATGTTTTAATCTACTCTCTCCCAGAGTAACTTCATGAAACAGAGGGGAAACAGCTGTAAAGAAGCATCCATGGCACAAAACTACCACAGGCCATTTTGATGTGTCTGAGACAAGCTGTGCCAACAGCAATAAAACTGCAGCCCTCATTGCTGCCCAGTCAGCAGTCCTCATCCATAGCCTAACCTCGAAGGGACTGACTCCGACAAAGACCTTTTATTTTCCTTCCTCTATTCCACTGAGACTGCCAAACCCAACCCAACTGGGAAAATGCCTTTATGACTAAGACAATTTTTATCAAAAAGGAACCAGATTTATTATGCTCATTTGGTTATTGCTATCATAAAAAACCTGAGGAAACAATGAATCACAACCAGGCCTGGCATAAGTACAGACTGCCCCAAAATAACTACTTGGCTTCCCTCTGCAATTCAGCATGCATCCATTCATCAGTAGGCTTTGTCTGGTAGCCAGTTCGGAGCTCATGGGCTAAGTGTTACAGGCCAAACCAATTTTGATTATTTATTTATTCAAATCAGTTGCTGTGAGATACAATACAAAGTAATTTACTAAAGTCACAGTGTTCTACAAATACTCCAGATATTTCCCAGTCACTAATCCTACAGCCTTAGAAAAAGTCATAATAGAAAAGAAAAACAAACAAAATCAGATTACCTAGAAAGCTGCTTTTTAAAATCAAATGTTACTGCTAACTCAGTGGTCAGGTTTTATTTTTAATACTTTTCTGTTCTTTGAAACGGAGAAGAATGAAGACCTATAAAATGTGAAATCCAGGAGCATTCTTTCTTGTCTATATAAGGAGAAATAACTTACTTGCTTTTGTATGTGTGCATGAATTGACCATGTTCTGTGAATTTCTAAAAAGAAGCTCAATTAGTTCAGTAATATCTCTCCTCTTTCTATAAAACCTGTATATAAAGAGTCTCAGGGAATATTAGATGAATTAGAATGAGATCAAAATAATGTAAAAAATTAAATGACTTAAAAAAAAATTCTCTGACTTCACAATACATATCTATCCTTTATTTTTTTCAGAACCTACAGCTTTTTAGCCAATCCATTTTTTCTGCTTGAATTTAAAATGATTGCTTCTTCATTTTACAGTAACCACTGCTGCAAGTCTTGGTGTCCTTGATTTCCCTAAGACCTAGCACCCTTAGATGTCTCTAAATATATATGTGTTTGGTCAGATATATCACTGTTTTAAGTTACAAACAGGTGTTAGAAACAAGACTAGAATTTTCCTGTGTTTCCCTTCATTACTGAATCATCTCCTTTCTGATTTGCCTTCTTCTATATTTACAAAACTTTTATGTATACATTGCTCTGCCTCTCTAAAACACACAAGTTCATTGTTGGTGCAAGCATGCATTGCCCTGCAATTTCACACAGGAGGTTGATGTACACACTCTACCCTGGAGCCCAGCAAAACCACCACAGATCCCTGATCTTCCTTTGGCCAAGGAGTCACTTTGCACTCATCCATCAAACCATAGACTTGCAGGTCAATTCCATGGATAGGTAAAGCATTAGTAGCCATCACCCTTGTTCTGTTAAGGCAGACATGCTGCGTGCAGGTACACTGTGAAGGGGTAGTAAGAACTGTGGTAGGAAAAGCTTTCCAGGAAGACAAGCTTTCCTACCGTTCTACAGATTAAAGGAAAGCAACTCTGCGCAGTAATAATGCTGCCAGTAATTACTGGCAAAAGATAGTTTCCTGTCTCCTTTTAATATATGAATGGTAAATTTATGTTTTAGACAAGTAACATTTTAGTAATAAATAAAATAAATAAATCAATAAATAACAAAAAAAGGCAAACGGTTAAATTCTTCCCTGTTTTAATTCGCATCTCTCTGTCCAGACACTGTTCAAGAATGAATTCAGTAATGAAATCAAAGTTTTTAAACAGTTATAATGGTCTATGTGCTGAACTTCACCTTCCTTTGCCTTCACAGAATCCAGAGAGATGTCTGATAGATCCAGATTCAGAGTGAATTTTGAGCAATGATCCGGAGCTGGCTAGTACCAAACTCTGAGGGTAGGGGAGGACACATAAAAACTTCTGCCCTCTTTTTATTTTTTCAGCTGCTATATGGCTAAGGATCCATTAGCTCTGCCTATAAGCAGTTTCTCAAGTGTCTGGAGGGAAAAACATTTGGTTTTACATATCTAGTTTGATTATATGAATGTCATGCCCTGTACATATACTTAAATAGTAGTATGGTACCATTTATTGCACATATATCAATGCATAAATAAAAAACCACAGCTATATGTTAAATACAGGTTCTTGAATAAAGTTGATGTCTCTTGGAAAACAATAAAATAATTAGCACAGTGCACCATAACACCAGCCTTGTCAATGACTGGGCTTTCAATCATGTCTTTCCTTCAGATTATATGCTGAAGGATTCTAATATTTCTACTTATCTTGATTTTTTTTAATGTTTCTGAAAATATAAGCTGGAAAAATCAGGCTTTTAACAGTGTGGAACCCAGAGGTGCATACAGCAGCCATTAACAGTGTACTTTTTTGTTGCCACAGAACTCAATCACCCCTTTGTGATTTGTATCTTATTTATTCCACATATATATAACTGCCACAACAAGGATCGATGTATTTCATGACTCAGTAATGATTAAATGAAGAACCCGAAATCTGAAGATTAAAAATGTACATTCCATTAACTTTTTAATAAGTTGATATTTTGGCAATGGTTGTGCTATCCAGCATTGCAGACATAGTGGATGAATGTCAACTAGTAGATGATACAAAAAGAATCTATGTAATTTAAACTCCGTTGATAACTGAGTAGTGTTAAGAACAAATCCATACACAATAATCATCTTGCATTCATCTATTAGTCTGTCCACGGATCTGTGTGGCACTCAGCCTGCCTTTGATTTTGCTGCACAGAACATTTTTCATTCATGAAGTAGTACAGTCTTATTAAAAATTAATTTAGAAGCATGTTTAAAAATTAAACATATTTATGAATTAGGGCTGCAATGATACAGATCTTAGAGAATAAGGCTTGCTAAGCTGGAAAAAATGAATGTGAAGATCTCTGCTGCTACCTGTTCAGCTATAAATATTTCTGGTGACACTATCAGCAGACTAGCAGATCTCTTGAACTGAATAAATTATTGCTTCGCTCTTGTTCCTGCTGTGTTTGCCATGAAACACCAGTGCAGCAAAAAAAACCTACTTTTTGTCACTTTATCTTCAAGACTTTGGGATCAGCCGGTATTCTAAAAGTTATTTCCTTGGTACTTGCATAAATCGATATATTAAAAAAAAAAAAGAAAAAATAAACAAATCAATAATCCCCAAGCCTTGTTTCCTCTCCCAGTGAGCTCTTACCTTTTCTCCATCAGAAACCAGAAGCCTGAACAGAAGTCAGAAAAGTGTCACATTAACCTGAGAAACTTCCAGCTCTTTGTCATCCTGTGAACATATGATTTTCAAGTTTAGTTTGATTTGGTAAGATTCACAAAAACAGAAGGGGTTGCTTGTGCCAACTTATTTCATTTACAATTAGCTTGAAATGAGCTGCCTAGAACAAAACCAGGCTTTGTTTTTGAATTTGTATTACCCAACATGTAGAACTTAAGGTGAATTGCACAGACTACCAAGGAGAATGAAAAAGGTACAGATCCTTACCAGCTGCAACTAATGCCAAAATTTTAAATTACCACTGAGATATAAATTTGACTGAGATGTATATATAACATGATAACTTTAGGAATATGGGTCATATGTGAATTTTAGGATTGTTTACACCAGCAGAATAACACAAAGGAGTGAGAAGCAAGAGCTGATATCCTTATGATGATCATACAAAGTAAATGGTTCTTTATAAGGAAAGAACATAAAGGCCTTTCCATCTGGAGATTTGGGACTGGATTTGGTAATTTTGTGTATATTAAGAATTACAATAACTTTATACTCTATTTATACCTTACATTACATTAACTATGCTAACTCACAAGTTTGCTTCTGTGGGTCTACATGTTTTTAACAATACATGTTCAAAAGTATTCAAGCAAAATTATTATATTAAATATGCACTATAATCATGTAAATGCAGATATATGAGATTTTTGCTGCTTTCTGTGTCAGGCTAGAATACGGAAAGAATTATCTCATGGAGATTTTTTTTTAAGTAATTTTGATTCCAATCCTGTCCAAAAGTTGTGAGGTGAAAGGTGATTTGGGAAGGGTGGGAAAATGAGAACAAAACTGTCATAACAGTCTTATACTGGAATACTCAATTTAGAAATATCTGAAAGAACAAATAATGTCTCATGAGATACAAGAATAAAATTCCAAATTTAATTCCTTACAAGAATGTTGAGAAAGAGACACACGGTGTCTTCCCTCTGGGCGACATATTCTACTAATTAGAGCAAAATCTTTCCTAGTTTAATCAAGCTTTTTTCTCTAAAAAGTGAAACAGTTTTTGATGAAGGGTGGACCTTACACCACTGTGATACATACTGGTTTAATTTAACCATAACATGATTTGAAATGCTCTTGTGTTTCCAAATGAGAAATACCAAATCCTGAGGTTTTTCTCACCAATGTCTTCCTACAACTGTCTTTTCTTTTCCCCCCTAAGCTAGGTATAGTAAGTCCTGACCATAATGATCTCAGGTGACACCATGCCAAATCCTTTCCCCATGTATCTGAGGTGACATGACAGAACATTACACAGTGAAGTTGAAGTTACCACCATTGTGACCTGATGAAACCTAAAAAGAATGCTTTAGCTTTTATATTATAGATTATTCTAACTTTTAGCTAGATAAAAGTAGAATACTGTGATCCAGAATTTTCATTTGCTGTTATCCAGAGAATAATAGGATGACAAAATTACTCCCTAGAATTTTTGCATAACGCCAACAGATAAAGATATAAAAATATACTCTGGGGATTTTGATATACAAGACACCTATAAGAGGATTCAAATGCATTGTAAAGTAGAAGCATTTATATTTCAATTTTTGCATAAATTGATTCTATCTAGGAAAAAAAGAAACTTTGTTTTAAATTAAAAAAGCTATATTTTAAGCTAATGTAGACCTTTTTCAAAACCAACTCATATTAGTTGAAGGCTGAGCCCTTCAGACATTATCAGTGAACCTCACAGTCTTTAATGGGGTCATTTGAATATGATGTCTATTTCAAGGTGAACAGGGGTGAAATGAACAGGTCTCAGATACATGCAATAAAGTAAACAAACAGAAGAAATACTGTTGAAAAATTTTGTTTTCCTAATACAAAACATTTTTATATTACCTGAAAATATTGATTTTATCAATACAGTTGAACGAGGAAATATATTAAGAACCCTCTATTTCTGACCTCATCCACACTGATTTCACACCAACGTGATTTCATATACTTTAATTGTATTATTTTTGTTTTTCCTCACTGCAGACAGTCAGATCTAAACCCTTATTATCCCTTCAAATAAATTGCTCATTATTTTAACAGCTTCCTGCAGTCAGAGTTTCTCAGCATGTATCACATTTTTATTTCTTAAGATAGAAATGTGAAGCAGCTGGGGGTCTGCCTGATTTAACGTCCAGATTTGCTCAGAGGAAGCAAAGATGATTTTATGTTTCTCTGTTCACTGATGATATGTGATCTTTTAGCTTTTCCAACTATATTTAGAAGGACTTATCAGGCAGCATTACTGAGAAAAGAAACACAATTTAAGGCCAAGTCTCAAACAAGGTAATCAAAGTTGCTCAGGTCCTGCTGGGGAATTTCAACCACCCCAACATCTGCTGGGAAAGTAGCAGAGCAAGCTGAAGGCAATTCAGGACACTGCTGGAATGCATGGCGGATAACTCCTTGAACCAGCCAACAGACAGCTCTGCCAGAGGGAATTTAATTCTGGATCTGACCAATATAAGGTGGGTAATCGGGGGCATCAAGACTGGAGGCAGCCTGGGCTGTGGTGGAGATCGTGCATTGGTGGAGTTTGCAGTCCTGAGGGATATGGCTCAGAAAGGTGTGAAGTTAAAGTTGCACTTTGGGAAAGCAAACTTCCAGCTTTTCAAGCATATAGTCAATAGGATCAGGAACAAGGGGGTGGAAACAGCAGATCTTTAAGGAAGTCTTCCACAGAGGGCAAGAACTGGCAATTCCCATGAGCAAAAAATCAGGTGAGAGACCAGCAGGGCTAAGTAGGGAACTGCTGGACAAAGCAAAAGGAAAGGAGCAAATGCACAGACAATGCACGCAAGGAAAGGTACCCTGGAAGAGTATAAAGTTTGTTTATGTAGGGGCAAGGAATACCAAGGAGAAGCTGGAACTGAACCTGGCAAGGGATTCAAACAATAGCAATAAGAGCTTCTACAGGTATGTTAACCATAAAAGAAAGGTGAAAGAAGGTGCACCCCTCTGAAAAACAACAGTAACAAACCAGTAACAGTTGATTAGGAGAAAGCTGAGATAATCAACAACTTTTTTGCCACAGTCTTCAATGGCAACCTCTCTTCCCACACCTCTTGAGAGGATAAACTGTAGGATGGAGACTGGGGGAACAAAGTGCTTCCCACTGTAAGTAAAGATCAAGTTCAGGCAACCTGAGGAGCCTGAATGCACATAAATTATTTACATAGATCTAGCCACAAATCCTGAGGGAAATGGCTGATGTTGCTGTCCTGGTTTAGGGCAAAATTACGGAGGAAACCTCCAAAGGGGTCCCTCTAGAAAGCAGATTCAAGTGGCCCCTCCCTGAACTGCTTCGGGAAAAGATTTCCTTGGAGAAAAGTGCAAAAAACTGCTTATTCAGCAAGCAAAGCACTCACAAGCACAAAAAAATGAATGAACAATAAAACCTCTCGCTGTTCTGAAGAGATGGCAGATTCAGAGAGTCCTTGCCGTGGGGTGTAGTTTGGCTCACTCAGTCTCTTATCAGTCCCTCCTTCACTGGCTTGGTGGGCGACAGGTGTGAGCTCCTGGTGTTCTTCTGGGTTTTCAGCACAGAGCAAGTCTGAACAAGAAAAAGAAAATAAACCCACAGTCTGGGGAACTTCTCTGCCTCAGCTAGCTAAAAGCTAACAAAAAGCAAAGGAGAGCTCTCTCCCGCTGTCTGTGTGTGCTGCAGACAGCACAGCCCCAGAGAAGAAATGCGGAGCAGTGAGTGCAGCTCCTGAAAACAAACTGCGCCCTTCTTCTCCCCCCTTCGCTCTCGGAACAGTCCTCAAGGTGCAGAACTCAATATCCAGCGTAAACAGAACAGACAATTGGAGATACAAGCATCATAAAATCACCCCAGGACTCTTAGGACACTTTCCAAGCCACTCTCTATGATGTTTGAAAAGTCATGGCAGTCAGGTGAAGTCCCAAGCGACTGGAAAAGGGAAACATTGTGCCCATCTTTAAAAAGGCTTGGATTTTAAAGGTGTGAGTTGTCAATCTAATCCCTGAAAAGAGATGCATACTTAATTTCAGCACAAGTAATCCTGCTGAATTAATGAGTTTTTGAAAAGATGAGAAATATTTTCACATCTTAGAAAGTTGAAGGCTGGATGATGAACCACTCAAAAATTTAGTATTTTATCCCCTATTTACGAGATTGTAGCAGTATCTTATTTCAAGTGTGAAAACTGAATTATAAATTTAAAAAGCCACAGATGAAAAGGCAGGCCAGGACATTTGGGGAAAGATGCGAAAACTGAAAATCTCTGTTTCTAACTATTTTACTTAGAAAACTAAAAATAAAAAAACAAGTATAGATTGATATTACTTGAAAACATAAATTAAAATTTTGCATGTTTCTAGCATAATGCAGCAATTTAACTTATTAAATATGGCACCTGACTTACTCCAAAGTTCTGAGAAAGACAAGGCTACATTTTTTGAGCTGTAAGTTACCTACTCCCTAATGCTACAGCCTGTCTAGAGAAAGAAGTAATAATTTTGAATTTCTTAATAAGTTTCCGTGTGAACAATTTGTCTAAAATAACACCTTCACCTAAGCCAAATCATTTCTGGATTAAATGAAAGTGAAACACATCTTTTCTACAATTAGTATAGAACCTTCTCTTTTGTTCCCCATGCAGATTCTCGACTAGAAGAATCAGTACACACTATGGAACAGAATCTAATAAGTCCAACAAAGAAACAAGATTATTATGTCTTAACTGATTTAAAGGGATTTTAAGGGCTCCTGCTGAGCACTTAATACTTTGGACTTAGCCTCCTACCGAGTTATTTTTGTCAGCCAAAGATAGAATGGGAAATGCATCAATGTTTAATTCTATTTTGCTTCCTTGTTCTATCTCAGAGCAGGTTACATGCAGCATTTCTTGTACAAGACACCTTGGTGATACAGTGTATTGATCCACGGATGCTGCAGTGGATAGGGCTGTATGTGTCTGTGAGAGATATACACTCATAGCAAAGGAAGATCACGGAATGATCTCACCTGCAAGAACCAAAATCTACTCGACTGCCCAACTGTTGGTTTGTACTCTAGTTTCTGCTTGGACTTTGCACCTGGCTCTCTCCAGAACAGTTAATTTAAAGACATTTTGCAAAAGGGTATAGGAACGTCACAGCACAAGTTTTAGATCCCTTTGCAGTGCACAACAATCATCACAGTTTCTATGTCATATAGCAGAACATTTTAGAGTCTAGAAACCACCTTCACAAAATACCATGGACAAAGGTTTGATTCAAAATTACTTGAATCGGTGTAAAATCCTAAGATTCCAATTTTTGATTAATTCCAAAATTTGAAAACACAAGCCAATCTGGTGTCATATCTAAACCTTACCTGGCTTCTGAAATGGATCTGTGTGAGTGGTACACACTAAAGGATAAATCATACACTTGTGCAGGCTAGGGGAGGGTACCATAATAAAGTGGGAGACTTGTGGCTTTCCCAGAAGTCATATCTATCTGCTCCAATACCATTTCAGTGAGAAGTACACGATTCCAGCACTGGAAGACAAAATGAACCAGGCAGATAGTCCCAGAGGCATGATTTTAAACAAAGATAGGTTTTGCCAGCCAAACCAAGTGAAGCAAACAAATGAACTCAAACTGACAACCCTCATGACAGTAACTTCTAAGTTTTGAGAGTTAATCATGCTGCATTTTGACAGATCACTGATGAAATCTTTCAGATTTGCCCTGTCAGTCATTTATTAGCAGACATCTAATGAATAGCATATAAAGTAGGCTTGTTAAGTATAGTGCCTGCTGACAGTTCAATTTAAAAGTGAAGGGTATAGAAAATTCACTCCACAGCAATTGTCAGTTTTTCCACAGGAAAAGCCTACTTTGCGTTGAGAGTCTGTACAGGTCTGGTAGGGATGTTCTCCATCTGTGTGACCCGGGCTGCCACAGGGATACAACAATTTCTTTTGCAAAGAAGTGGTCAAGCACCCAGGCAAATATTACTGGAATTATGACATTACCATATTCATTTCCTTGCTTAGGAAAGGTAATTAAAAGATACACCCTGAGGTGTATCAGTTATATTTTAAACTGATTTTATTGGAATTTTTTATATTCTTTTCTTTACAATATCATTTATGAGAGGAATTTTTCATGTCATTAATTTAAGCTATTTTTTCCCAACATAATACAGCCTGTAAATAATAACATCTAGCATTAAACTTACAAAATAAAATGCATTTTTATGAGATGTTTCCTACTGACTTTGGAAACAAAGTATAACAAAACAAAAAAATCCTTGCTGAATGTTCAAACCTTTAAGGATAGAGATTAAAGAAGATTCAAAGAAGATATTGATTGATATTTTTTATACTGAAATATTTATCTTCTCACATACAAATACACAGGCCCATAAAAATATAACATTGCTAAAAAGCACAGTAAGAAAAATGACTGAAATGCAAACAGAAAAGCTTATTATGAGAAACGGATATAACATCAATTTTATTTTTTTAAATATATATTCTGAAGGACTACGGTTATTGTGAAGGAACCTTACAGGTAGCTTTCATTTGCAGTCTTCCAATTTTTTGACCTATGTTGGTTTAAAAAACTGAGACTCAACTAGTTTTACAGTTATATCTCTCCAACAGGATAGGGACAAGTGAGGCAAGAGCAGATCAAGTGTTTGCTAATGGGAAGGCCAGGATAACACTGAAGAACTTTTGCCTGCTCTTCACGAGATCTTTTTCAATCCTTTTTTTTTTAACCTGTTACTTGATAAACTTATTGTGGTTATGAACTCAGATATATTGCTGTCCTTCATCATGACCTACAAACACAGCATGGGACCAGACTGGTGATGGAAGACTGAAAGTAGAATAAAGGCACATAGGCTAAAGGGAGCAAAATACAGAAGGCATTTCAGCACAGCTTGAAATAGGCAGAAATATAACAGACCATGAAGAGAAGAAGTCGTTATAAGAGCACAATGATCGCCCTTCCATGTTGTGTTTTTTTAATAATCAGCTAACTTAAATAGTCTACAGTGGCTTTCTAAGAGGAAGAGCTGCATGGTTTTTCCACAGTGATAAGAAGATGCAAAGAATACTAATTTCCTTGAAAGCATGAAATCTTCAAAAGCTATCTCTTTTGTACGAGAAAGGAATAAAAAAGGGAGAATTTTTCAAAAGCCTGTAAGGATTTGAAACTACTGTTTCTAGTGTCATGTTGAAATGTTCAACACATGCAGAGTCCTTAATTCTAACAGTAATTCTAGTGGTGTTCATAAATTGATTAAAATTTTTTAATCATGTTGCTGTTAATCATGATTAGTAAAATAAAAATATACAATAGATATAAAGGTTTCACAGGCTGATGCTGTTTATATATAGATGTACTCGGGAAACTCTAAATCCAAGACTTTATGTAACTTTAGCCAGAAAGTTTTATCTGAAGTTTTAATATAGATTTTTCCCTGCAGACACAGGGATATGTTGCATGAAAAACAGATGCTGAACAGTAAGGCAATAAATACTGCCATATAGAGAATCCAAAGAAGTTTCAGCTGTTTCAATGCCCACAGCAGATTAAAGAGTGGTCCCCTGGAAAATTGCAGATACAAATACTTCGTGACTCTACAACCAATAGCAGCATGTACGCTGCTGCCAAATTACACTTCCATGTTTAAATAAAGGGTGGCATATTATATTCATTGGGAAGGACATGACTGAAATGTGACAATTAAACATCATTGCAGCTACAATTTCTTTAGATCTAAATAACCCTCTTATATATTAAGCAGAATAAAACCCTTGGAGAAGTGAGACTGCAGCTATTTATTTGTAAAGGACTTAGCACACTTCTAAGAATTAGCGCCTAGAAACTCAGATCCTGAAGCTAATCTTTCTTCCTCTACCCAGTCTTTACTCATATAGAGAGAAAAGTTGTCTTTCTTCATACCTCTACAAGAACTAAATATGGATGAAGTCATAGCTATGTCAAGACTTCAATATGTGTACCAATGAAAGATTAATTACTTTTAAGAGGTTCCTTAGCACAGAAGCTCCTCAATTTGATAAAGAAATCCTACCAAAAATCCTCTTTCAAAAGGAAGGAAGATGTTGGCTCGGACTCTACCTTCAATTCAAAGGAATCCATCAACGGCTGCTGCACCAAGAGTCAAAGAATGAGAACCAGAGCAAGGTTTCCCACGAAAAAGTCAAAAGACTGTTCAGGGACATCTATCTGACAGCTGAACTCATCTATTACCTTCTGCAGGACTACCAGCTCTGCCTGCTGTCAAAAAAGAAAGCAGGTAAAGCCCTGTAACAATCAATTATTTCCTTAGAGCTGCTTGTGAAAAATATTGCTCCGTCATCTAAGAAAAATAAATTAAATTCTCAACCATTTCAACAGTCTCATCTCTGTCTGCTATACATATTAGAAGTTCATAGAGGTAATTGCCTGTATCATTTGCAAACCTGTAAGATGAAAACGATGACTTAAGAGAGATGTGTACTTAAGGGGAAAAAATGGCCTTTAAAAATATTGTTTTAAAAAGAATACTCATTTTAAAATAAATAAGGAGTCATACAAACTTAACTGTACAAGGAATTATTTGAAACAGTTTGAATGTTTCAATAAGTAGTCATTGATTTCAAACATTTCCAGAAAGAAAGTCACCTGTAGAGTTGCAGATCTTGGAGAGGACCAGAAAAGTAGCTGTCTAAATTCCACAAAAATATAAAAACAGCCCAGAAAAAATTACTGTGCTCACAGAAAGATAAAAAGTAAATTGAATGGACATCAGCAGCCAATCTCATAAGTATCCAAACAGTAATTTAAGAATCTAACAACTTCACTGCCTGAGGAGGCTGCCAAAGCACAAAGTCATTTGTTAAAACAAATACTTTAGACAGTTGGATAGCCAGATCTGGGACAGCTGTGACAGCCTGATGACTTTAAAAAAAAGGAACAAGAGAGATATGGCACTTAATCAAACTTACCACCAGTAAAACACACTTCCCTACTTTACTACTTTAAAAGGACTAAAGAGCCCCCTATTTTTTTATAGCAAATGTATTTTTCATTCTGAATTTTGTCATTCTCAGGGACAGACTTTCAGTCAAGTCTTTCCTTCTACAAATATTTGTTGCACCAAAAAGAGCAAAGCGAAATTATTGACTGCTGATGCATTTCAGAATATCAAATAAACTCATGCAGTCTGGGGAGGCGGTGGCAGTATCCCATCTCTTCTGAATCAACAGCAGGTCTGAAAATTCTCATCTAAACTCTTTACTGGTCCTTGAGGGACTTGCATGTTCTTAGACACTTGGCTACTGTGACTTGATCACAATATTGGAGAACAAAATAAATGAAAGAATTAGGATCAGAGAGTTTATTTTGGTTTTGACCCACTTCAGACAGGTAGAAACCATGGGACTGACATAAGGATGAAAGAGATCTCCCTCCTGACCTGTCTTTCCAGGGCTCTGGCACTGACAGCACTGCAGTCTTCTGTGCTGAGCCTGCAGTACCCCACAGCTCAGCCTTCTGCACATTGGAATGGTTTAGATCAGCTTAAAACCTCCAGTTGTGCCCAGCAGGGCAAGGCACGTGTCACAGGTGGAGACTGAACAGTGTGATACATATGAACATGGCCTGGGATGCCTACAGCCCTGGTCTTTGGGATACCTCACAATCCTGGCATTTCCAGGGCAGGCCAGTAAAGAAAAGGAGCATGGGACACACACATATAAGCTACTACAAACTTAAGAAATATTACTCCGAACATTTCAATTATTACTTCTGGCTCTTCTATGCACATTTCAATTTCCAGTTATTGATGGCAAATAATTAGTGACACTTATGAGAAATTTGTGCAGAGCAAAACTCTTGAAAAATCTCATTCTGGTCCTTAGGTTCTTTGTGGAAGACTTTAATCATTGATATTGCCACTGTGTGAGCTATAAACAGTAAATCCAGTTAACAGGACATAGGAAAGGTCAGAACACTGAAAAAATGTTTTCCTTTCATACTTACCTTCAAACTCAGACCTAGCAGTAACTTCAGGTTCATCAACTTACAATGGCTACCATAAAAAAAAAACAACCCATCATACTTCAAATCATTCAAACACACATCAAAATACAGACGTAGTAGACTAGCAGAGTAAATTACTTTTTTGTTAGTCTCAGTCTGTGATCTCCTAGTTTGCAATAATGATAGCTATGGGATATTTTTCAAGACTTTGTCCCAAGAGTCTAAAATTCATGTATGTATGACGCTAAAAACACCACGTCCCTTTCAGCCTTCATATTCTGCAAATTTTCTTCATGTCTCCATTCTAGTGTGTATCTAGTCACATTATGGTCACAACAGCTCTACCAGAGAGCTCAATTATTTAAGGAAAACCATACCAGTGTATCTACTTCTGTTCAGATTTGTTATCCAGATTTATTTATTTTTTTAGATAGAATATATAAGAACCTAATTTCCCATTCAGCAGCTTCAGTCATTTGTGGACAACTGATTTACTTGTGGATTATTCCAAACCCCTCAAACAAACAGGGCATTATAGTTCAAATGACTTCATGTGGATATTGCCAAGTGGATAAACATAACACATTGTTTGTTTCTGGATTTAGACCTGTTCCTGTCACCTTTCTGGTTTATATATTTTCCTTTCAACAATGAAGTTCAGCTAATTTCACCACGTTGGCTGTTATTCATATTTGGATACCCACAATGACAAATACTGCTCAACTATGCCTTCATAAAGTTGTCCATGTGGGTTTTGTAACAGAAGCAAAAAAAGTTCAGAGATAAATGATTTAGTCTCTATAGCCCTTGGAAGTTGGTCAGCCTTTGACTGCTGAAAGAGTAAAGGAAATGCATCTTGCTCTGAGTAATGAGTGAGGAGAGAAGGATCTATTTCTTAGAAGTAAAATGTTACCTAAAGTATGGATCAGCTCGAATAGGGATTTCAAGATGCTGCTTTGTAGGAATTTGATAGATTTCACATCATTGGTTGACCAATTTATTTTCTGCCAGCCAAAACAATGTTTGTAAACTGCACTGCCTGGTGACTGATGATGCCAAGGACAAACAATGAACAGAGAGTAAGAGAAGAGATTAAAAGAAGCTCCGTTGGCATAATGAGAAGAAATGGTCCTTCATCATCCTATCAGGCCTATGGCTCTGCAAGTTATAAATCACTGTCCATTGCCTCACAGCCTGGGAAAAGCACAGCAAAATAAATTCGTTAAACTAAAGTGTTCAGAGTGCTGCATGTATTTTTATGTGGTAACAGGTTTGTTTTCCTGACAGCTTTACAGAAATGCCTCTTTTGTTGGACTTAATCCACGCAGACATAAACTGAGCTGAGTTCATGATATACATTAATATCTATGCAACAAGAAATGTGAAGCACACTTTATTTTATAGTGTAAATCAGTTACAGTACCAGTTTGAAATAAACAGTGCTCTTTCATTGCCTCTATGCCAGATTCAGAAGATAGGAACATTCTACTAGGTCTCATTTCCTTTTGAATAATTCAAGCCAAATGAAGATTGGTTTATGATTTGCTGCAGTTTGAAACTCTCAAAGTAAGTTTAATAAGAGAGTTACTGACTGCAATCATCTGTTTTGCAATGAGGATATTATTAAAACTAACTGTAAAGAGGGCTCTGGACCTCTGAATTTTAGTATTAGGGAAGAATTGCTCTTTGATGTGATTCATGTAGCACCATTTCATATATACATATATATATATACATTTACACCCACTAATGAAAGAAATTCTTTAATTACTGATGATAATGAACGGCTTCTCATTGAATGGTATCGAAACACCCCCATCATGAACAGACTCTTTTTTGTATTATTTCTTATAGTTTCCGTGCATTCAGAATTGCAGTCTGTAAGTGAAAAGCACTTTCAAGGTAAATTGCTTTGACATTAACTCTTATTTATATCGCAATATGATTTGTATATACATCCATCAAGTAAACCTAAAATTAACTACTTTTGCAAAATTTCTCAAGAAACTACCCTCATCATGATACAATGTATCTATCATAATTTCTCATTTCATATGTCAGGAAAGAACTAAACATTGGTTTAAGGACATTTAGTTTTCTTGTGAAATAACTTTCTTGTGTAAAGATTCAATTTAATCTAAAACAAAAGACACAAGAAATTCAGTGTGCAGCATCATACATTATTAACACTGATTAAGGAAATTCCTCTGTCATTAACCTCTGTCATAGCAATATCTAAATTCAAATAAAAAGGTTTGAAAATTTAGTTAGTGTTTTCATAAGAAAATAGGTAACTAAATTGCTTATAATACAGGAATTGAGAGAAAGTTGAGAACAGGTTGCAAAAAATCTCCTAAAACCACAAAACAATTGGAAAACACATTCTTATATGTTGGTTTGGAATATGCTGTACTAATATTAACATTTTATACTATGGCTATCCCTCTAACCTCTGCTGAAACTTGCAGTAATGTAGGCTTCAGGAGCCCGCATAAAAAATACTAATCTTTCAGAAAAACTGTGCCAAATTACCCCAAGTTTTACTAGGATTAGATGGAAAAGATTCAGTCTCTCATAAGCAATCAATTTTTTACCGTATGTATGTGCTTTGGGTAGTTATTTCTTTATTTAGTTACTTCAATTTTATTCTACTCTAATTGTTTCAATTGAAATGGAAATAACATTGTTAATAAACTACTAGCTCTGGGCTTCAGATTACCTGTGTTCCCAGAGGAATTTTGAAGTTCAAAAATGGGCACTTGTTCTGAAAATCTCTAAATATGGTGCACCAGAGGCCACAAGGTCTGACACAGAGCTGTTTACACAAAGACTACATTACATTATATGATGCAAGTGCCTGAGTTAAATGTTATTTCCGAAGGGAGGGTGTAAACCCAAAATGTACCTACCTACTAAACCCTCCTCCCCACTCTGATGAGGTCTCCTCTGAATAAATGGGAGTGACAAACAGAAGATTTAGTCCATAAGTGCAATTAGGTTAACTGACTAAAATCACAATGCCTGTAGTAGACATTTGTTGTACATAGAGCATAGAAGGGTGCCCTGCAGTCTAGCACAGCAGAGAAGTATTAACTCAACCCCTTTCAAAGAATGAAGTAATTTCAGAAAGCAAGCTCATTATATGACTTTGTGATGAGTCACTACCTTGAGCAGTGCTAAAATTCCCTTTGGTACTATGATGCCCCATGAAGTCCACAGGCCTAGTAGTGTGATGGCTAAAATCACTGGCTGGAGAGTGGGCAAAAGGGATGGACACCTACATAGTTCAGGGGAAAGGGAGGAGAGAGAAGGACATCAGTTTTCTGCAGGTTCTAAGAGATCTGAACGGCTGAATTGCAGTCTCTAACATACATGATCAGAGTGCAGGAGGAACACTGGCATGGCTGGGTCTCGAATTAAGAGATTCACACTGGAGAGAAACACTTAACTCAAAGGGATGCAAAACCCGTGGAAAGTTTCAAATGTGGGGAGACTTGAAACATTAGTAGCCAAAGTTTCCTATGAAATACAGATAATGTCCAACAGCATGGGATGTTTCTATACCACTCCCCTTCTAATCCAAGGGTAAATATTTGCCAGGATACCAGCAATCCAGAGTTGATTGTGATCCAGAGAAACAGACACTTTCATATAGTTATGTAGAAACATTTGCTTCCTCAAGACTAGGAAAGGTTGGGAACAACATGAATGGGAAAATGTAAAGAGAAAAATGTATGTGAATCTCAATACAAATTACTTAATTTGGGATATTTAGAGGCCAGATCTAATCAATCATAGCTCCCCCACCACGAAGGGATAAGTGTAGCTCAAGCTCTTTTGGTTCAGTACAAAATAATGAACAGCTGTTAGAAATACAATAAGCATTCATCATTAATTGAAAAGAAGAAAAATATTAAAATTAAGAGCAATTAAATATTCTAAAGCAAATTGAGAAGTGTGGAAAAAATGAAAGGAAGCCTTATGAAAGCACAGAGAACCAAAGAAACATCAGCCGTGACTTAGAATCTTTAGCAGGTGGCAACAAGATGCTAATAATGACAGAGTTCATGATAAATAGTAGCAAGTGTTTGAAGTTCAAGAATGATAGCTGAAAACCATATTAAATTTGCCAAACATAAAAGTCTTGTACTGGCTCCCCAGAGCCAGGAGTGCTGCAGCTCCTCACTCTTCCCTGCAGCACAGGAGGTGCAATCCGGTGTCCAGGCAGAGGGCTCCCACCATCACACAAAATCAATAGGGCATGGATGGGCTGTGAGCATAGCTAGGTGTAGTTTTCTCCCTCCATGATCCTCTTTCCATGACTGGAAACTAAGGAAGTGGCTGTGGGATGGATAGGGAATGAGGAGTTGCTCTGCAGTAAATAATTTTGGGGTTTTCATTGTGTTTCTGGTGTAATTTTATATAACACGGAAAGACCCTTAGGAACTATTCCCATTTTATTAGGATGTTTACATAAATATTGAAATATCTCACTAAAAACAATGGGTCTGTATAACTGCTGTGAGCAGAAGACCATATTAATGGCATGGAGGCATCTGCTTATAGAGGTGTCATTAGAAAATTATATATTCCTATAAAAATACATGAGATTGGAGAGCATATTTGAAATACCTTCAAATTAGATAGAATGTGTTCTGCCTATGTGAGTGGAATCTAAATTACTGAACAATCTTTTTGGCCTTTAAGTTATTGTAAACATCAAGAAAAAGCAATTCTCTTGCTCTTCAGTAAAAAATAATAGCCTGGTAGGCAAGAACTCCATCACCTTTCCTGGACTGATTAAGAACTTACCTCTGTATGGTACTGTTACTCTTCTCAGCTGGAAAAAATGCAAAGGGAATAAAACATGATCTCTCATTATTCTGCCAAGTTTGATACTCTGGATCATCCAAACATGTTTTCATAAAGAATTATCCACATGCTTCTTTATTTTCTGAATAAAAATCTGTACAAAGGGTTGTTTTATTATTCTTCTCACCATGGATGAGTTCATCCAGAAAAAATTAGATGTAATTTCCTGTCTAATAGCCTGCTTCCTTATATTTCTTACCCTTCACAGAAAAGGATTTTTATTTTTCCAGAAAGAAAAAGATGGAAGGAAGGACAGGAGGAAGGAAGAGGTCTTGGAATTCAGGTGAGCTCTTTACCATACAGGGAACACAGAATTACTGTAATGTAAATACCTTTGTGCCATCCACACATCAGTCACTTCTCCCCACATTATCCCAGACCTAAATTCCACCTACTTACAAGCTTTATGTCTATTCAATGATCCATAGCTCTCATTTAATTATGAAATCAGAGGGAAAAAAATTAAATTTATAGTCCTAGTAGGATTCAGAAAGAACACATTCATGAGTGCAAGGAAGGCTCATTTAACACATTTGGAAGAAATACTTCAAGAAGTCTGGCTTAAGAGGACCCACAGCACATTCTTTCCTACATTTTTTTCCAACTTCTAGCATATTTTAAATGTGTTTTATGAACATTTCTAACCTCACAAGGAGGGTAATCATCAAATAACACCATAAAAACATTTTCATTACCTTTCCTCAAGTAACAAAATAAATACTAAAACAATAGAAATGTGTTTTTCCCCAGTGTTTTACATATTTAAAAGCATTTCTTGTTGAGTTTTGTCTGTGAAAAGTGATATAAAAGCAGTATTTGGAGGATGGGTTTCTAATTCCATCAGACAGAAAACACCAAGGCTCAGGTCAAAATCTGATGTTTTCATGTTTTTCTCATAATTTATGTATCTTTAGACGTAGGACTGAAGTTAAGGACACAGCATTATGAATCAATATTAACTAAAGTGAAAATTAAAAAACTATCAACTAACATTTGGCCAGTGGTATGACAAATTGGAAGGTAAGATTTTATGCAACAGAAAAGGAAAGAAAATTACTTTTTAAAAGGACTTCAAATACATTTTTGAAATAAATTAATACAATTTTAAATCCCATCAAACTGTAGGGATTATTTTAAACTAATCTTTTAAAATCCACTTTTAAAAATCCTTCTAGATGTAATCTATGGTTGAGATAAAAACCCAATTCCATTTTATTTTTTTTTAGTTGTTTATTTTCCTGGCAAAACAGACTATTCTATTTTAAATCACATGAGCTGCTATTAGAGTCAATGAATAATATTTCTTATGCAGCAGGGCTTAGTGAGTTCACATCATCTGTGGTTTATCCAAGGGGATTAACCATTTATAATCAAATCCAGGTGGATTAATCATGCCCTGGATGGGAAGACTCAGAGCTGGCTCTGTGCAGAGCCAGTCCAGGTCGTCTGGGCTTCTTAGGGCAGGTGTGGTGCAACAAAGGTACTGCTCTGTTTCCAGGCCACATCACATACAGAAAAAGCTTCATCTCTTCTCCACTGTGCAGCATTTATCAAGCCACACCTGAAGGCCCAAGATGGTCATATTCTCTGCAAATTTGTTATCTCGAGCCCATGAAAATAGGATGCAGAGACATGGGTGGTCACACGAGGTCATCTTGAGTGCCGTAGGATTTACCAGTCCCCCTTCAGATGCTTTTGCAGCTCTGAGCAGCTGCACATAAAGGAAACAAACCTTGGCTGCTGATAAATGAAACACTGGCTGCATTTGTCGTGCATCACACCACTTAGAAATTCAGTGTTTGCTTTGGCACCGTGCTGTCCCATTAAGTGACACAGTCAAATGGATGGAGTTCTACACGCAGGTGTAACCTCGGTGCCGCAGGGGCAGAGCAGTGGGGGCTTTGCAGGCTGGGTGCCTCTGAGACAGCACTGTGCTCCAGCTGTGCACAGAGCAGCCTGAGCTCCGTGTGCTGCAGACACAGACACAAGTCTTCCTGAGCTATATTCCTTCCCTCATATCTGTACAAGGGCTGTCTACAAATCAGTCACCAGCTCCAGCTCTGCTCTCATTTTCTGCACTGGCTTTCGTATGATGATTTGGAAGGAAAGAAAAAAAGCAAAAAAGCGGGTAAGAAAGAAGAGTTAAGGTGAAAAGCTTATTTAGCTACTTGCTTCATGTTGAACAAGTTAATTTTTATATTGGCTTACAGCAAATATTTTTTCATCACCTTCCTTATGTGCAAAACATCTCTTTTGGCTACAAAATCTAAGTAACAGCTGAAGGTGAAGCATGAGTTCAAACATTAATAGGAATATAAAGCTATTTGAATTCCACACAACAAAAACATGCAGTTTGCTAACAGATCACAGACACAGGAAATATTTTTGTTTTGCTTATCAAAAGCAACTCCATGATTGCATGGAGTATGAGTAAATTGTTCTTATAATTTCAGTGGTATCTCTAGCATATCATGTAATTCACTGGGCCCACACATTGGAAAAAAAAAGCCTACAGAAAATTTTGCTTTTTTATTGCTTCTCAGAAATTAGTAATTATTTAAAAAATACTAAAATGGAAACAAAATCATTACCTATATTGTTCAGGTCTTTGTAATATGCAAACTTGATAATGAATATGCGTTCTTGATAATGAAAAAACCAAACACATAAATGCATATTTTGGAAACTAGCTAGCTCCTTTACAAAGTTTCATCAAAAATCCTGAAATAATTTATGTGTTCAGACATGAAAGGGATCCTAGTAGCTGTAATTGCTTATTTTACAATAGTTTAATTAAAGTCCACATCTATTATATATACTCTCTTGTTTACAGTGAACAGACATAAATCAATGTAAGGAAAAGCAGGCAGTCTATTTCCTCTCCCCACCTGCTGACTCTACTGCCAACAGCCTGAGGAGAGGGCAGTTTCACAAGACAGAAGAATGATAAATTATCTGAATTTCTATTTCTGCACATTTGGACTACCTCTGCACCTTTTCTCACACACCCTTGCAGTTCTCCAAATAACAGAAGTACCTGTACTAATAAGGGTGGCACTGATGCAATGCATGGGTAGCTGTGCCTGATCACTGTGACCCCCTAGACTGAGCCCAGCAGATTCTACTGGTAATGAATGGTTTACTTCTGCAGGAAAGGTCAACTCTTGGTTACCGAGATCTTCATCTCTCTCAGCTCTGGGAAGAGAGATATCCTACCTAGTGAGAGCAGTCTTCTGCCTGTGCTTTGGCACTCCACACACCTGCCCTGCTGGGGGATAGTGGTGCTGTGACTGCTCACAGACAGACAGACAGACAGCACTGCTGTGCACACCAGTGCACCTGGGTAGCTGCAAGGCAGCTCTGGCCCTGAAACTGAGAGAGAATTTGGGTGACCTGTGTTTGTGTTAATGAGACCTGACAAAACATAGGGTATATGAAGTGGGGCACTTACTTCCAGAGTAGAGCAGGGCTGGCTCCAGACATCCAGGAGTCCAGGCAAAGACAGTTATTCTGCCTCTTTGCACCATCTGGAAAGATGCATTCACCTCTACCTACTTTGCACTCTATTACTTCAGAGTGAAAGTAAACAGTAGTCCTGCACATTAACAAAAAGCAACCTGAAATTCTACCTCTGATTCTTCAAGTAGCCTCAATGCTAGAAAATAAAAAGCGTGATGCTGTCCTAAAAATCACAGCCAGGTACATCACAAAAAAATGAAATAATTGCTTCTAATGGTACAAATGCACACCAGTTCTCATTCTTTCCAAGAAATGGTGGAACAAACTCACCAGGACCACAGATGGAAAATTAATAGTATCTCAGTTTTTTTTATATATCTCCTGACACAGAGCTTCAAGTGAAAATAAGCTGATAAAATGAGAGAATTTCTGAGAAGTGAGAACCATGGTGTATCAAACATGGACCACTAGATGCTTCCAAGGAATTTCGTGGGGGCTACCACCTGCTGACAGGGCTTGGACTCAAGGCGGCATTTCTTGCATCAGCTTATGTGCTCTTACTTGATAGATAGTGCAAGAAAATGAAGCATCTCAAGAAGGAACCTGCAGAAAACAAGTGACTGAAACGGAATGGAGTGCAGAAAGGACCCAATTAACAGATGTTCCCAACAAAATTTCTGTTCCAGTTATTCAACTAATAACTTCAGTGATGTAGGGTCAAGAAATGAAGAAATTGACTTTAAGTTCATTGTGGACTTGGCATTCAGTGGGATATGGGATGTTTCCTTTAACTTAGAAAGAACATTAATTTGAATTTGGATTTCCCATAGTCTGTTTATGGGCTCTGACAATTAGTGCAATACTCATATAATAGTGAAGGCTGGAGGGGAACCTTCAAGTTCATCTAGTCCAAGCTTCTGCTTAGAACTAATTTCAAAGGTTGTTCAGGACTTGAGGCAGAGAAAAAGCTACAGTGTGCAGATTCCACAGCCTCTTTGGGCCAGTGTTTAACCACTCTCATTGTGAAGTATTATTTTTCACGTCTTATCTCAATTTTGTTAAAATACGCAAAAATTGCATCTTAAAAGCACGCAAACTATTGCATCTTTATTCTTTTAGTGTTCACCTCTAAGATATGTTAAAAACCCCATCCTTTCTGTTCAGGTAACCATGAATCTGGGCTCCTCACATTCGTGAACAGTCTAACCACTAAACTAGAGCCAATCTCAAAATGTTTATTCGTCCCTGACTAATTTTTTAAAAAATTTCATTTTAAATGGCAAGTTATTAATTTCCATACAAATTAACTAGTGCATATATATGATGGACTTTCTTTTTTTTAATACACTGCTTGTAACACTGTACGCCTGGAAGATTTAGACATCAGGTCAGTGTCAGATCACTCCCCTATTCATCAGAAATTGTGCTTGTTACTGAATGAAACATGCCTAAAAGATTAAAGTTTTCCTGCTATACCTTCATCCTGATCCAGCATAACTGTCAGTGTATATGGAAAAAAAGAAAATAAAAAGAATACCATACACCTCTGCTGAAAACAAGTCAAGGGCAATAAACCTTACTGGTGATTACAAATTCTAAGTATTCATATGAATAATATGCCAACACTTTCTATAAAAAGTAAAAGTAAGGAAGTGAATTTTTAAGTTATGGACAATGAAATGCCATTCTCTTTTCTTCCATTTAAAAGCAAGATTACTCTGGACCTTTGGAGGAACCCAAAGTTCATTGTAAAGGAAAACAGTAGCTGCAGGTTGTACACAGCTAAACAAGAACAAAGCCATTCTAGTATAATAAGTCCAATTTAATATCTATTTCTCAAGGACTTTTGGTATCACTTGCCACATGTTTACACTAAAAAAGTTATAAACAAGATATAATTTTCTTAATTTAAAAAGTCCTTTTACAGTGAAAGAAAAAAGTAAGTATCTCATTGTAATTCAAATTTAAAATTCAAGAATAAGTTAAAAAACTGCCTTTTTCTCCTTGAAAAAATTAAATACCAGGTTCTGATACAGAAAATTCAATTGATGGTGGTGTTTTTCAGTGGTGACTGAGAAGTAATTCAGTAAGATAACCAAAGGTGAGCATTATAAAGTAAATTTTTCAAAGCATATTTTTACTTAACTGAATAAATAAGAAATTGGCTTATACTCCTATTTACCTTTGCTTCTATCTACATGAATTTTGAAAGGTGAATTATCACAAAAGAGTTCTGCAGTCACTAACATTCAGTGATAAAATGATCAGCAAATCTACAGATAGGAAATAACTTTCTAAACTCAGGCAGAAACAGAATGGTATTTTTGGAGGTTTTTGGGGGAAGCATGTCTGGTATTTTGATTTCTTTTTGTAGTTAAGATATGGACCAGCACCCCAAAAGCCCTGTGATGTTTATGTAATAAAGCCTACTTTTGAAGGGTGTCTGGAAAAGAAAAAACCCCACCTTTCCTACTCTTTCCTTGTAGCCTTCAGTCTTTTCTGTAGATTGTTGTATGGGAATACACAGTGATGTCATCAGTATTCTTTATCAAGAATCTACTGTTTGTGATTGTGGAATAATGTCTTTTCCTGGTTATTTTCACTGTGGAGACCTTGCAAGGCGCTCCCAGTTAAAAGACTGGAGAAGCCTCTCAGTTATCTGCTTTTGATAACGAATCCTGTTTTATCAGGTTAGACAAGCCTTGTTCTGTTCCTTGGGACAGTTCCCTGCCCTCTGTCTGTCTGTCAGCCTTTTGGTCGCTCCCACCCTGGTTCCCTGTTGACCCTTACACTCAAACCCCATCCTTGTAAAACCCCCATGTACTTAACCCAAAGTCCCAGACCAACAGTCTTGCCTTTGCCTCTGATCTCTGGGACTGTGCTCACGCGTGGCTGAAATAAACATCTCTGTGAGACCCTCACAAAGGCCATTCCTGCTTCTTCACCTGTTTCACTTCAACAAAAACCTCGACCACAACATTTCACTGTGTTCCTGAATCTGAAAATAAATTGGTAGCAGTAATATTAACTTGGATCTACACATAGAAATGATTGGATAAAATCAATCCACTGATTCTCATATGTAAACTAATATTGAAATATCAGCACTTGTTGGTGAAATATCAGTTCTTGTTGGAGAAGTAGCAGTTTTAGTTCTCCTTCCCCCTCACCCCCCAAAAAAAGAAAAAACAAAACCAAACTCAGAATTTCACAAAATAGCTGAAGAAAACAGAAATGTATTCCTGGTACATAATGCATGACTGAGAGAAAATTAAGATGTATTTAATTTGAGTGACAATGGAAAGACAGAAAATGAAATAAAGACAATAAAAGTTGTTAAATAAGTTTAAAAATAGAAAACAGAATATAAATTTATAAAAGCAAATGAAAAATGGAACAATGAATTAAATTGTAAGAGCAGGGAAAATTATGAAAAGCAGAGTAAAAAAGTAAAGATCAAACAGCATGAAGACTATGAAGCAGTAATAGGACAAGATGTGTAATGGAATCTGCCATATAGAGCAATAGAGAAAAGCAAAAGAAGGATACGATTTAGAAAGAGATTCAGTGTTTAACTTTGTAAATATTACTTAAGCAATTAATATTTATATATTACTTTATATATATGTTTATATAATATATGAAAAATGGTACTTTGCACCTTATATTAAGAGAAGAATTGATTATATTTTCAGTTAAAACATAGTGCTAGAATTTTCATTTTTCCCATTAAAAACTCTGTAAATGAAAAATATACCAAATAAATAAACAACTCCCCCCCAACAAACCAAAACAGAAGATGGTGCTCTGAGGTGGTCCAAAAATGTTACCTGTGCTCTTGTGTTACTTCAGTGCTGAGGTTCTTAAATGCTGAGGCTTATCAAATTCAACAGGAACATGAATGAGTGGATAAGGGCAGGAAACAAAATATATTGAAGCCTGTTCATAACTTTTTAATCAAGCCTAATACACAGTCTTAGGCTTCGATGACATAAGTTTTACAATGTGGAAGAAACCGTAAAAGTGAAATTTTAATACCAAGGGCATTCATTCAGAAAATGAAGTTAATTTCTACATGATAAATTTGAAATTAATAGAAAAATACTGCAGTTTTTGTGTCTTTGAAACATACAGAAAAAACAATCCTGACAAACACTGGTACCCATGGGTTATCCAGTGAAATGATAAAGGATCCATAGCAGGAAGACATGACCTCAAATTTAGAAGAGACCAGGCATGAAAGGCATCTAGGAAACAATGTATTTGGAAAAAAAATGTAATATTAACTCAATCAACAAAATTTGGATATTTCTTCTTCATCCTTATACTAGGACAGGATGTTGATTATATAGGCTGAACAGATTTTTAAATTTAATTTTATATTCATCATTTTAATTAAATACATAGAGTGCCTGTGTGTGTACAGCTGCCTGCAGCAAATATTTTTTTGTGAGCATTCCCATAAAGAAATGCATGGACATGTATTTATTTGGCTTTTAAAAATCAATTTATATTAATTCATTGAGCTATATATATTCTAATCCTGAGGTTTAACCTTGAAGTTATCTATTGCACTCAGACAAAAATATAAACTATTGCTACTTGTGTTGTGCAAGGAGAAGGAAGTCAGGCTGCTGCTCTATGCCTTTGAACCCAGAGCACAGACTAAAGGGCAGAAGACCTAAATCTGCTGCAGTGAAATGGAAACGTCTTGGAGAGAGGTGAAAACTGTCAGGGACAAAGAAACCTGGAAAGGAAGGGGAACTCAATGAACTAGCTAATTCAGTATCCTTACAATCATCCCTGATCTGACCTTTATGACCAATGCATCAAAAAATTCTTCATAGCAGATGTCTGGCCCTGTCGGGATCGAGGGCGGTCCCTGACAATCCTTTTTTAGGGCTTGCAGATATTCAGGGTAAGAGTGGCCAAATAAAAGAAGAGCAGTGCAATGACCACGGCTTAGTAACATAAAACACTTTAATAACAGTGAAAGTAAAAGTGGGACGAGGCCCAAAAATCCGATTACAGCAACCAAGGGGATGAGGCCTCTTTAGGAGCCAGTGCTTGTAGCCGAGGGTGAAGGGAGGTCCAGGGTTTAAATATGGGGTAGGAGAGGAGGTGGAGTTGAGGTTGGGTCCAATGGGTATAGGGGAAAGTGGAGCAGAGGTGGAGTAAGGAAAGGTAGGGTCCAGTGGGGTAGGTGGGGTGGAACAATGCACCAACTGGGGGCCAATAGGAACACAAGGAAGGGAAAACATTCTGGATATGGGAGTGGTGATAACTGACTAGTAAATTAGACATTAACGTGGCCAATCCCATAACTCTTTGGAACATTTCTCTGGGGTCACCACAACTTAAACAAGTGCTTCCCATGGTCTAGGGTTGGGATACAACTCTTCTTCAGTGATGGTTGCCTGACCTGGAACACCAGTCGTGCTGACTCCCACATGGCCCCATTTATTATCATCATTGTATGTATTGTAATAGCAACAAACATGAATCAAGTGTATTTAGTAGGATATGCTGCATAAATGAGGAGAAGAAAATTTTGTCCGTTATGAAATAAGAATCACAATAATCTGTGACTGGTGATCTCTCTCCAGGGAGAAGAAAAGGCATGGCTTTAAAGTAACCAAGCTGAAGTCATTACAGACTAGCAAAGGAGATCAAGTAGAAATAGTGTCAAACTATTTCACCCTGGCTTTAAGAGTCTTTAATGCAATAAAAATTATGTAATTATTATTTAATCACCAATTTTATTTTTAATTCCTTCTGTTAAAATGGTTTAGAAAGTCTAAATAGAAATAGTAGCTCTTTTCACAGCACCTATGTGATCAGTGTTTTGGGTACCTAGCTGGCAAGCTAGGAAGGAAAGAACAGGAAAGCAAGCAGAAATAAAGGTGATAGCAAATGTCTTTTGTGAACAAAACCACGAAATACCACTGCAGCCACTATAGGCATATTGACCTTTGAAATAAAGAAACTGTAAGGTAATTTTCTTTTTCTATCACGCTCATCTATGGTAATCTGAATGTCTATATTTATGAAGGAAAATCTTCTCACTGTATATTAATCTCTTTTTACCACTATCTGTATCCTGTAATCTCTGCCTACTTGTCTTTAGATTCTGAATGTCTCCTTCCAGTCCTGATCTTTTATCGAACATTTGGCAGGTGTCTAGGATGCCATAGATAATGACAGAAATTATAATTGCTTATCCAGTTAGTGGATTCCTTAAATACTGGAGTTTATAAAAAAAGCAGTATTATGCTGGTTGAGAATAGTTGGCATTTAAGAGACATGATCTTCTAGTACTATAAGGCCCTTGCAAAGCTCAGATGAACATATGTTCAGATTCAGATAAATAAGCTTGGGCTGCAAGTGCAATACACAGGGCACTGTATATAGTACACAGTACACTGCAACATAATCCTTTGTTGTAGCACACGAAAATATCCTCAAAAAATGAAGAAAACAGGTTAGTGTCTGTGGATACACAGTAGCCTGGGAAAGCTGTGTGAGAACAGAAAGCTTTCCCAAGGGCTGGCCTGGGGGCAGAGGTTTTCCCAGGAGCAAACAAAGGCACCTGCTACTGTTTACAGAGTGTGTATTTTGAGAACTCTGTTGTTTATAATGCAAACATCTGTGCAAGAGGTGTTGCTCGCTCTGACCAAGGAGCTGTATTCTGTTCTTGGGTTAGCGAGTGAGTGTACTTCAGGAAGGTAGTGTTACAAAAAAATGTTCCTTTCCTATCTGGAAAGGAGACTTTGTTGCTGTGTGTTTTATTATGGCCATTCCAACAGCTAATCTCTAATTAACAGCAACAAGTGTCCTATTTGTTACATAAGACAAGTGTAATTGTGAACTATTGCCATCTATATTTTCATGACATCTACTGCTGTAGTGTCAGAGATTAAACTATGAAAGAAGGAAAGAGTACTTTGAATAATGAAATGCTATTTATAAGCATGGTCTCATTTCGCAAGGAATATGCGTGGAAAAGAAATAATTTAGCTGTGATTCAGTCAAAGAGATCATGTCTGGAATTACAGGTAATTATAATTTCTAAGAAATTCACCCCTGAGTTTGGACAAAGTGTCAAGGACTCTTGATTAGCAATCTGCCACCTTTATAATGCTGTAGAAGGCACAGGAAGCAAAGAGGGCAGTCAAATCAACCTTCATTAATCTTGTATGCTTAAGATTACAGCTCTTGTATAAATAGAAAATTAGGATAAATTACCAAGAGCCAGTGTTCTGCCAGAAAAAAAAACAGTCTCAACAACTTTTTGGCATAAAACTTTGACGGTGTTTTAATCCATATTAACTGTCTGAACTATATTGTAAGTTTATGTCCCTCAAGCAGATGGCACTCCAATTACTCATAGTTGTAATAGCCTTTTTTCCCACTTCAGAGAAAACTAATGTGAGCTAAATTTTAAGCAACAAAGCAAAATTTTAAAATTGCCTTCAGCTGGTGAGCTAACTGTGGAGGACTCCTTAATCCTTCTACCTCTATTCTTGTGGAAATCCTTTAGGTCTCTTTTTATGGCATAGTGCTTCCTCATTATATCATCAGATGTTTTTTCATTAAGCTTGAGGCAGATACATCAAGCTGCACAAATTACAGTGTCCCTCAGATATAATTAGGTTTAGAATAAAAAAAGAAGGAAGATAGACATTTTGAGTTACACTTTCTTAACTAGGATATGTGTCTTAGAATATATCCAGTAATTAGACTCTAAAGCTGTTTTAAACTTTTTTCTTTAGCATCCTAAATGCTCACAGGTCTTAGGGAACAGTAGCAGGAAACATTTTTGAGACATTGATATAAAATCTGAATTTGTACCTGCAGATCTTAAAGGAAGCGATATTCACTTCTGATGGCAATGTTTGGTACATCCCTGTTAATATTCTGTATGTCGGTTTCTTATGGACCAAAACCCAGGTTTTGAGAACTCTCATGGTTATATTTTTGCATTGAAAAATTAGTTTCTGAGACACAATGATATGTGTAAATCTCTCACTGCCAAAGTAATAAGGCAGAAAACTAAAATGCAGGATTGGGGTTGAAACAGGTCAACAGAACCAAAACAAATAGGATCTGTTTCCAGTGACATTTTCTGTTAGAGCTTAGAAGTGATGATGAATAAAGAAATACTAAACCAATATGGTTTTTACTGAGGAACGTTGCTATAAGATATAAAGGACTGAGCAGTCTGAGCCATACTGGAACAACATTTAGGTACAGGTCATTCTCATGCAGAATCTCCTTTTTCTAGGTGAAGCTGATTTATAAGGGGTAGGAGATTCCTTAAGGATGGGGAATACTAAAAAGTGTTTTGTTGGGATTTTTAATCAATGCATTTAAAAGGAAAGCTTAAAAACTGCATTTGAAAATGTCTGTGATTGAGAAGAAAATTATCCCACCTAATGCATGAGCTTATGCAAGTTCACAACAGACACAGCTTACAGAGAGGAAAGGAGGTCTTTGAGGTGGTCTAAACCATGTGATAATCTGTTCACAGAGCAAACTGTGCCAATAAAAACAAGCTTCTCAGTTTGCAAGTCCCGGTAAAAAATCCATGAAGCTGATTATGTAAAGCTTAGTGTTAACCCACAACTAGTGATCATAGTAAATGCCATTAGTTCACATCCTCTAATAATACAGAGGAAGGATGTGTATGGCACATTCATCTTCCCCATGTTAACTTCTGCCACTTCTGTGCTAAGCCGCAAAGAAGTTCCATTACCCTTTCTGATTTATGACATAGAAATCTCTAATTCAGACTTATTCACTAGAAAATGGGCTAATTGGTTTCGTTGTAGCCTTGAAGCATTAGAGCTATTTTTTTAGAAAAAAGAAAAAGTAAGCTTCTGCATTTAAAATTGTGTAATCATTTACATGATGTCACCCTCTCCTATCAGATCATTGAAGTGTCTGCAATTAATAATCTAGTTTCAGATTAGTCTGAATTGCTTTGCAAAAGTAACTACTCCCAAATTTAAAAGGTATTTGATCAAATTTGAAATCAAAGCATTACATTTAAAGGCCAGATTCTCAATAAGCATAAATGAAGGCATAAAAACTTATACAAGATGACCACTGGGCTCTTATTCTTAAGCACAGCAGGCACCTGACACTAAAAATACTTAATACTTTTTTGCCTTTACCACACTGCAATTATTTTAAGCAGTTCAACTTATCATTGAAGTTATTGCTGCAGTATTATACTTATTAAAAATACCAAGAACAATCACTCATCTTGTTAATCTACTTTCTTGCTAATATAAGTAGCTATAGTACAATATGTTTAAGTACAGAAAAATGTCATTTAATCAACTCTGCGAATTTTATTCACTAAATGGTAGTAGATCTGCCAGTCTTATGTGTGTTTTTAATTGTACTTTCACTGCTTATTTTAATGTAATAAAATGTTCTTCTAGTCTGTGTACTAGAGAGATACCAAGTTTACCTGGTACTCCTAACACCAATATCTATGCCATGTGCCATCTGGAAGGTCATTTTTTTCCCCAAGTCTTGCAGAAATATCCAGATTTTATTTTCCTCTGGTGCAAACAAATTCTGGAAGTCAGTATTATACCAAGTATAACCACTATGCAATAACTGGGAATTCTTGCATGCTGCTTTTCCACAGTCATTTACAAGACATTAAAGTCTTACATACTCCCAGAACATTAACATTTTACCTTTTTTTATTTTGAAGGCCACTTCAAGGAAGTTTGCCATTTCCTTTCAAATTCACTTTGGTTGATCAAACATACCCTGGGAAAGAAAGAATTAAAAAAAAAATTGTTTTAAAATTGCCTTGTTTCTTACTGCAACTGTCAAAGGTTATACTTTTGAGATTTCAAACACTGATCACCCATGATAGACACTCTGAACATTGATAAAAGTAGGGACAGTGTATTTTCTTCATGCAAATAGATTTTTCTAAGCATCAGGCATGTTCTGTTGTTTTAGATACAAAGTCTGTTCTCTTCCACTACTCACACCAGTGAAAGTACAGGCTTTTATTCTTGTATGATTCCAGAGTGCTCAAATTCACTGTATTCTTCAGAAGTTTCTCATTTTGTTTGCCATTACAATTTTCAAAATAAAATTCTCTAGCTTGACAGATAAGTTTTCATTGCACTTTGAGGTTTTGTGGTTTCTTTCCAAACTATGTACACACACAGTTGTCAGATTTATCATAGATGCAGGCATTCAAAACATTTTGAAGTGTTTTCTCCAACCAGGGCATAGTACAGGATATCATTAAAATAAGTTATGGAACTATGTAATGGTGCATTTTGTCTAATGGTAGAGAATAATTAAGCTATAAATACATGTTTAGATTATATTAAGTGGCATATTTTCCAGTTGATGCACAGGAAATTAGCCTTAAAAGTCCTATTAGTGTTAAGTGGAAGCTGTACTACTAAATCTGTTTGCATCACTTTAAAGGTTTATCACTTATGTTAGAAGTAGTCATGAAATTCAGTGAGAGGAAAATTGTACTTTTCTTACCATATAGATGTAATAGTTGAAAAAAATCATTATCTGATAATATTCATCTCAAAGCATAATTTGTAACTTCGGCTACAATAATTCATATATATTTCTCTGTCAGATGCAACATAACTCATCCTCTGAATTTGAAATAGATGGTAGATTGAAGCAACGTACTTTCAAACCACAGAACAAAATGCTAAGGCCAGCAGCTTCAGGATCCAAATCTGCTTCTTATTCCCATTTATTTGGTTAGATAGATTTATGAAATCAAAATGGATGATACCAGGGTGGAAGAGTTACTTTCTGTTTGCCTGTTGGCCAGTCAGAAATTATCACAATTTTTGCAAAAAATGCCATCTGTGTAGAAGAGAGATTGTCTGCCCAGAGCACAGCCAAAGTCACAAATCTCTGGCAGGGAGCTTGCACAAGTGTGAGAGAGCAATTTCCCCCCTTTGTCTAAACCATGGCAAGAATCCTCATAGAGAATTATCTCAGGTCATCCAGCTATTTGGAGTTTTTGTATGTGCAGGCATGACATACAAGCAGGAGATTTCAAAGTCAAAATTAATGGAAAATGGGAAAAGCCGTAAATATATATTATACTAAAGCAGGTAAAAGTGATGCAAGAAAAGGCACATATTTTATTATTCGTGCCCTGAACAGTTTCTTTCTCTTGAAGAGGGTCACCAAGAGATACAGGTTCCAAATATGACAAGCCAAATGTAATTTCTTACCACAACAGTCACGCAAATGAAGCACCCATACCTATGAAGAAAAGAATTAGAAGTGTAGTTTTAAAAACTAACTTTTACAATATTATTTAAAACGCATAAATCAAAAATTTTAAATATACAACACTGATGCCATTAACAAACTGCCACGGCCCCCATTATCTATAGGAAAATTAATAAAACCACATAAACCCCAAACCAAATAAAATATATGTACCAGTGTGTTCAAAGTTCAGATTTTTCTTTTTAAAATGGCTGAACAGGCAGGTCTACAATAAATTCCTAGTCTGCTTTTAGATCATATTAGGGCTCTCAATTGTAAGAATGAATGTCAACAGAAACATAAGTTTTTACAATTATTGTGTTTAAAAAAATATTGTACTTTTTAAGAAAAAGATGTAAAAAAAATTATTTCAAGAAGTGTTTATATTTCATTTTGGTCGTTACAGTTTCTAGCTAGAAAAATGCAACTTGAAATTGTTAGCATTTCACAATGTTATGGAGCCTGCACAAGTCATTTATCTGAATGTCCCCTTGCTAACTTCCTGCTGTGCTGAGGAATAATGATAAGGTGTTTCCTATCACTACATTCTTTGCTATTCAAATATCTTGATACGTTTTCCTGCAATCTAGAAATTGCAGTGATGAAAAAAAAACATGGAATTGACTCCCATTCGCCAGCACAGACAGTAAAAAAAAAAAAAAAAAAAAAAAAAGAAAGAAAATAAAATCTCAGAGCTCTGAAAGACAGTTAGTGCAGATTCTTTGTCCCTGGATTATCCATTCATCTCTAAAGGCAACCTGAAGCACCTTCCATGACACAGCTACTCCAAGTTTCATACCAAAACCATAACCAAGACCCTTCTGATATACACTGTTAGTGCTGCTTGTCAGCACCTTTGATGGATATACCCTTGGTGAGAAAAGCAAATATATGGCAAAAGCAGAGACAGGAATCATCTGCAGCTCAGCACTGCTTGGTTACCAACTGCTGCACTGGACCACTAAAAGTCTACCCTGATACACAGGCTCAGAACAGTGCATCCAGAGATGCCACTTTGCATTCCTTCCAAAATAAACGGTCCTCATGTACATTAAAGTATCAATTTTAAAAAAATTACATATTGTGGACTATCTTCTGGGAAATCAGGTAGTGCTAATTTTAGCCCTATATAGACAAGAATATGTTTTATTGCATGTAAATACAGTAGACTTAGACCAGCTGATGAATATTGATGTTAACTTATGAAAATTCATAGTTTACATGGTTTGCATAGATAAAACAGGCACACACTTTTCCACTTGTTATCTCACCATAAAATTCATCCTTTCCAAGTTGTGCAATGCATTTCAAGCTTCAGGATCTGGCATACATGTACCTCATAGATATTCCATCTTCTGAATGGAATCTCCTTCTGGAAAAGTATGTCCTGTGATAAACTGCACACAGTAAGATTTCCCATTTCTTAGAACAGCCTCTATAAATGTAGATAGAGTTTGTCTCCCCTTCAAGTAGAATGTTGGCACATAAAAAAGCATTTTGCCATTTCCATTGTAACATTCTCTGGATTTTCTACAACCCATGCTTTTAAAGGAAGATTTAGCTCCACATTTCCATTAAAAAGTTGCTTAAGGGACTGAAAAAAATACTTATTCTTGAATAAATATTTTACTTACAAATTTGCCATACAGTCTTTTTTGTGAAGAATTATTCAATCAAGCCAGGTATGCCAACTGTCAGAATAAAATATTATGTATTTCTCTATATACAAGTTGAATTGTACACACACTTCCTCCTTTTTAAAGCTAAGGGGAACCTTACATTTAACAAGTAAATATGAAGCTTATAAAGCTTCAGATTTGAAAAGGTGATGGAGGATATATGTTTCTGGACCCTACTCTGGGAATTTAAAATTATGTACATTATCAAAAATGGTGTTGCATGCACTAATATGAATAATATTTTTATTTCCATAGCACACATAGAATGTGATCAATCCCATAAATAAAGCCACATTGCTGGTGATTTCTCATTCAAGAAAGGCTGCCCTGGGTGAGATTTACTGAGAAAGATAGACTTTAAAATTGATGGCATGCTATGAAAATGTTAGTTTGTATATCATACATAGAGCTATGCCAGTTGTGAATTTTGATTTTTTGTGCGATTTTGGCAGTTGAGAAATGTTCTGCCTCAACAACACTAAAGACACAAAAGCCTCCATTTATCTACATCATGGGGAGGCAGAGCACAAGACCTTTACATTCTGCACTGTTTCTTGTACGCTTCATCCATCTTCAGTGAAATGAGTCTCAGCTGTAGGAGATGCGGCAGAAGATGACCTCATCTCCAGGATCTAATGCTAAAAACAGCAGAAAAGATAGGAAAGGTAGGCAAAAACATTTTTATGTTGAAAGCAACCATTCACAGAAGTTTTTGGACTGAAGGAAAACTCTCTGCCCACAGCAAAGGACTGTTCTTCTGGAGGAGATATTGTCAGAATTCAGGTGGAAGCAACTTTATTACATGAGCAATAGTGCACTCAGCTTGAAGGATTTTAAGCATTCAGATTTTCAGAAACTTTGAAATACCCACTATTTCTGAGTTCTCAATATATTTAAAACCTCCACTCACTTTAGAAAAATTAGTTTGAGAATTGCTTCTAGCAAACGGAAATTTTAAAAATATAATAATTTTTAAAGAAAAATATATTGGTTTTAGCAATTTCAATATAAGTAAATGTTTTTTTTTCATTTAAGAAACTATCACTTTAAACTTGTATCTATTTTAGCTTTAATGAAGGTTTACATCTGACACTTTCTCTATGAGTTTGTTAGGATCTAGGACAGTATAATTTTAAGAATCTTACCCTTCATATTTTCTGAACAGGCTACATCAAAGTCCTTTTAAATTTAATTTGATTTAAGTTTCTCTGTTTGCATGCTCTCAAAATATTCCAAAGAGCTCTTTATTCCATATATATTAATTTTATGCCAAATTAAAAAGGACCATATCAAACCATCATATATCTGATCTCATTTCCATCTCCACTGTGCATATCCCGGCTGTTTCTGCATTTAATACTACAGTGAGAATTAGCCATACAACCTGCCTCCCTACATATTTCTTCCCGTGATGTGTGGACATGCTATTAGAGATCTGGGGAAATTACAGCCAGGAAAATCATTCCCAGGCTGGAGTTTCTCCTGGTTCTCTCACAGATCCGTTCCCAAGCTGATAACGTGTTCAGCTCCGGTAGGGAGTTTTTCCCAGGACTATAGTTTTGTCAAAATAGAATGGAATTAATAACATAGATTAGCACCTGGTGCGACCTTGGGACCCGTTCTGAAGTGCTGTCCCAGAGGCATTTTCCCAATTATCCAATGAACTACTGTCTTGTCGCAGGTCCGCAGAAGACCCTATAAATAGAATCGCATTCTCAATAAAATCGCCTTCTTCCCTCAAGGAGGTCTGTGTGTTGCTATCATTGCTTTCTCCAGCTCAGTAGTGACAATGGTGAACAGAATGTATCCCTGAAAAAAGATAGGATGTGTTCAACACAGTGTTTCATACGCACTCTTCATATGCGGGATTTCTATGTTAGTTAAGTTGCAGCAAGGAACAGAATATCAAAATACAAGCTAAGTGAGGGGACTTCTTAATTCAGTCCTCTCTTGTCATTGACAACTGTATTATGTAGTCTTGCCATAACAGTTTCCTCTTAATTCTAAACACTATAAAATAATACAGTATCTAAATCCACGCCCATGAGTGCCTTGCTGTTGGGAAACTGGGCAGTGAAAAAACAAACCTCAACAACAAAACAACATACATAGGAAGACATTTGATTTCTTAATGAGGTATAACATACTCAGTTCTTGGACTAGAAAACCTTTAAGGTTCATTAGAATGCTTTGATATTATTTGAGAATTACTATTTAAATGGTTTGTCACACTGAGCAATTTTGTAAAATATTTGTAAGATAACAAGGATCATAAAAATACTGCAAGTAAAAGTGTAATAGATATTTAATTAGGGACAAAAAACATAATGCAGTGGGAAACATTCATTAATTAGATGCTATTAATTAGATGCTTTGAATCAAAAAGAGGTATAAAAAGGAGATTTTAAGCAGCTTTATTCACAAGATGTCACCTTTTACATGTGTCAGCTAACTTGTTTTTCCATATCAAGAAGGTGGTATTTATGAACCTTTGGTTCTTTGATCTCTGTCACATTATTGTGCTGCTTACCAAAACAAAACTTAAAACCCCATCACTAGAAATGTGGTGACTAAGAAGCTTCCTTTTATAAAGTTACAGAGGTTTTTTACTTAACTGCAATGACATTTTCTGACAGAGAATGATATATGACTGCCCTTGTACATGGCCTTCACAGAGTATTGTCCATAATGTTTTTAGCACTAGGTCATTGCCAATGACTAATTCATGTCAGAAAAAGTTAAATAGTAAAAACCAAACCAAGCTATTTTCTAGATTACCTAACCAATTTATTTTCCAGAATTTTCATCCAAAATCACTTCTAATTGAAAACATGCAAGTATTTTAACCAGATTTATAAATGACACTTCCTACTTCTCTTTTCCTCATTTTTTACACCTCTGGTAACAGACTATTTAAGCTGATATCAAAGACAGCTTAATTCAGAGCAGCAGTTCAAAATCACATCAATACAATGGCCAGGGTGTAGGTTTGTGATTGCCAAATTATGACTCCTAGGCAGTACCTATCCCACAAGATCCTCTCAGGTTGCTCATTTCTCCCACTTTCCACAATTGTCTTCTCCTAGGCTGACTGGAAAAGCAACATGTGATGTTGCTTGCAGCATCCTATTAGAGTGGAAAAACTGAAGATTACTGTCTGAAGCATGAGATTTCATTCAAGTTATTGAAGCAGCAAAACTCAGATAATGGTAATTCAGTATTTTTTCATCACCCAGTAAATCTTACAGCAGTAAATTAAGGGCTGTTAGTTAAATATTTGTTTTAATGTGTTTTGGAGAACATATTGAAGTTCTGGTTTTGTTAATATTGCAGTTAAAAACTTTTTTGCTACCAAAAATAGAAACCAAATGATCAAGTCTCAGTTGGTTCCTGTACATGTATATTTCCAGTAATTAGTATTGCATTAGTAATACATTAAAATTCTCTATAAGCACAATCAATTCTGAAGTTAGTTAAATACTAAGCTTTTCCTCATTATAATGCCATTAAGGATGGAAGTGGCCCTTGATGTGATTAATGGGCTCATGCAGAAATTTGTGCTAAGCACTAGTCCATTGCTGGTACTTGTTTTTTTGGTGGCATTTACCTTGTATCTTTCAGGGACCTTTTCCTAAACAGTCAGGATACCTCTACCTGGCTCCAGTAATTTGTAACCTCTGCAGCTGGGAGAACAGGATACTGAACTGCATGGCACTTCGTTGAAAGCATTTAGTTATTATTAAGTAAAGTTATCCTACCAATAGGACTGCAAATCTACTGACTTCTGTGGTACCCGTGGGAGGAAACTGTTCAATTAGGGGGAAGAAAGTATTTCTTTGCCTTGATTAACTGAGATTAAAGTGACTGTGCTGCTGCCCAAACTTGGCAATAGCCCTGGTCATGTATCTCAAAGAGCTTTAGACTGAAGGCCATAGTAACATCGATCCTCTTTTAATACTCTTATTTTAATGCACCTCTGCATTGCTTCTTTCCTCATTTTGCAGTGGGTCTTCTGTGTTGGTTTTTAGCTTGCCATTATTTCAAGAGCAACTTTGGTAGACTTTCTTTTCTTGTGGTTACTCTTTCCTGTGCTCTCAAGAGGTTTGTTATGGCAGGAAAATAGACTCCAAAATGTGCATTTTGCATTGACAGCAAAGTATGAGTGGGGTTTCCAAAAATACTTCTCTGGTGAAGTCTCAGTGGCTCTAGTAGGAGCAGGATTGACATTTTGCCCTTTAGAAAATTCTGCATCATTTGTGACTGCCATTGCAACCTTGGCTCCTTACTGTCACAACCATAGAGATATGGCTGCAGTGTTTGGAATTCCACTGAGTCTATGGGTGCTGAAAGGGGCCAGCATCAGAAGCAATTCTCTAATTATTAAGACACCATTTCTTCAGCCAGCAGAGTTTATGCACTCACAGCCTGATGCTTCCCACTCACATGCAGCTGCTTTCATTTGTTTTGCTTATGAAGAATCCTGATTGTTTAAAATTTTAGTAGGATTTTGAAATGGATTTGTGAAAGGAAAAGCAAAGAAAGTATTGTGGTAATGTACATACAAGTAAATACTCACATGCTAGTTCTGGTTTTCAGGAAGGGTTTTCTTTTGTCACTATGCTGAAGATACATGATTGATTCCCATTCTGCTTCAAATTAGCCTTAAAAGTATTCTCAGAATTAGCATTAAGAAATGCTCAGTATCAGCTAGAAAAGCTAAGAACTGAATGAGAATGGTAATCACAGCAGTTTAATCCATACTGAGGTTATTAGTATTTTACCTCTTTGTCAAACCTGAAAAAAAAAGGGGAAATAATGCAGACTGCAGTGTGGGACACATATTGAGAAAGTAAGAAAATTACAGCCTGAAAAATATTCCAGGCTGGAGCTTCTCAGCTCTGTTCCCAGCCGATAAGCTGGTCCAGCTGAAAGCTAGGGAGAATTTCTCTCAGGCTGATAATTTGGTCAAAATAAAAAGGAATTAATAACAAGATAAAACACCTGTTGTGGTGTGTGACCAGGCCCTGGGAATGGGGTGCCTTCTCTCTAAACCAATCATCTTTTTTCTACTTTTGGAATTGCGAGTCATGCTATAAACCAAGTGTGTTTCTGAATAAACTTGTCTCTTTCTTCCTGTTATGAAAGACGACCACGTAGCTGTGCATCTTATTTCTGCCGTGCTTAAAGGGTTAAAACCCCTTTCCACAGCTACATTTGGAGGTTCCACCAATGGACATTTGGAGGCCTCCACCGAGCAACACTGTAGGAATATTTTTTCTTCAATTTGTGGCATATAAACTTGCTAGAAATGTGGCCTCATTTTAGAGGGCACACCTGACATTTCCTACAGGCAAAATTAAATGGGTAAGAGAAAATTAACCTTGAAATATTTTGACGCCATGAGGATTTAAAATTGTTGCTAAAGTCTGTGTTCTATCTATGATAAGAACAAGAACCTGGAAGTTGGTCATTTTGGCATTATTCTGGACCTCAGCTGGTAAGGTTATTGCCTGAACATCGAAAGAAAAGAAAATCTGAAAATTAAAAAATCTTTCATCTTTCCCCTCATGTACCGCAGTGACTTTATTCCCTTTTACACTCCAGGAAATCAAGTTATGGAAACTGCTGGTTTTCCTGTGTCTGAAGTTCATTCCGGGCACAATTTTACCAAGCAATCTCTTCGAAGATCTCTTACAATACTGTGCCATCACCCAAGTTTTGAGTTACAGCTTTGAATTTGCCAAGCTGCTGATTTTCTAAGAAGAAAGGAAAAAAACTCCATTCTACTGAATGATTATTTAAGACGACTTTTTTTCCCCAGTTTTTCAAAGTTACTTTTCTTTTAAACCATTCTGAAAATTATTCTTCAAAGACCTTTTACATGCCTTCTCTCTGAAGTGTCCTGCTTACTGCAGTGTGTATTTCAGGAGCTCTATAGCTCCAAGTCTCTTTTGGACTGGGTATACATGCCAATAGTGAAGAAAATGTCACCTATGCTACCACTTCAGAAGTGTTCAAACAAAATCTTTACTCAGTTCGCTAGTAAGAAGAGTGCATGTTTAACAGTTTGAATCATTCAGTAAGTAAATGTTTGAATGAAGATTAATGAATCTGTATAGAGTTGAAACAATAAGTGCAAATGCTAGCACTTTCCTTTGTTTCTAGTTAAACTGAGGGTTTAATAGAACGACATAAAGTCCCAAATTAATTTCTTTTCCAAGTTAATGTTTAAAATGTTTACATCTTCCTCTCTTCCTGCTCTCGTCCTTACAACAAGCAGGCTGGATGACAATATCAGGTCGTGCATGACCATTGCTGATCCAGTGGTAGTTCCTTGAGCAGGAAATGCACCCACATTCAGGAATTTTAACTTTTTGAAATGAATGATTTTCACATTCAGATACTCACCAGCCAGCTACCACAATGTAACCTGAAAAAGAGGAAGGGAGGAAGCCCCGCTGCTGCTTACTGACCACTGGGAGGGAAAGAAAGAGAGAAAAAGTAATGGAAAGGTGTGGGGAACTACAGAAAATTAGTGGAGATTTTTTTAAGGAACCAAGCATAGGGTTACAGTTGAATTAAAGTTGATTTTCCACTCTATCCTCCTAGCAAAGAGAAAGCCTTAAATGTATGGAATACTTCAGACTGCAGGAACTTTTCTATCCGCCGATTAGTACCTGTAGCATTCATAACAGTAACACCAGTAGCACCAATAATTTTGTGCTTTTACATAATGAGAAATCTTCAGAAACACAGCTTGTACACGTGTTGTGGTCCATCAAAAGCCTGGTGGAGCCCCTTAAAGTGGGGCATCCCTTGTTTCAGTACAGGAGAGGGAAAGAAAAAAAAGAAAACTTTCCCTCTATCTTTAGAAACGTGCTTTAGGAAATTGAGAAGTTTTCTGAATTTGAATTTTTTTTATTACCTAGTTGACTTAGTAAAAAAATTCTCTGAGAAAAAATTAGAAAATTTCACTTCCCACTTCAAGCTGTGCTTGGATTTGCTGTTTATTTTGCTTTCAAATAGTTTAAATAAAAGTATTTATCTATATTGTTTTCTTTTAACATAGTAAGCATTTAATTATTTTTTGAGGTAGGACTAAATGCAAACTGAAAAACAGACCAGAACTTTGTATCTGTCAGTCAACTCTTACTGCTACCACTTAGAAAGGACAGCCTGTCTCAGAAGAAAAGCAGATGATCAAAATACTTTAAATTTATTAATTATTTAAAAAACTGGTTCAAACCACTTGTGACTAAGCATATTATAAGCAAAGTGGCTGTGAACATAAATAATGGACTATAACATCATCATGAAAAAGAATTCTTGATGTTTTCCTGCTTATATTATGATCAGTGAAAGTTTCTCTCTGTTTTCTAACATAGAAATGCTGTCACAAGGCATTGTCTATAGCAATTATGTCAAGACAGACTGGACTGGCGTCATCACTAATCCTTCATTAAAAGCTTTTCATGCCTTCTCTCAGGCAGCTCCACACAGCACGGACTCCTTTCTCTCCTCTCTGCACAGCTGCCTAAACCCAAGCCATCCCTTACCCTGTCTGTCCCTCACGCTGCACCTTCTTATCTGGCCTGTCCCTTGCCTCCCCACAGCACAGCCAGCAGCCTCCATCCCAAACTGCAGCAGACTCTGGGTATCCAACTGCAACTATCTCTAGACCAGCTAACCCCCTCTTTTATAACATCCGTCCTCATTGGGCAGGCAAGGCTGTTTCCACTTCTCAGCGATCAGTGCAGCTGTAATTCATTGGGAAATATTGCCTTCTGCACTATCCTTTCAACCTATCTTCCCACAAATCTCTTCCTCGTGGAGCAGAGGAATTAAAAGATAAGTAAAAAAAAAAAATCTAGTAATAAAACAGGAAAAAGTGGTTTATATTAATACTTTTATACATACAATTGTTAGTGGGTCTTGTAGCTACAATAATGGGACTGAGAAAAAGATCAACAAATTAATTTTAATTAATGAGAATTAACCTCAAGGCATTCACAAAAATAAGAGATTGATTGCTTTCTTGCATCACCTACAGTATCTCACAGTCAAAGCACATATCATGTAGAAATCTAGTTCAGGGCCAGAGGAAAGAAACACAGTATGGGCTTGTCACAACATCTAGAGAAATGCAAGCAGAAAAGAGAAACAGATGTAATTACCATTGTAATAGGTATTAAGTATTATTACTAGTAGGGAGAGAGTTTGAGGCTATCAGCTTTTAATTGGCTTGATTCTAAATTCACTGAAGTCAATGAAAACCTTTCTGGCTATTTCAGTGGGATTTGGAGTGGTTTTCAGTATCTTACAACAAAGATGCAGTTGCTGAAACAATTATTTCTTCATTCCTCCTAATAAGAGTTTTCTGAATAACCTTTAGTGCCAATTAGTGCTTCTTAAGTTTCAGAGTTATTACTGAGGAAACAAATAGTTTCTGAATGTATTTCCTCAGAATATAGTCACTGACAAATAACAAGAACAGAAGGATTTGTAAAAAACAATAAAAAAGCATCACAGATACATTTCCATTCTAATTACTGCAAGAATTGTCACTGCAAGATTTATAATGCATTTTATTTATAAAATATGTGCAAGGATGCATTATTTTAAAAGACATTCCACACAAGGATATCACTAGAGATAACCACTTTTTTTTCATTAGTATTAAATCCTTGCTCATGAAAAAAGACCTTTTTTATTATACGCTTTGTGTAGGTATTGCACAGAGAAGCTGTAAAGAGACATAGCAAACACCTTTCTAGCCTCCAAACCATCTCCACATTTCAAACTATTTGTATCTGAGCATCAGTTCTCCTATGAGAGAGATTTTCTCCATCACTGTGCTGAAGGCATGTGTTACTTAAATGTTGCAAAAGGGAAACATATGGAGAAGTGAGATGAGGAAGTACTTAGAAAAGCCTCAGTAGTAAAGTAGAGGAAACAATAGCACAGTCTTAGCAGTAGCACTGCTGCTCTTGCTTTCATGAGGTATTTGTTCAAATACATATATGTGTGTATTATATCATGGTGTCTCTAACATCTGTCATTTTGCACATGTAAAATCGTGCTCAGTTCTTGAAAAAGCATTTGCATGTAAATCTGCTTCTGTGGGGAAAAAACCCCCACACCAGTACCTATTTCAAAAATAACATCTGAGTGGAGAAAGGTGAATCCTCAATAATAAATGAAACCAACTAATTTCTTTTAGCATCTCAAAGGAATGTCCCAAATTCAACATCTTCTTGTTACTACTTGCTGATTTTCATCCTCATACTAGAACAAAAGGAATCCCTTGCCCTCCATTAGCTACAACCTTCTTTTAAATCTCTCCTCTGAGCAACAAGGTTTTCCTGACAATAATTTGTAAAGTTCTTTATTGTTTATCAAGCAAGAGAAAGCACAGAAACCTGAGTAGAGGACAATGTAATTTTGGCTGATGAATCTTTTATTTCAGAGCTCTGGAGCACCCACATGGTGACAAAGCCATGCTGGAGAGAATAATTTAAAATTGAAAAATTTTTATATACAAAAATGAATGAGGTCTGCACCTGAAACCTAATAAATAAGTATAATATTTATAATATAAAATATAATGTACTTGGGCTGGACTGCTTTATGATAGAAGTATAACGATTTAAAGGCATAGAAGTGCTCTGGACATAAAGCAGAGAAAAGAATGTATACACATGATGACAAGTCTGGCATAAAATCTAACTAAAGGTCACTTTTCTTATAAAGATTCAATTTTTCTTATACTTGTTGAGACATTCAAAGGAAAGCCTGAAGAGAAGTCCTGAATGGACCACCTATATAGTTCATGGGAAGCAAGAAAAAGGATGGCCTAAACAACATGACATTTTATAGATTCCTTTCAAAGAACACCACTGGTAATTCCTAGGTCTTAAATCAGAATGGCAAAAATAATTTCCCTAACTTTGAAAAGAAGACCCTCACTAATATGGAATCTTCATTTTTTCTTCATTTTTACATTTATATATAATTCAGGGGAAGTTTTTGCATTATCCCTTGGTTGTGCCTCTGGTTCTGGGAATATCTCACTGTCTCACACTATATTAATTAAATGTTTAATTTCATAAACTTGTACTTTCTCTATTCTCTGTCCTACATATAGGTAATGATAAATAATAACAAGGGCACTATCAATTGCTGTGCCCTGCTCCAAGCATGGGAGAACAGGCTGAGTGTGATGCTGTGTCTTCTGACCTGGGAACATTATCTTACTCAACAGGTGGATAGCTAGTGAGTTTTGGGGATGAATTGAATCCCAGGAATACATACATATATGTATATATATATATATATATAGACAGTGCCTGTTTATGTCTAAGACAAGCCTTCTACTGTAAGATGGGAATGTAGCACCTCAGCAGGAGGGGAGCAAATGCAGAGGGGCTGCCTCTTTGCTTTGCCAAGTTGGAAAGGCAAGGGATGAAAGGCAGAGTAAACAAGTATTGACAGAGCTAGGAGCAAGAAAGACATATATAAATAAACAGCTACACAGGTCAGTGCCTGACTGTAGACATACAGATTTAGAAATTGTTTAATTCAGTTGTCTGGCAAACAGTTACTCTGCGGAAAAAAAATATGTTCAGAATATCAACAGAGAAGGAATAATTCTGGCAATGTCTTGTACAAAGAAAAGATTTTGTTCAAGGCCTCATTTTGCTGGTTGTCTAAACTAGTAACTAATTTTCCTACATAAGAAGACTCTTCCTTTAGGAAATTCATAAAGAATTATGTAACATTTTTGAAGGGACATGATATTATTCTTTACTGTCACTGACTTGTCACTATTTGGCCAGATCACCGAATGCTCTACTTACTGTTAATGGATATCTTTAATTTCCTTCTAAAGAATCTGAAATGGGTATTAGCCTGCTGAGAACAGCTAGAACAGCTTTAGAGAAAAGTAATCTTTCTTCAATAAAGATACATGTTATCCAGCATTAGTCACATCAACAGGTGTATCAGATACTGTCATTCAAGATGTTCAGTTCCTAAGATTTGAACCTATTTGATCTGAAATTTTTGGCAATGTTGATGCAGAAAATAGCTTCCTTTGAGAAAGATTTTATTTTTCTACCTTCAGCAGCTTGGAAAGCTTTTAATTCAGCAAACATTTCTGGGGGTCGACCAATCATTTTTTCTTGTGTTTTGAACCTTGTATGTGATATTTAAACATATCAAATAAGATGCTGTCCCCAAAAGCATTTATGTTGGCTTTATCATACTGAGTAATCAGGTCTTGTTGATTTTTGGAAGCTGTCTGTTGTCTCAAGAAAAAAATCTGCAGGTTTATCTTACAGTGACAGATGGTTTGGTTAATAAATGTGGCAACAACTCTGATGGTGTCACAGTCCTGGCAGCTGGTAGTCCAGGGCACACTACACAGCAGCGTTGACTGAGTCCACGCACTGATCCACGTATCAATAATCACCTCTCCTTCATCCTTTCTGAGCTGTTAAAAGAACAACTTGCCACAGACTATTTCAAATGTCCATGGTATGTGAAGACTCCCTTGTCAGAGGAAAGTTTCCTCCTCTTCAGTAACACAGAAGGAGCAGTGACTTACTGAAAAGGCTTCTTTTAAAAACTTGGAGGAAGAGCAAAAGGCACAAGCACTTAGCTCTTTCCCTCTCTACCCTAGTACAATATAAATACCCTTCAGGGTCTCTTTTCCCACTGCTTGCAAATGCTTTTGTCATTTCCTCAGACATACCACTTCCTCCTTGGACACGTCCACAAAATTAGGAAAGCACAGGAAGAAGATAAAGAGAAAAAAATGGCATGAAGTGATTCCCAAGCAGCAGAGGTTTAGCAGAAAATGTTACGGTGAAAGGCTAAAGAGCCGGGGTAATTACAGATTACCCAGAGATGGGTAATTACAATGAATTAATTGCCAAACATGAAGTTGAAAGACACCCCATAACAGATTAGAGCTATCCTTAATAATTTTAAAAAGATTCCCCTTAAATAGACTTTTCTTAATATAAGGGAAAAAGTATCAGCAATGGAGAAAAATAGGCCTTCCAGTCTAGTCAAAAGTCAAAATTGAATTTTTTTTAGAAAAGCTTTGTTTTATTTTCTGTCTTTTTAAAGCAGTAATAAAGGCCTCTGTCTCTTGAGTGCAGTATTTAACAGAAATTTAACCTTTTGAGACTCGTGTTTATAACCATGTATTTTTTACATATAAAAATGAGATCCATTGTGCACAGTTACATAGCATGAACCAGTTTCCAGGAGACCACATCCATGAACAAAAGCAGGCAATAATTCTAAAGGGAGCCTTATAAATACTTTTCCAAATATTCTAGGGACATAGTCTCTGTTCCTGTCACATTGAAAGAAGAGAAGTAAGCGGAAAAAGGAATTTCATACAATAGGAGTTAAGCTGTGTAGCAGTAAAGTACTAGAGATAAGCAGGCTTTAAATATTTAAATAGCAGTCTCTCTAAATCAACAGACCAGTTTTAAAATTGAATGGTTACGTTCTGCTTTTCTCTTCTTCTTTCCTTTTTTTTTTCTTTTTAATGACATCTTTTTCTTTTTAAGCCATAACCTCAGTGACCAATTGGCAAAAAGACTGCAAAAGCCCTTTTAAGAATATAAATTTAGTCACCACTGCATTTCTGTTTATCTTTCCAAAGACTGCCCCATGAGTCTGGATCCCTCACTTGATAACAAGATGGAACAAGATAACAAGACACTTGTATAATGCAAAAAACCCCCAAACCAAATAAGCAACACTGTCTCAGCTGTTTCTCTTCTACCCACTACAACCTCCAACTTCCATTTTGTAATCCTGTGCATTGATAAGGTGATTGAAGCAAGGGACTTTTATTCCCTTACCTTTTCTTATGGAATATGAATTAAACTACTCTGAGCAACACAATGTGTTTCTCCAGGTGTTTTCTGCCTCCACTTCTAATGACAGCTTCCTGCAAAGCACCCTCTTTAGTGATAGTGTTTACTATCACCCCTAAACCAGGTGTTTCACTACATCTAGTAAAAATGCCCTGTTTTATGTATTAAGCCTTGGACAAACTTCAGCTAAGTTATCTATCAGCACTAACGAAGCAATGAAAAGAATAACTGCCCTCATTAACATTTCCCGTTCTTTTTATATTCATCGACTCCATATTGATAAACTATTGCTGTGGAGGATAAAAAGACAATCACATATGGAACAGGCTGCTGTTTTATGAAAAGTCACTGTCCTCACTCTGTATGTCTGAAGGAGAAATGGTTAATCTCATCTATTGCTCACCTCACAGACACTGCATATCTTGGTTAAAGAAATGCCAGTAATGCTGCAATTGTTTTCACACAAACATACTAAAGAAACAGGAAATATTTTAAGATATTTACAATTCATTTCTTCAGGTAGGAAATCTCATGGTTAAATATGCAGGGAGATGTCCTATACTACCTGTTGGTAAACTGCAACTTAAAATATATTTGCTAGTTTAATTCCTAAAGCTACCTGGCCAAACAAATCCCTATGAGATGCTGACTGTCATCTTGTTTACAATAGTTAAATGACATCATAGGATCATAGAATGGTCTAGGTTGGAAAGGACCTTAAAGACCATCTAGTTCCAACCCTCCCACTGTGGACAGGGACACCTTCCACCAGACCAGGCTGCAGTCCCAACATGGCTTCAACAACTTCCAGAGACTGGTGACCTGTTCCAGTGCCTCACTACCCTCACAGTAAAGCATTTCTTCCTAATACCCTACTAAACCTACTGCCTTTCAGTTTTAAGCCATTCCCCCTTATCCTGTCACTACATGCTGTAGTACATAAAAATATGCTAAATGATGCTCTGAAGGCTATCATAATATTTTGCTTCCAAATACGGGCACTGCTGTAGGAATTTGCTTAGTGGTCAACAACAGAGGGGCTGGCCCAGGACATTGCCTTTGGGATCTGTCTGGATGAAAAGTTCTGCTGTTCCTCACCCCTCCTACTCCCCACAGCACCGAGCTGTAAGTAGTGAGTTGAAGCACGGAGTTGTAAACCCTGAATTTAAAATGGCACCTTCCAAAGCATTCAGATTATAATGTTTGTTGAGAACTCTTACAAATGACTATAAATACCCCTACCTCAGGTTCTTTAAATGTTATTATTTAATCTAGGAATATTTCCCCCCGCAAAGATTGGCTAGCTTTAACAAATAACTCATGCTGGAGAGGCTGTCCTTTTGCCATCTTAAAAACAAAATAAATAAGGAACAGATTTTTGCCATTCATTTCTCATTTCATGAACTAGGGGTCATAAAGGGCCTCTGAAATCCTAGACTATTTCTTACCTCAAAAATAAGTGTTTCAGCCTCACAGTCTCATGGTTAATTTTTTTTTCCCCACTCAGAAAAGTGAGGAAAATTCTGCTTCAGAGAAAAGCTACAGTTTAAATGCAAGCACTGGCAGGTGAAGTGTTTGGGCTTCTACTTATCTGTTTGTTAGTCTGGGCAAAGAAATGAAATTACTATCTGAAAAGGATCACAGCAGTGTATTGCACCTTTCACACTCAGCAGAGCCAAGAAAATAGCGAGAGAAGAGAGTTGCTTTTTTCTTCATAAAACATCTGACTTACTCTGACAAGGATCATGACAGATTAGTGGCTGGAACAAGACTGAAAAAAACCAAACAACTTCTATACATGCTATTTTTTTGGTTTTTAACATCCAGCTCTAAATAATGCCTTCCTTTTGCTGTGTGCAGGTGACAAAGAGTTGCTCAGAGAGTTGTGGTTTTTCTACTAAATATCTGAAATAAATAGTAAATAATGCCTTAATATTATGCAAAGTCATGTACGGCAACAACATCACATTTTAATAACCTCTTAGAGAGTTCACTTTCATCTATACTACATAAAAACAAAATCAATTCTCCTTAAAAACAACATAAGTGATCTAGTAATTGAAGCAATCTTTTCAATACAGCTTGTGCGGTGACAGGAGAAAATGCAAAATATTTTTTATTCTCTAGAAAATGGCTCAAAGGCAAAGTGAGCATAGCCCTTTGAGACCTGCAATAACCTACAATGAGGGCAATAGCCATCAAACAGAAAATATAACAGATGGCAGCATGGTTGCTTTACTCTCAGATACAGGTTACTGAACAGATGCCTTTAGGGCTTAATATTAGATTTTTTTCCCTTTCTTCTAGACCATGGCATAGCTTTGTGCACATGTCATTTATAAAACAAATGCAAAACACCATAGGGAAATGAATAAAATTTCAAATGGCAAAATGTCAGCAGAAATACAAATTTACAGAGGATAATGCAATTATCAATGTTGCTGGTATACACTGAAACGTAACCTTACCCTTTACAGTACACTGTATCTATCACACATTATTTTGTTGCTATCTCACACAGTTTGAAAGTATACACATAAAATCTATTCTAAACCCTTCATTTCTTTGCTAGAAAGGTCAACCACCCAAAAGGCTAAAAGTCAGCTCTCTTGCTTACCAGGTTTAAACAGTCAAAAGCAGCGAGACTAGAATAGAGAGAAAAATTGTCATACACAGAGAGCAGGGAGATTTCTACAAATATCTGGAAAGATAAATCACACAGAGATATAGATCACACACTGGTAAAACAGATAGCAGCAAGAAAGATTATTTCTAACTCCTCAGGCACTACATAGTTCAGGACTTGACCAAGTCAAAAATGTATCTTCAAAATATGTTACTGCACTAACACAGATCATCCTCCTAACATGCATTCAGTCATGATAAAATGCTCTGGTACATTACGAGACCCCCTAAGGACATACTAGGTTTTCAAGATCCCGAGTCTTTTCTCTATCTGACAAGACAAAATACCTTTTTTCTTCAATAAGATATGAATTTCATCTTACAAATGCACACAAAAATACACCCGAGTTGTGGGTTTGGTTTTTCTTTTTTTTTCCTTTTGTGTGGTTTTGGTTTTTCGATTTTTGTTTTTTGGAGTTGTTTTTTTTTTAAATAAAATTCCTTTAAGACAAATTACTACAGTATCAAGAAAATGAAAGAAATAAAAGAATCTTCTAGAGATTAGGCCAGTCTCTCTTTCACAATAGGAAACTTCAAAAATATAAATGGTGCATTCTTCAGGGCATTTTAGTAAATATCCCTTGGTATTTGTTTTACTAAAACTTGTATTACTTAACACAGGAAAAACAGTATTTAACAAATAAACTGGGCTTCCTTTTTTAAAAGAAAAGGCATAGAGAAACATTCAGATGGAAAGTATAGTGACAAGTGGGCATCACTGTCACTTCCACCATTTTGGGGAAGGAATGGAAACTGTATTTTTAATAGCCTGGAGGAAAGTTGGAGGAAATACACATGGATAGTGAAATACCAGAAAATAGATATCAGGTGACAGAGTATTTACTGCAGCTTATACTGCTTTGCCAGAAAATGTGGTGTCAGAAACACCACAGGGAACCTTTCCCAAGTTTCACAGAAATTTTGACACAATGTATTTTCCTAGGGAAAATAAAGTAGGATAACCTTAAGCTGAGGATGAATAGATACGGTTTTCTTTCATTTTATTATGAACTTCTTATGACCTTACATAGCCTCTTATCTCTGCCTCCATTCTCCTTCAGCATTCAGGCTACTTTCCAACACTTTATAAAATGGTTGTACAGTGTGGCATTGAAGGTCAGTGGAAATCCAGTAGAAAGGCAAATTTCAAAGGCTACCTCAAAAAACTTTAAGCACCCTCAAGGAAATAAAGTAATCTAGGGTTAGGAAAATTCTATAGCCCTCTAGACTGTTTTTCATCATGCTTGAATCACCAATATTTTAGTTACTAAACAGAAAACACTTTATTTTCCTGGATGCCAATTATGAACACATTGCAATATTTGACATCTTATTTGAATTATTAAAACAAAATATTAAGAAAATTAATCATAAAAGAAAACTAATTCAACCTACCCTACAGAAAGTAGCTACACCATATGCTTTCGTCTTCCTTTTCTCTTTCAATAACTTGAAGTATTCTCTTTCCATAGTTAACACACTGACATTAGCAGACAACTTGGTAGTGACAGGATTTCACCTTAAAAGAACCTGACAGATTCATTCACAGGAAAACTTATTCCATGATAGAGACATAGATACTAAATGCAAATACTGAAAAATAACTGATAATTGTTTTAATTTTAGTCTGAAGATGCAAAAGACTCACTTAGATTAGCCAAAAGAAACAAGATTGTGTCAGCTTTAAGAGTAGCAGGAACACTGCTTCATTTCCAGGTCTGTAGATACAGGACAAATCTGAGTAAGTAGAAGAGAATTCTAAGCTACATGATTATTAAGGAAGGGTGAGAAGGACAAAACTGGAAAGAAACTGGCACCCACGTTAGCAGGTTTGCTCTTGGCAATGCTCTCAAGGAGGTATAATATGATATTGTAAATATCAAGGGGTTGCAGCAGACATAGTGACATTCACCTCCTTTTACCCTTGTAAAAGGAGTTGAATTTATCATACAGCTGGATTTACTTTGAATGATGAAATTTCTAACTAGATTGTTCAGATTTCAGACACTGAAACTACATCTTTTTCTTGCCTCCTTTTCAGTGTGAAATACTGATGATGTGAACCCTCCCGAGTCCCCTTTATTTTTATGCCTACGTACAAAAGGTTAAAAATGTGAAACTAACATAGGAAACTCCTTGATCTGACATTCAGACACCATCCTGCACTGAGCCAGCAATATAAATAAAATTCAGAGTCTATCTGCAAACAAGAAGTTCCATGGCTGGCGATATAACCCATCACCAATTACATGCCTCATCTAGTTGAAGAAAGGTAGGCTGCCTTTGCTAGGGAAGTGCAGCAACTTGAGCCTGCAGAGACCATTGATTCTGCATGTAAAATATGACAGCAGGCATATTATAAACTGCAATGCAAATTTAAGATGTTAACAAATTATTCTTTTCTTTCTCTCCCCATCACTTCTTATTCAAAGCACGTGCTACATTGCAGATTGCAAATAATTTTAGGGGTTGGGGTGAGAACACCTGGGTAAAATGGTTTCCTTTTTTGTTTATGTTGACATTCACTCATTTGTGTGTAACCAGACTGTTTCAGTGCTCTGCTTCTAAGGAAAATAGTCTAGTTGGCTTCTGAATCCATTTCAGCTTTCCAGAGCTAACTGCCTTTCCCCCCTACATGTTCATTATTCTGTGCTCTGCAGGTTTTAGTTTATTTCATTTCTCTGGATTTAGGTTGTGTTGACTTAGTTTCTTCACTCATATTGGCACAGAGGAGGTAACACTGTTAGTAGTTATCCCTTTCCAGAACCAATGTATCTGGTATATTATTTTAAAAGCCATAAGGGGAATAAAAGTATTTTAGAGAAGCCATATATTGGACAGATCTTTTAAAAAGAGTAATAAAGCAGGATTCTAAGCATACAAATTTTGTTTTCCTCCCTCCTTTCTTGTCTTCTCTCTTTTATATGAATGCTTTTGTACCCAAGAGCAGGTAAGCAAAGATGCCTCACTGTTCTGTAGCAGCCCCACCTTCTATTATTCAGATGCAGTAAAAAATGCCTACTGATATGAAACAATAATCCATACCAACAGAGCTTAAACTAGATTAATTTATGCATCCAAAATTCATTTAAGACTACCTTTGTGCTGCATATAGGTAAAACCTTACAAAAGGAAGGCCTTGTAAGACCCATGGCTCAGGCCTGTTACTTCTAAGCAGAAAAAGACTTTGGGCAAGTGACTCAGCTGAATTAGAGGTAGAAAAACAAGTTACATCACAAGTTATATCATGTGTGTTCACATCGTGGTGGATGGTGGTTGGCTGAATTATGTTTGTTATGATTGAAAACTATGTAACTGATAAAGGCCTGGTTTTTGGAATAAAGCGGCTTTCCTTTGGATCTGCCTGGGGAATCTGCATCACTCTGCTTAGCACACCTTTCTTTACTAAATCAAATTGAAAGAGTTAAAGTGTTCCCTATTGAACTGGTTTAAGTAGAAGTGACAATACAATCTGCAAGAAAGCATAGGAATGATTTCTACCCAAAAAAAGTCAGAATCCCATCATAGTCCCTCAGAGCTGTCAGGACAGAGCACCTGAACCTCCCTGAGGTAGACACAAATGTACAGGGTATTGTTTGGAGGCCTCTTCTTTTTCCTTCTTCTTCTCCTCTCCATCTTTAATTAGGAATAACAACAACAATCTCCAAGAAAGCCAATCCAAGAGCCACCTGTCAACCTATAACTTCAAAGGCAGCAATATTGTGGCTTATACTTTGTAGGAAAACCATTAAATATTATAACATATGTATGTTTGGCCAAAATGTCACTCCTGCAACTGTGGTACACTAATTATTCTTCATAAGTCCGTTTCAGAAATACTTCTGCCTAAAACAGAAGAGCTCACACTCTACATGACAGCCTTATTTGTTCCCAAGATAAATGGCTGAACCTTTGTCTGTATGAAAATTATTTCAGGGAGTTTGGGTCTAACTAACAAGGGAACTGTCACCTGTCTTCTTCAGTGTTTATGACTCTGCCAGTCTTTGTGCCATTTGCAGAATTTCAGTTCTCTTGGAAAAAATCCCAACAATAAGAGAAAAAAACCCCAAATGTCTAAATAGTTGATATGGTCCCCAGTAGCAAAGAATTAATGAAAGGTAAAATAATAGATGCTCAGCATTTTGAGTCTCTATCAAATATACTTCAACAATCCCTACCAACTGATTTCTGATTTCATCAGAATTTACAAATGCTTTATTAAGAGATTCATACCATTATCAATCAACATGATTCCTGACATTTCCCTCCATAGAAATTAATTATAATGACTAATCCACCTATAATCCTTCTGAAATGTTGATTCAAAACTTCTTTCTTTAAATAAGATGTTATTAGTTGACTAAAGTTAACAAACCTGTTTTCTTAAACTTCTGCAAACAATTTATTATTAATTCATATAGATATTACTGCAATTGTTTTAGAGCAGTGAATCTGTTTAAAATGTATACTTACCCTCTCAGGGTTCAAGGAAAACAAAATATTTAGCATCTTTTATATAAATGTCTTTCTCTGTGTCTTTATCTGTTTCCATGTGAATATGTTACTGCTTTGGACTCTACATGCCTGCTACATTATTTAAAAAAGGGTATGATGAGAAGCTGAGTTGTCTGAAAGTTAGTTCAAAAGTATTATGGCAACTTCAGTGAAAGAGACTATCTGCTGAATTTACACCCTGAATAACCTCATGGGTCACTTTCACTGATTTTTCTAAAGATGTATCCATGCTGTTGAGAGAAAAAAACCCCAACAAAACAGTAATACATTCAGTGGTTTTGTAAGTTCCATCACTGAAACACACTTCAGGGCAGCAGGTGTGCTAATGTGACAGAGGAGAGTTTTGCTCATTAACTTCAGTGGTTTAAGTTAGAATAAGCTTTGACCCTACAGCATTATCTTCTAATCTTTAGATGAAAGCAGGAAAAGCTACTTATGATATACCAGGAAAGAGAAACAGATGTCAGCTGCTGACCACAAAACAAGTCTTTGATTTGCCAAAAAAATAGAGTGTTTTTCAGAAATTCCTATTAATTCTCAGTTTTGAGCACATCTCTACTTGCATGAGCCCAAATATATAATAAGATTTTTCATTCTGGGTGAAATGTAAACTCTAACCTGTTTCAATTCAGCCTTCATACAGATAAATCATTTTCTGCAGTGAAGGATTTTTCAAACTGATCCTATTTAAGAAGTGTTATTGAACTTCAGAAGAAGAATGTATCTTCAGCATCAATAACTTCAACAAACACCCTATTCTGCTGTCACAACTGTCAATTCTTTACAGCTTATGTGTCTGTGCTACCAAATATTAAAAAAAAAGTAAACAAAGGAAAAACATGTTCCTTGTTCAGACACTCTCTCATATAAACCCTTCTTTTGTGTTTTTCCTTCAGCTGAGATCCCATTTCAGGAAGATAGATGGGGAATGAATACCACAGTCCAGCAACTGTTATAAATATTTCACCTATGTTTACAGAAAAAAAAAACTTCCTGTGCACAGACACTTCAGAAGCTTCTTGAAGGCACTCTGTCAGACAATAGAATAACATAAGTAGTAGATGAAGTAGATCTATGTTCAGACCTGAAGTACTCCACAAGGACATCCTGTTTGTCCTCAGTTACTGACCTGTGCCCAAAGGCAACAACTGTCCTGAGGCACACAAGCAGAACTTCTTTTTTGTAAAGGCACATAAAAATATGTATGTTAATGTCAGGAAATGCCTGGCTGCCATAGTTACAAATTCAGAGAAAAAATCATTCAGCCTAGTATAGGTTTTATTTCTTGGCTACACTCAAAACTACATGTGAAAAATCACTGATGTTCTATACTTATCTCAAAAACAAACAAAAAATGGAAAGAGGTACATGGGCTTCCATATTAACCTGTTTTTTGAATTCCCATATAAAGCCAGAGGCCTTTACCATATAAGAACACTACCAAGCTAGAAATAGCAGATGAAACTGTGCTGTGTACAGGCTCAGCATAGGTAGGACTGTTCTGACTTGGCACAAGAGTGTCAAGTGTCACCATTATCTGATTTTGCTATTAGTGCTGGAGAAGGAGTATGTTTGTCTCCATCCTTGCTGGTATGGCATGGTTACAAGGAGGCTCAGCAAGGCTGCTTAGCAAGAGCTTGTTGAGAAGAGCACCTTGTTACATAATCACCAGTCACGGATGAAGACACTATGAAGACTGAGCTTGAAGGGCTCACACATCTTTTATGTTATGGATTATGTTTATTCTGCCTTCCTTTAATATTTCTAGATGAGAAAATAAATATTAAGGTAATATGATAGTGACAAAACAGATAGATACTGTCAATGTTTTTCTGTACTTAATAAGCTGGTGAAAAATGTTTCTAGAGGTTCCGTTTTCATCATTCACCCCTCAGCTGGCATCAGTGATAGGTCACAATGTTACTGCCAGCCTGACAGTAACTTTGGTGTTTCATTTCTCTACAATAAAGTTTTACAGAATTTGTGTCAGCAAAACAGTAACTTGGAATGGCAGAGAGCACAAAACACTAGGGTTTAGTTTAATATACCTGTGTATTCCTCCATGTTTTCCTTTAGGCCTCCCAGGTGCTACTCACATATGCACCAGGAAAAGGCAGAGTTAGAGCCCTTGAGGATCAGGACCATCAACAGTAAGTGATACTTGTAAGTAACAAATCAATGATTTAAAATATGGATTCAGGGGAAACAGCTTTTGAATACTAGTACAGATTCATTTTTATCCCCATCAGCTCCATTCAGATAGATGCCATCTTTCCTGCTACTAAAGGGATCTACACATTCTTATGACCACTAGCTCTGACAGTTCTTCTGAGAACTATTTCTCCCAGCAGATCATTATAAGTTTGCCTTTAAAATGAGTTATAAGTATCTAAGTCTGAAATATGCTAGACTGGCAGTTAAGGAAGTTCAGAGGGAGAGAAAAAGGTACAAAGCCCGTCATGCTGAGACAGCGGAATGTTATGAATGTAGTTACCTAGCAAATATGTCACAGGAGAAAATTAAGTAAAAAGCAGCAATTTTCTTGAATTCCACAATAAATCTGAGTGTGGAGTATTTCCACTAGAAAAAGAGTTTAGAAGCTTTTTATTGAGACCAATTGAGAAATTATTACATGGTAAGCCCAAAAATATCACGGTCAGTTAATAATTTTGAAAAAAATTACCAGTAAAATTCTCTCTCCATGTTTATAAAGGTGCCAAAATAGCACAAAATTTAAAGCTGAACAGTGACTCCACTTTGAAAACTACCTAAGAAGCTGAGGGTTGAGGTTCATGTAAATATTCAGTAACTGAACAAGAATGCATAAAACATCCAGGATTTTTTGCTTCAGTGCATGTGTATCTGAATAAACAATCTTTTTCAGATAATACACTTTATCTGACTGGAAACAGGGTAGGTCAGGGTAAAAAATTATCATTTATTTATTGCAGGTTTAGTGCCTACTTGCCCTGCTTCCAGCCAGGACAGGGTTAATCTTTTGCAGTAGCTGGAAAGGAACATGGGTAGGACAGGGATATCTCCTCATGTTAATGCCAGAGTCAGGGAAATCGACTCTCTTCCAAGGAGAAGAGGTTCCTTCTGGTCAAGAAAATGTGGCAGGGGAAGAGGTCTGATACTGTTTATTGTCATGGACTCTGCATTGAACATTCTTGCATATGAACCCCTATCACTTTCGCACACTTTTTTATTAGTTTTTTTGCTGTTACTGCCTGCTTTCTTATCTCATTGTTATTTCCAGTAAATTGTACTTATCTCAACCCATGCTCTTTGCCTTTTGTTCCTCCAGTTGGAGGAGGAGAGGAGTGGGGCATGGTGGGAGTACTAAAGGGGAGAATCCCATTCCTAAACCACAACATTGTTAAATGTTTCCTGTTGAACCAGTGTAAAGAGATGACCACAGAAATCTCATTTCAACAAATCTCTTTGCTGATGGCCTAAGTACCTTTCAAAATCCTCACAACTATAGAGAATACATAATCCTTTTCCCCAATGGTGTTTTTTCCAGATAAACACATTTGTACATTATACACATTTGGGGAAAACAAGCCTCAGACAACAGATTTAATCCCTTAGTCTCTCTGGGCTTCAAACTTCATTCACTACAAACAATTGGAAGAAAGGCCAGTCAACCTGCTAAGGGGAAATGTCCAGCTCCCCAGCAACTGAAGGACTGGTAGATGAGAAAGAAATGTACACATTTGATAAAGAGAGTGGCTAAGATTTGATTTCCTAATGGTTTTTATCTAGAGCTAGAAGTGCACAAGCAGGAAAGCATGTCTAGCTTATTACATAACAACAAGATGCTGGCATTTCTTTGTGGCTAAGTTTTCATTGCACACACCCAGACTGTAATATCCTACATGGCAATACATTGCTCTCCCACCTTTCTATAGAATTAAATATGGTAAAATTGAGCATTAGACCCTTTCAAAATTTTCATATCGAAGTGCTTTAAATGAGAGATGAATTAGACCATCTGGTTTAGGGAATTCAAATGACTTCCCACTCACATTGGTATTTAACTATAATTACACCAATCTATCCGAAATTTTTCACTAGACAAACAAAAATGCCATTACACCCTTGTCCTGCATTTCTGTCCTTGCACATCATGATGCAGTCCTTATAGTACAGAACTTTGGTTCCCTTGTAATCCACAGAATATTTTCACTAGCAGACAGAAGTTGGATACGTGGAACAAAAATATTTTCTAAACCTGCTATTGGCTCCAAAGAGGAGTGGAATGAAACTTCCCATTCAGCTTCATCTCCCTGCAGCAGAACAGCCTGGGGGATAAAAAACCCACTGAACTCTGTTGGGTGTTGACAGCTGAGAACGACTGTAGCGCTGATCTACAGCTGAAGGGACACACGCTGCCCCTGGACTCCCGAAGTGGCATGTGGCAACAAATGTGTATCCCACATGCTAATGTCCATTTGTAATTTGATTTTACAGCACAGCCACCTTGTCACAGCAAGAATGAATATAAATCTGCCTGTAATAGATAATCATTGCTTCTCTGCATATATATTCTAGACACCACATAGAGTCATTTGCCAGTAATTACAGGGCATTTCCAAATTAAGAGAGGAAGAGTGATTTTATTTTTAGGCCCCTTATTTTTTTTACAGCAATTCAGGTGTAAAAATGTGAGAACTTGCTAATTATTATGTGCTATGGGGATTAGCTAGACTTCTTTCTTTTTCTTACATTTGACAGACAAATCAGCTTTGCGAGACTGTGAAGTCTTCAGTGATAAAATGTTCCTCTGCATGTTGTCATTAACCTTTTTTTTTTTTTTGACTGCAAAGCAAGTGAAAGTTTCCAAGACACATTAAGGACCTTTTTTTCAGGATAGTAAAAGGATTTAGAAATTTGCTTTCTTGCCTGTCCAATGTTAACTCATCAAGATACTGTGGGGAAGGATTCAAGATTAGCACTAAAAAATATCTAAGTTGAAGGAACATGACCTGCATGATGTTCCTTGGAAGAAACACGACCTGCATCACTTAGATTAGAAGGAATTTATTAAATGCATCCTACAATATTTAGACAATAAGGCAAGACTAACTTTTACTCAGGACATTTTTCTCTTCTTTCTCAGACAAAAATACTATTTACTAGACAATGAGGAATTATTTTCAAATTCTGTAGACTCTGTTTTGCTTCTGAATCACAAGACCTTGTAGAGAATAGGCCAAAAAAAATCTGGTATTCCATCAATCATCCTTTTCCATGGAAATAATACAAAAAGAGTTTCTCTTATCCTTAAGCTGCCACATCACATTGTAACTACTCACTAAATCAGAGATCTCACAGCATGCTGCCAGCCCCAGTCTCTGCTGTCACTAGCAAATATGTCTTTTTCTATCACAAGTGTGGAGTTACTCAAATCCTGATTCTCTTTACTGCTTAGTCACAATAACCTTTCTTTCCAGAGAGCTAACATACAATAAATATTTAAGCTACCTAATAAAGTGAGACAGCAGAAAAAAAAAAACATTCAAAGATTTCTCTAGTGGTCTCATTTGTACTGGCTAAAAAACTGTTATTGACAGTCCTTGTGTGAAAGAAATGGGGAGAAGATTCCTTTCTCCTGTGACTGGGCTTCCTAGTGACATTTCCTTCAATATTTCTGGGTGAAATCCAAATTACTTTTGCAGTAGTCCAATGAAACTATGGTTATCTGTTCCTGAATGGTGAAACTTAATGATGCTTTTAATCCCAGATTTATTTTAAGGTCAGATTGGTAGTGAAATAAATCAAGCAGCAGGAGAAAGAAACTGATTGCTAAAGCCATTAGCAGACAGAATGAACAGACACAAAACAACAATGACGTGGAAAACTTTCAGTAACTGCCACAAATATGGAAATGGTAAAAATTCATTACTATTTTTTACTAAAAAAAGAAAAAGCCAGATCAACAAAAAGTATAAATTGAGTAAAAATCATGAATTAAAATAAAGTTTTGTTGAACAGTAGTGATCCTTGGCCTTCAGTAATCCTTGACAAGGACAAGAGTCTGCTTGAATTCTTGAGTTAAAAATAATAAATGGCATGTGTTATACAGAACAGTCCTATTTTTGGGAGAGGGAAGTCTTGTGAGCGTATTCATACCAACTTCTGACCTATCAATTCAAACTTCTTTCTATAAAGCTCATCTTCCCCCTGTATCCTGTCTCCACCAAAACTCCCTTCTCTCCAGAAAAGCAATAAAAAATTATTCTCTGGAATTTACCAAGGGCCAGCAGAAACTCTCATCAAATAGGAACATGTGTCTGCTTTACTTATTGAACAGTTGGTTACTCTGATCTGCATCATATCAACACATGGATGGCTCAAAAAGATCTTGGCTCCATTTCAGTAAGTGCTACTTAAATAATGAGGGCCCTAAATAATGCACACTGTTTTCCACCACTCTAACAGGAAACAGGTGAGGAAGAAGGATTGACATGTACTATCACACTTTACAACTCCCTGAAAGGTGGTTGTAGCCAGGTGGGGTTGGTCTCTTTCTCCAGGCAGCAACTGGCAAAACCAGAGCACACAGCCTCAAGCTGTGCCAAGGGAAATATAGGTTGGATATTAGGAAAAAGTCTATTACAGAAAGAGTGATAAAGTACTGGAATGGTCTGCCTGGGGAGGTGGTGGAGTCACCAGCCCTGGATGTGTTTAAAGAAAGATTGGATGTGGCACTTGGTGCCATGGTCTAGTTGAGGGGTTAGGGTAGGGGTTGGACTCAATGGTCTTGAAGGTCTCTTCCAACCCAGTGATTCTGTGATTCTGTAAAACCCATCTATGATCAATGATGAAGAGTGAATAGAAAATGTTTTTCTTATTTCAGTTTCACAGAATTACAGAATGGCTGAGGTTGTAAGGGACCTCTGGATATCACCTTGTCCCAATCTGAACAGGTTGCCCAGGACCATGTCCAGGTGGCTTTTGAATGCCTCCAAGGATGGAGAGTCTAAGACTCCTCTACGTTCATTTCAGAAAAATTATGTTCACTAGAAAAATTATGAAGCTGTCCTTAAAATTATATAATAAGGAAAATAAATTATGTTTTGTTTTTCATTTTTAAATTTATAATGAAGACTAAATCTAAAATTTTTGCCAAGAAAAAATTGTTATTAGGGTCAAGATTGCTGATGATTAAGATTTTAACAAGATTAGTGGTCTATATGAACAGGGGAAGAATTTAAATACAAATAGAACATTGATAAGTTTATCCAAATTATTGCATAGCACACATATAATATTTAATATACTTACACTTGTCACTACTTCGCACATGTTACAAGCAGAATGGGAAATTATGTAACTAAATTTTACCAAAATCTGGAACAGATGCTATATAATAAAAACGTTACTTACTGCAATTATTTCTTTTTATTCAATTCTCTCTTAAGAAACAAGGCCTTCCTGTTTGGGTATTGCAATGGAGGAGTTATGATCATCCTTTTGTAAGCAGAAGTTAAAATTTATCTTCTGTTTGGCAAACATATGCATGTAATATTCCCTTAGTTCTGTCATCCAGTGTTCATCCAAGAGTAGTCACTACCACAGCTTTTCTGGAATCCACCCTTCATAGAATGAACTCCATTCTGAAGCAATAACCATAGCAATATACTTTGTCCACTGAAAATTTCATTACACACTGTTTTCACAGATAGCATTAATCATATCTCTCATCCTAACCTTGCAATATCAAATAAAATGAAAATATTTTAATTACATTGAAAAGTTTCAGACATTACCCTCAAAAATGAAGATGATAAATTTTGGTGTCCCAGAGGTTGCATATTAAAAATACCTAAATCTGTAAAGTGCAGGAAGACACTTAGTGACACTTTTGTCGAATGATACTATCTTTCTAAATACCTACATGCCAAATCACTAATTTCTGGTGGACTACTAAGACAGCACAAATCCTAAGAACAAACTAGTGTAAAACATCACCACTACCATGTAAAACACCTTTGGCCACTACTCTTCAAGCCACCAAGTAAATGCAGAAATGGAAGACACAAAAAGGGAAAAAAGCCCAAACAAACATGTTTAAAGGAAATTTAAAAATTATTTCATGGATAGAGTCCTGTATCAGAGGAAACAGCTTCTGAAAAATGCATATAAAAGAGCACATCTAAAGGCAGTACTAATCCTTCTTGTCTGTCACAAATAGACACATTTGGTCTTATAAGTAAGTCCCCAAAGAAAATAAGGAGTCTGAAAGGCTCCTTATAAACAATTAAAACAATTAACTCAAACTTTGGGGAAATGTCCCATTTATGTCCCTCTGGGGACATAAATGGGATTCGACCCTAGCTGAACTTGGCCTTGTCCCTAAATACACACTGTGCACACTGAGGAAACATATTTAATCTGAAACAAGCAGATGCCAAATGACAAAATTCTGAGGATTGACTCTCAGATGAAAGAATTTTGGCAGCTCTTAAAAAAATTTAGATCTGGAAAATGTATGAGAAGGTTTCCAGGTGAGATTTGCAGTGTTTACTAGTGTTAGCAACTTTAACAATAAATTCTTGTTAGTTACAACACTGCTAGTATAGTCACTATGGTATTATACTACTTCCATTATGGGATTTGGCAGGTGGTGGCAAGTGCAATTTTAAATTAAATTAAAGTAACTATGAGATACAGGTTTTGTATCTATACATTTCACTCTCTAGGAAAAAAAAAAAAAGGAAAAAAACAAAAGAAAAAAAAAGGAAGAAATATAAAAAAAAAATCTCTTAAAACTGCCTTAGTTAAAAAGGCATGAATTACTTTCTACCCAGTAATAAAAAAATTAAGTAAATGAGTTTCAAATAATTTGAAAATAACATTTAACCAGGATTGACATAAAAAACTAGGTTCTAACAGGGGTGCAGTATTAAATAATTTCTCATTGTAAAATAAAATTACATTTGAATTGCTATAAAGGTCATTTTCCTCACAACCACATTACAGTAAATTATCAGTGACTCTTTTATGTCAGTCAAATGCTATTAATGTCAAAACCCTTGGTGAAAGAAAGCTCACTATTTTTACATCCATTTTTAAAAATACTGCTGGATGAGATCCTTAGGTAGGATAAACCAAGCAATGGGACAAGTGGCAATGGGCAGAAACTGATGCACAGGAAGTTCCATCCGAACATAAGGTGTGTGAACATTTTTACTGTGCAGGTGACACCAGAACAGATTGTCCAGAGAGAGTGTGGAGTTTCCCTCACTGCAGATAGTCAAGAACCATCTGGACACAATCCTGTGCCATGTGCTCTGGGATGACCCTGCTCGGGCAGGGAGGCTGGACCAGATGGACCAGACCACTGCGGTCCCTTCCAACCTGGGATTCCCAGCCCATTCTGGGATTCTGTGTAACTCTTACATAGAATACCAACTCCAGCCAATAGGTCACATAGTATTTTTTTCCCTGAGGATCCAGATGTGGGTTTCCCAGTCTTGTTTGACAAATAAAGGGCAATAAGCCCCTCAAGAACTCTTGCCTATCACTAAGTTTTCCTTTGAAGAATTTACTATGAAAGTCAACAAGACATACAACCTGATTATTTGGACTTTTATAATCAATTTGGCAAATTTCCACAAAATAAGCCTCCTTTCAAGGAACATTCCTAAGAAACAAGTGTGACAGCAAAGAGGTAGTATAAGAGGGAAAAGAATAGTGTAAACTTTTCTGAGTCAATTGCTAATTCTCAAGGAATGTGAAGTAGGCCATCTGCTGCTGCACAAATCATATGTGAAGAGTCTTCTGCTTAAAGAGATCTATTGAGCATATGAAACACTGAGACCAAGAGCAAACATGGAACCTCCTGACTGCTGCTGTAATTCCTAGAAGAGCGGAATTCAGTGACAAAAAGGATAAAATGAATGTATAGAATAGATGTAGATGCATGGAGAATTTATTTAAGCAGCAGACATCTATTAGCTGTGACAATTTTCAGTAGATAGTAGCTTAAGAGAGTAGAACAACGATCAGGCTCTTCACAAAGAAAAAGAAGTCTGACCACTAAAATCACATTTCAAAATGGGAAAAAGATATTACAGTTTAGCTAAGTAAGAAGATATACAATTAAAAGTCATACCTGCTCTTTTTGTAGGCAAGGCCAATTCTTCAGAGCATGTGTTGAATGCTTTGTGATCCTGCTAAGAAGATGCCACTTGAAGGCCAACTTGTAGGTCAGGAGGAATGTGTTAAAAAAAAAAGTTCTGGTTTGGTTCTTTTCAACAGCTTCAATAAGGAAAGTCAGGATCCACCATATGTTTTCATAGTTTGAAAAAGGATTAGATTTCTGGAACAATGAACCAATAAACCTGAGCAATGCCTAGAAGCATATTTATAGAAATTGATTTTGGGCAGTCTTATAGATGTCATTAATGGCCATTGATACTTTTGTTTACGTGTGTGTGTTTAGTCCATGTGCTGACCTTCTGAATCTATTTCAGGGAAGAAGTGACAGTACCTTGTCTAAAGTCAGTATCTGGTCCGGTAAGATTCAGAGGGAAGGGCCAAATTAGCACTACAAATAGACCATATCCTGAAGAACATGTTGTTGTAGGGGACAAAGAGAAACATTAACTATTATCATAACCACTAATCATTTACATTTTTTTCCCTCTTTACTTTTTGCTGTAGTGTCTGCTAGAGAGCACTGCAATGTACCTTTACTAAATCACAGCTGTGGGATGGTCTTCCATGGGGTAAAGGCAAAGCTCAGTGGACATCAGCTCCTTTGGTTCAATGCATCACATCTTAGATGCTCTGGTATTCTTATACTGAGTTGATGATTAAATTTTGTGGCATGTGAAATTGGTCCTAAAGAACTCAAGGGAATGGAAGAAATTATACTGCAGCATATTAACACGTGAATTAAACTCTCAAAATTTTCACATGTTGAGAGTTATCCATTGCAATCGCCATCTTAAGGGGAGAGTGACTGGAATTTCTTCCCATGAGAAAAATGTAGCTTTGACAATTTACGGACATTTTCTCCATGAGCCAGTGTGATCCCAGAAGTGTTTAAATTAAATGTTGGCTACAGATTGATGCAGACAAAGATCACAAAGAGCTGTTCGTTGAAGTAAGGACGAGTAAGAGTGGTGTGAGGCTTTCTCACCCTCAATATGTTACTTTTTTCCATAATTCTGTGTTAGTAATTCACTATTTTTTACACTTCTGCCTTGTTTGCTTCTCCTGTTTAGAATAATTTTTTTTTAAACAAGAGCTGAACCAAGAACGCTTTAGAAAAAATAGAAACAAACTTCACAAGCACAGTATTTATTTCTTTTTGAGATAGATAAAATGGTAGGGAAAAGCAGCTGACTATGCTGCTTAGGCTGGTACGACCAGGAGAAATGGAAAGTCGATACACTTGACAGAGCAAATACTTTTGTGAAGACGAAGTACAGACACTAGAGGGGCCATGCTGCAGGACTATCCAGTCTGTATAACCTCACTATGCCAAAAGAGAAAAATCTTTCCCATTCTTCCACCACACTTGGGCAAGCATGAGCAGCAGCACTGCCACAAAGCCCTTCAGCAGGCACGTGCAGTTCCCCTTCAGCAAACACAGTCTGTGCACAGCCAAATAAATCCTCTGCAGCCAGCTCACAGCACAGCCTGAGCATCAGGGAGGGCAGCACACAGATGAACTAGACAGGCAGCAGAGCTTTCCAAAACCCTGCTCTACTCATGACAGCACCATTCACTCAAAGGACACAGGGGCTGCACTGCAAGGTTCCTGTCTGCACACAGAAAGAAAAAGACCTATCTCCATAGAGCAGCAAATAATGGGAATTTTGTGCAATTTCATTCCTGCTATTGAAGATGATTAGGCCTTTTTTTCCCCCAATGTTACGTAATAGTATTTAAGAAGCAGTGGAATGGGAGACAATTTAATACAAATTGACCTCTAATGAACAGCAACAGATGTGTTACAGATTTGAAAGGGGGAAAAAGAGAGCTTCTTTCACTCACTTTTGCATTATCATTGAATTCTAAGTACGGCCAGACAACAGCTAAACAGGCAGCTAGTGCTTTTAGTGAAAGTCAGATCTATGAATCACAGGAGTGAATTGTAAATTAGGGGATCTACTCATTACCTTTTTGGCCTTAAGACATCCCTTATGTCAACACTGACGTTTTTTATCTTTACAAAACTGATACAGGAAATCTATTTAGAAGACAATACTTTTTCTGCTATTATTGTTGATTCAAATGAAAGTACCTACGCAGAGAGATAAAACAGTAACACCATTTCCACTACATGAAAATCAAGCTCTTAATGGACTAGAGATACAACTGTCAATGGTATTATTCCACTTTTATGTCAGAATATGAGTAAATTACCATTTATATAAACAAAAACTCTGGGCACTTCCTTGTACTGAGTCAAGCATTTGTAATGGATATACTAAAGTACATCTGGACAAACACCTGCTATAAAACTCCTTCTGAGGAATGACTTAATGTGTCAGTAACATCCTCAGCTTCTGGGCTGCTTAATGGTGCAATTCCTACAGATGCCACTGTGGGAACTTAACTCATCTCAGCATTATATATATTATATATATAATATAATAATTATACTTAATTTCTGATGTGAAGACATGTAGAAGGCTACATAGACTAATAAAAACATATGTGGTGAAATTATGAGGAGAAAGAGCAACGTGAGCAATGAACTTAGAATCCACATACTTTTTAATTCAATGACAGAATCAGTCAGCTACCCAGATACATAGATGCTGTCCTAATGCTGTCACATTCTAATGTTTCTCCTGCCTTTCATTTCCTTTGAACTTGCTTTATTTTCAGCATAACTATCTTGGGTTGTTTTTTGTTTTGTTTCGTTTTTTTTTCTAACTAGGCATTGTCTTCCCATGAGTAAAGATTATATTCAGGTACATTATATTCAGGTACATTTTCAAGGCATAAATTAAAACTATAGGTAGGTTTTCTTTACAAAAGTAAGAGTAATCAATCCAATCTAAATCATGCATTTGAAGCTGCTGTGCCTTCAAAAGAGCCTCCTTCCTATATTTGGGCAAGATTTCTAGGGATAGATCCTAAAGTTCTTACTGCTGAAGGCAGTAGTCCTGCTCAACATTTGATTTCCGTCTTTCACTGGAAACTAGTCTATGTTTCCAAACACATGAGGAAATTGAGGAAACAAGTTCACTTGCATATGAAGAAACACAGGCTGGTACCATCACCTTGTGCTGTTGCAGTGTCATTTCACATTGTGCATACTCCAAGTTACACTAACCTATGAACTGGTACCAGCCATTGGGTCACAATTAGTCACAGTGATGACACTGCACAGACACACTAGCTTTGTACAAATCTTCATCATACTAATACAAAACTTCCCAACACAAAATAAGTACATAAACTTCCTACAGATACATTTGTTTTCTTCAGGTAACTGCCACAGATGTTACAGCAATAAGAATTCTTAAGCCAGTTTTAACCATTTCATACTCAATACTAAAATGTATGCTTGCTGAGAACTGAGTGTGGTTTTTACAGTAATTTTTTATTTTGGGTGAATTGGTTTGGATTTTACTGGTGGCATCTGTAAAATCATCCCTAAGTTTTGTTTACTTCAGTAATGAAAGCTCATACCAAAAAAGCAAATAAAAACTTCACCCAATAGATTTTGTATTAAAGCATGTTTCAGTTCCTTAACACTAATGCAGCACAGTGGAATTAATGTGCATTAATAAATTTACTACAGAAGTATAATAAAACTGAACAAGTTCTGAAGACACTTTGCAGAATGAAAACAACCAATCGAATGTGACTTACTGTGTGTATTCGAAGAACTACATTTTTCTTAAGAAACAAGGAAAAATATTCATGGCATTATGACTGCAAAACTGGATTCTTCCTATACATTGCCATTGCCAGGCATTTTTTAAAACAAGTGAAAAGCGCAGTAATCTTTGCTAGCTTTCATACAAAATCAACATATTTTAATAGCAAATACTCTCTTCTTATACTCCAGACTTTTTCTTGTGGCCTTCCAGCCTCCTCAGCCATATGGAATCAATCAGAAGCATTGCATTTAGAGTAGAAGAGATCCAATCTCCTCTTCTTCACAGAGACCAAAGACCAGCAGACATTCTCACAGAAACATGTCAGTATATAAGTCTGTGAAATAAATAAAATATGAAAAGGGAGAGTCTTCCCAAAAATGTGTATTTGACATCAATGACAAGACCTCTAGAGCAGACTCTCAGTGCCTTGTGCTGGGTAAAGCCGGCTCTTTCGAAACTACACTTGCCTGATGAGCAGAATAAATGACCTGACTTGGAAGGATGTGTAATAGCATTTTTTTTTTTTCATTTTAAATACAGCAGACTGCAGGATGCTCCATGAGTTTATAAAACAGCTGCGAATGTTATGGGCAGAGAGGGTGAACAAGTGACCCCTCTGTTCATCTTAATTTTAACTGATAAATTTCAACCACCTTGGTAAAAATGGCTATAAGCATGAGCACCAGATTTGTGCATATCCCTGTCTGAAGTTTTAATCAGATTTCTCTATGGAGTTGTGTGGAAAGCTGATGAAAAAATGTAAAATGTCTTGCACTATTACTAACAGTATAGCATGGAGATTCTCTTTAAAAATAGGCACACAAAGTTCACTTGTAAAACTCACCTTCAAGGAGAACATATACTGTGCAGAAGTCTCTTTTTCAGGATTTGATTCAATTAGCATCTGAAACACAACATAAAATTCGAGTGGAGGTGTCATCTTTTAGGCTAGGCAACTCTTTTTCCCATTCTTGCTCTGGTTCCTTAACTTCAGAGTAATTTCTACTGGATGAATTAACAAATTAGCAAACTGTACCCATCCCGCACAGCAAGTACAGAGACACTGTTAACAGAAATCCAATTGTCACAAAAGGTTTAATTCAGCATATCCAGCATTGTATTTGCCTTCAGGAGGTGGCTGAGGTTTTTAAAACTTGGTATTTTAATTACTCACCCAGTGGTACCTGGTTAAGTTAGAGATTCTTCCAATCCATTGCATTTTTCTTCATGTTAATACCAATCTCTCTTCATACAGGAACTTGCTGACAAACTACTTTAGTGTCCACTGCACTCGCTGAAATGAAATTGTGAATGATTTGGAACCAATATAGATAAATTAGCTGCAAAAACAGTAAAAAGAATTACAGTATTTCAAATAAATTTGTGCTGCCAGGGCTTTATTTAAATCCAGTTTTCAAAAGCTTTTAGTTATTAGAAATATGTTCACTGCCTTCACAGAGAATCTGTAAATAAAAAGACTTTAATTTCCTATTAATCATAAAGCTAATCCACATCCTGATAAACTTTTATTATTCTACCTGGGCAGTGGAATTTTTAAGTAAGAATAAAGGAAATTCAGTTCTTGTCCATATGCACAAATCAGGCAAAAACTTTTCTACTATCATTATGATCCATCTCCCTCAGTCTTGTACAATAATCTAATTTTCGTATCAGCAAACTAATGGCACTAATTAATTTCCTTCTAAACTAAGCACATCTGTGCCTCGACCCAAAATACTCCTTTCAAAGACTACATAATATTTTATTGCATTTAGCTTTGTATTCCTTACTTTTCAATGAAACTGAAACTTGCAATTTCACACATTCTCAGAAGAGCACAAGGAATAATCACTGTGTCTGAAAATCCTCAAATTTGTATCATGATCTTTGCCTATCTATAAATACATGTGCAGAACTCGAAGATCAAGAAAAAACAACGAATGACAGCAACATTGTAAAAATAGTCAAGGGCTCCCGACTGCTTTCTGCATGACTGTCGTCATGAGGACAGACATCTGTGGAAATTCTTGCATTTTATGGAAAGCAGAAAAAAACCTTCTGAATAGTTTAAGTATTTAGTACATTTATATTATCAGCCTTTGCCTTTATTTATTCTAGCTGCTCCTGATTTTCTGCCTTTCTTTACTGCGGGAAAAAAGTGCACAGTGAAGCAGTTTCCAGTTCCTTTGGTATCATGAAAGGAAAGCAACACCACGGTACTAATCCATAGACGGTTACCTATCTTTTACAAAACTAAAGGATGTTTTCAAAGGAAGACTTGCACTGTACCAGTCTCTTCTCTGGCTTTTCCTCAGGAATATGTAACAATTCAATTTTTTGTTATTGCTGGTTTAGTTTTGGACCACAAAAATCATCCCAAATTATCCATATTCCCCACTGTCACTGTTCTTTAGTGGATTTAACTATCTTGACTTACTTCTGAATTTATGCTAAGTAGCTTTCATACTCAGGGACTAAAATGCACCTACTATTCTCTTTCAGTTCAGTGGGGAATTTTCAGGGAATAAAGAATATAAACTTCTTTCAGGCTCTTCTGCATGAAGCTGTTTTCAGAAAGGTCTTCATACTGTAATCCCTTTAGACAAAACACATTATGAATTCTCTTTAATTTTGGTAATATCATAAGTTTTAATGAAATGCATTTTCAGTTTGTCACATACAAAAAATTCCCCACAACAGTACTTACTGTATCAGCCAATAATGACAACACTATTTCTTTAGCTTCTTTATTTAAAATCAGTTTATGTATCAGTGAATTTCAGTCATAAGAAACTTCTCTGACAAAATCCCACTATCAGAATGGTAAACTCTTAACTACCTTTATTTTAGAAAATAACACAACTATGCCGCGCAAATTATGACAGCTTGAAAAGAAGTCTCTTTACTATGTAACGAAGACAATGTCATAAAAGTACATAACAAAGCTATAGAAAAATCAGGGAAATTACGGAAAAACAGAAGCTCCGTATGTGTTTTGCCCTATTCAAATATTTTTAATAGAAATAAAACATTAATGGCTTAATTCAAATAAATACATATTTTAATAGGTAAAATGCATCTGAAACATTAATTCTTCCTGATTCTAAATTTCAGACTATGTAAAAAGTCAAAATGATGGTCTATACTGGCCAAAGGTTGGTTACAAGAGTTTTTATTTTGCAAACTATACAGAAACAGTAAAAAAGAAAATGCATTATACTTTTCAATATTACATAAGATAAACATTAGATTTAATATTTATTGTGTAGAAATTAATTCAAATAAGAATCTGATTTTCCTTTTATTAATGATGGGAAATCAGTGATTCACTTTTAAATTATACAACCTGTAGCAATACATTATACAGGTCATGTCAATTTTATTGTGGGCAGAAAGAAACAGATAGGATATGAATGAAGACGGTGGAGTCCCAAAATGTCTACACAATTAATTAACATGCTAACATAAATACAGTGATTAAAGTAATTTTCTCTACAGTCAAATCTTAAGTGCTACTCTACACAACAAGTATAATCTGGACCAAATGGTAATTACATAATAATAGGAAAAAAATTAAAATAATCCATTTTCTTCATTCCAGCAGCAGTACCTATACTGGTATTAATTTGGTAACTGGGTGTGCTTAGCTATTGCCTAACATCCTATACTGGTATGCATGCTAAAACCTCTCTAGTTCTATTTTGCAAGGCACCTTTACAATACGTTCTATAAGTTTCTGCACTAGTAACAGAAAACAACATGAATTAAGATAAAGAGCAAAACTAGTTCCTGAAATAAGAAAATAAAAAGCATCATTATACATTTATTAAAAACTACCTCGGGGCAAGTGACAATACTCTGAAATACAGTCATGTATAAAGGTAATACAATTTTAAGCAAATATTTTTCCCAATGTAAATATTTTACGCTAGTCTGATTAGAGAGAAATACAGAGAAACCACAAAGGGTGAAGCAATGTTTAAGTAAATAATGATAAAGCTTATACGACCTTGACATGAAATCAAAAAAAGGAAGGACAAGAACATTTTAGAATTACAGAATTGGTACTTGTCCATGTTACTGCTTTTGAAAAATCCTTTTAATAATCTAGCCATTTCCTAACAAAAACGTAACTACAAATGCAAACCCAAAGGAGGACTTTGATAGAGTTTTCCCTCCTGATTTTTCTCAATACCTTTGGTTAATTAAAGGCTGGTTGAGATGCTACTTGTGCACCAATGTTTTTCAACTGTAATACATTTCTGATTCATTAAATGAACAATTGCAGGGCCTCAAACACTGACAGAACTGAAGTTAAGTCACAGTATGCATTCTGAAGAGGACATGCATGGTTCCAAATAAGGGCAAATATCTTTTCAACAGAATTTTGAAGAGATTGGTTGGCTTTCTAGTGTGTTTTGCACATATATATATTTTCAGTAGCACATAACATTTTCTTCTTCAGACTAGAATTCCAATGTGTTTTCTTCAGCGCAACGGCATTTTAAAACTCAAAAGCACATGATATAATTATTCTTATTTAAACAAAAAAAGTCTATGACTCCAGCTGCAATGTTTGAAATAATCATACAAAATATACATATTTGTTAGAACCCTTTTGATCTTGGAGAGCAAAGGGATTTTATGAAATATCATCTTGCGAAATTTAGAAAGGTACAACATATGGACCTCTTAGTATTATCAAATATATCCATCATGATCATCGTCATCATCATCATCATCCCCTTCATCTTCATCATCATCTTCAATTTCATCTTCATCATTCATTATTTCATCTTCATCATCTTCATCATCTGTCCATTCATGGAAATCACCAGAGGCAAAATCACCTGAAGTCTCTAAATCGACAGCTAAAAAGGTATGACAGTTATAGAAAAGACTCACAAGATACACTACGTATTTATAGTATATTTTACATAATCATACAAAAGGTACACCAGAATAGTTACTTTCAGGACAACTACAGAGTGTTACATAAAAAAATATATAATAATATGAAGATTCTTTTGTCATAAAAAATCCACCTCAATATTGAATTAACTTCTCAATGTTAACAAAAGGAGACAAATTTAATAGATTTGTAGAACTATAATGAGCGCTAGGAACAACTGAAAAAAATTAAGTACAACTTATAGATGACAGTAAGGACTACCGATAATATACCCTGAGTGTTGTTCACTTCTTACATATTGTCTTGAACTATATCAAACTGTCCATTTATCTAGAAATGATCCTGGATCAGACAGATAATAGGCCTGAGCTTGTACCTCAAATACTGTGTACAATTTACTCTCTGCTTCAGGCTATGTTCTTTTGTTGGAGAAGTGGAAAGGAGTCATAAATGACTTTTTTTTTTTAAAGAGTAAAAATATTTTTTTTCATCTTTTATATCTGGGACATCAAATAAAGGTGACATGGGAATTCTTGGAAGAAGCTGCACAATGCTGTAGGGAAGGGAAAAATAAGGGAAGATTTAGTGTGCTAAAAACTTTTGGCAATTCTCTCAAATATAAACTGAAAAAAATGTCAAATCGAATTCACTTGCATGCTGATGACCCAAAGGAGTTTCATGAAACATTCTGGGACTTATATAATGCTGCTCTAGAAAATTATTTTTTCCTGGGTTTATATAGAGTATGCCAAGCACATGTAAGAGGTCTATTAATAGTGGACACAGTGACAGGAGTTTCAAAAATTAATGAAGCAATAACAATAACAAATTGTAATTTGTTGGGCTTTGTATCAAAATCCATGTAGTTTAGTCCCACATTTCTTACTGAAGAAATTTAACCTGGCTGGCAATCAAAGGGAATAACACCTCTAAACCAAACACCACAGAAGGTTCTTAACTTACCACATTCTGCTGCGCCATTTGTTCTGGATCCTGACACCTCATTGCCATATCTGTCCACACACCAGCACTGCCCTAGGCTTCCATGGCACTGACTTGGTTTGTAATATCCATCCTCATCACAGAAGGGGATGTACTGCCCTGCAAGATAGATGGATAGATAGATAGATAGATATGGTGAATAAGTATATTGAAGTCCATGTCTTGGCCAACATCACAATTATAGACGAAAGCAACTACCTTTTTTTGTGGTTACTGTGCTGCAAAGAGAGAAAGGACAGCAACACACACGGACCTCTTTGGGAAAAAAGGCCAACTTCATTGTATGGACATTCCGTATTTAAAGTGTGTTACATGCAGCTAGGACAGGACAGTAGTTCATTGGACAACTGGGAAAAACATCCCTGGGACAGTACCTCAGGATGTATCCCACAGGAAAGACACCAGGTGTTAATCTTTATTATGAATTCCACTCTGTTTTTCACCATATTATCACCCTGGGAGACTTCCTCCCTAACTGAAGCTGTAGTCAGCTTGTCAGCCTGGGAATGGACCTGAGAGTCAGGAGAAATCCAGGCCTGAAAAGAATTTCCAAGCTGTAATTCTCTAGCTCTCTAAATGTGTGTGTCCACACTTTTCCTGTTTCATCATTTCAGATTCTACACTGACTGCTTTAGTAGTGCTAAATGCAGTTGACTCAAAGTGACTGAATGTATGAAATGTGAGAAGGAAAATAACACACATCAGTCTTGGACTGATCTCAACAAATAAAGCGAGAGATCTTCCTTTGAATTTTTTGTTGATCCAATGATATATATTTCTCCCTGAATATCTGAGTCCAGATTTTCACTATATCCTGGTGAAAAAGGCTCAAATGTAGGACCCACTCCTGAATGGGAAGTTCTATCATTTGTAGAGTACAAACAAGTCTGAATAGTAAGGGCCAGACTTCCTGACTAACAAACTACTTGCTACAAGGAGTTGTGTTTAATATGCATTGTACAAACCACTTATTTACACACTAACATTTAATTATTCCACCACAGAAGACAAATGCAGCAGAACCCACCACAAAAAAAACTATAAAATATTAATACTAAATTTGCATTTATACGTACAAGAGGGGCTTATTTTGTGAGGCAGTGATTTGCCTACAACTCAATAATCCACTGAATCTCCAACTGGAGACCACAAGGAACATAATATTCCTATTAAAGCATTTGAAGTGTATCGTTCTTGTTAGAAACCATCCTTATGAGAAACACAGTTTCGACTGCTTCAGGCCAAGCCTTTTATTGCAGCTTTTACACAGTGGCTAGTGGTAAATGAAGACTTTACACTTCAGAAATAGTGATGCAGTATAAACTGATTCACAACAAAGATTTCAATTACTTACAGAATATTACAGTTAAAGGATCAGCACAAATACTGCTTTAGGAGTACCTTATGCTGTCCCCTCTGTAACTGTAAAAATGTACCTTCTATCAGGGTAATAAAACAGATGTAAGAGCTTTTGGTAGGTAACGTAATAAAACCAAGTTTAATAGCTTTCAAAAATTTCATAAATTTTGTTGCTGAGATTTACTGTGGTCTATCTTCATTGGATTAATATTGATTTTGTGTTGCTGTTTAACTAGGGTTATTTATGTAAGTAATAAAACCTTCAAAAGAATGATCTATGGCTCACCTAGGAGCTTCTTTCCTCCTTGCTGCTTCTGAATGTTGCTGAGTTCTGTCTGGCAAGGTGGGTCTAAAACGACAAAAAGATGTTAAATACGTTACACAGTATCTAGGACAGAAAGCACATGACTACATTTTCACAGGATTTTCACAGTTTGCTATCTTGTAAGGTCACTCTAACTACCAATCTTATAAAACACACACATCTGAAACAAAAGAATTACCACACCTTGCTACAGCTTCAGAACTGAGAATCTGCATACCACCATGGATTGTGCAGAACACTACTCCCAGTTAACTCATCTCCAAGTGAGCATCTAGTCACTAGTCTGGAATATCGAGGAATGCTAGACCAAAATAGTAACTCTATCACACCCTACTTTTACTGGTCTATAAAAACCAGTGCAACTGTGAAGCTTATCTCACGTATTAGCTAAAAAAAAGGATGGCTCTCTTAATTTCCTTCCTTTTGTCCTTTTTAGAAGTTATGTTCCAATTTTGTATTTCACATACTACAGTAAGAAAATAACGCCTTTTTCTTCACTGAAATCTGCAAGATTGTGATTCTCTGGCAACAATTTAAGACTGGACCCCATGGGTATGAAGCCCCATGTGCAGCAAACTAACTTAAAAATGGAGGCCAAACTTTAGATGGCTCTAAGAAGCAGAAAATGTATTACAATTCAGTGTTCTATTCTTCAGCTACAGCTTATTCTAGTTCTGAATAATTTATTTTTTTACTGTCCATAAAAGAAAGTTGCAGTATGCCCCATGAATGGGAAGAAAATAAGATGTGAATGTGTTTACATCATTGTTCAATAAGTGAAAGAATCAAAGACAGCAAAGCACTAATTAATCTCTGAACACTGGCACTGCATACCACATTAGACCATTATTAGCACCAGGATATTTCTCATTCTGAACCAGCAATAGAATTACTAGGTTTGCTCACAGGTGTCTTTAGCTTGCACCGTTTCCAGACAAAGTCTTACATTCCATGAATATTAAGTGCATTTTCAATTTTAGAAGACTCTGATCATTTATAATACATCTTTGCCATGTACTTAAGGATCTCTTTTTCTCCATGCAAATAGAAAAAGGTTTTCTGAGCTGGTTTAAAGATGAGTAAGACTTTGATGCAGAACACACATAAGACAAGCACCCAGTAAGTATGTAGGGCACTCTGGTGTCAAATGACTACGTGAAGTGGGGATCAAAAATATACTTCTGATGAACACAGAGCCTGTTGGCTGGAACAGCCTAGTTATTCCAACAGGCCTTTGGTATTATCTAAGAGAGTAAATAAAAACTAGTAGACAACAATAACCTCTTACTGGAAGCAGGCTGTTCATTTTAAATATTACATTTTAAATAACATTTACATATGCAATACATTTAAAGAAGCTAATAAATGTTTTCAGTGGTCTCAACTCTGGTGGGTCTGGCTTTTCACACAAAATCTCTAATGATTCTTTTTACAGCAAAGGCCTTAAGGGTAGGCTCCACTTTCAAAATACTGTCCACAGGAGTCTTAATGCCAGAAGAAATTTTCAGGAGTTGTCTTTCCAGACAACAAACCAATTTCTCTGTGTGGTCTTGAAAATCACTGAGATTTGACATCACTGGGTGGGTATTGGATTTTAATAATTCAGCCTTTGAGTATTTGCTGAGGCAGCACAAAGTTTCACTTCTTTCGTTTTAAGAAGTACTTTGAGGATGATCATGCTCACTATTTCATTACCTTTCAAAACTAAGGTTTCTGCCTTTCCCAATATTTGATGACTTAAACTCTTAATGCTACAGCATTCTGAGGATCAATTATTTCTTAAACTATTTATCTAATAAATGACAGTAATTTATCATACAAATATCACAGGATCTGAATGGGGTGGATTTGGCAGGGTTAGGTTAACAGTTGGGTTATGTCACAGAACGTTTCCCACCTATTCTATTCTGTTCTGTCCTGTCCTATCCTGTCCTATCCTCCTCCAAAAGAGATGGAAATATGCCAATGAAGTCAAATAGGAAGAATACATGTATTTTTTTTTCCATGAAAAATAAACCTAAATTAGAAACAGAGATATGCACACATGAGCACTAACATGTGGAAATGTAAAAATTATGGATGATGCCTAAAGAAAAAAATCTTTTATAGCTATGAATCTTTGGTGGCATAACTACAAAAAGGAATACCACTAACCAAGAGGTAACAAGGCAACATGAGGTAGTTACTTACCCAAAACACTCTCCTTCTCAGAAGTTAGGTCTTCAAGATTCACACTTAAGCTTTGCTTCTCAGGATAAAAGCAGCAAAAACTCTTAACAATACTTAATCACTCTGGTGCTTAAAACTGTCAAAGAGAATGGCAGGCTAGAAGTTCAACCAATTCCTTTTGGCTCACAGCACATCCTTTTTCCTCTCTTCCTAAATCATAATGCTTCCCTCTTCATTTGCAGGTTAGTTGCTACGTTTGAAAAGTTTTTTTTTTAGGTTTCTGAAACTATTTCAATAAAAAAAGCAGTCACTGGACAACTTAAGGTAGTCTTGAGCCAAGGAGAAAAAACAATCCTTTACAAATATCAGAGTGGTAGCTTCTCTTGAAATAGCAAAGAATCTGACATCAGTCAGTCTAAAAATCTGAATACAAATGTAAGGTACAAGGCAGATTAATTAGATGCAAGGTATCTAATCATCTTCATCCTTAATCTATGTTCACAGATGTGGCAGGAATCGTCCTTCTGATAATATCAGTGCATGGCTAGGAGTGAATCCTGAACCACACAACACCAGCCATTCACAATTCATCAGTGCTCAAAGCACTAGTACACACCAGAGTATGCAACACTGGCCCTTGAGACATCAATATCCAGTCATGTCAAGAAGTGCTTCAAGGCTAGCATAATTAAGCTTTGATTTACCAAAACTGGTAGGTTTGACAAAGAATGTCTATGATTTTTAACAGATAGGTCTCAAGGAGCTGTTACCCACACAGTGAGCCTTCAACTTTCAGAGATTCTCTTTCTTACTCAAGAATAAAACAGTGATTTTTCACATATCAAGTATATAATATTTGGCAGAGCCCCTAGGTTCTAAAATATGGTCCACTGCAGATTCAGCTACAATGATGTCTTGCTTGTACTTAGGGTCTAGCACTGTAATTGTCGGACATCCAAGGTTTGTATTTCAGGAATCTGAAGCATCAGTACTACACTTCAAGAAGTCTGCCAGGGAATTTAATTTATGATCATCATTTATCTTGATAAAAGCATGTTGCATCTTCCTTTGAAACTATCTCTAAATATATTTGAAGTCCCTGCAATTTTAAGACTGGCAGATACAAATCATGGTAATTATCATTCTTCTGTAAGAGAGACTGTTTTTAAAGTCATGAAGATGTCTTCTAGGCATGACAGACAGAAGAGCCTCTAAGAAAACACATCTAGAGATGTGCTGGACTAATAGATCCATGCAGAGCCTGTAGTAAAGAAATACTTTGCTGTTAAGCATTAGTACTCTCAGCAGAATTGGCTACTCTCCTACTGTGAGTCAGTGATGAAACAAAACAAGGCTGCAGTAATCAGTTACTGGCAGAAAAAAAATTCAGCCTAGAAAAAGACTAACATTGCAAAGGCCTCAGAATTTCAGTAAGCATTGGAGTGTCAGGTTAGCATTGAAACTAAGAAATTAAGAAAGGAAGTTCTGAAAATGGGTGCTGAAACGCTTGCATGGATTGTTGAAACTAGAAGGCCATGTGACCCAAGTGTACAGAAAGACTTGGAAAAGAGCACTGGCACAATGCAGATTTTGATGTATTGCAGAAATGCATTTTAATGTCTTGGATATACTTCAGAAATACTAAACTACATATAAAGCAGAGTGAGGGCAAGAAAAAATGCAATAAGCATCACTGGACTGTACCTAAGTGTTTAACCATTAGTCAAGGTGGGACAACTACTACAGAAAGATCTCCACAAGAAAGATCTGACTTCAGGATTCATAAAAATGTTGCCTATATTGACTATAAGTTGTTAGCAATGTGCAGTAATAGGTCTAGTGTAGTGTAATCAAGCAGAAAGAAAGACTGAAGAAGAGTTTCAAGTACTTGTCTAATCCTGACAGTCTTGCATGGTAAAACTAAGATCAAAGACCATGAGGGCTTCTCAGATAATGACTCAAGCAAATACTGTGTACTTTTAAAAAGCAAAATGAAATGGCTATCCCAGTACGGTTGACTAAATTTTGTATTCCCTTTAGAACAACATTAATCAACAACAGTACTGTAAAACCACTGATCTGCCCAGAAAGCACTATTAAGCTCAGTGAACAGAGAGAACTACTCTATATTGCTTGAAGCATTCTGTTAATACCAACTTATTTTAATAAACATCAGAAAGAAGCTGCTGAATTTTTTCAGCTTTTCCATCTTTTTGCTATTAATAGCAAGGTCTTAGTTAAAGGCCTTATTTAGATAATTTCATCAAGTAAAACATAACCAGACACGAACATATTCCACGGTTGAGCATAACAATGCGAATTACAAACAGAGAATGCAATGGGTAACTAATACACTAGGGAAACAGACAGGGCCCAGACATTGTTCATTTTGAAGGATGAGTGCGTGTTTAATACGCAAGGGCTGCTGAACTTGAGATGTCACTTCATATACAATGTTTAGGAGACATCTTTTTTTACTATATACTCAAAACACACTGTGGTATCAAAGACTATCTAATCTATTTGAAATCAGCACCTTATCTCAACATCATTATCAAGACAATGAGGAAATTGGTAAAAAGGGGAAAAAGAGCTTGATAATGTTGGGTACTGCAACCTGCAGAATCAGCGTCACTGAAAGATGGATCTGTTGGGATAGCATTAGTAAAATTCTGTAGCGTTTAGATCAGTCTTTACAATACCATCCTGAGGTTCTAACAGTCCACTGAACAAATACTATGTACAAAACGTGTTTATAGGTAAGAAAATGCAAAACTACTTGAAACTGATCTGTGGAAATGTTTTTTAATGCCCTAGTAATGTCATGCATATATTATATGAAATTGGTGGAAAAACCTTGGACCATAGTAGCCCACATGTAATTTGCTGTACTTTCTCTGGCAATAGAAAAGCATTATACTGCCCTCCAAAGACTAAGGGTATTTATATATTAAGCTGAAATTATTAAATGTTCTTTAAGAGCCAGATTACTTCTGGGATCGGTTATTTTTAATTTCCTAGTGTTGGTAGCAGTACATACATGCTTATAAAAAAATCATGCACAAGTTATTGCTGTACTATAAACAAACAAGGTGTTTTGAAAGTTTAAATGCTAACTTTTTAACAAGAAAGTTACCAAAGAAAAGATATCTGCTATTTAGTATTGCTCTACAGAAGTACAGCTTTATTTTTACTTAGATTTACAGCTGGCAGATGTGGCATGATAAAAATCTTTATTTCCACAGAAATCAGAATGAAACCATAAATGTTGAATGCTAATGGGAATTTATCGTGAGAGTTTTAAGGGTACAAGTGAGATTTAAAAACCGATACTAAAACTTTCAAAAATGCTGAATTAGCTTAGCAAACTTTCCACCAAATCAGTTTCAGCTCCTCTATCGGCAGTAGAAATTTGAACCCTAATTGCTATTTATCCTTTAGAAAAACTCCCTCATGTTAGTAGGAAAAATGTAGGGGTTATTCTGACCAATTTCAGACAATATTCAATGAGTGAATTCCTTGATCCATCACAACTAGCTTGATTATATAATTTACGTGATGTCTCACCTATGTCTAAAATTGTTATATACTACTCAGGAAAACAATGCTTATAGAGGTTGTGATATCAGAACATTAACAAGAGATTCAAGAGATTCAATAAAAACCAACTGGTTTTAGGTCTAAATGACTGGAGATAACTTTATCCATAATGTTCATTCAGCTATTTTATTAGGCTCATTGAACATTAAGATACTTTAAATTAGCAATAAAAAAGTTTATTTTATAATGTAGGCAAAGTAGACTGGGAAAGAAATAATTTTCTTCTTTATTTTCATCTGTTTTCTTCTACATACATACTAAATTTAGGCATGAGGAATAATATAGCTGCAAAAACATTAGTGGCAGTGTTGCACTTTATTTAGAATCCTTGAATTTCTAGCAAGCCTTTCTGTTTAGTTTGAGTAATTTTGCTTTTTTTGTTTGTTTGCTATTTTTTTACTTCATTTTAGGTAATCACCATATGTCACATACCTTAACACAAATTCATTGCACAGCATTTAAGAGCTTATAGTTCACTGTAATCTTCTTAATATGTTAAAAAAAAGATAAAAGGTCAGTCATATATATATATATATATGCAGGTTGATCTCATCTTTTACCTTGCTGTCTTTGGAAGCAGTAGCACCATTCATTGTTAGATATCAAACTGTCTTTGTATGTGTCACAAGAATTGAAGAACGCCCGGGTGCACGGCTCGTTCTTGTCAAGGTAAATGCTTCCAAGCTCTGACTGGTCCAACAACAGGTCATAGTTTGTATCGAGCCTATTAAACATCCAGCCAAGGGAGTCTTTGCAAATTGGCAAAATGCTGGTATCAAATCCTAAGAGGCAAAACAAAAATAATAAAAAATTATATAGGAGGAAAGCTGGAGCAGCTGCTGATCTCAGCCACCACAAAAGAATGCTGCATCATAGAAATAGCTCTGGTGGTACATAGATACCATAAATAAACAGTGTATGCTATTGAAATGCACATAGAAATTATATGTCAGACTCACTTTAAAAGTCACTAAATTAACCTGCTAAAAAATAAATTCTACAGTCAGCCTCAAAACATTTAGAAGTAAGAGTTTTCATGTCAAATGTTATACATATAGCACATACATTATGTACAGTAATAAATGATATATAATGATTTCCTGGAAAATAATACTGATGAGGAATTTAAGTGATACTATAAATCAAGAGAATGAAACTTTAGTTGTTTGCAAAGTTTACTGAACTAAGAAGAGAATAAATTCCACAGAACTTGTAGGAGTCCGTGCTTGGGTGTTTTTTTCTATTCTGATAATATACATTTAAATCTATGAAAAAGGAACATGATTGTCCCAGCAGTGGTTTGAAAATTGTATTTTATCTTTACTGGTGTACTTTCTATCTTGGAGGAAGCCATATGAAAGATGATTGTACTTACCTATATGGCTTGCATCTTCCTAAATCAGTGCTTGAAAAAATTAACAAATTGAACAGACTGAGTTAATTATTCCTGTAGCCAGCCCTCACACCTCCTATTTATGTTTCCTGTGTGAACTTTAAAGTACATGCCGACTTGCCTATGGACATGAAAAGAAAATGCAGAAACCAGCAGGTCTCTTGCCTTTGTTGAAGCTGTGAGCTGCAGATGATAAAAACACACTCTTTTTCTGGTTCATGTGCTGTGGGTCATGCCACAGGCTGATGTGGCCAGGCAGTTGAGTACACACCCTAATACAGAACAAGATTTAGTGCTACTAAACATCATTCTTCTCATAACTTTCAAGTTTTAACTGAGCACTGAACAAATGAGACTGGTAGATATGGCTACAGAAAAGCTGATATGAGACCACACAGGAATTACCAGTTTCTATTGCTGTTGAAAATCAGGCCTGCCTGCCTTTGCTGTTGCTCTGACAAAAGTAAAGAAATCAGGAAAGTACTTCTATACTGCTAAACAGGATTAATCCAGTAATTATATTTAGAAGTCATTAGATGTCCTTTTAGATATGTATCTATATATGGAAATGCCTACTCTGTGGTAGAATGACCATTTCAGAAAGGATTAGAAAGCTGATAGCATCAAAACTCCCTGTGCAAGTCAGACCAACACATAAAATCACTTTCCCCAGAAATTCTAAATTAACCATGGCTTTTCACCAGGGTCATTGTTAATTATCTCACTTTTTCTAGTTCCCTGATGATCTGTTGCAGTAATTATTATTTTTGTATGATAGAAAGAAGACAAAAAAAAAGCAAAAAAAAATTTAAGCCAACCATTTCATATTTATGAAGTTTTCATATTTTTATTACAATTTAAAGACATACCCAATCATTGAGCCAAAGATCTCTTTCCTTTCCTCTTCAGCCCCTGATAAAAAATCAGGACAAAACTTATTTTCTGTGGATTACGAAGAGCAGTGAGATACAGGACCCAACTGAATGAATAAGGATATAGAGTAAATGTCTTATGCAACTTTATCTGTAAAAGGTATCAGAATTATTCAACAGGTGTTTCTGATTGGAAAAATCTGTAAAGTTCCTCCATCTTTTTTTCCTACGAATTAATGTTCAGTGTAACATTATTTACCTGTAAGGCTCAGTTCCTGATGGCCTCTTAACACTTTCTCTCTTAATTCTGCTTTTAACTAGAGATCCTCCTCATGATCTTGGATACCAAAAGAGGTCAACATGAAACATACTGCTACCTATCCTGCCTTTTGTGTACCTGCATGACAGGAGAAATTATTCTTGTAGTCACATTTTTTTTCTAAATTTAGCACTCTGGCCAGCTCACCAAACTCTAACAGACAGGGCAGAAATAGAGCAACTACGATTTTAATTAATAAGATGCTAACTAGTAAGGAATTTAAGATAAAAGCCATTTAAAAGGTGTATTTAAGGACAGACCTTGTGGGCCAAAGTAATTGAAGATAATATCTCTGCATGTGGAAACTCCAGCTTTAGTTTATTGAAAGAGGCATCACTTTCAAATTTGGGACAAAATATTTTTAAATTAGCATTTGTGGTTCATGCTGGCAAATCTCACATCATAAAGTATTTGTATTTTAGGATACCAGAAGACAGTTTTATGTTTTAATAAACTATACTAAGGAAAAGCAGAAACCCTCCAAACATCTGCCTATTTTACAGAATAAGCTGAATTGGAAGAGACCCACAAGGATCATCGAGTCCAACTCCTCAGTCAGTTTCAAATTATACTCTAAAAAGAAATAAATTTATCTGAAGAATAGTGAAAGAGAACTGAACATTCCAAAGACGTACACATCACTAAATTACAATATTTTGTAATTGCTGGAACAATATTATACAACTGTGTAAGATTTCAGCCGTATTTTTTTTCTTGATTTCCTTAACTAGCATTAACCTGTGACTGGAGTTCATTCTCTGTTCCGTTCCTCAATTTTTTTTCACACTTCTTTCTATATAGCTTTTAATTTTTTTTTTTAAAGTGATGTCCCACCAGTATCTTCTCTATTACATTTTTCATAATTAAGGACAAAGCTTGAAATTAAAAAAACTTGCGCTGGAGTCAGCAATGTAATTAAAAGGCAGATCATTTTATTACAGATCACTGATACCAACAGGATAGCACCAGAAAAATGTTATTATGTTCTAATATTTTCAATAAATCCTGACAAAGTTCAACATAACCATAACTGAATATTTAAATATAGAGTATGAAGTCTGATATTCATGACACACTCTTCCTAGAAGATAGGAATATATTATTCTGGTACATCAGAACTAATAAACCTACTTCGAACAGTAACATTTCATATAAGAAAAGCTTACATTTATTAAAACTGTCATAACCTAGCTGTTAAATAGCATCAGATAATGGAGGAAAAAAGTACTGTGGATCATGAGGTCTTACTTTCTACTAAATAACTGTTTGATTTAATAATTTCTAAAACTGATCATGCTTTACCTTGAAAGGAATTTATGTTTCTTTTACCAGAGTTCAACTCTGAAGTAGTTTGTATTTTCATTTACACCCCAGGTATATTTGTTGTTGTTTTTACTAGTTTTCCGTTCTTTCTCTTGTTTAGTATATACAATTTTAGTGTTGTAAATAGAGAAAAATCACATTTCTTCTTAGTTTTCATTGGTCTTGTTTCATCTAGCCAAAGGCTTTCACAACCATCAGTTACTGCAATATAGAAATGGCTGAAATATAGGTGAAGTGTTAGGTTTGCTCAAATTAAAAAAAAAAAAATGGCTCAAGTATTTCAGAGGCAAACCAGGCAGGTGTTGACAGAGATAGAAGCAGCTTTGTTTGATATAAAATGGAGCACTACACCTCTTCCAGAACTGCTATAACACAAAAAGATCATAACTTCAGGCCTATATACACATTACCAACTCTTTTAGAGATTATTGTGGTAAAATTCTTGGTTCATTTTGAAAGAACCTTTACTAAACCGTCGAAATTTAAAATTATCTGAAGTACTTTCTCTCAACAATGTCTTGCTTCCTCTATTATAATATTGGTAAAATAATACATCTTGGAGGTGATACACTTGGGTAAAAGAGGCAGAAAAGCCTTGAAGTACCTATCTAGAGTTTAGTATCTACTAATATGGTTGGACACACGAAGGCGTCAGGTAATACAGAACTAAGAATCAAAAAATTACCAGGTGACCTAGACCGAGAAAATTATTTCCCAAATTACATACTATGTCTATTATCACTTGGAATGACAACTAGAATGCTGGTTTTACACATTTTTCACAGTTGTAACACCAAGCAATAAGCAGAAACTAAGGAATAATTAGTATAATTGAATGATAATAATTTATTCTTTATGATTAAGTACAGGACATTATGCTGAGCAGAGCAAAAACTGCTGCTCAGATGACTAAATTATGAAAGATGTTTTTCTCTTTCATTTTAACCACTTATTCAAAATCTATTTCCCTATACCATAATGAACTTTTATGCAGCTATTTCTGAACACTATCTAAAAAATACGAAGTACCAGCTCATGCTCTTTTCCTGGTCAAAACAATCCCAAGGGAAAAATTATTAAGAAATATAATCATCCTCCATGGCTTACATACTGGGCATTCATAATATTTTCTCAAAAGGAACCAACAGAAATGCTCCTCTTTCTGGTTATTTCTCTGGGGAGAATTTCAACTCTTACCTGCTTTCCAAGGTAAAACTATCATTTGCCTGCTTACTAAGCATATAAGTAACGTGGACATTGAGAAAGACAGCTTTTGAAACCATGTCGAAATTAAAACAGCATACATACACAGGGCTCACATAGATAGAAATTGTTTCTCTAAAATGCCAAGAAGTGCACAATTTTTTCCAGTACCAGTGTGCTGTCTGAAGGAATAAAAGATGCTGGCAAATCACACATGTGAATAAGCACACATGTACTCTTTGCCAGACTCCTGGCTGTCATCTAGACCACGGATTTTACCTGTTCAGTGTGAAAGCTGAATAGCAAGAAGGTTTTCTTTTGAAATGGATTTCTGTAATACTGTGGTTAGCAGAAAACCGTCAGTGAACAGCATCTCACAGCTGAGGCCTGCTGTGCACAAGTTGGGAAAATGTTTCCCTTCCTAATGCAATCAGGGGAGAGCAAAGCAGGAAAGATTGAAATAAAGAGGACTAAGCAGAGGTGAATGCTTCTGTACTTGATTACAAAAGTGGTGGCCTCATCTGGCTCCACAAGAGGCAGGAGACAGATTTAGGCACAACATTCTCTGTCTCCTGTCTGAGGCTCTAATACATTCCTGCTCACTGCGATTACACAGATACCAGCAGAGCCCAGGTTAGGGCAAGACACAGAATCACAGAATATCCTGAGTCGGAAGGGACACACAAGAATCATCGAAGACCAACTCCTGGCCCTGGGGAACATGCAGAAGGTACCAAAGGTATTTTGATAAACCTAGGAAAACTGACTCTCATGTCATAACAAAAGGTACAAAAGAAAGAAATTAAGTACAATTGCAATGTCTCTGTGAAAGTTTGCATTCTGAAGTCTCTTCCAGAAAGTGTTTTCTAGAATTTTATATGGAAGGGGGGGGAGAAAGCAACATGAATCCTATTGCTAGAAACTATCAGTTTCCTAATAGATTGACGGATAAGATTAAATTTGTTATTTAGGACACCAGATTTACCATTTTATTAACAGGAGTGACTGTTAGAGGAAAGCAGATAACTGAGGATAAAGAAATACATTTTGAAATAAAATAAAATAAAATGATAATGACAAACGTTTCATTCTGTATAAGGATAATTCTCTACAAAAGATTGGGTCAAGACCAATTTCAGTCAACAACAGTGATGTGGTTCATTTAGAGACTTAATTTTAAGTAGAGATGGCTTCATTAAAATTCCTGTACAGAATTAATTCTAGGCTGGATTCCTTCTTCCAGACTCTTTCATTGAGGATGCCTTTGCATAAGCTAACCTGACATATGCAAAAATTCATTGGAAGAACCTTTCCTTTCTAGTAAACTAGAACTATGGCTCAGGTTGTCAGCCTGTTCAACTTTGCAGTTCAGCTTTATGGAACATTTTCTGTAATAATTTCAGGAATCAGACAAATTTTCAAGCCATCAGTGTTTTGAAGACATCAAAAACACTGTTTAAAACCACAATTCTTTCCAGTTCTAGGAGTTCTTTCCTTACTCTAGAAGTAAGGAAAACCCTATTGTTCTCATGAATTCTCTCTCTGCCTCAGGGTTTTCAAATATGCTTTGGCAGTGAAGATCAGGGAAATATAATTTATCACTGCATAATATCAGCTTGTCTCTTCATCAATTAGGAATTTAAGATAGTCAGAATGAAATTAAAATCTTCAAGCAAAAATCTGAAGTTGCTTATTTTATTTACTTTTCTTTACAAAATTAGCCTTTTTCTCCACAATTTTGTATAGTGTAATAATAGCTTCCTATTTTAGTGTAATAGTATCTTCCTATTCTAGTTCCAGACAAGCCACTTAAAAGTAATTTTCTTTCAGATTTCTCATATTTTTAGGTTATTTTCAAAATTATTAGTGTATTATACTCCAAATCATCATATTATTTCCAAGCCATAAGAAGATTCTCTATTTATTACCTTTGGCCCCTGGTCTTTCATCTTCTAACATTAAAAGGTGCACAAGTATTCTTCAGAAATAGACTGCCTGTTAGCAGAAATATTTGTGGGACTATGGTATTTTTTGTGCTTTGCATATGATGCATTAATTTTGTGTTTTATCACACAAAATTAATATAGAAATAGAACAAATATTCTAATAGACTTTAAACAGGTATATAAAATATCATTTAATTTTTTAACTCCACCTATTCCAATCCACAAGTGAAAAATAATGGGGGTATTATTGTAGTATGGGGGTCAAATATACTTTTCCCCTTTGTGTCATCTATTTAGACCATAAATGGCCTGAGGAAAAGATTTAAGTGTATATGTAGTATCCATATTATTGATACTTTTAGGTATATTACATTTGACCACATCTGGACCCAAAAGGGATTTTGGAAATAATATCCTATTATTTTTTGAAATATCCTACTCTTGATTACTAATAACATTCTGCTTTGAAAAAAGGTGTCAGTAAGACAAAATTACCTTACTCTTGTAAAAACACAGCAATGTAGGCACCTGACATTTTTAACTTGTTAACAGCATATTGACGGCTCTAGCAGAACACTATTGTTTGATTTATTTAAGTATATTAATGATTGTATGGAACTAAGTGGATTATTTAATAGCTGGAACAACTCCAAAACGCATCAGCAAGGCACCATAAACTTCCACCACCACATCTGCCTTGGTCAGAAGGACTGTGCTCAAGTCTTTTAATATATCCCATCCTAAATGCCACCAGAGCAACTGAAATGTGAAATAAACCTAAAATACAAAAAGACAACCGGAGAGGATGCCACAAATTGCTTCTTTAAATGCAGAATGGTTTTTCAGTGAGGAAGGAACTTAAGAATACAAGAAAGCCTAGGGGAAAAGGGTGACAAATCACATTTTTAACTCCCCAAGGGTAATGAACAACTCCAGGGATCTGTTAGATGGGACTCTGAAAGGGGAAGTTGCATTCAGGTGGATTTTCGTTGCAGTTTTTTGTTATTCTGCACAGACCACCAAGTCTGATGTGCTTCGTGTAAAGTCATTATACATGGTAAGAAATTCTTGGCAAGTTTTATTTGTAGCTGTAGCTTTCTGGCATCTCCAAGATAGGAAATGGACATCTCTGGTATACTAAGATATCAGTATGGATGGATGCCCTGATATACTTAGATATCAGTAGGCCTGATGTCTTGGACCTCCTATGACTTTGAAAATAGATATCGAGGGATATTACTTGAGAATTTTGCTCTTTGAAAACAGTTTAAAGAATTTTTTAATGGTATTAGAATGGACATTACCATGTTAAATGGTTATCATATTTTAGGTCTCTTTATGTGTTTACTGGGACATAGTGACATGGTATTTTCTTCTAAACAACAGACATGTTCATTTCTCATAAAATGCAGCATGTATTTTGCTGTCTTAAACGAGAAATTTTGAAATACAAAATTTACATGATAGGAAAAACATACAGCACTACTCAGTTTTAAAATAATTTGTGCATCTCCAGATATACAAACAAAAAAAAACCTACTACTGAGCACACACTCATTCAATTGCCTTCTGTCTGTAGATGGACTTCATGCAGCAGCCTGTCAAATTATTACAAACATGTAAATATCGGTTATTTATAAATTCGAGTAAATATTGCACAAATAAGATGTTTACTATCTAAACCCAGTATTTTTTCACAATTAGCTATATGCAATTTGAGTAACTGACCACAGTACTGAAACATTACCCACTGAACAGTTATTCTTCAAATGTGAAACACTGTAGGTTTCTGTTGAATGCCTCTTTCGTGAAAAGAAAAAGAAGAAAATATAGGACAAACTGAATGTCTCACATGTAACCATTTTGTGAAACTTTATTTGCTTTATTTTAGTAAAAAGAAAATAAACATCCCAAAGCCTATCATCAAACTTCAACCAAGTTTAGAACCAGTAATGAATTAATACTTAGTTAAAATTCCAAATTCTGGTACCACAATAAAAACCTAAGTCAAACATTTATGACAGTATGACGTTGACAAGTAATTTAAAGTCAGTTATATATGGGAAACAGAATTTTCCACAGAGATTGTAATCTTTCACCTGTGATGAAAAAGAACCTTGCAAAGACTATTCTTAGCCATCCAAATTAACTCTTGATTCTATCTCTCAAAAAATGGTAGATTAGCATGCAATCTAAATTGTGCCTTAAATTTTATGTACCTCTTAAAATATGTGCAGATTCTGTACAATGCTAAAGGAGAGAACTTTATGACTTTGAAGGCTTCCAAAACTGAGTATCCAAAAACCCACAACACTCTTGCATTTTTAGCCTCACATATTAAAATTTTGGCTCTTAAGTCTAAATATAGTCTTTGATTGCTATTATAAAGTAAAAATTTGCAAACAACCAAGTGACATAATAAATATGACTATATTATATCCACATACACATCATGCTACAAATGCCTGTTTCAAGTGGAGATGGTAGGTCTTATCCAAACCCCCTGTGTGCTTAAAAAAGGATAAAAAGCAAAGAGAAAAATATCATTCTTAAGAACTTCGTGTTTGCACTACATCTCACAGTATCCAAAGTATTAATTGTGAACTTTACTTTCTTGCACTATAAGGAATCCAATTTCTTGAAACACTGACTTTATGCAGGACATAATGCTTAACAGCTCTACAGTTGCTTCCTTTAACATTGCCCAAAGTTCAAAGTAAGCATTCAGCAAGAAACAGGGCCCTGCATGATATTTCAGTTTACCTTCAACTGAGCACTAACCTACATAATTAGATACATTTTTTTTAAAAACATAAATTTAAACAAAAAATTCTAACTTAAGGGCTGCAAACTTTGCATTACTATTGTTTTCACTACTGCATGAGAAGCATATCACATGCCAGTTATGGGCACCAACCAGAATGTAAATTGGAACTATATGGGTTTAACGTAATTTTTTTCTATATCAATAAAAAGTGGCGTTACTGTATTACCACCTTACCTCAGAAACAATTTTTCTCAATGTTAAGAAAAGTATTCACAGATAAGACAGAATCATCTTTAATTCACTCTGCTTTACAGAATTATTCACATTTTCTTAGCATGAAAATATCACATAATGAAATGTCATTTCCAATTAAGTGAAATTAATGAATTTCTTGAAAAAAAAGAAAAAGTAAAGCTACAAACTGAAACAAACAAAAGCTAAAAAAAATCTCAAATACTAAAAAAGCTAGTAATAAAATAAGTAAGGTAAGAAGTCAGTGGTGGCCAAGTTCTGTGAAACATACTCTAGAAGAATTCATAGTTTGCTCTTCATATTAATGACAGCTAGGGTTTTTTGGCTTATGAAATCCAATCTAACTCCCCTCACAGTAGGACTTCACTTCTGGAACTATTAATTCACACTTCAACTGCTTTTCTAAATACGCCCTTTGATGATTACATTTTAAGATGTAACTACTTTCCACAAAAAAAAAAAAATCTATTTAAATATTTGAGGGGGTTAAAAACAAATTATGCCCCCTACTGTTTCCACTTCATTAGTACTCCTGAGTCTTTTCCAATTTCAAATATAACCTTAAAAATTCCTTTTTTACTTACAAGCTTCTTTTCCATCTGTTTTTCTGTACCAGTACCTACAGTGACATCAACTAGCAAAGATGGGTCACACATAATTTAAGTTCTTTTATTTTATTTCATTTCTTTTAATTTGATGGCATTCACAAATTAAAGCATTGTGAAAGGTAGCTGTCCTGCCAAATTATATTTCAAGTCTAAAGCGAATGTCTTGTATTAGTACTAAGCCATAAATAGGAAATTAACTTCAGAAAAGCCCAAATGTATAGTCTTGTCCACATGCCTATTTAAAGCACATGAGAATAAGGCAGGTTTCAGCAACTGAAAAACAGAAGAACAGAAAAGGATCAAAGAAAACATCAAATAAGAAGCAGAAATCACTTACTGCTTCTTTCAGGCCTTTGAACAATCCTAGTCTTCTTATTCTGAATTCCACTTTCATGAAGTGCCTTAAACCAATCTCTCAATCGGTTTGCAACTTCCCTGAATTCCAGGTCACTGCACACTGAAAAACAAAATGCAGAGTTGTTTAATGTTTTTCTTCAGGGTGCTAAATAAAACTTCTCAAATTATGCTAAAAAAATCCCCCAGGCCCCCACAAAAACTGAACACTACACAATAATACAAAAATATATGTTCCACAGCTTTTAAAATTAATTTAATTCAGTTGCATTGCTTAGGTATGCCTTCAAAACCCAGTGAAGGTCCTCAAAAATAGATACCTGCTGTATTAAGGAATTATAAAATTACAGATACCAAGAGATAGAAAACTTCCTTTGCAAACTACTAAAAACAGTTGTAGCACAGGTATTTTCACATCTTACTGCGGATGAGGCTGAGACACTCATGACATTCTTTTTATTTCCACGTTCATCAAGGAAACACAAATCCAAGCCCTACCAGAATAGGTCAGAGGTGTGATTTAGGCAGATCATCATGAACACCCAACCTGCTTTCCTATGCTGAGGAATGAAAAGAGGAAGTAGGATTGACAGCGAAAGTGTTTCAACAGTGTGCTGGAAGTTTATACCATAGAATGGAGTTTCACAAGCCAAACCTGCGAGCACATAACAGCAAACAGGCAACTATACAGCCACTTGGTGATGGAAAGGGTGGATTCTTTGACCAGAAATAGCAAAGGCAGAAAAAGCACACCAGACCAAAGAGAGCATCTGTAGCACCAAGGGCAGCAGATTAGCAGCAGACAGGCTGAAGTGCTGTACAGTACTGGCAGTTCATACAGAAGCCAGCACCAGAAGTAGGTATCAGAGAGAAACATGCAGTCAAGAGGCTTATTCACTGAGAAGATAAAGGAAGGGCATGCTTGAAGCAAGTAGATATCCTTCCCAGAACTCCATCTTCCCATTTGTTTGGGGAAAACTAAAAGAAGACAAAAGACAAAACAGTATCTGGAAGATGACAAGAGCAGAAAAGACACCAGCAGCTGTATCCCTGCTCAGGGAACAAAATACCTTCCACTGCCATTCTCAATAGCTATCATTTCCAAACGAGGATCTCTTCCCAGGTATACCAGTAACCAAATAAGCTACAACCTGAAGAGCTCATACCTAAGTTGGCAGAGCTTCACAGTGACACTCTTGAAAACAAATCTCCAGTTTGCTTATTTTTCCTTTACTGTGTAGCAATCCAATACACTTAGTGACATAGCTTTTTTAGTACTTCATTAAACTGAAAAACACTGTGAAAGACTTATTTGTATTTTGGAATAAGATAGAGGAAGGTCATTATGTCAACAACTATCAATGCCTGTACAACTGCATCCATCTAAACACAGGATTATTTATTCTTTACTGAAGTCCCTCTTGATACTTTGATTCTATCCGAGAAAGACTAAACTACAATTCATCTATACATACATTTGCATATGTTATGGACCGACTTTTTTATAAAATTTGTATTTGTACTGCTCTATTGTGTAACAGAATTATTTCTTTTCTGATAATTTATAGGGAACTGGGAAAAAATAATGATAAATAAGCATGTGTACTCAAAAATGTATTACAACAACCAGATGAAAATGGTCTCCTGGTCCAAGAGTACATATTGTAATTCAAACCTGTGGGATTTCTATGTTTGCTATAATGACACTTTCCTGTACCAACTCTTGCAATCAGCTGACAGGTCAGCACAAAGAATTAGCTATTAACTTGGACACTCTGCTCCTCTTTAATTTCTCCTTCCATTACAGCTATATGCTGGGTTTGTAGGGCCAGGTTTTGGTAGCAGGAAGTTACATGAGGGGCCTCACTGAGAAATTGCTAGAAGCTTCCTGTGTGTCCAGCAGAGCCGAGGTCAGCAGGCTCCAGGACAGACCGACTGCTGGCCAAGGCTAAGTAAGTCAGGAATAAGACAGCATATTCTTGTTTAACTTCATGCTCTGTAACAGAGATGATCAACCTAACAATCCATTCACTAGAATGCTATTTGCCATTGAAACATGCTTGCTCAAGGGTATATTGTATGATGAAAAATTATATTAATTAGTTGATACATACTAAAAAATGTTTAGGAATTTTTCATCCTGGTGATGAGCTTGTAAAGACACAGAGTAGTGCGAGTATTGTGCAAATTTGTCTGTACTGATTTAAAATAGGTTAAGATGAGGTAATTCAGATCTATTCAGACTATTATTTCACCTGATAGACTGGGAGATGAATCTTTAATGGTGAAAGACAGACAGTAAAGGTTGTAGAAGGTTAGACAGTAATCAAAAAATGCATATTAAATCACATGAATCCACTTAGGAACCTGCCAAGAAGTACTTCTGTTTTTGCACAATGCCAGTGCAAGGCAATCCTGCTATTACAATCAATTTTAGTAGCCATTAAGAGAATTAGTACAAGGTAATAAGAAGTCACTAGCTCAAAGGTTACTGGAGTCTACTGTCATTTCAAGCAATGAGACTGTCTTCTAAAACTAAGAGCTATGGCTATGCAAAAAAAATAAAGGGATCTGAAAATTTATAGGTACTTAATCCGGATATATCTTTATGATAAATATTATTTAAATGTTAGGTGGAACCAACCGTTCAATCTGTTTTCTCATACAATATGTTATGATTTGTGTTGGCATTTGAATATACTTTACAGATTGGAAGTAAAATATTTGAAAATGCTGTATCAGCCTGAGTTCTTTTAGTGCATTTCAACTCAAGCTAATTAATGAAGTAAAAATACTGTTACTGAAAGCTGTAAAGACATGCAGAGCGTGTTTTAGCACTAGCATAATGTACTGAATTGCCTAACATATTTAAACCAGTCTTAGCTTCCTGACATAAGAGAAAGTAAGTTATTTTAAAAGTGCTTCCTTTTTATGTAAACACAGACACAAAAAAATTATCTGTCGGTTTGTAAATATTGAATGGACATAATGAGCACATGGCAATATTGTATATCAAGGAGCAGCTTTTGCTAAGTGAGGGGTCAAAAAAATTATTTAGAAAAAAAAGAAGCAAGAAACGACACCACACACTATGTAGATGATCTTCCTCAACACACACAATCTCATTCAATCAGGCAGAACTATATTTATAAATTCATGTATACAATAAAATAACCATGAAGTAAATATAAAGAGGGGTATATAGAAAACTTTAAGAACAGGGTACAAATCAACCATGTTTTAGAGTCAACTAGTAATTACTCCATGTGGGATGGGAAGCTGATCAGTCAGTGTGTCTTGCTGAAGCAAGACTTGCTATTCAAACTTTTTCAACATATTAAAATCACTGCATATGATTTAGAAAAGCACTGCAATTTAAAAAAAAAACAATATTATATTGTTTGATTCAAAGAATCAAACAATAATACATGTTGAAATGGACCTCCAGAAGTAGTTCAGTCTTACTCTCTGCTAAATGTAGTTCTAATTACATCAGGTTGCTCAGAGCAGTGTCCAGTCCTTCACGTCCGGTGACCATCACGCAATTCATGAGGGCTCCTTAGTGTCTGAGAGACAACTCCAGTAGAGGAACTACTATCAGCTCTATACTCTGTAGTCTATACTGATCTCCCTGAAAAATACAAGAGCATTTCCTCATGCTGTAACTTGATGATTGCACTCATCTGTCCAGGATTGCTAGCAATTCTGAATCAGCTGTGAGCAGGATTATTAGGAGCTGTCCACAGCTGATGCTCATGTAGCCCAATGCCCCTTCAAAGAGTTACCTACCAACCATGTACTATCATATGGCTACACAGGAAATGCTGAGCATCCGTTCCACCACTGGCATTTAAATGTTCTTCTAAAAATACAGTAACCCTAAAATTGCCATCAGAACTCAGTGCTGCCTTTAAAGACATGATCTGCTATAGTAAGCTGGAACATTATAGCACATGTAATGACTCAGTGACAGTACTCTGCAAGGCTGCCATTCTGCAGAGGTTTGTGAATTTAGCCCTGAGGAACTGATTACTTGGAGTGAAAATTCCTGGCTCCAGAATAAGGGATAGTACCCATGTGGCTAACTCTAAATGTCTAAGAATTGTATACAAGTGACTTACAATTCCTGCAATATAGAGCAGCACTTTTAGCTCTGCATCATCTGTCACAAATGGGAAGAGTAGCATATGGCAAAAAGAAATGAGCCCAACAAATTTGGCAGAAGGACAAAAGTCCCTCCAAACCTGTAACTGAAGGATGGGACAGTCATATCAGTCATCTTTTTACCATCCCAGATGTACAGTTAGAACTGGTTTGCTTTTTTACAAAAAAAGGCTGTAAACTGAAAAAATTCATGCTTATATTTCAATTTCTACAAGCTGATATTTAAGAGCCATCTGTTACCTCTAGGGCCAGTGATTTTAGGAAGATAATACCTTGAAATTAATAAATAAAAGCATTCTGATTTCCTTACTATTTAACTAAACATAATGAATTTTCTACTTCAGTTAGTCTATGTTATGAGATAATTAATACAAATGCTGCAGATACCATATCAGAGAATTGCAGCTGCTTATTCTTACTGCCCCAAATTAATGTTCCATACAGACATTCTGTACATGATTAATGCTTCATAAAATGCAAAATGATTTCAATAAATTACATTTTCATAAAATAAATCCAATCTTTTTGTGTCCTCACAGTTTTTAAAGACTCCACATTTATATATAATAATAATTTCTGAGTGCAGGAAAAATAGTAGTAACTACAACACACAGAATTTATGTGCCAAGTTATTGTCTTCAACTTAAAATAAGTAGAAATAAAAAGACATTGCAATTAAGTAAGACAATAGTGATTCTTTGGTCTCTCAGAAGTATCACAGACCTCTTGTGGAATTAGCTAATTTATTTTCTGAAGGACAGTCAATGTCTATGGCTTCCTTTGCTAACTGCTGCTAACCTTTAGAGCTGGCTATCATTTCTCATCGTGGTCTGTTATTGCAAACTATTCATTTCTGAGGATGAAAATGACGTTAAATTGTGTAGTTATGAATACAGACACCAAAATAAGACAGCAAAGAGACGTTCCACTTTAATATGCTATATTCCAATATAATTTTCAAATATTTCTGTATATTCGATTGAATCCAGTATTTCATGTTATAAAAGATACAGCAAGTATCAAATAGGGGCAGACTAAAAATTATGTTAGTGGTGAAAGGAAAGGAAATCATAAAAGTGGTGAAAGGTTTTAAGGAAACCATAACCCAAAGGTATGGTAGTTTTCAAAATTCAGTTTTAAGGATTCCTGAAAGCACTACACAGCTCTGGGATAAAATCTGGACATTTTCTTCCCCTCAAGATCATGACTGAGAGACCTGCAAAGACTTCTTTCATTTGACACACAACTCCATGAAACATAGTAGACAAAGGTAAAAAGATCGCTGAACAATGCTCTTTATAAAGAAAGTTTAAAAATATGTATATATTCTTTCACCATTTCATATTAGGTATTTTCTGAAATCGGAAATGTTCTGTCGTGATAAAAGATTTTAAAAGTAGCCATGCACAGAACCTAGAAGGGACTGATGGTCTTTTATTTCTGTTGTGAGAGAAAATTAATACTGCTCATTATGACTATTTACTGGTTTTCACCTTTTCTCTGGCACAGAAGTGCAGGAGAATTCAACAGTGGGCTGAACAATCACCCTTTAACAGAAAAAAGTTAAATCAACTACAGTCTACTCTGTAAGTGTATGGCATAAAGGAATCTTATATTATATTGGATCCCACTGAAGTTTAACAGACCCAAGGCTGCATTGCAGCAATTTACTTTTCTTCATATTTAGATTGTGATCTGATGCTTTAAATCACTTTGTATTTAATCTAACCATTTGCTTGTGTGTTTTCCTTGAATGTTTAATCACTAACATTGCTATAAATTGCACAGAATTGTTCATCAAAGAGCACAATTGCCCGTAGACCTTTCAGAAAGGACTGGGAGGGCAGAATTACTCCAATTTAGCTAATAATTTTTATCTTCCCCAAAGTAAGGCCAACAGAGGTAGACAAGCTCTTTCTCTACTATTGAAGAAACCTATGACAGTTCATCCATTATATAGTAACATAACAGCAGGACCCAATTCCCCTGGCCCAGAAATACCAGGCAGTGAAATGCAAACTCTACTACACTACCACCACCACCTCAGTGAAATCAGAATGCTGGACAAGTAAATGTAATGTGCAGCTGTGTCTCCACACAAATTCACTAATCAAAAGTGTAAGGAGAAATGAAGAAACTAATGAGTTTGAAAAAATATGAATAGGGCACAAATATCCAAAATGTTTACAAATGCATACATGAAATATGTTAGCAAAGTGCAATTATGTTTTGCTAGTCTATGCATTCAGCACTAAATGGATTGTGCATGAATGTCTGATACAGATCAGGGAAATTTTATGAGCTGTATATGAATATTCATAGAGATAGGAATTTATTTAGCCTTATAATTTCTAATGTGGTTATTCCTGTATGTATTTTAAATCCAAAAACCTTGCATTACCAACAGTGATCCTCATGTCTTACAGATAACCTTTAATACATGGAATATACTATGTGTGATGTAAATCAACATCAGATCCAAATCAGACATCATGAGGGGTTTCAGGAAATTCTTTTCCAGTTATAGCCTTTCTGTTGGCTACCTGCATGCAGTGTTGTCTGCACGTCAGCTTCACAAGTACAGAAGTTTTCAAAAGGAGCTGCTTACAGAAGGCAGAAATCAGCACCATGTGTATGCAGAAGAGAACAAAGCTCTTTTAAAATCCTTACACTATTGAAATCTGTAGTAAAATTCTTGCTGACTTCAGTACATCCAGAATTTCACCCTCAATTTGCTGCTGTCTAGACCAGCTACTTGGTTCTTTGAAGAGGAAAGGAATGCTAACACTGATCAACACAGTGATGACTGTTTAAACAATTCTGTTGACATTTTTCACAATGAAAAATTACATTTAATAAATTTTGCAATCTATTAAAAGAAAAAGATAACCTTCTTGTATAAAGAAATATGGCATTATATGTTGGAAAAAATCTATACAAGAAACTGTGATGCATTTTAGACAAAATCTATATAATTAGAATGTTCATTGTTTTTCAACATGGTGATTAAGAACCTTTCGAGGCAAAAAGGGTATGGGCAATTAGAGATGCCAGGTAGCAATCTATTCAGTTATAATTTTACTTGTTAATCATAAGCCATGAAAGGCATTTATACTAACTGGTTGTGCTGATTATCAGCACCATTGCCTACAGCTGAAAAGAACTGCCAAGTATCATCAACTGTGAGCCTCTTCACCACTGCATCTGAGACTTCCAAACTACTATCCCTAATAATGGCATCACTGTTTTGCACTGTTTATAAAACCTGTAGAAGTCTTTAAACAGCTGGTGACATCAGCAAGAGTCTGAAAATAATGCATCAGTACCTGAGACTTAAAAGTGAAAAACAAAATCAGTAGTTTAATTATTTTAAGAAATAACGAAATACCTACTGATAATGGTTTTGGAGACATCCTATTAAGAAGAGTAAGAAACATTTATAGTGTGAAATGATGTCTGTTTCTCACATAGATTCTTCTGTTCTCTGTTAAAAGAATTTTAACATAATTTCTAGCTGTTATTCCTTTTGTTACTGAAATTCAATTTCATGCATGTTTCTCTTCTGCCCATTTTGGGCCATGCTCTTAGAAGTATTCTGTATTTCTGAAAACATATCAATAACTACAGAGAAAAGAAACAGAAATATATCACAGTGGTACCTGAATTTCAGAGAATTTCACTGAATTTCACACAAAAGTTCGTTATTTCTTCAACAACGACCACCATTAAATCAACATGGCACTACAGAGTCCTGCCTGATTACTCTATTCTTTAAGGCCAGCTGCATCACTAAGCTATTTAGGGGGTTTTAAAAGATACAGGCCCTTACAGCCACATGTGAATTCATCGAGGTCAAACCCCATGTTTTGTTACCACTGCACTGAGCTCAGAAAGCTGTTGCTTTCCTGCCTGCATGGCTCATTGCCTTGCTTTCAAGATGTTGATATTGCTCCTCAATGACTTTTAAACAGCAAATTCATATTTAGCAAGGTGAAGCTGAGGCACAGCAAATGTGTGCAGAGATTACTGGACTCAACAGCAGGCACCACCACCAAAAAAATAATTTGCAGTGTAATGGGTCCAAGTTTAAAGAGTTTCTCCATGGCTCATATTTCATTAAAAAAACAGAAACCCTGGTTCCATTTAGTGGAAGTTTTGTCACTGATTTCAGTACAGTTTTACATTCAATGAAGATAAGAAACCCCAACTGCTACTGCATAAAACCTCAAAACTTCCTCCTGGTTCCACAGTTGTAATTCAAAGGCTATTGCTTGAATACCTGCACAGACTTGTGATTTTATTTCCTTGCTGCTATCTGCATATATTAATTAATTAATTGAAAGGACATCATCATCACTTTCAGATGTTTCTACTTTAAGAACCAACACTGTGATTATTTCTTAATATGCAATCAACTTACAGAGAAAGTACACTAGTTTAGTCTCATTTTATACTGAAGTCCTGTTTTAGAAACAGAAGTTTCTAAGTTTCTAGGGCTGTTCACAGATTAGTAAGAGTTGGTAACTATGACAAAATTTAAATATAACATAATCCTACAACATACTGTACATGGCAGAGAGCGTATTTTTATAATTTATAGCCACACCTGGAAGTCTAATCGGACTGGATGTACTGTGTAATTTTAAAAGGTCATTAAACGTAGAGAATAATTATATTGTGGGGCTGATATTGTTCAACATCTTTGTTGGTGACATGAACAGTGGAATCAAGTGCACCTTCAGCAAGTTTGCTGACAACACCAGGCTGTGTGCTGCAGTCAACATGTTGGAGGGAAGGGATGGCATCCAGAGGGACCCTGACACACCTGATAGGTGGGCCCATGCAAACCTCATGAAGTTCAACAAGGCCAAGTGCAAGGTCTCATGTCACAACAATCCCAGGCACACTGACAAGCTGAGTGGAGAAGAGACTTAGAGAAGGGCTGCAGAGAAGGAATTCAGAGTGGTGGTTGATTAAAAACTCAGCATGAGCCATCAGCGTGAAGTCACATCCCAGAAAGCCAGGGGAACTCTGGGCGCACCAAAAGGAGTATGGCCAGCAAATTGAAGATAATCCTCCCTCTCTACTCTGATCTTGTGAGATCCCACCTGAATATCACATCCAGCTCTAATGTCCCGAACACGAGGACATGGAGCTGTTAGAGCAAGTCTAGAGGAGGGCCACAAGGTTGGAAAGAGGACTGGAGCAGCTCTCCTATGATGGTGGCTGAGAGAGTAGAGGCTGTTCAGAGCCTGGAGAAGAGATGGTTGTATGGAGACCTCATAGGAACCTTCCAGTATCTCAAGAGAGACTACAGGGAAGCTGGAGAGGGACTTTTCATCAAGAACTGTAGTAATGGGAGGAGGATTAATGGGCACAAACTGAAAGAGGGGAAATTTAGGTTAGACATTAGGAAGAAATTTTTTTCCGTGAGGGTGATGAGATACTGGAACAGGTTGCCCAGGGAGGTTGTGGATGCTCCAACCCTGAAAGGTTCAAGGCCAAGCTGGATAAGGCCTTGAGCATCCTGCTCTCTTATAACCTCCTCTAGATACTGGAAGGCTGCTATAAGCTCTCCCCAGAGCCTTCTCTTCTCCAGGCTGAACAACCACAGGTCTCAGCCCTTCTGAGCACCTTTGTGGCCCTCCCCAGGACTCACTCCAGCAGCTCCATGTCCTTCTTATGCTGGAGGTCCCAGAGCTGATAGCCATGACTAAACAAACTTTTGCAGGACTTGATGCAGTATGGTCAGCAGTTGCAGCTATGGTAATGTAGTTTAACATTCCATATAAAAAACTTCAGTACAACTTCAACTAGTATTTTGAAATCAGCTAGTAACTTGAGCTGTGAAAAGATTTCTTTAAAAAAAAATTACATTAAAGCCTAAAGTTTCCAGGTTGATAAGGGTAGTTACATTAAGTACAGGCTTCCCACCAAACCTGAAGGCACTGAATATGCAATTTAAAATGGTATCAAAACTGTTGTTTAAGCCTCAGAACATAGAAATAAACCAAAAACTCATCAAAGCTTCAAACTTTACAAAAAACTGACTTTCTTGTACAGACTGAGAAGAACAAAATATATAAAAAACATAGAAAATAATTTGGTTTTATTATCTTCCAGATACTAGAAATTAAATATGTGAATTTTGCTGTTTGTGCCTCAAGGTATGTTATATTGAATTTGGGGTAGATCTATTAAACAAGTAAGTGGGGAGGCTCCTAAATAGAATCATAACTTAGCAATCAAATTAAAATAATGCTTACTCACTTAGAATAGTATTTCACCTGGAAGGGACCTACAATAGTCCAGTTGCCTGACCAGTTCAGGGCTGACCATAACCCATGTTATTAAAGGTATTGTCCAAATGACTCTTAAACACTGACAGGATCATCAACCACTTCCCTAGGAAGGGAGGTGTTCCAGTGTTTGACCACCTTCTCAGTCACAAAATGCTTCCAAATGTCCAGTCAAACCCTCCTATGGCACAGCTCTGAAGCATTCCCATGTGTCCTATCACCAGATACCAGGGAGAAGAGCTCAGCACCTCCCTTTCCACCTTTTCAGGGAGCTGTAGAGACCAACGAAGTCACCCTTCAGCCTCCTTCTCTTCAAACTCGACAAGCCCAAAATTCTCATCCTCTCCTCACAGTACATTGTTTCTATCCCTGTCACCAGCTTTGTTTCCCTGCTCTGGATGAATCCAAGGACCCAGCACCCTCAGATCCCTCTTGGCAGGGCTGCTCTTCAGCCACTTCTCTCTCAATTTAGACTTGCACCCAGCATTACTCAGCAATATTGTTTATTCCAATAGGAGTCAGCATGACGGAGCTGTGACCAAATAGTATCAATGTACAACACCTGGTCCACTGAACTCAAAACCACTCCTGCTACCCCCATGACACTGCTGCATAAAATATCTGATGTCAACAAATAGCTGACCAAAATAAATTAAATCAATACTGATTGTCTAGTCACTGCCTAAAGTTCAAAAATGCCCAAGTGTTAGGTAAGTCTCTTAGAAGAAATTAATAAACAAGGAAACAGAAACCATGACATTTTCAACACACTGATATTGATCACCTGTGAAAAAGATGCAGGTAACAGCTCCTCTGATTATTCAGTAACTCAACAGTGACAATAATTAGAAGAAACTTCCTGAGGATATAGGCAGTAGTAATGGCCCACAACGGAGCAATTCACACAAACTCTCCAAACTCTCCCTGAAAGGTCTGAAAGGTAGTCAACTAGGTATATCAGGTATCTAGATTTTACTTGTTTCTCATTTACTACACACACACAGAGGCACAAAGTAAGTCAGCTCTTCAGCAAAAGATAGGAACATACATAAATATATAGCTGAATACAGACATAAAAAAATAGTGAGTTTCTCTCCTCCCTTCTATCTAGACAAGGCAGCCAAGCACCTGCCTGGTGGGCACAAAACTATGCTCTCAAGCCAAAGATGTAATTAAAGAATCATCATCTCCTTGCTACGCACATTTTCTTTTTTCCCCTTTTCCCACTGTCTAGGCTGTTTCTTTTTTAACTCTCTCAGATTTTGAAGTGTCAAGAGCTAATGAACCACACATTATTTGTATTTCATTGTACAACACATAATCAAGGTGTCCCATTTAATCACTTTGGTGACGAAAAGATTCTTGTGAAATCAAGTATTGTCAGTCAGTACATATTTCTGTAACAAAATATATTTTATCATTATCTTACTGAATGACTTCTTTCTGAAGAAAATAATAGGTTTTATTTTTTTGAAAAATACTACAATGTAAAACTTTTTTTTCTTTTTTTTCACAACAGTAAGATGCTGAACATTTTAATCTAAGTTAATTGATTGATATTCATCCAATTGCTACAAAGAAATGCAAATATGTGCAGTTTTTGAGCCCACATACAACCTTTTTTTCTTACAGCATTGAAAAAAGTAAGGAAATTGTCTTCAGGAAAATGTCCATTTTTCATATGGCCTGATATTGCACAGATAAAGTAAATTCAAATTTTTAAAAAATAAAATAACACAGGCTAACACTGAGACACTGAGAGCAAAAAAAAGAAGACCTCTGCAAAGACTGCAATAGGCAGATGTACTTTGTTTTCACAGTTACTGGTTGGCTTCCATTACAAAATAATTTATTGTCACTCAAAATAACACTAAGAAACATTTATAATTGATAAACTGATTATTAACTGATTGATAACGATTTTATATTCCATTTTGATTTATGTAACAGAATGACTCAATGTCCATGTGATACACTGGAACAAATTGCTCAATCAGATAGGAAAAAAGTTCCCACATTTCAACTTTTAGAATGCAGTTCTTTATCTACCCCAAAACTTTTTAAATAAAAAGGAAATTCAGATTATAATAGAACAAGAGCAGAAGCTCTGACAAGACCATTTCATATTCAGCTCTCCCAGAAGCGTGTACCATACAAGTTTCAAGTCATTAAGCTGCAAACCTCCAGGCCACACCAGACTCACAGCACATGCAGGGGGGCAGTCTGCACATATGGACTGATTGCTTGCCTGGTGCTTAGCAAACACATGCAAACACTGTCAATCCCTTTGCAAACGCCTTTTTAATGGATATATGCATTTCTATTTCCATTATGGAAGTCCTTAAACCAAAACAGGGGCATTCTTCCAGTCTGAAGAAATCTTCCTTCAAGGTAGAGCAATAGAAAATAAGGAATAGTAGATTGTGCAATTATTCCATGACCTCTGTGGTAATGAAATTCAGTACAATTTTATCTTTATGTTGTGTATAATTAACTTGCTTCTACATATAAATATATATAGCTAGAGATTTAAAAATTACTTCCAAGGCTCCTTGTGTCCTTTGTCGAAATGTCAAGAATAAATCATTACCCACTAAAATTTTTATTTCAGATTGAATTGAACATTACATCACTGTGCCTGAAGCAGATGGAAAGCAAAGGCTGTTTTGTAGGCTTTGTGATTTGCAAACACTTTTAATGAATTCATGTTCTGTAAAATATGTTGGGTTTCTAGACTACTACTACTACTGGTCATAGTTTTCAGTGTATCTTCTACATAAGTACGTTACCCTACAAAAAACCCCACTCAGTCTCACAGAATAGTTTCAATATTCTAGGTGCTTCATATAGATATATAAAATATGCTTCATATGTATATATGAAGTATTACAACATCTGCATTCTGTGTGCCTATAGGCAAACAATATTTTTTTCTGAGAGATTACTCTTAACATAAGATACCATATAAATCTAGAATCACTGTAACTGTACAAAGTTAGCTAGGAAATTTATGGATTTACATCATCACTTTAAAATGACAATTTTTTGTGATAAATATATTTTGAGCTATAAATCACATTTTTGTGACTATATTTTGTGCTATATGATAAGATACACATTTCTCAATTTGCTCCTCAAATGCATGAAATCAGACTGTATTTCTTTATATTTTGGCTATAAAAGGAAAAAAGGCATTTGCACACAGAAGCAAGTGTAGCATTCCTTAATATACATACAAGTGCTATAGTTCTCAGACTACTTAAAAAACTTTATTTCACCGGTCTTTGCAGCTAACCAAAATTAGCAATTAGTCTCACTAACTGCCACTGAAAGTGACAAAATCACTCATGAGGTTCTATTATGATAGACAATTTTGATTAGCTAATTATAATGTGGACCTTTTTATTTCACATTTTGTGGATCAAAAGAATTTCATATGATAAAATGTTGAAAGTGCTTGGACCTCTTTTGGTGGAGAAGAAAGCAATGGGATTTTATAAATGTGAATAAATACCTGGAGGGAGGACATAAAAAAAAGAACCAGGCTCTTTTCAGTGGTTCCCACTAACAGGGCAAGAAGCAATGGGCACAAAGTGAAACAGGAGGTTTCTGCTGAACATGAGGAAAGAGTTGTTTGCTGTGAGAGTGACTGACTTTTCCAGAGAGGTTGTAGAGGCTCCACCCTCAGAGATATATTAAAGTTGTCTGAACATGGTCTTGAGCAACCTCTTCCAGGTGGCTCCTCTTGAGCAGGGGGCTGGAGCAAGTGCACCTCCAGAGGTCACCTTCAAACTCAACCATTCTGCTAGTCTGTGATTCTGTAATACTGGTGTGTAGCTTGATAGCAGAAGTATTTTACTGATAATTTCAAACATCGCAACAAAAATCAATTCAAGTGATGGTAAAATTTAATTCTTCATTTACTGGATCTTTATTCATATTCCCTAGTTGCACAGATTATTTCAGGAAAAAAGGATATTCCTTTCTTGCTCCTTTCACAGTAAGCAAAATTTTCCACCTCCACCTCCCCCCAACCTCCAAGCTTATTTCTATATTTGTTTCTGATTTTGAAAAGAGAAATAGAGCAAGTCAAAAGCCTGACCCCTTTGTCATGTTGAAGTCTGTTCTTACAAAACACAACTGATTTTAAATCTCTCCCAATACACTGGAGGAATTTGGAAATAGAGTTACAAGAAAAAAGGAAAAATCTTTATGACACTGGGTATCACTTATGCAAAGCACTGAATTAATTTCAAACTAAAATAGCAAATGAAACTATTTAAGATAAATGAGCAACTAACTGCTTATCATTCACTCTAACTCTCCTACTCTAACTTACAAGGACTAATACCTTAGACTTACCGTGTGTGCAAAAATAGTACCAATTGGCCTAAAGAGAGGGAAGAAGACAAAGAAAGTAGCAATATATAGTCCTTCAATGTAAGAAAATTAGGATGGTCTCTGGAAAGGGAATATACTTCAGCTAGAAAGCTGAATTACTATATTTACTCTGTACTGAGCGCTACATTCCTGCCACTGCTGAGAACCTTTTTCAAAAAGCTAAAGAAATCTGTTCCCTGGCATCACTCACTGACATCAATGAACTTCTAACAACTCCTCATGCAATGCAGGAAAACCATCCTGACAGACTGGCATCTTACAGGAAGAGATTCATGCCCACAAATGAACACTACAGAGGTGCTGGCTGTAACAGGTGCAGGATGCTAATCCTTACAGTCAGTGAGAGCTCTCACTAATAATTAAAAGACCATCTGGATGAACCATGGACAGTGTAAATCAGTGCTTGCATTACAAAATCTACCTTTAACCCTAGTGAACGAAATTCTAGAGATATCAAGACACATGCACACAACAACCTTGTGGATAACTGCGCTGATCTCTAACTTTTGTTTCCTAAGCAAAAAATGGTCACAAACACTCATCTCTGACAATTCTCTCTATCCTTTAGCCTTGACACACTATATACTGCTGGCTATTGTCAGCTTTTGACTCAGAAAAAAAACTTTTAAGCTATCTATCAGTAATCTTTAAAGTTGATGGACAACTCTTCTAAATTATTCCAATCTGCAGTAGTTTTCTTTTAAACTTGCTTTCCTAATGTTATGTATCCTGTTTGCTATGAAGTCTAGTTATGATACAGTGCTCAATTAAGTCAGAAACATCCCAACTGCCATGAATATACTTGTTAAAACTCTTTTTTACCTCTTTAATAAATTTAAACAGGGTGAAACATAAAACCAGTGAGTATTATTATTTTCTTTGTTCTTCTAAGCCACAGCAGTATTTTTTTCACTTTCCTAAAACTATACGTTCTTTTAGTACTTCTTTTCCAAAGCCAAACCTTTAGAAAGAAGGTAACTATATAATACCAGCAATTTAGTGGCCTCTATCTTCAACGTATCTTTTAATCCTCTTAAACTGAAATATAGAAATACTACAGAACTTGATCAGCTTCTAGTACTGACCTTAAAAGAGAACTAGACCAAAAAATCAGATTCCAACGAGACATAGTAAACTCCCTTAAAACTTTCAACCACACCTGAATTCGAGACAATCCTGCTGAAGAGACCAAACAGAATAAAATTTTCTTAATTACTTAGTTTCCACTTAAACTGGCTTTACAACTCCTGTTTTAAAATATTTTGAATACTTGTATTTGTTAGAATACTGAGAACAGTATTCTAACAAACCTCTACTAAAAAGAGGATAAATAATGCAAAATATACTGACAGGAATTACTACTGAAGATGAATCAACCCAGGATTTCTTATGACTTGTACTCATAGAAATGGTAAATAGAAGATTTGTCTGCTGGTTTTTTTCCCTAGAAAAAACATACTTCAGTACAAGTAAATCACAATATAAAGCCATTTAATTTTAGGGGGTAGTTAAGTTTTAAAGGTGCCACCATGCTAATGAGGCGAAGCTTAACAATTTGACAAAACTGAACGAGTGCTGATGTCTACATGTGAGGTGGCTGTAGCACTGGATGTTGCAGTATCAGCACAACAGTTAAAACGGATGCCACAGCTAATTTCATGGATCATGGTGCCTTCAGGAAAGAAGTTGGGTTTTTCATTTTCCATGAAGACATTAATGTTTTATTTAGAGAATTTCTAACATGTAAAGTAATCTCCATCTGCGACATAAAATAAAGACATCAAGAAAAAATATAATAAGAATCGTATTTTGTGGTGCAGATAAAAAGCAACACAGTTGGGTAATTACTATACTTTGAGGCACAAAGGATTGAGCTAATAGTTGTATTAAAACATGTTTTCATAATGCTGATTCATCAAGAATACAAAACAAATCTGTATTTACAAATACAAAACCTGCCTTCTTGGATGTAAAAACATTCAAGATATGAAAATGTATCCCTTGAAACAGATTTAGATCATGCCGACCCTAGTACATATTCTTACCTAGACTGTGAGTAAAGCTGTAGTAACCTACATAAAAACTCAAAGCTAGCAGGACTATTTTGCATGCACAGTAAGGATGGGGGGGCGTTTTGAAAATACATGTTTCTCTTGCTTAAAGACACTCAGAAGTATGTAAAAATTTTCCTGGAGAGATATTGTTAAATAAATTTCTTCAAATACTGTTAAATTTTTTTCTAACACTGCATCATCATTTCAAACTTTTAGGATTCATCATAGCTAGAAATGAGTGATGTGAACATGGCCTAGGTGTCATCACACCTTCAATGCACAGACATTTTCAGAGTATCAGTGAATACACACAACTACCTTAAAATGTTCAGTAGTGCCTCAAAACTTTACACAAACCAAGAGAACAATGGTTGTCAACTGTGAAAGAATGTTCAAACATTTATGTGAGAAAAGCAAAAGTGAAACAGTAAATCAATACCTTTTGTCTGTATGCTCAGAAGAGGTGAGAGATTTTTTTTAGAGAAACTTTCTACTTTTATGTGTAAGAACTGATTATATATTTGCTATTGAAAGAAAAAGGATATTGTGATACCAAGTAAACTTTTTACCTTGCCTAGTAAGTCACTGGAATATTTGCTTAAAAACAGCTCAAGGAGAAACTAGCTATCATGACAGGTCAGCTTTAAAGAATAAATGAGATACAACATGTATGTTAAAAAAAGAAAATTGGAAGGGCCATCATATTACCAGGATAATAACAAATTTCTGACAATTTCAGTGTAGCAGCTGTCGAAACATCAGCAATAGATGCCAAAAATAGACGTTTCAATCCCTGTCTTCAAAAGGATTTCGGTATTTTAAAGAAAATTCTAAAATTCTAGCAGCTATTAGAACAGTCATTTCAGAAAAGTGATACTGCAACTATTTAACAGGGAGCACAGAGAGCACAGTTAAAGTACTAAAGCAAATAGGATATTGAAGTACTAAAGACTCAATTAATATTATTGAGAAGTGGTTGCCACAAGGTTATCACATGTTCTTTAAATACCACTCAGCTTACATCCTGCTTGAAGAGGACTCCATGAATCTCACTCATCCACCTTCAGAACACTACTGAACCATCACCAGTCCATTCCTGAGCTTCCTAAGGATCTCAAGTAGCTTCCCTGTTCAATAAACTGACATACGTACAGAAAAAATAATTCAGAATTAGGTTATGCAATTAGCACCATTTTTTATCTTCAATAAATAAGAAGGAGGAGAAAATTAAGTAATTTAAAGTAATTACCTGATTTACAAAAAAAACCCTGATTTTTCTAGTAGTTTTCTTCCACTGTTGAGTAAGGAAAGATTTTTAAATATTACTGCATACTGATGGCATAAAAATAATATCAGTAAAAAAATATTACCATCACATTAGTAACTGAGACACCAACATAAAGGCATCCTTAGCTTGTTTCTACAGAAAGATAACAGAACAGAAAGATAATGCTGATGCAGATACTTAGCATACGATCTGCATCTCTTTGGTTACTTATTCTCAATACAACTAATGTGACACATTTGTAAAGCCTTTAATGTACCATAAGATTGGCAAGGCCCCTTCATTTACATAATTAAGGCAATTATAGCCATTATAATCAAATGCAACACCATTTTAATGGTCTGGACTATATTTAAGCTTCTGGTTTATAATCCATGGAAGCTGGTTGGCAAAGTGCAAAAGAAAATAATTAATATATCCTTAAAAAGCATGCTGTCATACTACCTAAAATAGTTAAATGAGTTTGTTGTGCTACACAGACTAAGCTTTCAAAATAATTTGCATATTTTGGGGACTCTAGAACTGAATTTGTTAATGAATTGTTTCAAGATCTAAGTTAAAATTAATGATTATAAAACCTAAAATGAAAACAGCATTAATTATCTTCTTTAACCATAACAGCTTGCCTAACTCTCAGAATTGCAGGAACACACACAAAACCACAGGCTGATACACTGTAGGTAACTTTTTCACCTCTAAAGGCATATTTGTCGTTGGGTTCATTGGGGCTTCCCCTCCTACTAAAATGCAAGGGGAAAGGGAGTAAAGAAATCAATCAAGCTGATCAAAATTTTCATAAGAAATCATTTTAAAGCAACCTCCTATAGAGGTTTTCCCTCTGTGAAAAGTACATCAATACTGTGTAGTAGTAAGAATACAACTCTGAATGACTGATTACTCATCCTGGATATAGTGAGACTTTACTTGGAAAGAACCAGTGTATAAATGGCCCTGAGTGTTAGAATAACCCCACAGAAATCAAGGATTACAAAAAAAGCAATGCATTCTAAGCATTCACCTCATGGGTATAAGCTCACTTCCACATATTATAGTGAACCAGCTAGCTTTGCTTGTGATAGAGTTTGGGAAGTTCACCCTGAATTGCTCCCTACACACAGGATGGACAAGGAGTCCCATGCTGTGCCCAGCTCCTCAAACATGCACATCTGTTTTCTAAGCCACAACTTGCACAGGACATACATGCCCTCAGTGTCCTGTGATAACACAGTGAGCAGAGATGCAACACTGACATCATTTTTAGAGCCTAAAAACAGCTTACACAGCTGCATCTGCATTTCTCCAGTCCTTCAAACACAGCCACAGGCCCCTCATCACTTCCACATCACACATGGACAATATCTGGCAAGCAGCCTAAAAAGCCCTTTTCCAATCTTTCCCAGCTTCCAGAGGAAGGAAGCCCAGGTATCTGACTAAGCCCAGGCTAGTTGACAAGAGATCCAGAGATTGTGGGCACACAGGTCAAATCACTCTCATCCCAAACACATTCTCTGTCATTCTATACCACATTAGATTGCTATTAATCACACTACATTGGATTACTACTAATTTTGATGGAGAAGTTTCTTTTTAGAAAGTCTTGGCACGGAGTTTGATTAATGAAAAGAAGATACTGTTGACAATTTTAGTTGCCTCAGTGTCACTTGAGAAAAAAAGGTATTCAGTTAAAAAATTTAAGAGACTCATGCAAAAAATTTATCTTAGGATTGAAGAAACAGCCAATAAAATTAGCTCCACTGAGTTTCTGTTATTGCACAAACACAGTAATGAATCCTAAATAAATGCCTTTTACAAATACAGTAATACAGTATTTTTGTGCTAGCAAATCAAACCTTTCTATCATAGATACAGAAATAATTTACATATACAAATGAATTGTTGCAAAGATTATTAGTCTGCTATCTCAGAAATAACCTACCATTTATAAAATATCTAGTGAAGCTCTAAAATCTGGTAAATCTAAAAAGTTGGTAAAACAATATTATCTTATTTACATGATCTTATTAAAGATCAAGTAAAAAATGGTCTATCATTCACCTTATACACAACAGAGAAAAAAAAAAGGACATTCTTAATGAATCAGGTTGACCAAATACCAAAGCACAAAAATCCACAATGCATCAGTTTTCACTTTATCTTCAAATAGCTTTGAATTATACATAATGTATACTTACAGCTCACCATTACTGTAAATGTGTGTAACGAAGTAAAAAAGGTGAAAAATAGTAGCTTGGACGCTTGGACAAATACAGATCTCAGATGAATCTTTTCATTAAGAATGAAAAGTAAATGCTATGTACTCTAGTAGAATATATTACCACATTTGTAAATAGAGCCCAAACAGCACTATAACATAACAGCAGTTTTCTTTGGTGGGTTATTTTCTGCTGTATTTCAAGTTTGAAAGTTCAATTTTATCCTCAACCACACAGCATGAACCTCTTCAACTGAGAGATGGAAAGTTTGCTCACTGTCTCTTACAAATCGCCTCTTCTGGCTACCCCATAACTGGTCACTGATAATAACTGGCCTAGTATATGTTGGTTTGAACAAGGAGTTTTATTCTATTGATGTCCTGTAGTTACTTTTTCAAAAGAGAAAAAGAGAATTACAAAACAGTAGTATCTGTCATTGAAAGGCAGAAATACAAAGTAGAGATTAAGGAGTTAACACAAGTGGTATTCTTGGCCTTCAAGCTCTTTATTTGTGAAGTCTGGAAACCCGTCAGTGTTCTCACTGAATGTAAACAAAACAAAAGCTCTTTTTTGGGATCTCAACCTGTACTATATGAAGAGTTGGGGAGGTCATGTATCAAAAAGATGATGCTATGCAAATTAAATCAGAGGATTTGGGAGAGTGCTGCTTGGTTATTTGTCCCTCTATTTCTTTTTCAAGCACTGATGCACACAGAATGAACCAGTATCCCCAGTGCCTTTAGTCCCACTGTTATTTTTCCCTATCTCTACAAAGCAATTAACCATTCGGCAGTATTCAGTACAAAACAGGATGCACCTGAGAGAGAAGTCATATTCTGTGATTAAAGTCTTTCAGATATGCTAACTGAAAATACTTTGAGCATGCAATGTTGCCTTTTCACCTCCTTCTAGCAAGAGCTTAGTCAAAGAGTGTGACATTTGCAAGTTTCCTTGTTACCTATATAGTCCTCCTCAGATGATGAAGGAAGAGAAGCCCTTTTTTCTCCCATGAATATAAGCCAAATTTCCTTATTTTAGTGAAAAATATCAAGTGAGCCTTAGCACAGGATTTGTTAGAAAATCAAAAGTTATCAAGACTGAATTCTTGTATTTCAATAGCTAATAAAAATTCACCTTCAGTACTTTACCAACAATGATACAGCTTTTGCCACTTAAACTGCAGGGCCTTCATTTGGTCCTGAGCTTTTGGATGTGACTGCATGTCCCAGCTGAATCTTGACCCTGTGTCAGGGCAGAAACACAGCCTTATTTCTATGATGAAGATAACCAAAGACATAATTGAGAAGGATGCTGCAATATACATCAGCCAAATCTTTGAAATAGACTGGGAAACCAGGATCCTCGGCATGTCACAGTCACATTTGTCAGAATGTTAGCGCAGCTTGACAGGGAAATAAAACAAAGTACTCTGTCAAGATTTTTAGTTTTAACAATAATTAAACTTTCCCAATGTATATACTCTAGAGTAGAGCAAATTTAAATAAGTGACAATTAATGCTTTTCTTGGATACCTTTGAAGGTCTTTAACCATATCTAAGAGCTGTCAGCCATATACTCATCTGCTGACAAAATTTCTGCAGAAATGCCTGTGGTCTTCACTGACCACACTTTGCATCATGTGCATTTGTTCTTACCCACCAGATTGAAGAGAAGGACAAGCAAGGGACAGGGCTCACTATATCTCAAAGCAAAAGGACCATGGCCACTATTTGGAAGAAAAAAATGTGCCCAGACACTGACGAGGGGACAAAAAACTCCTCCGTTTTGTAAAAAAAAGAGTGCACAGAATCTTTCCTAGCTTCTAGTTCCACATAAACACTGAAAAAAGCCTCAGAAGTGCTTAGGAAAATAATGATCTGCAGATTCCAGCTCAATTAAATCCTTTCATTTACAGCTGTGCAACTCAGTATGACCCAGATACCCCAAATCCTAGCACATACTTGAAAAGGAGACTGGGGCAAAAAGCAGGACATGAGGCAATGGCTATGCCTGGAAAACAAGATGCTTCCTCACATCTCCTATTTAACATCTCTGTCACAAGTGGCATCCCATTCATTCTGCTCTACCTTTTCTCATTGTGCTTCTATATAACTTCCAAATCCCTCCCTCTCTTCTGTACTCTCCATTTATTTTTAACTTCGTGTTCCCCTACTATGCCTCTAATGCTCTGCTGATGTCCCTCTCTCATTTGTAAACGTAAGTTTATTTGTCTTTTGTCTCTTTTTAAAAATTACTTTTTAAAAATTATTGTAGTTGAGTTTATATGACACCCATTGCTTTACCTAAATTACATTCAAGACAAAGATGGTAAAGATTTTTATTTTATTGTGGGCTTTTTTGTTGTGGGGTTTGGGATTTTCTTTGCTTGTAACTTTTGCTTTTCTTAACAACTTATGCATCTAGAGTCAAATCAAGTTCTTAGCCCTTTCATTTATGGATTTAACCTAAGAGACCCTGCACATCAGTTGGGTTCAATGTTTCTAAATGTATCATTAAAATGAGACAGCATTTACAAAAGCCTGAATCCCCTCACCTGCCTCATGCATTCATCAGAGATAAGGATTAGGCAAACTTCATAGTTCACTTCCAAATAAAAGGACCCTATGATTTCATTACTACGTTCACATACATTTTATGAAGAAAATCTGTTTTTCTGAATAGTGGTTTAATTTTGCTTCCCAAAGGAGTATAGGGATCCACACCAAGACTATTTTGGGAAACTTCATAGACATAGTTTGCTCTCTAGATTTACCAAAAAAAAAAAAAAAAAAAAAAAATCAGTCATTTCAATCTGAAAACAATGAACAATTGTCCTAAACAGCCCAGACAGTGGATGTATTTTAGGAAAGCCTTACTTAAGTTATCCCTGAAAAAGCAATAGTAACCTTACTTTGCCTGTTTGGCTTCATCAAATTTGTAAGCAACTGACATATGCATATGCAGCTTAGAAACACTGAGTTTGGAAAAGATCTCCAAGATCATCGAGTCCAACCACCACCACATTTACAGAGCTCCATTTAAAGACAAAAATTGTATATTCGTATAACTTTTGTTAGAAGAATTTCTGTTGTAAGAAATTCTGTATTCTGTCACAATAAAAGCTGAAATTTCTCTAATGATATTCAGCTCACGCTCACATTTCTCACGTTTCCTGGCTTTTGGCCTTGTAAAGAAAATGTATTAACAAATTCCAGCATTGCAACAAAATGTACTATTTGGAAAAGCACTGTATTTTGCTTGCTTTGACAATCTGTCAGGATAGGATTAGTGTTAATTCCTATACTCATGAGACCTTTATTTCTTCTCTTTTACATAACCAGGCACAAGTAATCCTGACTCCTTGGCAACTTAAATAATCAAGAAGAGTAATTCTTAATTTTAAAAAATTCCAATATTTGAAGCAAAAAAAATTGTCTCTAGATTTTTTTCAGTGTTTTAGCACAGGAGTATGAAAACTTAAATATGCTTGAAAGAATACACACAAGGACAAAAATAACTGCATCAGGTAAACCAGTTGCCAGGAGAGAAAATGCTGATCTTATTTTGGTAAAAACTAAGGGCAATGATAGCATATTAAAAGACTAACAATGGAGAATGGCAGGCCCACTACTCACAGAGACATGCTTTTGACCTCATTATCTTAATTTCACTTCATGCCCACTGCTACGCAAATATTCCCATATCCATCCTAGAGATACAGAAATGATTTCTAGAGGATGCTGCAACCACATTAAGGTTACACTCACTGTATATCTTATCAAAGGGGCCACATTAGCCACACGATGCCAGGTCTTCCAGTACTTTTCATTTCATTCAACAATGTGAGAAGATGACATATTTATCTATTTATTTTCAAGATACTATATGAAATTGTAAATTAATGCTTTAAAAAACATCAAAATTTTGCAGAGAGGTTACAGCACAGGGAGCATTTAATTACATATATTCAATTAATATTTAATTACACAATCAATTATATTGACAAATACGAAAAAAGGGGACCTAAAGAAGTGTTTCAGAGCAATTTTTTAATTGACTTGTATGCCTGCATACAGCTCAATCTTTATAGTGGTCATTTTCATTCATTGTTAAAAGAACATAAATTTGTTCCTTAAACTAGTGAAAAAAAACATAGCTTTGGCAGTAGGTACAGCTTATAATGGAAAGTAAGACTATCCTGCACAATAAATCTGGAACAGTGCTTCAAACTATAATGAAATATCAATCTTAATGCAGGAATGCAATATTTCTTTCACTTATTGTTATAAGGTTCCTACAGGGAAAAAAAAAACATTATCTTTGAAACTCATTTTGCTGTATTTTCAATGCATTTTACTCATCAAAAGTGTTACTATACAAAGAAAGAAAAAACAAAATGATGCATCTAACAGAGATCAGTCTAAAGAAATTTTAAAATTGCAGACCTCCAATCATGCTTTTCTTGACAGATTCAAGTCCATGGTAGCCTAAAACCTCATGACAGCTCTCTCTTCAGAAGCACCAAAGATGTTATCATGTTTTGTTTAACAATCACCCTTTATAATCACCTGGGAGCCCCTGAAACACAAATATGCTTAGCCACCATTTCTTCTCCCCAGTTTGTTCCAGTTGCACCAATTGCTAAGAAGCACTGCAAAGCAACTTCCTTTTCTACCAGCATAATCTCATTCGTGGTCCAAAAGGAAGCTGATTTACTCCTATCAAGCACTTTTCAAATGAACTCACTTACATAATACAGCCATTACTAACAGTTATACAGCTCAACTACTTGCTCCTATGACCAGCAACGAGGACTTCTAAGTTTACTTCCTCTCCATCACACCTTGTTTTCTTGAATAGTCAACTGAAAACACTGAGGAACACGGAATTAATTTCTTGTCCTAAATACACCTCTAAGCATCTCAAGGAGTATTAAAAAGCAAATGAAAAAAAGAACAGCAGTAAGTCGTACTACAATAGCTCATTTGAAAAATACCATGATATTTTACTGTAGGTGCAATTTCAAAATCCTCGGCAAAGAAACAACCATGAACAAATAAAGCTGGTTTTATTCAAGAATAATGAGTGTTTCTGATAACTGTAATATTCTGTGTGCAAAATCTTCCTTCCTTCTGGAAATGAGTATTAAAAATATTACAAGAATTACCATCACTCACCTCTCCTGTCATTTCTGCCTGCATTTGTGGATTTGTCAGAAGGGCAAGGGCAACGTCCTTCACATTTCACTGAAATTTGTTTTCCTGAGACACAGGCTTGATAGTCTAATTTGCACTGTAAGGAGACAGAATGACTATCATTAATATAAACATATCTTATTAAAAAAAAATGTAGTTCTAAGAAATTTGAAGCAATCTTTCGTGAAATGCTTAAATCTTTGCATATAGGTACAAAGAAAAGTCTTCTGCAGTATATGCTACTTTAGCAAAAAAATCAGAATAAAGAAAGGTACAAAGTTTTTGGTTCCTAACCTGGCTACAATTCCAGACTCAATTAAGCATGAATGCACTTGTGGTGTGAGACTGGTTTGAATATCCATGCTAAATGGAAGTAGACTGCATTGGATTTATCTGTATTCTATGAACAAATAAACACAGCAACATTCATTATCAATAGGAAGTAATAAACAGTCATTTTTTATAGAATTTATACTGAATTTCTATCTTTAAGATGACAGTATTCTGGCAAAAAAGCATTAATGAATAAAAGCAAAAGCCATGCCTAATGTAATCCTGCATAGTGACTACTTTTCCTGATACAGAAACAGATTAATTTCTGAGGTTCTGACCTGTGTACTTACAGCTCCAATCCAGAAACCACATAGCAGTTAACTATATCTGCGAAACAAAATTGTTTTTCAAGCATATAAAAATAATGTGGTTAAAAAACCACACACACAGAAAATAATATCACTGTAAACACTGTCATTCTTACTGAAAAGCAGAACTTTTCTTCCAGTACAATAGTTTACATAGAGAACTTTCTCTTGGATGTTTTGTCAATGTATTATCAGGAAAAATAAACAAAAAATCAAGGGAGGAGAAGCATCTACAAAGAACTTTTTCAAAAAGAGAAAGAAGAAAGAGTGTTACGGGGAACACTTCATATTTGAAAAAAAGATGCCAAATGTCTCATTAAATAGGTAAAGGACACAGAAGCATATGAGTCAGAAAACCAGTTGAAGTAACAAATAAAAATATTAAGTGTTTTCTATGTATCACAACACTTCAGAACAATCTCACCAGAATTTGTCTCTTATCCCTCAAGTCATATTTTGTTGGGCTACATAACTTCACTGTAATGCAGTTCCATTATATGATTCTCAGGATTTCCAGAGAATGCTAAAGTCAAAGTTATTCTCTGACCTAAAAATATGCAAGGGGTGAGAGCACTGTAGCTATGTAAGAATCAAAGAGCCTCCTGAAAGACTGCACTTGAGGTTTCCACTAGTATGCAGATGAGAGTACTGTGAATTTACAGAACTTTATCAACTTTTTAAGCAGACTTCTATTCTGGTTACACTCTCATGCAGCTCTATATCTTGCATAACGTGAAGTGCATCATTGTATCAAAACTGTACACTTTTGCACCAATGCCTGTACTAAAAAGACAGAAATTAATACTTTAAATTTTGTGTACTTAAATAAAGTCATCATTGTACTTCACTTTTGAATGTGTCACCTTTTGCCAAAAAGGCATGGTTAAAGGAAAATGAAACTAATAGAACCTTTTAATTCTCCCAAGAAAACCCCAACATAACTGAAAGCTATACAGCACTAATATCCCATCCCATAAAGAACTAAAAAATGGACACAAAGCAAACACCTGCCCATGCTGATTTTGAAACAACTGAATACTTTTTCTATCTCAATTATCCTGGCTGTAAAGGAGAGTGCTTGCATTTACTATGATGCCCACCAGCCCTCTCTCCAGAGAGTACATTACTTACTTCACATTTTAATGCTCAAACCAATATCTGGAGTTTGTGGAATGGATTATATTGCTCAAATTTAATACTTTTCTTGGTTAAAAAGAGATGCCTTTCTTTTTTAAGATCTGAGAGCTTTGATTATTCAAACTTAGTAGTTTAAGGATGCAAACCTACAGACAGTTGTGCTTTAGGCTTTGATTACTCTAGTTGGTGACACCACCAGTTAATATTTGACACACAAACGCATTTCAGGTTTGATTTACTGAGAAACAGAGTATGAAGGGTGAAGAAAAAGAAAGCTAGAATCATGAGTTCCAAGTTTAGTCTTTTTGATTTATTTTTCTTTGAAGCTGTCTACTCAGTCCTATCTGCAAATAACACTATCCTTTTAAATGCTAAAAAAAACTTAATGCTCAACACCTGGCACAGGCAGAGATACATGAAATACTGAGTGCAAGGTCAGCACACAACACTTCCAAATCAGTACTCCCATTCCCAGGTATGATAAAACTTTACTCTCGTTGAACTCACTTTAAGAACAGGCAGGCAGCAGAGATATATTCATTTTTTTCAGACACAAAGTGACATCATGGTGCTTGCATAACCTGGTAATGAATCAAGGCAGTTCTGACAATTTCCTATTAGCAGCTAACGACACCAGGAACAGAACTCTGGTTCAAACCTCTTGACATCATTCCACAAATTAACAGTGCACTAGGATACTGTAAAGATAGCTCAATTAAATAAAGGTGGTTCAAAATTCCTTCAGTCTTAAACTGGTAGAAGAGCAAGCAACATACCTGAAAAACTGCACAGAAAAAGAAATCACTGACATGCATGCTATGAGGACATAATGAGAAATAGTGGTCAAAAAGGAGAGGTGGTGTGAGGGGATTCATGCCAGGGTAGTGCTGAAAGAGTTGCCTGATTTCCTAACCAGATCTCTCTCCACGAGCTTCCAATGCTCTTGGGAAACTGGAGAATTAACAGGAAGCTGGCAAATGCTGACCCAGTCCCACTTCCGTGCCTGGTAAATTTATGGAGAAGATTATTCTGGGAGTTACAGGAAGACATGAAGGCAGTCATTGGCCACAGCCAGGACAGCTTAATAAGGATTAAGTCCAACTTGACAATTTCCTTTTACAATAAAGTTACCCACCTAGCTTTTTGGATTTCAGTAATGCTTTCAATACTGTCTCTCACAGGGCCCTTCTGAATAAATTGTCCAGCAGACAGCAGGATAAACCCAGCATGCCATGGGTGAGCACCTGTGCACAAAGCACTGTGGGGTACATCAGGCTAGTGAGCAGCTACTACTGGGGTTCCACACAGCTCCACTGCAGGGCCAGTGCTCTTCAAGGTCCTCATAAACAACTTGGGTGCAGGACTCAAAAGCATATGAAGTAAGTTTGGCCAATGATATTCAATTGAGAGGAGCTGTTGACCTTCAAGGCAGAGAGGTCCTGCAGAGAAACCTGGACAAGGAATACCAACTGTATGAATATCAACAAAGAAAAGTACCAGATTCTGCACCTAGAATGGAGGTGGGGGGGAAGGCAACCCTGGATGTGCAGATGAACTGGGGAATGAAATGCTGGAAAGCAGTGCCATGGAAAGGAAACTGGGTTCTGGCTGATGGCAAGTTAAATTTGAATCATTGTGCCCTGGCAGCCAGGAGGGCCAAGCGTGCCTTGGCAGGCATCAGGCACAGCATCACAGCTGGGAAGGGAGGGATTGTCCTGCTCTGCTCTGCTCTGGGGCAGCCTCACCTCAAGTCCTGGGGGCAGTTCTGGGTGCCACAACAAATAAAAAGACATTACGTTTCTAGAGAGCTCTCAAAGGAGAGTCACAAAGACGGTGAAGGGCCTTGAGGGGACATATGAGGAGCAGCTGAGATCACTTGGTCTGTTCAGCCTGGAGGAGACTGAAGGGAGACCTCATTGCAGTTACAACTTCCTCATGAGGGAAAAAGGATGGGCAGGCAGGCACTGTTCTCTCCTCTGTGGTGACCAGTGACAGGACTCAAGGGAATGGTCTGTGTTGTGTTAGAAAAGGTTTAGGTTGGATATTAGGACAAGGTTCTTCACCCAAAGGCCAGTTGGGCACTGGAACAGGCTCCCCAGAGAAGTGATCACAGCACCAAGCCTGACAGAGTTCAAGAAGGCTCTCAGGAACATAGTGTGACTCTTGGGAATGTCTTTTGCAGGCCAGGAATTCGACATGAGATTCTTGTGGGTCCCTTCCAACTCTATCTATTCTATGATACTAGAGTGTTGGAAGATGAGCTAAAGGATATCCTATTAAACATGGAAGGTTTTAGAAGACAGAAATATAATAAAAATATTCATAATATTAAAATAGGCAAACAGAAAATTGCTATGCTACGTAGACAAAATAATCAAGATATTAACAACAAACCGGAGCAACTGGCTAGACATTCATTCTAATGGAAAAACAAAAGTCTAGTGATCATTAAGAACAATTGAACAGTGTTTAAAAACATTATACCAGGATATATAAATGCTAGTGCAACCTAAAAAACATGTAAGATAATTTCACATAGTCCTGGCAACACTGCACAGCTTGTGACAAGGTTTCAAATAAGACAGGAATTAAATGAAAAAGGAGTAACAGGAATAAGAAACCTAGAAAACAGTTGCCAAAAAGAGGCTGAAGGACTGGGTCTTAAGAAAAGATGATTCACATAACAGCTGTCAAATAGGCAAAAGACATCTGAAAGGTACCTGAAAAGAATACCACGATCAATGTTACGAGAAGTAATTGTCTAAAATTGCTGCAGAGAAGTAATAAGTTAGATACTAGGCAGATTTTTTAAGAAGGGTAGTGACATCTTAAATCACTGGAGAAGCTTTTCGAATCTGAATAATTGTCTTTACAACCAGGCTTAGATAAATCTATCAGGAATTACACCTGCTAGCTTATCTTGCTTTGAGAATATGGGTGGATCAGATGGCATCAAGCTTATTCAGTTGGGAAGTACAGTACAGACCCACTCCAGGAATGAACCAGTGTCAAGAGATTATTGCTTGCATAAATCTTGTTCTTTTACTGAAGACTTTGAAAGATGTGTAATGAATGAACTAGGGAGATGGCATGAAAGGAATGAAAAGTAATGCTCGTATGGGTTTACTGATCTTAGATAATTTCAGCAAAGTTCTGTTTGGTACTGAGTGTATTTGTGCTCTCCTGAGCTCTTGAAAACCTGACATATGATTTGGGATCATGGTAGATATTTTTAGATAAACTAAAACAAAAAATAGTTGAATATATAAATGCTTTGCAATGTGAAATACGAACAAAAAATCCTTGAATTGGATAGTCGCATCCCACATATAATTTATTTGCTTTCATCTACAGAACAATCATCTACCTGTAAAAAGACATATCACACTGAGGGACAATGTGTGAGACAGCTGTAAATTAGTTGCTATTTGCAGACTTCTCAAAATGTACAGGGAATAAAGACATATTAAAGTAGATGAGAAATTTAGTTTAACTGTCTGGCTACCATATAATAAAAGACGTAAGAGTGTACCGACAACAATTTCCTGATTAGATAAAAGGGAGGTCCATTCTGTGTGTTACATGAATGAAGAGCCTCCTGGAAGAAAGCAACAGAATTAGGATTGCATTATAAGTCTACACAAAAAGAAAGAAAAAGTCCTTGTATAGCATTGACTTTGGCATTTCCTATCAATCTGCTTTTTCTCATAGACTTAATTCTGCTCTTTTTGAGAATGCTACAACCTCAGTGCAAGATAATGTCTTCCCACAACAGTACTGTCTTGCAAGGAATATCTAGTGGCTTTTAAACAAAACTAACTCAAACTTAGTAATGAGGACACCCGTGACTTCTCTGGCAAATAAAAAACAGGAGCCCTGAGGTACAACCTACAGACACCCCCCTCCAAACCCTCTTTCCCATCTATATACAGCCTGGGCAGCTGGAAAGCAGATCTGGTACACCCCTACAACACACAAGCAGAAATTAGCTGACAGGATATTCATCTAGATGTCCAGTGAATGCTGTGCCGATTATGTGCTTCAAGCCCTTCACACTGAAAGACTGAAGTCTGGCCAGATATATCAACATACCCTTTTCTAAACAGAAGCATATCGTAATATTGGCCAAAGTGTGAATTCAGTGTTAGGAATCTTTCAGATATTTTCATCTGCTGAGGTACCGATACTTACAGAAATGCTTTCTAGAACACCATAATACTGAGCATTTAGTAAATTACTTTTTATACAAAGGTGGTTCCTGCCACAAACATAGGGGGGCAGGGAGGGTAGAGTGAATGTTGATCAGGTGTGTTCCAGGTCCAGTTCAACACAGACCACTACCTGATACAGAACATGGAAGAGAAGTAAAGGACTGCTTCATGCAATCACTTTAGGCTGGCTTAAAACGAAGGTGAAAATATGGCCAAAGTTAGTGATGTGGTAAACCTAATTTTGAAAATTTTATGTAATTTTGAATTTCTTTACAAAAAGCAGCCAAGAAGGCACAGCATTTCAAGCCAAATGCAGCAAGGCATAATGCCAAGAGACCATATTTACAACTAACTCAAGCTTAAGAAAGGAAAAATTAATGTGCAAATCTATCCATGAAGCATCAGTCAGATCTACAGATGCTTTTTTATCTCATCAGTAACCTGCTAAGCATGTGTATTACTCACCTAAAAAATAGGAGTCTAGATAAAAAGCTTTTCAGCAAACAAGTACTACTATTTAAAATGAAAACAATTGTTGAATATATTAACCATAAAGACACACAACTAGAATTTTGGTCAGAGAAAAACAGGAAATGTGTCTATTGAACCAAGACTCCGAGCAAAGAAAATCTTTTGTGCTTGAAAGACAACTGATGATACATTGTTTATGAAGCTATGAATTAGAGAATGCTATTTTCATGACAAAATGAAAACCTAAATGCAGAGTTTTCTTCCCATCCACCTTTAACAGCTCTTGTCTGTTTTCTTCAGTGCTCTGCAGTGAAATAGTATAAAATAAAAAACTTGAAAACATTGAAATCAGGTCAACTAGATATTCAATCTTTCTCGGACATCCTAGAACACATACTAAGTCACAGAATCATGCTGATAGAGCCTAATGGGATTATTTAAATTAGGCGCCTGCTTATGTTTGCTTTCCTACTTAGAGGCTCTTAGAGACACATGATGCATAGGAGATTCTGAAAATCCTTTGAAGAACTTATCTGCTTTTAAAATCAGCTGTCTGAATTTTTAGACACCTACTCAGTTTGGAAAATACATACCTTACTATCTTATTCTGTACATATCACAAACAGGCTAAGTAATATTTTATACCATCAAGTAAGAACACAAAACTTAGTTAATGGTAAATCTCTACCTGATATACACTATTTCTAGTAAATTAAGAATAATTAATAATAATGCTTTTAGTATCTGTGTAAAAAATGTAATATATTTCCTCACATCCAAATTAATATTTCAATATTCCTTGAATACAATAAATTGTGTAAAAAGATATCTCAAATAAAATTATTGTGTTTTTTTTAATTTATTCACTAAAGGGGTAAAAAAATATAACTGTATTACACATTATATCGTGCTCTTGACTTATTCCAAAAATAGAAACATTGATGCAATCTGAAAATTTACTAAAAGCTCCTTGTAAGCATACTTAATACACACACATAAAAAACCTCTTTCTGACATATACAAGCATATACTTAAGTTCATAAATTCTGGCTCTTATTCAGAGCTCTTGTCTGTATAGTCCAAACCTCAGCACTTCATCAGGTTCCTTGTTTCAAACTTCTCCATCATATTTATCCCACCCAAGCTAGAGAAGCTCAGAATGTGACTCAACACTGTGTGTATGCGAGATCCTTGGCATACCCCACTGCTGGCATTCAGTATTTTGCAATTTGGATAAATTTTCTTGTGAGACTGAGAAATAAATATAGCTTAGATAAAACTAACTTTACATTTTAAAGTTCCCACTACAAATTTGAAACTGAATTAACATTCAAAGAAAAATTTTAAAGGTGAAAAAACCCATTTCATTCTCCTACACAACCATCTTAAAAATAGCTGACTATATTGGTTCAAAAATCATCTAGTAAAGCTCTTCACTGATTTTCATCTGGCATGCAAATATCTGAAAAATGGCAATAGTAAAACAGAAGTAATGGCAAAGCTGTAAGACCTTATAACAAGACACAAATGGCTTCTAAAACTATGAAATTTTTTTGGTAAAACGATTTGCTTATTCCTATTTAACATGCATTATCACTATATTTTTAATGTGATATGACTTCCTAAGCCATGCTGGCTGATTGCATTGCTAATTAAACAAGTGCAATTTATCCAATTATATCTAAGTTGAAATATTTATAAAGTTGTGTCTGAGCTAAAATAGCATCTAAAGGGCATGCTCATTTCAATTACAGGAAAAATAATAAAAGTACTAAAAGCAATGTGCTCAGACCTAGACAGTCCATAATGGGTTATCCCATAAAAGTTTCAAAGACTTTTAAACTATTCTTTGACAACTGTAGTAAAAAAGGTGGGGGGAAAAAAGAAAAAAAAAAAAAAAGGGAGAAAGAAAGAAAAGGAAAAATAAATTCTATATAGTTAGATACAAATAAGTGAAACACCTAGGCACTTTCAGTTTTCTTATCAGTGTATTGCCTGTATCAGCTCTCTGCTTTTTTGCTCACCTAAAAAATGCATGCTAACATTCATTTGAACTCCAAGTGGTAGATTTAATTTATTAAACAGTCCAAAATACAAGGCCCCATGTGCTATCAGTGACAAAAATACTTATGAAATTCCACATTCATACTAGTTTTCACCCTGTCAGGACAGAAACATGGTGTTGGACAAGTGGGAATTAACATTCCAAAGCATTACTGTTTTTCACTAGATTACATATCTCTTCTTGAGCTTAAAGAGATATGTCTTGTGTAGAGGCACACTGTGAGAACTCTCTCTGTGAGAACACAGAGAACTGTGCCTAAGTCTTTTCCCTTGTGCTGTTAGTACTTTATTTCTAAAACAGGCAAAAATTTTCCTTGTTCTGTGATAAATCCCTATGGATTAAAACCAGGACAACAAAAAGCCAAGTTTTCATATGTTATGTTTTGAATGAAGAGCCAGAGTGACAAATTTTGCTACATCAGTGCTTATTTTTTCTTTTCCAATAAGTTCATGGTGGCCTAAGATGTTACTTTTTTTTTCTGTTGTTGACACATTGCTATGATAGAGAGGACCTACCTCTGATCGTCAGTTATATGTCTGAATTTGTTTTCAATTAAATATCCATGTAGGAATTGGCTCAAATTTATAATATTTCACTGTGAGCTTGCAGGAACTACAAATTTTAAAAAACAAAAACAAAAATGTGGGACTTGGAAGATGATTCTTTATTTTACAAATATTTTTCCTCATTGGAAACTGACAAAAAAAAATTAAGTTTCTCATTTTCTCCAGGCCAACATGACTAGTTTATAGCACTATAGCATTGCTGGTCTAAATCTCCGTTATGGTGTCTGAAACCTAAATTTCACAGTATTTCAGCTTCTTTCTAAATGCAAACGTTACTAAATCTAATTACATGTTTTAAATTTTTAAATTTGAATAATTAAGTTTTCCAGTATTTTTCCCTTTATTTGCAGTTCTGTAGCTAATTGCTACAGAACGCTTTCATTGGGCCAAGATCTGAGCCAGTTCTCATTTGCCATTTGCTTGTTTCCATGTCAACTTCTTTAACCCCATTCTTCTTACAGATTGTTGCTATAAACTGTCAAAATCCCTTCCCCTAGGTTGACGTTATTTCGTTTCATGTCATCTTTAACCATTCTCTCTCCCTATTAAAAGCTTCTTTTCCATTTTTTAGAAATAAATGCCTAAAGAGCTGCCTCCCAAGAACATAAAAATCTTTAAAACCCACCTATCTAGTGAATTATTACCATCCTTCTACTCCACTGAAAACATGTTTTAATGAGCTTTCACTTGGTAAATCTGAGGCTGTTGTGTCTCCCGATCTCCTTCTTGCAACTGACACAGCTCATCTCTAGTTTCCACACTATTTTCTCAGTGCCTTAATGTTTCAATCAACTATAAAACATAAGAACATTATGAATTGTCTCAACACTCAGACCCATCTCTCTGTTGGTTTCTTTAGAGAACTGGTTTCTGATCCACAAGGTTAACTGTGCAAGTTCTGTGTTCAGCTCCTGTGCATTTCTGCCTACATATGATGTGGACACATTTTTCTGGAAAATAATTGCTGTGAGCTATTTTAGTTGTAATTCTAGTTACAATATTTCTGATACTACTTTCAAAATAATAACTTCTGATGGTTAAACTTCTCAGAGAAAGACTGTTCTCCACATAAGTAGGTATGTCTCTAATGCAATCTAAAGTTTAAGAAATCTGAATATTTAACTATCAGAAATGTGACTCCTCTTGTTTTACTAGCTGTCCCATTTGACAGTTAACACACAAATTTACAATTTTGTATCCGTATCCTACTGCTGTGACAGGAGACTTCTTTAATAAACACTGACAGTTCTTTCACTTACCTTTTATTAATTTTTCCTTAGAGCCTAGATACTTTCTATTCTAGAAAAAACATGAAACTACTTTTAAAAAATCACACACAGAATCACAGTATGACTCCATGTTTGAGGGTTGGGAGGAACCTTGGAGATCATCTAGTTCAGACTCTCCAGCCATGGGCAAATAAATCTGCTTTTCTCAAAGCCCCTTCCAAGTTGGCCTTGAACACTTTCAGGGATGGGGCATCTACAACGTCTCTGGGCAACTTGTGCTAGTAACCCATCACCTATATAGTAAAGAATTTCCTCCTAATATATAAACTAAATCTACTCATGGTCTGTTTAAAACCGTTCTCCCTTATCCTATCACTTGCAGAAAGTCTCCCTCCAGCTGCCTTGTATGTCCCCCTTCTTGGCTCCTCTATCACTTGGAGACTGAATTTCTCATCAATACATTCCAGGAACCCCCTGGAATGCTTATACCCTCCAAGAGGGCAGCTGAAGTCCCCCATGAGGACCAGAGCTTGTGAAACTGAGGCTGCTCCTATCGGCCTATAGAAGCCCTCATTCACTTGGTTTTTCCTGATGGGGTGGCCTGTAGCAGGCCCCCACTTTAATGTCACCTGTCACTGTCTCCCTTTAATCCTGACCCTTAAGCTCTTGGTCAGCATCTCATCCACTCTGAGGTAGACCTCCATTTAAAGCAATTACATAGATGAAGCCTTTGGAAAATATTTTCCAGTCCATGAAGTCACATTTTTTTTGTTTTTATTGAAGGAAACTTTATCAAGGTTTAGGTATCTCTTAATGCAAATTCAATATATAATTTTATCTTAAAACAAACATGATATTCTGGAAATGAAAAATGGAATCAAATTCGATTCTTGCTTGCATAAATACATCATCCTAGTCTAAGAAATACTGAATTGCTCAAAAATTCAAAATAACAAAGTTTCTGTAAAGCATTTTGCTATCTAAGATATTGTCTTCTTTCCCTACAACTTTAGCAGCTATTTATTTCGAACGCAGTAGATAAAGAGGAGATCAGGTATGTATAATTTTATGTAATTTGGAATTTTAGTACCACAGCCAATTTGATAATCTGGATTAAATAAAGTTACTTACCCTTATGATATTTCTCTGCCTTTCAGGCCTTGCTGGTAAAACCCATCCATGTCTGATTTTCCAGCTTTGGCCATTCTCATACAATTAACAACCAGTTTCTACTACTTCTGTAAAAACCTGAAGTATAATCCAGGATTAATTAAGCACGATGCATTTTACTTTTGTCACTGTCTGTTCATCAGTCTCATTTAAGAAAGGTTTGTTTCAGGGTTTTCTTTCTTTGTGGGTTTTCTTAAGGGGTGAGAATGCGGCAGAAAAAGGACTGGCAGTGGCTTCCGTTGAGGTTGGTTTTCCCCCCACCCCATTTACCAACAGTTTTTTTCTATTTATCATTATATCTCAGCCACAAATTCATAGTAACAGAAAAACCCAGATTTGGTCTGCAGAAGGTTTTAAATTTTTCCACTAAGAATGGAGTGATTTGGGGTGTTGCTTGGGCTAGAGACACAAATCTTAATTTTGAGATGTCCCTTTTGACAAATTCTACTTTTAGTAGAAAAACAAATCAGTGCAGGTAGAGCACCTGGAAGAAGCTGATTCTTCCAGCTGCAAAGGTGTAAGATCTGTATGCTGTCAAACAATTTATTTCAGAGAGATTACATTATTTTATTACTAAATGTGGCAGGCAACGATTTAACCTTATTATTTTTGGCTGCAATTCAACTGACAGTTAAGTCTGCAGTAGATTGCTTAGTAACAAGGCAGATAAAAATGGAAAGGCATAGTGGATTAGCCCAATTTAGGAAGTAAGGCTGACATACATTGATTCAGGCTTGTGAAAAATACTTTCATTTACTATTACAAAACATCTATTTTTTAATAGCAAGTCTATTTCTAGCAATCTCTCCTGAATCTCTCCTTTCAACAGCTCAGGCATGTGACCTGAAAGCTTACAATACACTAATTAATACATTTAAATCAATTTAATTTTTATAAAATTACAATCCTTAAAATAACAACAAAGATTAAAAATGCCAATATGTATTTTTTATGTTTCTTCCCAAGCACACTGCTAAGAGATGCAGATTATTGAATTAAAATTTTTAAAATTCCTGAAATGAATAAAGATAGCAATGATTTTAAAAAGAAAAATGTTAAACATGGGATGCCCTGAAAATAAAAATCTATTTCAGATACATACAAAAAGATAAACAAAACTTGGAGTATTAAATTCAGTCCTTCACACAGTGCAATTTTATCCCCAACTCTTTCAAGCCTCCTCAGAGAAAGGAATTGTAATTTGGCAGACTGAAGAAAGTATTTGAATATTAAAAATATCTAAATCGACATACCTGTCTATCTGTGGAGTCTTTCAAGATTTTTATCCTCTTTCTTGACTATTTTTCTATACAGTTTGCATCTTAATCTGAGAAGCTAGTTTAGACCCACTACTTTTGAAAAATGTAATTTTTATTGCTATTTACACATACAGGGTTGTCATCAATAACATGAAGCTTTCATAGGTAGGAGAGAATATATATCATAAAAAATTCACTATCAATATGAAGTCATCTTGAGAAAATTGTTGCTAACGATAGAATTGCCTAAGTGATTCTGGCATAAAAATGTGGGGCAATAGGCATAATTTAAAGATTAAGTTATTTCTGCTGTCTTTTCAAATACTGCAAGCACTGTTCATTCATCTTATTTAAGGTTAGATTTTGTTGAAGTGGGACTAACTGTCAACTGCATTCAACCTAAGAGAGAAAACTTCAGCCTATAATTTGGTATTATACCAAATACCAGAGCTGAAATCAAAATATGCAAAATCCACTCAAAAAAAGATTCATCTGCATGGCCATATTTTTTCTCCCCTTGGCCATTTTTCTGAAAGTCCAGTTACAATATAGTGCAATATGGGAGAATTATTCCAACAGAAGCATCAAGCCTGAGCATCACCATCTCATCCCAGTTACACCAGCTCTACAGTGCATGCTGCACAGCAGTGAGCTGCCTCTCTGGGTGAAAGAATAGCAGCAGCTGGGATGCTGCTTCAAAACAACCCATCTGAGCTGCACTTCACGCCCTTTTATTTCCCTATTAATCCCAGGAAAGATGAAGTTACAAATAGGCTGTGTTATTCACGGAGAAAGTCAAGTATATAGGGGTACTAAGGCCTTATGAGACAGCACTGCTTGAGAATTGTTAGTGTAAAAATGCATAGCGCACTTTCAAGTGCCAAAGTTTAGCGAAATGCAGAAGTAAAAACAGACGAAGTGTAGAACCCATGCCATATTATTTAAAGGCCATTAAGTAAAAATTGTACCACCACCATGCCAAGGAAACAGCAGGATGTTTTTATACTGAATTTCTTCTCGCACAATGATTCATGTTCACTTTGATTACTCAACATTTGAGCATGTAACATTTTTGTTTCAACATTCTTGTAATGCCAGTAACAAATATCTTACGCCTGCTACTTTTCTTTTACACTGACTTCATGAGACTAATTGTGAGCTGAGAAAACAGTAAACCTAACCTGGACTGCAAAATTGAGCAGGAAACAAAATATACTTACCTGACTCTGGAAAAGCTCAATTTAGGAGATAATTTTTCTTTCTAGATTGTCCACCTACATCTTTTTATCCACCTATCATCTTTTTTTGCTTGTTTACTTCCTAAAGCAAAAAACATGTATGAAATAGCTAGTTTTATAACTTAATTCATGCATTTCATGGGCTTGTCCTGAAAAGCAAGGATATACTCCCAAATGTCAACTGCCTGGCTGTGTTCTACAATACTATTTGATGAGTTATTTTCAGAAAATGTATTATACAATTTTCCAGAGTTATTGATGAATGCTTTCTAAATACAAGAAAAGTGCTGTATTAACTCCTACTGGAGCTTGATGACACAATGAAACAAAGTTTGCCTGGAGTACAGGAACACAAATATTTGTCTTTAGTCAATTTTTAAAAACATTGCTCTTGAAACAACCTGGCAAGGGCCTCTGTTTTGATGCAACTGTCAGCAAAGAATATGAAAGCCTCACATCACTGAAAAGAAATAAAAATAAATATTTCTAGGATAATATAGATATTTCTGTGGCAATAAACATCTTTAGCATTTTTCTTCCATTAGCTGAGATTTGAAATCTCCCATTACAAAGTAGTGCAAGACAAAAGCACAACCCTGCAGAATATCTCTGATGGCATGTTACTTCTGCATTGTTTGCATGCAAGAGATATTAAGGTTGGATAATGTGTAATGCTGCACTGACTGCAGCATTGACAATACACTAGAATGGGAGCCCAGTGTGTCTATTTAATCCACTCATTTCTCATCGTTCCTTTTGAACTGCTGCACTTTTAACACATGAACTGATTTAAAAATATCTGCATCTCATCAATATTTATAGACTTTTGTACACCTACTCCAGACCAGACCATGAGAGGCCAGAAAGGTCACTTCTACCTATGGAGCTATTTAGAACACAGCATTACTATATGGTAAAACAGGAAATAGGCAATAAGGTTAAAGTGGGGTGAACTTTGTATTCCACTACGAAGAACATAGGGAGAAATTGCAATAAATATATAGTATTTAAAAAACAAAAAAGTTGTTCGTCCAGTATTTACTATATTAACTTATCTACCTCATCTATTTAAATTGCAAAATTGTAGTGACTAGTATCTGTATTATATCTGTGTGCAGCCTGGACTTGAAATTTAAAGACTGCATGAACCTTTGAATGGTAAGGCAAAGTAAATACTAAATGACAGCATCACCTTTTAGCATGTAAAAAACATAGGCAAGAGATTGCAGTTAATGAAAATCAGAATAATTTTCAAATTCCTAAATTAAAATCATAGTGTCAATGAGAAGAAGTACATTTTAGCTACGCCAAAGAGTCCAGAATTCAACCGTAGGGCCTCAGATAACCTGGTGTAAGCATTAGAAATTTTTAAATTGCTTTCTTTAAAGAAAAACTAGGATTCTAGACCAAATCCCTATAATTAAATAATCAAGTTAGTAGAAAATCCATTTTTTAATGTAAGATTTAGGATAAAAGCCTAAGTATTGTCAGGGTTTAGGAAGCATTGATTTTATTTTATCAAGAACAAAATATCCTTGGAGAAGATACTTGGTGTTGAGTCCAACACCCAGCCCCTCCTGGAAACTAATTTTTTTTTGTAAACTTTGCATGTGACTACAGATGTGTACACTTCAGATGTAATTAATTTGTGATTACGTAAAAACAAATAAAATCATGGAAACTCCAAAAATCTTTAGATACTGGGAAATATCCTTGAAGTATTTTGTTTAAAATGCAATATGGGTTTTTTTCTTCATAAGTAACAAACACAGAGCTTTTTCATCTCCATCAATTTAATCTATTATTATATTTCTCTTGAAGCACTGGATATTATCTACTAATGAAACAATTTGTTAGTGTAAGGACACAGTGTCAGTAAGACAAAATACAGTAGCTCTTTTCACACTACTGAATTATGTGCTGTTTCTGAGAAAAATGGGTTTATCAAGAGCCCACACTTTTTTCCATTAAAGAAGACTCAGTTGTTTGTATTGCCTGAGCATTATTATGCTCAAAGTGCTAATGAAGGATGCTAAACAAATTAATCTGTTTTCAGCATTATGAAGTCCCTCCATCTCACAATTTCATCTTTGCACTGTATTAATGCAGTCTCAGGATTTTTGGACTTCAGCGGGAGCAGCACAAAATATTTCATCCAAACATAACTGGGTAAACTGACAGTAACATTTTAAAATTATTAATTTATCTCAAATATGTATGAGAGAAAAGACAGGAATGTTAAGGACTAGAAAATGAGTATTTTATTATGATCTTAAAACTCATAGTACACTGTCGCAAGGAAAGATATGCAGCATTCGTTTACATTATTACGGTTTTTTTCTGGTATGTCACATCTATATCTAAGTGTCTGGAATTTGAAGCACACCTCCAATGCTCAACTGGAAAATCTGACTTAACATGCTTATTGTACCCCTGGGGACACCCAACACTTTCCTGCATACTCAAAACCCATGGTGTCCTGTCAGACTGCAGAGCACTCAGCGTGCTCAGTTACACTGTGGAGCACCCTTACACTCTGCTGCTCTGGGTATTACTGGTTTATACTGCTTAGGGTTTGCTACTATTTTGCTTTTACATCATGCAAAACACTGGAATTGTTGTAGGTTGCATTCTGTAATACATATTTTAGCCAAAATAAATAAATATTGGTTTGTGTTACAATACATTATTTTATTTTCCAAGAGCTGGAATTGACTGGAACAATGAAATATTAATTTAGTTCTTTATTCAATTCTTACCTGAGAAGAATATGTGTGACCATCTGATCCACAAACAGGATTGGTATAAACTACTGGACACTGCTTGCAGTTTGATGAAATGGGACCACCCCTCCACTGTTTATGGCCTAAACCAGCCTCTTTCATACTGTAAGTAAACAAAAAGTATGTAATTCTGATAAGCAGTAGTAAAAATAGAACATTTTCAGGGTATTTTTAATGAGCCTTTACAAACAGTAAGCCATACATAATTTGAACCAATAAGTTTTCTTCTACATAAAGGGCTGCCAATGTCTTTGGCATAAGCTTCTTTTCCTTTGTACTTTACTCACTGTAGTGATACTTGATGCTTGCATATTATTTCACTTTCTAAAACATATGAGTAGAAAAAGATGATTAAGATGATGCTTTGGGCACTGCTACACTTATTATCAGTGAAAAATGTTGGAATTACGTGGCACTTACTCTTTTTGTTATTAAACAGTATGAATAGAACTGTTGTGCCACTACTGGTATTTTATGAGGTAACATTAAGGTTTTAGAGAATTGTATCATAAATGCTTCCATAGAATCAAGGAGGTGGTCCTACTGTTTGCCCCACTCTTAATACTGTTTTTCACTGCTTACAATTTGCAAAATTCAGTCAACACGTTAAAGTTCAAAGGGAAAAAAATATGTTAATCCACTGGAGCACAGAATGAATCTACACAAGCATAAATGTGTATCCTCTATATAAACATATATAGAGCTAGATGGATTATTTCAACTTAGAGGCTGTGCTGGTTCAGACTAAAAGTCTAAAAGGTGTTACTGATGCTTCCTCACAATACTTTTATAGCTTTTAGTTTATGGTATGACATCTTGAGACAAGCATGCTTTTTTCTCTAGCTTTCAATTCTTATTCATTATTTTTTCCAATTTTTTTTTTCTACTATGAAAGCATTTAGCAGCCACTGTATCCTGAAACAGCTCCTTTATGACCTAAAAACAGATGAAGAAGTTATTTCTTGCATATAAATAAAAAAATAAACAATAATGCATAATTTTTATACAGGGTTTTTGATTCTTGGGATCTTGATGTCAAACCTAAAATTTACTACAGTTAGAATACAGCAATGACTTATCAGGACACACAGAAATGTTCAAACTCATAAAATCTCAAATCAAATATTCTTTAATGGAGCAGAACTCTCAGAATTCTTTCAATTCTTTCACCTACATTTAATCAAGAACTATTTTTCCTAGTAATGAATCACTGTTTGAGAAGAACTTGTCTGGAGAAAGAAAAAGAAATATGAGAAAATAAACTCCTTATCCTCTGGTTTTATAATGAGTAGAGTCAAAGGCTAAAAGCATTCACCTAACACTAAACTGGTGATGACAAAAAACAAAAGCCCATTTCCAAGCCATGCTAATGTTTATATGCTGTGAACAATTTTAGCTGTAAACGTGGTCTTTTAGACAAAAAAAAAAATTAAAAAAAAAAAATCACAGGAACCACAGAAGTTTACACTCAGGTTATGCTATGTAATGAAATTTTGAACTGCACAGATTTTTTACAGTGTAAACAGGAATCTAAGATGCTGTACACAGAAGCTGACATTTACTATTGAAAAATTCAGAAATAGCTTTAGTTATATGTAGCATAATGAGTAATAAAAGTTCAATACAGGAAGGTTTTATGTCCATCAGGAAGTACTAAAGAGAAAACAATTCAAACATATCACCTTCATTAAAAAGTAACAATCCTTCTAATCAGTTGCATAATTTGAAGACAAAATAAAAATCATCTTATTTCTATTATAGTAAAAAAAGCTTAACTGTATCTTTGCTTATGTACAATATATAGTTATAATCAGACTACTGCTGCTCCTTGACAGAGTTTTCCAATCATTCACATGAGTTCCAGCATCATTAGATTATATAGATGGCTGCATCTTTCTCTAACTTCTTGTTACTTTTATAGCTCACAATTATCCAGAAGTGCCCCAGTAGCCTGAGGCTACTGACAGGATCAGCATCCCAACTATCAACTTGATGCAATTTCTGATTATCAGAGATACAGTAACTTTAAAATACTGTACAAATCAACTGCGAAAATTCCAGACACCAACAGAGAGAAGCTCACTGGCATCAGCAAAACCCAGACTGGAAGTAGAATATAAAATATACCAAAGAAAGGACCAGTGATGCTTAGTGTTTTAGTATATATACACCTTTGTGCATGCCCTTCATGAAGACAAGAAAAGACAGAGAAAGGAAAAAAAACCTTCCTTTTAGATGAAGAGAAGTAAAATCACCTGAAGAAAAAGAGGTGTCTCAGGATTACAAGGACGATGGAAACTAGAACAAGCTCAGAATGTAGAAATTCTTGTAGAAGTTCTGTGATGAGTGGAGAGATATGAAGAAAACAGAAAATATCTGATATAGTCAGATAAATTACTTTCCTCAACTAACCTCTGCTTTGTTTGGCTTTTAAATGCAAAATGTCCTAGGGCACTCATTTAAGCTGAAGAGTGTAAAATTTCCCCTTTTACACAGAACTCCTCTGAGACCTTCAGCAGATCACTGTTACCAAAACTGTCTTCTATATAACTAACAATATTTTTGGAAAAAACAAATAGATCTGTATTTTTCCAAAATTGTAATGAAAGGCACAAGGATGAAGAAATTATTAAAAAACGATACTTTGAAGGTATCAATCCAGAGACTTGGTCATGGGAACAGTTTGTATAGATATCTATTCAGAAGCTTTAGAACAATGATGCTGAAAGTGGACTGTATTATTAAAGCTGCAGAACAGGTTTTTTTGACAGTCAGTCAGACAGACAGGCAAATATGAAAAGTCAATTAAAATATTTTTAATGCTAGTTATGGTAGATACATGCACTTCAAAAATATCTGAATAATGCGTTTTACTTATGTACTCAAGCTTTTCCTTTCACCATAATTTAACTGCATCAGATTTGTTTCTGTTGATTTCTTCATAACCAGGTGTTGGAGTTATGTTTTCACAACTAGGCAATGATCACACAATACAAACTACTGACATGGAAATAACTGAGAAACTACTATGATGATAAAAATTATCTTGAGATATGATCATTGATGTGTGTCAACAATATCCAGAAATAGGCACAAAACTGTAACATATATAATTAGTTATTATGTGAGCTACATAGATAAAGCAATATATATTTACATTTTAAAATGTTAAGACAAAAAATAGCAAACAAGGCAGATATTTCACTTTAATAAATCACTTGTTTTTTCCTTGTATTTATTATAATTCAATATGCAAGAAGAATACCCAGATCACTGCAACTTGCAGCTAATTAAATTTTGTCATTTAATTTTGCAATTCTACTGCAATCACTATGAATGTTCTTGCACTTGTTAGTATGTTGTCACATTAAATACAATGTCATGAGAAAGTCAACCTCTTCCACCAAAAATTTCCCGAAAAAGCTTTGGTACCTGTCTTGTAATAAAGTAACTATTACTCAATGCAAGCTCTGCCTTATCTGATATTGTTGACACCTAAAGGGTAAAATTAAATATATGGGCTTAATTTACCAGCAATGCTTCTGATTGCATTAATTTGCACACACCAAACTGTGCATGCCTGCCTAGAAACATAATTAGCCAATCTGCCCAATTACTCTAGCCTATGTACCTGTTTGCATACATAAACTCACCTTCCTGCATACACAGTGATTGTGCCTGCAAATACTTTGAGAATACTTAATGTAACCTGTTTAAAATTTAGCTTCAAGCAACTCTTTGGCAGCATGACTTATTTAATGATATCTATGAAATGCATGAGTGCCCAATTCAATTGAAAAATGTTATTTTATAGCTAGATTTGATAATCTTCAAACACATTTTTTCAAATACAAACTGGTGGAAAAAATCTGAGTTACTAAAAACTAATCTTTGAAAGAACTCCAGTAACTCTTCTCTGATAACTACTTTGCATCCTTAGGAGATTTTAGAGCTATTCCAATTTAGAGAGTCTGCCTGATTATGTTTTGCCATGGCCTTTGGGGGACACAATCAGGCTATGTCAGATTAACATAATCTGACAAAAAAACCACTTGCATCATAAAATCTAAATTGCTTTCTTTAGAGTTTCCTGAATTTCCTTCAAAGTTGCCTTTCCACGTAGAAGCCTCTTGGAAGAAAACTATAGTTGTCAATTTATTACTAAGATCTTTCTTTCAAATGTAAAAAACCTCTCAATTCATTACTGCCAGCCTTTTTGAGTATACTACTTTCACTTGTTTCTTTACTTTGCACTATTCCTAACAAATAGAAGAAAAACCCATCTGAATAAACTAATAACTGAATTAAACTGAGATAAATAGAAGAAAAATTAGTAAGATTGATGTGGGAATCAAAATAAAATATATCTTAGCAATTTAAAAATTAACGTTGGTAAGACATTTGTATTTATTTATAATCAATCTTAGTGTAGATTGAATGAGTTAGCAAGTGTACCATTTTAATAAGATAAAAAAAATAAAGACTGCATCCCAACACGAAATCATAGGCTCACCGAACGTTTCAGGTTTGAAGGAACCTTAAAGAACATTTCATTCCAATCCCCCTGCCATGGGCAGGGACACCTTACCTACACCAGGCTGCTCAGAGTCCCATCCAGCCTGGCCTTGAACATTGCCAGGGATGGGACATCCAAAACTGCTCTGGGCAAACTGTTCCAGTGCCTCATTTCCCTCACAGTGATTAATTCTTTGCTAGTATCTAATCTGAACCTACTATTTTTGAGTCCCATCACTAAATGCCCTTATGAAAACTCCCTCTCCAAATCTCTTGCAGGCCCCCTTTAGGGGGTCCTACAAGGTCTCCCCAGAGCCTTCTCTTCCCTGGGCTGAACAACCCCCATCTCTCTCAGCCTGTCTCTGCCGGAGAGGTGCTTCAGCCCTCTGAGTATCTTGGCAGCCCTCCTCTGAATCTGCTCCATCCCATTCACATCCTTCTTATGTTGGAGGCCCCACAGCTGGATGCAGCACTCCATGTGGGGTCTAACAAGAATGGAGAATCACCTCTCTCAACTAGTGGCCATGCTGCTTTGGTTGCAGCCCAGGACACAGCTGGATTTCTGGGCTGAGAGTGCACATTGCTAGCTCATGCCCAGTATTCCCAAGTCCTTCTGGGCAGGGCTGCTCTCGACCTGTTTATCCCAGCCTGTGTTGATGTGAGGGATTGGCCTGACCCAGATGCAGCATCTTGCACTTGGTCTTGTTAAACCTCATGAATTCCCATGGGCTCACTTTTTGAGCTTGCCCAGGACCTTATGGATGTACCCTGTCCTTCAGGAGTGTCAACAGCACCACACAGCTTGGTGTCATCTGCAAGTCTACTGAGACCCATTCAGGTGGAAATTCCTGTCCAACATTTTTGATACACCTACTACAGATCAGACACAGTTCCGTGCATTTCCTATATATTTAACTAGAAATGGATGCATAAATATAGCTGAAGCAGATTTTGCTTAGTAAATGTCAGAGACGTGAAAAGCAATCCTGTATATAACAAGAGTTAATTTTCTGTCACAGAAACCATGCACTCAGATTTTTCTAAATACAAAGATGCAAGCTGACCCTTAACATCTGTAATAACTATCACAATATCTGTTTAAGTTAGCAGATTGATAAAATTACTTTAAGAGAAACAAGCGAGGCACATTTGCATAAACAATACCTAGATAATAAGACTATTAAACAAATTAGTATTTACCACTTTTACCCCACACTTGCATTTGCCATATGACTTTTGTCTATGTTTTGCCTTTTATTCCTACCTACTCTACAAATCCCACTTGGAAATCCTGAGCTACAGACTCTGTCAAAACTTTAGACTCACCCATTAAAGGTAAGAGTTGAGCATAAATCATATTCTCACTGTCTCTAAGAAATCTAGGCATTGCTGGTCAAAGAAGCAGTAAAGCACACTCCATCACCCCACAAGTATCTGCAGTTCAGACCATGAGAATAGGGAAAAATGGAATACATTTCCCAGTTAACTCACAGCTAAGTGTCTAGCCTTCCTCCTAAGGACTGATGTTTTAATATGGCATGGATGAATAACCTTGGCATACGCTACTGAGGAAACTACTAAATTGTGAGGAAGAACTATCAGAAATTAGGTAGGGTGGAACCATGTAATGTAAGATAGGTAAAACTGCAGACAGAACAAAGATTGTTGAATAAGGTCAGTCAGGAGTGGAGGGAAAACAAGCCACAAAAATGAAAATTCATAAAATCATAAAAGTAAAAACAGAGACAGAAGTTTAAACAACCCTGAGGATCAGTCCATTTCAATGAGCCATGGAAATCAACACATTATACTTGGAATTCTCTGGCCAGCAAAGACTCACTGAGTATCTGGAAAGAGGTGGAGAGCACCATCAGTACAGTCTAAAAGCAAATTAGTCACAGTTAAATATTGTGTCCATTGAGCAATAAATAACTTTATATTTTTAGGTAGCATGTATTCTGCCTACAGGGCCTCTGTGCTCTGTAAAAACTACTTAAGAGTGGTCCAGAGAGCAAAGATTATGAGAGTTTCACAAATTAAGCATAAGCTGGAAGGAAGCCTTGGATGAAGCAGGTGTTTGTTTACACATGGTAGAATGATCCCCCTATCACAGGATGTCTAATTTGGCTCTTTAGCAGTTATTCTGGCCTCCAACACAGGAGCTGGAGAACAGTAAAGTTACAGAAAAAGATCTTTCAATTCAATTATTTTGAAACTGTATGAAAATGTATCATAATTTAAATCATAAAGATGCTTCCTTTACTATATATTATTTTCACATATTAGAGATCATACAAAATTACTACTGACTTCATAAATTTTAAGCTTATCAACTCACCTACTGTTTTTCCTAATTCAAGTTTTTAGAGGACTTCCTGTACTTCATATAAGAACTGACCTAAACATGACTTCTATCCTTTCAGTGTATAGATGCATTTTTACTCATTCAACAGATGGTAAGAAACTAAGGATCTCCTAACTTGCAAAAGTTACTTAAGTGTTACAAATATTTTAAAAAAGACTTTATTTTAATCTATAAAATCTTAAACATTCCATGACATACCCCAGTAATAATCAATAGCTAAATTTTTCACAATACAAACTGATAGAAATAAAGTTGCAAAGATTTGAATAGCTTCAGTGACTACATGGGATGCTCACAATTTTAAGTCATTCCAGAATTGAAGCCTCAAAAAATTTAATACACATTTTAGTTGATATAACATATACGCAATATTACAAAAGAAATTGAGATTCATACACACACATCCCCCACTTTGGGAAAGCAATTATGTATTATTTTTAAAAGATTTTTAATAGCGTATATTAACTTATGAACTTAGACTTCACCTTTTGATCACCAAGATATGCAAATATCTTTCATAACTGCTTTTTATGCTAATCTAAGTGCTTGACCTTGTCATAATGCAGTTTTAATGATTTCTTAGAGATATTTATTACCTTTTCTCAGAACTGTTTTAATTTTATAAAGCCAAAAGAATTACTAAACACATTTCAAACCTAACATTTTCTACTTTGCAAAGGCAGAACATTATATAGATTTTGTGTGGACTCAGTTTACCTCTTTGAATATAAATATATTCACTATGTATTAGTTCTATTGGAAAAGACATCAATTTGTGTTCCAAAGGAAAGCAGACATTTTTCAACGTTTTCTAAAACAGATAACACAGAAGCAAAAGTAATCTCTTTTTTTCTCTTACACATTCTTTAATAAAGCAGAAACCTTTTTTTAAGACAGAAAAGAGTTCTCTTCAGTCAATAGACATAATTTTAAGAACTAAATCTAATAACCAGAGTATTCTGTCACATCTTAAATTCTTGGTAGTTTTCTGAACAAGAATCCAAATTTCCCTAATAGTAAGAAAAGCACAATTAATTTCATTTGATCATCATCACTTAATGGGGGTCTTATGTATCAGCATGTTTAGCAATTGAAAAACCGCAAGGTAGGATAATGGTTTAAATTTTTCAATGATTATATATCTACTATTGAGAGAGAATTCAAAGTTATTAATTCAGAATCTGTTTCTCATAATATGATGTTTTCTGTAACCTGCATTTGATAGTTCATTAAAGAGCATCTTAATGCTTCTGATTTACAAAAACTGAGTGAATACAAATAATTTAAACACAAAAAAAAAAATTAAACCAAATGAAACAGTCAAATAACTAATAATCACTTCTACAACCCAAAGTAGACAAATAGTAACAATATTTTGACTAATATTACTATGAGGATGTCTACTCCTACAGCATTCACTATTTTATGTTGAACATAATTACAGAATAATTTTCACTAGAAAATAGCTACGTTTCCTATTGGCTCAAAATATTGGCTGCCACAAAAATGTTCTTTCACCACTATAAGAATAAAATGATATTCCACTCATCAGATTCAGAACCCTGCAGAGTGATTCTCATGCAATCTATCTTTCTCATTGTCTGACAAATTCAAGTTGCACCCCTGCTGCCCATGCTCGCAGCTTTTTCTTCCCTCATGCAGGATCAGTCATAGTGTCTGCTTAAAAATAAAGACAGAAAAGAAGGAAGAAAAATCCATTTACAAGCATCACAGTAATCAATATCTGAAAGAAGGATTTCCACTTTCTTCCTTAAATATTCCTCCCTATCAATGACTAAAATTTATCTTCTCTATACTCAACTCTTTAGGTAGGATTAAAGGTAGAAAATATCAGTTATTGATCAATTTCAAAAGAACATGTTTGGGGATTTTTTCTTTCCATATAGCAAGTACAGAAGGTAACTAAAGAAACATACTTTTAACCAAAACTGAAAAACTTAAGGAGAGACATAAGGAACTATATGTCTCTCCAGATTGTATTTAACAATTCTGAGTTCCTCATTACACCTGGGAGGAATAATAAGACACTTCTACAAAGAATACATTCAAAGTATTCATGTTCAGGGATCTGAATATCCCTTAATTGTGTAAGTTACTTAGGGTTGCTTCAGAGTCCCTTTATGGCACAAAATCTTGCAGTCATCCATTTTAACAAATGTTCTTTGCTCTTTAGCACAGCTTTAGAGTCAGTGATACTTCCCTGCTCCCCAGTCCCTGCTTCAGCTTTTATTGTACAGTCCTTAACTCCATTTATCAGTGCATCCATCTGTGTGGTTGATGCTGCACTCATCACCTACAGCTCAGCTTCTTAAACCTGCCAGGTATAATCTATTGTTCTCCCCTCCTCCAGAAGTAGCACAACTCATTTGCTTAAGCAGTAAAAGTGGAATTTTTTACTTTAATTCGCTATATTACAGGCACTGTGTAATGTAATTTTACCTACCCCGTACACCCATTTATATTAAACAATTTCGAACCGGACTCATACTCTATCTAAATTAAGAATAATTCTGCTAAACAAAAAAACAATAGACCTCTTTATGTATTATCTACTGCCTGGTGCTGAGGGCCAATACAGGGGCATGTAGGAATAGGATGAGGGGTAATGTCTTTATACTGAAAGAAGTTAGGTTTAGATCAGATATAGAAAGAAATTTCTCACTGCAAGAGTGGTGAGGCACTGGAACAGGCTGCCCAGAGATGTTGTGGATGGCCCGTCCCTGGAAGTGTTCAAGGCCAGACTGGATGGGGCTTTAAGAAAACTGGTTTAGCAGGAGGTGCTCCTGTCCATTGCAGTGGTGTTGTACTATAGGATTTTAAGGTTCCTTTCAATTCAAACCATCCTATGAAAAAGGCTTGAAAGAGGCCAGCTGTCTTGATAATTCTAGCGCTAGTTATTATTTGCCCTTAATTCTGCAGCCAAAATAATTTCAAAAGCATAAAGATAATAACTTGTCTGTGGTTACAGATTCTAAGACATAGCACACACAGATAGAAAATTGTGTTATGCAATGGTGCTCAGGACTACAAGTACCATCTATATGGTATTTAAATTAAAACTAAAGAACTATTATCTCAAACTAGTTTTGCTATTGTGGTAACTCTTGGTCACTTTTGACAAAGGCTGTGATGTTTTTAGATAGTGTTGTTAATCAGGTGCTAAAAGAGCACTGCTTTACAGTTCACAAGTGTTTAAGACAATTATCTATGTCTGTGAAGCAATATCTCATAAAAGTTCTGTATTCTGGCACTGGTTAATAGCTATAGCATGTCTGTGAAAGAGAGAAGTCCTTTAGATCATGTAGACAACTGTCAGCTTACTGTACTGTAATCTTCTAAGTGCTCCTTAGATGGAAGAGCACCTATCAGCACCGATTTTCTCAGTCCTGCAGAGGGAGAGGAAGAGGAGAAAAAACAAACAGAAAAGAGACAGAAAGGCTTTTCAGCTTGATATTATCTTTTCTGCCAGTATGATGTCTTCTGAGTTTATGAATTATGTCTGGTAACATCAGAAAATGGGAAGATAGAGCTGACAAGCTGACAAGCTTTTATCATGTAGAGGTCTGCTCAGACAAAACATATAGCAACAAGTGTCTAGTAAGATGATAAAGGAGCAAAAACGGGTTGTCAAACAATTAGCCATGGAGGATCACCTGCTGCAATATATTAACTTATTGATATTCTTTTATATTGAAAGAACATTAAACTTTTCCTTTTTCTTTTTTGTTCCTTGCTTACTACTGAAGGCTAGGTTTGTCATAGGTCAAGAGTGTTTCTTCTCAGATCTCACCCAGCTAGCTGAGGGCAGAGCCTGCCTAGGCAATGACACCCATGCTTGCCACGATAAGCCCAAACCATCAGCGAGTACCATTTCTATTACACACTCACTGTGCAATACACCTGTACACTGTGGTCACCCATACCGGTAAATATGCAGAAATTCACTGAATGAGTACCAAAATCTGTTTAGACAAACTTCATGGGAGAAGAGGGCAAAACTCTGATAAAATATAAAACCCAGTTCAACAAAGCATTGGACCAGATAAATGTACTAAAAGAAAGAGCAACACCTGCACAGCCTCCATTTTGGCTGATATTGTTTGTGTTTGCCCTTGCTCTTCAAAACTTGGCCATATTTTGCAACAACTCTTGTTGTTCCCTAAATGCTAGTTTTAATTTGTTATAGTATTTTACTTCTGATCAAATCCAAAGATCGTCAACAGTGACTCTCACTGGGGGAAAAAGTTCCCTTCACAATTAGGAAGCAATTTAGCTTTTTTATATATTGCAAGTGAAGATTTTTACAGCTCGAAAATATTCAAATTTGAAATAATATATAGTTTTTTTTTTCTTTATCTGCTTTTGTCATAGATATATTAAACCCATAGAGATAGATACAGTTATTGCTGCATTGAAAATAAAAAACAGTTTAAAATAAAACTTTGCTACTTTCATTGACATCTATAAATGAAGTTACTTTTAAAATATAAAACATTACTTGTGCTATTGCTCAAGGCAAGAAAATCAAAGATTTAAAGTGTGAGGTTTTCTAGTCTGATAATTCACACATATAAATAGATCATTTTGGAGATGAAAATTTAATACAAAACAGACATATCCATGATGAAATATGTGTGCCAGAATATCACTGAGAAACAAATTGTCAATAATACTGCCAAAAGTAGTTTTACTACCTACTGTAATGTTATTTCACATTATTTAGCTTAGCATGACAGAAGTTCTCTTTTATTATTTATGCTGACACTATATTTCCCCTTATGTCTATAAGAAAAAAGAAACTCAACTTGATTCCATAAAATAATCTGATAGGCAAACAACTGGACGTAATTTCTTTTTCTGCCATTAAGAAGTCAGTAATGTTCCAATTTAAATACTTTTTCCTTTTCTATTAATGTTCATAAACATCAACCATATAGACTCTTCCTTACTTTTTCTTTCTTCCTTCCTCAATTACTCTAATGTGGGTCCCATAAAACAGTACCTACAGGATAATACATAATCTATTTCTTCTCCATTCAAGCCACCATAAAGCATCTCTTACTGGATATGACTGCATAAATAATAAGCCATCCTGAGTGAAAATACCAAGTACTGTGATAAAGAAAAGTAATATAGAAAAACAGAGAAGACTTATTTAAGAGAGAGAAAAAAACTAAACAAAACTACAACAAAAATGCTTAAAGAGAAATTCTTAAATGAGCAAAAACATGTTACAAAAGGTAAAACAGCAATCAATCAATATTTCTGGGATGGTGACACAAAGCAAATTGCAGTTCAGCTTTTAGGGCTCTGTACTTTGACGTCTTCATTCTACAGCACACAGAATTTGGAAAATTCTCTGAGTATTTCAAAAATTATTTCCAACCATTCAGAAAAACTGAAAAATCAGATACCTAAGGCTTCACCTTTTCCTCGGCTTAATTACTCCTAGAACGTCTACATTTTCAAACAACCGGGGCCCTTGCTGGTGCCTCAGATGGACACCCCTGGTACTCTGCATACCACAACACAATATTGATCCTGATTTAGCTGCCTAATTTCATCTTCAAATCATGACTCTGCAAAACAAAAAATTCACCACTCAGCCTCACGGCTGAATATGTTTCCAAATAATTTGCTTTAGAAGACCAACCACAAATTCAGCTTTGAAGTCCCAAAATCACAATGAAGTTAGAATGATAAAAATGCTATGGTTACATGGAAAAAGAAAAAAAATAATCTACTGAGAGATGACAAATGGAAACAGATATTTTCTGCCCCCACTCTGGGATAAAAAAAAGCATTTCATAATTTGCTTGGGAAAGCATCTGTTTGCACAAAATAAGGATTTTTTTATTTCAAAAATCCTGAAAGGGGACAGTGCTACTTCTTCCAGTGGCATTTTCCTTCTCTACTTCATAATTTAGCTCAACTTTTATTTTTATTGCAGTCTTTATAAGTTTAGGCATATATAAATAACTGTATATTTTGATATCTAAATTACTTTAGTAAGACAGTAAATTGTGGTCTCTAATTGGACTAGTGTCCAGTCTGCTCATGAAATACAGAACCTCTTTGTAGAAACCAGCTGGAAAGCGGGAAAGGAATAGCTAAATGGAACAGCTAAAAGGTACTTAGCAGTAAAGTGACCAGAGGCAAAACTTACAACTATTGCGAAGAACAGGTTTGTCAACTGCCAGGAAAATCAGTTGTCTTACCTGCATGCTATCTTAGAGGATGGCTCCAGCTCTTCACACACACCTTTCTCAACCTTCTTTTTAACCACAATGTGGACCAAGAGCTCTGTGGCAGTAGTGTCTTTCAAAATTAAACAGGTTCTTAAAATTTGTTTGGAATTTTCTGTCTCATGTATTCTCCCCTTTCCTTCATTATGAGACTAAATTAAAGTAACTGAGCAATGATTACAGAAACAAAATCTTGGCATAGTCATTATTACTAAGTTAGTGCTAAGTTAAGTGCCCATTTTCCAGTGTCTTCATCCAGAAGTCTCTTTAGGTCTTTGATCCTATTTTCAGGAGCTCAGAATTGTTTCTATTTCTGGTATGCGTCATTTATCTAGGTGGCCATAGATAACAGGGCTATAAATTGTAAATAAATTGTGAGACCTCACTCAAAACGATTTCTTAACAGACTATTCTCTTTATCATTCTTTACAAATTTCCATTGTTTTGTTTGCCTTTATAACTACTGCACCTGCTTAATTTATACAAGGTCTTCATAATGACCCTTTGTGTTTGTTTCTCAGTTGAACATATAAGCAATTACTGATCCTATCAGAAATTATCTTGTTTTATGATTTGAAGATAGGAGAGATGAATTAGAGATGACAAAAATATTGCAGTGTAGGTAAAGAACCTCCAGCATTTTTTACTTTGAAGTAAACAGTTATATGATGTAATATAACTTCTAGGTGTCAGTACACATCTAGAATATGAAGGAAATTCAGCTTTCTAGACATCTCAAATGTGAACAAAAAAAGCACTGTAGTTACCCTGGAAATTACACTATTGTGAGTTCTCTGTGAAAGAACTGTATAGGTAGGAAGTTCAACGGTATAAAGGTCTCCAGTGTTCACTGTAATAATGAATAAGGGAACAGCAAGCCCTCACCTGCTACTTCCTAGCATGTATGTTTGTTTTATGATATCTAAGATCATCCAGAGGATCTTGGCTGTACCTTCATACCTTTTAGTTACTCTAGTAGCATACTCCAAATATGCAAAATCAATCACTGATAACCTCAGGATACCACTCTCCTGTAGTCTTATGTTTATCACCCTACTCCCCAGGTTTAATCTCCTCTCAGACAATCTTTTCTCTTATTTGCTTCTACCTTGCACCAATGAGTTTGGGGTTGAAGAGATGATGTCTGGGGTTATCTTTAAAAAGAAGGTCCAACAGAAAAAGCCTGAAACATAATTTGTGTTGAATTTATGGAAAAAAACTTCAAATCGGCTTTCTTAAGTATGCAAATCTTTGTACTACAAACATTCATTGGCAATTAATGTGCAAATGGTGAAGGCAAAGGCAAGGGCAATGTGTTCTTCAAGACACAAATGTTTTCAGAAACATTTAGGTGCCCAGATCTTCAGCTGATCAAGAAATGAAGTAATCCCTAAATTACAATAATTATCTTAAATGTTGACAAATATGAAACTCTCTGACAAGAAAAAGCCCACGTAGGTACATTTCTCTGTGAAACATCTTTCCCTGAGGCATTATTTCTAAGATTCAAAAGGTTGCATTTTACAACAGTTGTTATTTTAGACTCTGAACTAAAATAATTTACAGTTAAGGGATAAAGAATAATAATTAGAAAGCGGAACAGAAAAATTATGTCCCACACACAGTCATGCTCAAAAACATGAAGAATTAAATAATTTTAAATCACAGGGAAAAAAAATAGCATTGATGAATATATATCCTCTAAGATGATAATTTTGGATGGCTTGATCCATAGGTGCAGTTCAGCAGTCTCTTAATCTTTCTACCCCATTAGTTAGTGGAGAAAAGTTGTCCTGAACACAGAAGAGAATTGATGCTCCTTTTCTATGTAATTTTGTTTGGTTGGTTCGGGGTTGTTTTGTTCGTTTGCTTTTTATTGCTTTATGGAACAGTCCAGGAATTGCAAGTAGGAAAGTGGTACACTGTAACCATTGTTGCTATTGCATCTTCAACTTCAGGCAACACAGTCTATAAAACTAGGATACATCCTCAATGTTTTGAATTTTTGCAATCTTGTAAAAAAACACACTCTACTATTATAAAATGCTTCTATAAATTTTACCCCCAAAGTGTACCTGCACTTGCATCACTGAAAGTCTGCATTTGAAAGAAGTATCCCTCACAGGAATTGAACCAGAACACACTGGAGTCACAGCTACTCTAAGTTGAGGTTTCCTCAGGTGCAATCTCTTCTTTGCCTCCCTCAAGAGTTCTGTTTAGATAGAATTTGAGTATTTCTCTAGATTTATGGACACAGAATCTGCAGTGCCACACATCATGTGGATAGTCTGTGCATGTACAATAAACCCAAAAGAACTCTTGAAACCACTGGACAGATAATGCCTAAATTAAGGCAGTGGATCTCACAGATTTAGGAAGCTTTAAATCGAGACTTAACTGTAAAGTGATTATAAGAATTTTTTGTTATTATTATTATTATTATTACTAATACAGAAGATGTTTTAGGAAAAGTATTTGTGTGGTGTAAGTGTTCCAGTATGCAGATTTTGACATAAAATGGAAAAAGAAAAAACTGTTGCAAAAGACTGTTGCAAAAGCTACACATCTAAGTAAAATAATTCTGTTCTACTGCAGCAAACTACAGCATTTTGTAAAGCAAACCTAATTTAGACAATCTGGACAAATGAAAAGGGTTCTGGCATTTGATTTTAAACAAAAGAAAAAAATACTGCCAGACACAAAATCCCCTAACATAACTGACCATGTAACAAACACAAACATTTAGAGACTCCTGACACGCCTTTAGCATCCTGAATACACTATCTGATTTCCAAAAGCAGTAATACATTCTACATGCACATATTTCATTCAATGATAACAAACACCTTCAGCTACTACACTTCATGTATTTCTCAACATTGGAAACCTTAAATGTATTGTTTCACATAAATGGAAATTAGTACAATGCTTTCTATTCCCTGAACAGCACTCCTACTCGGTTTCATACACTATCCTTTTCCCACCACTGGTACATAAGCAAAACAACAGATGTATTCAGAGCCTATAAAAACAACTTATGAACCACAACTTTCACATAAAATGAAATGCGTAAGAACTGATGCTAGGTAGCAATAAAAGCACCTCATTATAACCAAAACTAAATTTTAAAACCTGTTAAAGAACCCTTCATAGACAAGCATCTTGAAGTTCTATCGTGTTCCATTACCTAGTACTACAGTATTTTATTAATACTGAAAGAAGAAAAAAACAAAACCAAACCCCTGAACACACAACACATGAAGAAACTCCAAATTAAGCATTAACTGATTACAAATGTTTGCATCAGCTATTTTAGAATTGATAATATTTTCTAATAAAGTATACTGAAAACTGATTCTGACAGCTAATTTTTAAACTACCACTAAAACATATCACAGGTATTTCTAGGAAGGGGCATTGAACTGTTCCTGAATTCAATTTGCCTACCTTTTCTAATAAAGGAATATTCAAAGATTTTATTATTATAATTTTGTATTATTTCAGTGTTTACACTTGTACACACTGAGTCTTACTGTTGTGGACTGCAATCACAACTTCATAGTTAAGGGCAGAGAAGTAATTTAAAAACTGTCTTCATCATTCTTCCTAACCTTTTTAACAAAAACCCTAACTTTTAAAGTAGATTCTGAGGAATACCGTAAGGAAAAAGACCATTTTAAAACAACACAACAAAAGCTGACACACCATTTTTTACAAACAGGACACTACCCCCAGGATTAGTCAAATTGCACACTCCTGATCACATTTTTTCCTGTTACTTTTACGAACAGAAGTGTCCTAACTCACTGCTTCTTAGGAGATGGTACAACTGAGTGTGCCTTCAGCCACCACCAGCAAGACAGAAAGAAATACAGCAAGCTGAAATCCATTTTCCTGAAAAAATTGCAGTCCTAATTTATAATCTCATTGAAGAATTTCTAAGAAGATCTCTCATGATCACAAAAAAAATCATCATGCACACTGATTATCCAGTGCACCCTCTCTCTCCGACAGGCAACTGAGAAGCTGACCAAGCTTCTTGCAGGTAGAAAATTAGGCAGTCCAAGACTTATTAAATTAATGGAATATGATTTAATCCATATGATTTAGTCTAGCATAGGGCTCCACATTTTTCTTAAAAAAAAGCATCTCACACATTTTTGAATGGGGAAAGTATAGTGGACAATTCCTGTTCTGCTAACAAATGGAACACAAAGGCTCTGCTTAGGTGTCTTTTATTTAAAGTCTGCTTTACATACTAAAATAACCCACAAAAAATAACAAATAAAAAACAAAAACAAACTAAACAAAACAAAACAAAAAAGAAAGAAAGAAAAAAAAAGTATAAATACTGTATGGCTTAGTAACAACCTTAATAAATAGTAGGGCTGATAGGGACAACACTGATACTTCAATATACAATGCAATCGTCACAGGTGTCTTCCACTATTCATAGCTAAAGCTCTATACAGAGAGAGAAGGAATTCCATGAGAGGATCCTGTCTTCCTCTAGCTGTGTACCCATAAACCCTACTAACATGAATGGAGGACACACAAGCTCACCAAGGAATTAACAGGCCTTCACAACAGATGCAGAATTTATGATGCAGTGTTAGTCGCCTTTTTTCCTCCCCAATGCAATGAAATGGAGAGTAAAAAAAGAAGCTTCATTTTTCTCACTTTAATAAATTAAATTGCATAGCATATAAAAACTTCCAACATATTCAAATTTTCACGTCTTTTAAGCACATAAAAGTCCAAATTATTTTCTCAGCAAGTTCAACTATGCTACTGCTAAGCAAATTTCCTTTTCAGTACTTTGTAGAGAGCAAGTATGATCACAATGGCATAGTTACACAATAATTGGTCTAATCAAAGCTATATAATGTTAGTATTGTGAATGAAGTAGTGTTGCTCATTAGCCTATTACAAAAGAATTACTGTAAATTCAGCCTACGTGCAGCATCACTTCCTGTGCAAACAAACACAGATAATACAACAAGCTTGAAACACTGCCAAGCTGGCAGACTGGCGGCACAAATTATGCAAAGAACCAGAAAGGCTTCAGTAGATTCAATAGAGCTTGGAGGATAAGAATGATTAAGTGATTCTGTGTACATCTACAAATCACAGTAATGAATCAGACTAAAATTTCCAATAAGGGACTTAACTGCACCAGCTGGCCTTCTTCAGCAGCATTATCATGTGAAATGATGACATCCTAAATAGTGGTGTTTGCAACTTTCACAAAATCTCACCAAAGCAAGTCCTTTGTTTTCCTTCAGTTTTTTGAAAGCTTGTTTGTTTTGTTGGGGTTTTCTTTAAATAATAAAACATTGCAGCACCTAAAATTACAGGAAAGCTACAAAACTATACTGTTCCTTCTTCTCTGCTTCTTTTCCTTTTTTTCTAACCAAATGAGAAAATCTTACAAAACAGCTCTAATAGATTTATTTTCAAAACTGCTCAGACTACTTTAATACAACTACAGATTTGCAATAACACCTTTTTTTTTTTCTAATCAGAAATTTAGTGGCAACAAGTCTAAATTAAAACCTCTCTTTCCTTTGTTGCAAAGGAGTGGAGATAGCAAAATAAATATATCAGGTTCAAAAGTCTGATGTTTTGGAAATCTAGGACACAGATATACATACAATAGAAACAAAAAGAATACATATGCATGTGTACATATACATTCATATATATATATGTGCACATACATATGTATATGTATGCATTATATATATGTGAATTTTTCTCACATACAGGCATAAGTAAACCTCTCACATATTTTGACTTCTCCACCTTTTCTGCTTGGGAGCATAAACTCAGCCATGCACAAATAGAAACAGAAAAGGTTTTGGCTGTCTTTCACAGTGTTACTCTGAGCTTCTGTCACATCATCCAGGCCAATCCTCATCGTGCTCCATTCAAGGCCCAACAGTCATCACTTCCAAGTTGAGATGGAACATTTTCTTCAAGTTAAAATACTAAGGTGACCAAACACAGGGAAGAATTTCATATGAGGTAGATTATCTGAAATGTATTTAGACTGAATTTCCATATTCTTCAGAAAACTGGAAGAGGACAGAGTCCAAGGCAAGATAATGGTCTAGATGACCAATAACTTGAACCAAACCAAATGAGCACTTCAAGATGTCATTTGAACTAAAACTCTGAAAGGAGTTGTAACAAGATTAAATGCCACCACAAAATCTATAAAGCTATCCAACTCCTCTACTATAATAAACTAGATTAGGTGATGCAACATATTTACCACTATCAGTTTTTGTGAGTCTGCAATAAAGTGACACTCTTTAATACACTCTAATAGTGAAACTCTTGTAACTTGCTGACTGCACCCATAGGCAGAAACATTACAGAATTTTTATTAATCCCTCAATTCAGGTCCTACTCCACACAGGCTTGGGGCAGGGAACCATTGTCACTAAATCTAACTTCATTTCACAGAACTCTGAAGAGTCACTGACGCTTAGACAGTGAATTCTGTATAATTATGCCTTCTATACTGCTCACCTCCACCCAGCTGTGCACCTCACAGATGTCCAGTCTGCACACTTCTCTGGAACCTGCCTTGTGAAGCTCAAATAGATGAAGAGCCTGCTGTGATTTTTTTTTTATTTCTTACTTTAAACTTAGAGAAATGCTTTCTTATTGTGACTCTCTATTCATGACTGGTGAACTCTCATTATTTTCCAGGTGATCAACATCTGAAATGTTTTTACCATGAAAAAAGTCACCACTCTACCTTAACCTTTACTTTAATAAAATGGAGCGACATTCTTTTTAGAATTGCTAGTACCACCAGAATCTGTGGCTTAGTTAATATTTACTGAGAACCAGCTACTACTGCTTTCTGCTCTGAAAACTAAGAATAAATGATTGGAGAAGGTAAAAAATCTGAAGAAATAGGTAGTTCGATATCATTACACAGGTAAGTGCTGTCAGGTCTTTAAACACTGTTATTCCATCTTAATATGCTATGGCAGAGACAAATGCAATCTATTTCTGCCATAGCAGGGAGCCATTGTGCTCATCTGCACAATTCACATAAACAAACTATAAGATTATAGCAGGACCTTCACAGTGGGGGCAGCAGGCATTATGTCTTGTGGGGAATTCATAAAAGAGATAGATCTACATCTGCCTAGGAAAACTGCACACACCTTCAATGCACTGAATAATTTAATGCCTCCAAGCATTGATTGATTAAATGTATCCAATCAATTTTACACAGTACATTTCTTCTACTTATGGAAGAAGAAAAAGAGACTGGTTTTTATCAGATTCCACTAGGATCAATGAGTAAGTACAAGATTAGTCATGAGGTTCTAATATATCAAAGACACTGAGATTTACTTGAAATGCGATTTTTGGCCCAAAACAGTTTCACAATTTCCTAATTTTCAGAACTTTTAGACAAATCATGTTGAGAGATTCTTCACTCGTTTCCAGGAATGGGCTGTACAATAACTAGGTCTCAACTGAATTCATCTCCTTTATAAACTGTCTCCTGCAGCTGATTTGAGATAAAAGCAAAGAGAAACATTTGAAGAAGACAGAGCCTGCATCTCTTCGTTCTTTCACCTTTAAGTGTTAGGCTTAGATATTTCTGACAAACATGGAGTACAAAAAGGATTCCAATAAAAGTAATTCACCTGAAACCACAGGCACTGCCCCATGTTTACTGTTATGCATACATTAAAATTCTCTGCTGGGTAGCAACTCTTCCTCATTTTTTCATGTTTTCCTGCTCTTCATCTGCAGCTAACCTAGTGGCTTAGAACTTCACCTATATACTGCTTAGTTTAGTACTGCAGCCTGTTATTCACAGAATGTCAGTCTTAGTGAAAATTACAGCATGTGTCAATAAGATAATTGTCTGTTTCAAATCTAAAAGAAAGTTAACACATTATTAATCAGAATCTGTACATCTAGGATAGGTCACCACTGGACTAACTGTTCCAGTTTTCTAAGCCTGGTTAGTCTCCAGCTTGCATGGCCTTAATGAGCTCCTGCATGTCGTTGTGTCTGCACATATCCTTTCTTTCCTCACTCCAAAGTGGTAACAAGAAGAACATGGAGATTTAAGAATTTACCTCTACCACCTGCTGCACTAAATAGACAAAAAGCACACATTCCATTGCGGGCATTATGAAACGTCCATTACCACCTACAGCCCTCTCCTCTGACTCATCCCTTTTTATTCCTGTCCCATGATCTTCTGGTGGAACACTCACATAACTTCTTTCCTCTTCCCCAAGCTCATAGGGGTGAACTCACAGTTGCCAGAGATGCTAATAACTAAATCGCCTGAGAATGAAGAGATTGGAATCTAAGATGAGTGGACAATTTCTCTCAGTGTGATGAATATCCTGCCTGTCACCGTAACACTCACATCAACACATCCCAGTATAAGCAATATTGTATTTCACATTCTGCAAGTTGTATTTGTAACTGAATAAGGTATAGTCCTAAGCATTTCATTATATCATGTAGACCCTTTCGAGGTTTTTTTCTCCATAAAGCCTTTTCACTTAACCAAAAAAGATAAACTGGAAAGCACAATGGGATGGCAAAACACCATTCAGCCAAAAGGAAAAGTTAATGACAAATTCCTGAATTTCAAAGAATCAATGAAAATTCTACTTTACACTATAGTTTGAATTACCCGTTTGTGATGCATTCTAGTGCCAGCACATACTCCCTTTTCACAGCAATCCACATGGGAATAATGTGAACTACATTTATATACATAGCCTGCATGTTTTCCCCTCTAGTATGTTATCTTCCTTTCACAGCACAGAGCTAAGGGTGTAGCACACAGAACACAGCTTCCAACACAGTTAAAGTTAGCAGAGATGCAAATGCTGTTACCTGCTACCAACAAAATCCTTGCTCCTTTAAGTATGTCCCTGTGTTTTCAGAGTCCTGGGACTTACAACTATTCTCATGACCAATGATCTACAACACCTATTTCATCTTTTTGTCAAATGCTATTCAGTCTTTCCAGGACAGCACATAAAGGAAGCTCTTGTGCTGTGGCCCTGCAGGAGTGTGCTAGAAGAGGACTTGCCATCTTGGCAGTCTACCAGAAAAGGAAATGAGCCTTGAGAGGAGACTGAGGGGAGACCATGATCTCAGCTGCCATGGAAACTGAGGAATGAGCAAAACCATAGGCTTGCCTGATCCACAAGTCCATAAAAAGGACAGTGAGACACAGTAGCTGGTTTTTAAACCATACAAATGCAAGCACACTGCAGCAAGATCACACTACTGAGTCCCCAAGCTAATAGAAATTTTAGTACTTCTGAAAGCCCGGATAGAATCATCACTAAAGTGTGCTGTCACATTAATTAATCCTGTTGGGACCTTGTCATATCACATCACTACAATCTTGCAGGTGGCTGGGATATCCACCTATGCTTCACTGTGTGGTACTGATCTGGACTACTTAGGGGCCCTCAGTAATCCAAACTGGGCTACAATAGTTTGAAGATTGTACTGTACAGAGAAGAACACCTAGGACAGCATGGACTGAATAACAATGTCTATGCCTATGTGTTCTTCCTGCAAGTTATTTTCTTACAAACAGCAAAAGCAATTACTAAATTGAGTCCTCCCTTTGATACAATTATCAGTCTTCACTGATTAGCAACTTCTCTGTTTATACTATTACCTAAAGAAAGTAACAGAATTTATAAACAGAAAATTATGAACTAGGTAATAGGGCTGCTTGGGAATGCTGTTTCTAGTAATAGAGAATTCAACTATAAATCAGAGCACATCAACTTGATGACACTACAGAAAAATCTATTCAGCTGTAACTGTATTTCATGCCTCTTTACCTGAGGGTAGCCCAAAGGTGCCCATAAACTTTTTATTTATCTTGGAAGTGTGCAAAGTCTCCTCTCCCCTGACAGTCTCTTGGAGATTATCTTTGCCACTGTATCAACTCACATACTTTTAAATTACTTTTCCTGTGCAAGAGTCTTGGGAAAAATCTCTGGAACATCTATGGATTTATACAGCAGTTATGTTCAAGTTAAAATATATGGGCAAGTGTTGTTTTGGTGTTTTAGCTTTTTGACTGTTGATAGATTCTTTTACACTTTCTTACACTCTTTCTTGTAAATAATGATTGTTTGCATTCCTCTTTGGAGGAAGAAAGCTTTAATGGACTGGTAATGGGACCTATGGGGTCAGGAGAAACTATCCTCACTGTCCAATCCATGGTTATTGATAAAATTCTATAAATAAACATGTAATGTAAATAAAGTGGTTCTCTCCCTGCTTAATTCCTCAGAGTGTGTCTTTCCTTTTGTGCAATTAAGCCACAGGCAAGTTCTTCATAAAGAGTTCCTAGTAATTCATAAAAAAGGTCTCAACTATTTTTTCAGAAAACATCCCCAACTGCCTTAATTATTGACACTATCTTATCCTAGAAGAACTCCACATGTGCACACACACAGACTAAGCAAAATGAAGGATTACTGGGATAGAATTTTGTAGATGTTTATTCACAACAGATTACACACAAATACTATATTAGAAATGGATAGTGGTAGATAGGTTATATTATCAACAGTCAAGTTATGCTTTCTCATCTAATTTTTACCAAGACTCATACAGAGTGGACTAGTCCTTTGAGAATTCTGAGAAACAGATGGCCCTACTAATAATCAGAATGCAAACTGCAGATAAAACTGAAAGAATAACATGTTGGGCAAAGAAAATCAGTAGTGATAAAGAGATCCAGCAGACATGACTTCTTGTGTTTATGATATTCATATTATAATCCCACCATGTCACAAAAAGGTCAGAAACTGCATGAAGAAAAACCTTTTTAGAAAGAAAGGACAAAGCAAATGATTTCTCCTTGTATGTGGTAATCTGGGGAAATAGGGAGATCTAAACTTGGGAAAACCCTGTCTGGGCTCAGCACAGGTAGGTAGAAAATTGCTCCATCTACCTTACAAGACTAGATTTACAGTGCTTTTTACAATCACCAGGTTGCTGCCTTTCCAAAGTTTCCCATTATTGACTGCATTATATTCAGGCAAGTTTTGTCTTTCTAAAAGAGTACCAAGAACTGTGAGATGAGTAATACAGGGATGAAGGCTGATGTCAAAAAGTTTCTCAATTCAACAAGAGCACGCATATTCATCTAATCTAAAAGAGTTTTCAGTTGTCACCTACTGCATGTATACTTAACTAGGAAATGTAATTATTTTCATTGTTTTCCATGACATGTAATACCTCAGAATTTTGAATTATTATGTTGTCTCTTCACAGTTAACACTCATATATTCGTGACACTTCAGTTGAAATCAGGCTACCTACCTTTGTCTGATAATAATTCTTGCACCATATATAGTATCTTATCAAACTAAAATGTCTAGCTCTACACTGAAATTGTTAACATAAACAGTGTAACTCCACAAATACTGTTTTTCGTTAATTAAGTACAACTGCAGATTGAGAACAGTTTAAACTTTTCCTTCCACTATGTACTATCCTGCTTGTTTGAAAAGCTCCAGATAGACGTATTTAACAAAACTAGACACTCAGAAGAACATTCCTTGCATCATTCATTAAACTGTACTTGAAATGATCCTCTTCTAACACACAAGGAAGTCTTATTTTCCTCAGCTTTTGTCAGCCCGTACTGAGCAAAGTACTTTAACAGACACTTACTTAAATCAATTTATTGAAATTTAGCCATTCTACAGTGTCCTGTTTCCCACAGTGAAGTGTAGAAAAAAGAACAATCTCAAGTCGAAAATGCAATTTGACTCTATCTCCTTAGCACACAACTAAGTGTATGGTTCAGGTCCTTCATATTCGTATTTCTGCCTCAGGTAAAGCCACAAAAATACATGAATTTGTTATATATTTTCTCCTTACATTTAACCAGTCCAGCATGCATAGAAAATCAGAATGCACAGAAGGAAAAAAAAAAAGAGGGGAAAAAACACCACTAATCTCAAACGACTTATACTGTATCAAGCTGTTACCTACACTTCAGCACACAGTGATGAGTTCTCTAGCTTCATGTAAGAAGTGATGTCAAAGTTATGCAGCAGTAGGATGCTATCACAATAATTTTATCCATATGATACTGGCACAGTAGGTATTTCCCTAAATGCATTTGTACCAGCAGCTTTCAATATTTAAATATGTAGACCTTCTAGTTCAAAAAAATCAATTAGTAAACATTATAATCAAATTATGTACACATAATGACTTCTAAAATCCACTTCTACCCTGCTCATACGTTGCTAAGTAATTAAATTAAGTATAATGGATTTATGGTTTACAAGTCAGTCATGAACACTACAAAAATGTCTCTAGGATTAACTTTTGAAGTATTTACCTGTGCGTCAGTCTTCGGTGACTAATGCAAACTGCAGTTTGTTGATCCTGTGCAACACACACTTTATGGCGACTACATTTCATCTTCAAACATGGATCTTTAGCTGGATCTAAAGCTGAAAATAGTTTTAGAAAGTTGTTAACAGTTATCTAGAATGTGAAATTAAGGCAACACCACACATAAAACCCACCCAGTATGTGGAGGGGGTTGGCTGCTGCTTGTACAGTGCTGGACTAAAATGATCCGGGAAGAAACACAGCTATTGTATTACTGAGGTGAGTACTCCCTGCTGTATTCTTTTAACAATTGCCACTCTCTGACTGCAATTCCAAAATAATCATATTTCCACCTTGAAAGCAGTTTCCCTTAAGTGCTTACTAAGACACAACTGGGTTCCTCCTACTCAACGTTACACAGTGAACAATGACACTGAATTTACTGAGAAATTATTACTCAGATGAGATTTCAGTAGAAGAAAAAGTAAACTAAAATTTGTGTGGCTCCATCTTTAAACATAAATTCTACCTCCTTCTAGGTTTCTATTTCTGCTTTGTGGTTTCCTTTTTGTTTTCTCTTTTTTAGCTGGTCCTTTAGTCATTATCCATATTCATTTCTCAAGTACAATTCCAACTACAAACAGTGATTTCTGGCCATAATACTGAAAGATCCAAATAATGCTGTTTATTTCTTACTAGTAAATTTGCATTTTTCTGGAGTACCCATGCCTACATGGCTATAATATAGTAAAGCATCTGCCAATTTAAGCTCTCACAAGAGACAATCAACTTCTCCCTTCTCCAATCTCCATGGTGTCCTTTCAAGTAATCTAAGTATTCCAAAATTGACTTTTTTTTTACCCCTATTGGTACCCGTTTTTAAATCAAGAAAGCTATGAACAACTGGAATTCAGTTTTCCTGTATTCTTTTTCACATTAGCATATTACTGTCCAGTATTCAGTTGTATTTCAGAAATGTTCTTTCCCCATCTCTTGCATCTGCTTATAAATATCACAGAATATTGATTTGCAAGGGACCACAAGTACCATCAAGTCCAGCTCTCAGCCCTGCAAAGGACATTCCCAACAAGCACACCATGTGCCTGAGAACACACATTTGCATACATATTTTCTGAAAGAAAATTTATGTTTCTTCTGTTCTTCCCAATCAAAAGTAATCTTTTAAGCACATCTCTGTGTGACCTGACAGAGGATATTAACCTAAGCCTGCCAACCATGCATGTACCCAGAAAACAAGAACTGAGCTGATCATTAGTTGCAGTTTTGACACGTGATGTTGTACTGCTAAGTGTGATTAAACATAGTCTGAGCAGTGACTTTTTCAGTTTTCTTTTTTAATAATACATTCAACTGTGCAAAACAAATACATCATATTATCATCAAAGCAGAAAAGTGACTGAATCATTAGTATAATAATAACTCAATGCAGATAGAAAATAAGTATTTTGCTAATTGCAGCAAAAAGGTATATTTTTCTTCCATACATTTTTATTTCTATAGCAAACTAGCCATAAAACCACCACAAGTAATCCAGAATAAATCTGATTACAGCAATTCTACATGAATGGGAAGAAACTGCACCAAAAACAATAAAAAAGAGAGACTGAACTAGGGTTAGAGTTGGAGTCAAAATTACAGAGAGCATATCCTTCCCCGATTTACTTTAGATTTTAGATTCCATTTAAAATACTTTCTCTGCTTTAAGTCAGGCAGAATGTGATGCCAAACCCTAGTAATCATTTAAGGTACTGTTCCAAGCACCTCTTCCCAGACTGTTCCCTGATGGAGACACTAAGGTAGCAATACTGGAATACGGCCTATCTTCAGATAACTCTTCTGTAAAATAGAATAGGTTAATGAAATTTAAAAAAACCAAAACATGAGTAACAGAAATCTGGAATCATATAAGGATGCTGAGTTTAATACCAAGAAGGAAACAGGTTTCAGGAAAAAGGATGAACAGGGGACATCGTGTAACCATTCCCACTGAAATGGTTACATTCATTTCAAAAGTTCTTGGGACTCTGAAGGTATATTTTGACAATTCCATCAAATTTAGCTAGCCATAAAATATGGTTTTGGCAAAACATTACAGGCAGAATCCAACTTTACAAGCAAGAGACGGTAATTTCCTACTTTGTCTTTATGACAATATGAAGATAGGTATGAAATGGAAACTAGGCCTTCCAGTATTTACTGATATAAGAAACATAATCTTTTACTACCTGCTGACTCAGTGGTTATCATGCCCTGTATGTAACCTTTGATCCCCTCAGGTGAGTTACATACTCACTAAGCAAGGCAAGTAAGCCAACAGAGCGATGGGTCCCAAAATCACAAGACCATTCTTCCATTCAAAAGCCCCTTCAGCACTCACAGCCTTGCCACTGACACTAAGTCACATTATCACTCCATGACCTACTGAACTTGTTCTCTGTCACCTATGAGCCTTCTGTAGAAGTGTTTTTTCCTTGTCTTACGTGTGACACGACCTCCCTTTCCCAGCACCTTTTTGTGAAACCTTCTTAGTTACCAAACTAAGTTTTACTGATGCAGAACTTGAAGAAGAATGTAGATGCTTGGAAACATTTTTATTAAACGGCAATGGAGAGATCAGAGAAAAAACTGATAAAAAACCACAGATTTTTGGAATGCAAAAAAAGTGAACTAACTGAAAGGTAAATGTCTGCCTGGGCTAACAACATACCAGAGGAACATACAAAGAAATATTGCTAGAAACCATGAAAACCATTGTAGGTCTTCCTCTTTTTTCTCTTTGAATATCAGATGCTCTAGTCAATCCTACGTTATAAAGTACATAGCATCCACATCAGATTGCATTAGTGATTTCGCCAGCTTTGAAAGGCCTAAAAAAAATTTATATTTACAAAAGCATGGAAATGGCTTGCCTTTCTTGTGAATCTGTTTTACTTGATACTTGGAACTGACATGAATAATTTTCATGAGAAAGAAAGGGTGAACCACAAGAAAAACAGTTTTCAAAACCACAGTCTGAAGTCCTTCATGCTGGGGAAGAACTGTACTCTCCTTACAATGCAGGGACACATATGACTATGGGTCTGGTCTCTACAAGGAGTCATCTTAAATATCTTAAAATACTATGAAAATGCATAAATTTATTCCAGGAAAAGTATCATAGATTTTTGCTAAGCATGTAACTCATTTGTATCAAGAAATACATGGCACTAAGTCTTTACTTCTTCAGTCCATCTTCTAGCTACCCCTAACAAAACATACCTGGCATTCCCCCACCTCATTCAAAAGTATGCAGACTTGCACAGACAACACTGCATGTTTCTTTCCACTTCTGCCGAAATAAGCAGCTTTGAAAAAGTACAATATTCACACCAAAATCATCACAAGCATCAAAATTCCCCAGCGGGACTAATGTATTCCTCACAGCTATTGTCTTCAACACAAAACAGGTAGCAATCCAAGTTTTTATCCAATTAACATTTACTAAAATATCATCTTTATTAAAATTAGAGGCTTTTTCCCCCCATAATTGAAGTGAAAATACCAATTTTAAAGTACAATTACACTGCTATTGAAAAGAGGTAAAGGTTTGCACTATGGAGAGGAGACTAGACATAAGAAATACATTTATGTAAGCTTTGTCAGAAATCATCTCTTCACTACTGTACCAGCTAACTTCCTACAATGTCACATACAACAAGCTTCTAAAGATGCAGGTCTGATCTTAGCTTCAACAACTTGATAATGTTCAGCTTTATACAGCTTCTAATATTCAGGAAAGTGCACTTGATATAGGTTATTTGCCTGCATGCCTACTTTATATTTGTCCATGTATCTGGCTACAATACCATGAAATATCATGTTAACTAAATTTCAATGAGCAGAAAAATATAACTGTCACATAAAGCATATCAAAAGTATAAATTTTTTTCTAACATCTACTATTTCTCTAAGAACTTACATTGTAAATGGCAAGTAAGTTGCTCTGTCAAAAAATAATGGAACACAATTAGGAACTTCTGCTGACTTTTATAGATTAGTATGGATTTGTTCTGCTCACATGGTAAGGAAGCAATTAACATTCGAAAACTTGATTCAATAATTAGAAAAGGATCTATTTATTTATTTGTAATTCAAATTTGGGAAAGCAATTAAGAAAAGATTCCCATCATCCCTTCTGTAAGCTAATTTATAGCTAGCACTCCTGAAAACTGACATTAGTCAGAGCATCATTTTTATAGGAAATGTAATAGGAAATAAAGACTCGCAAACCATAACATAGGAATATTCTTAGTGGTAGCACTGCAGCAGAAACCAGAGTAAATTATCATTGTTTCACAATCTTTTGAGTGCATTCTAACATGTTCCTTACTTTCCACTCCAAGTAAAATGGAAGGTGAAAAAAGGCTAAGGACAAAGTTTTCAGACTTAAAGTTTATTTCTTCTTGTAATGTTCTGATTAATTTCTGATGGGCAAAATAACAAGCAACTTCAAATTTTGTTTCCATTTACCAAAACTTCAGCTAGGCTTTGTGCATCCCACGAGCCATTTAATTCCCATGAGTAATTTAATACTTTAAAAGGCAAGTAAGCTTTGCCTTAAAAGTCTTCATATTTGACAATGCAGAGAGAAAAAAAACAACTAAATTATCTGAAAGTTTTAACTAAAATACTAATAATCAGGTCAAATGCCTAGGTTATAACCCAAGGCAGACAGAGCCATAGAAAGGAATGACTCATACTGCCTCCTTTGATATTTCACACAATTCCTGAAGGTACCTAGAGACCATGAGTATCTTTACTTCTGTATTTTGAAAGATGACAATTTCTCACCTGCTACAGCAGGATTTCTCACTGACAAGCGTTGTGGGTCTAGATAATTGCAGAATCCCAGCACCACCATTTCCAGTAACAGTAGGAAGGAGAACAAGCAGAGCACATAAACACTCAGCTGATACTGTCAGCTAACATGGAGCCCAGATAAATGTTTAAAATTAATAGTGGTAATGGTTATGGTTTTGCCTAAACTCTTCAGTGATCAGCATTCAAAATTTGCATGTGCATACACAGACCCTCCTCAGTCATAGATGGTTTGAATCCACACTGCTGTGGATTCATAACAAGAAAAGCTGATGCATCTTACCATGCAATATATCTACTGAGAATAAACACCTTTTAACCTCAGCATAAAAATGAATCACTGTGCAGCTAGAAATCTGAAAATCATAAATTAAAATGAGAGAATAAACAGGAAATAGCCCACCTCAGTAACTTGATGGGAACAGTCTGAAAAAGAAGAACCTCAAATTTTTGTTTCTTTTCCCAGGGACTGTATTTGCATGTAAGATTCACTATATAGCATTAAAAGCAGAATGGGTAACAACAGCTGGGTGTTCACAAAAGGAATCTGCCTGAACACTAGCTCCATCTGGACACATGAATCTACAACTTCAGTAAGAAGGCTAGAGTGGAGGCTTTTCTGTAGGTGGCCAAAGAAGTAATTAAAAATTTAGATTCAAATCCCTGAACATCATTGATTGTCTAGTCTTGTTTCTAACTTGTGAGGAAGTGCTTCAATAATTAAGGTGGCTATGTGTATGGAGGAAGCTTCTACCCAAGAAATTCTCATCTCACGAGTGCTCAGAACTCTTTGTACTCATGACTCAAGGACAATTGTATAAAGCCTCTTGTCCTGGTTTAGGGCAAATTTAGGAGGAAACCTCTGAATGGGGTCCCTCTAGGAAAAAAAGATCCAAGCAGTCCCTCCCCCAGTCGGCTAGGGGAAAAAAAATTTCCTCGGAGAGAAGTAGAAAAAAGAAAAACTGTTTATTCAACAGGCAACACACCTCCCAGCACAAAAATTAACAATACCAAACAGCAAAACCTCTCGCTGTTCCGAGGAAACAGCAGATTTAGAAGAGTTTTTTCCGTGGCTGCCTGGCTCACTCAGTCTGTTCTCAGTCTGCTCTCAGTCCCTCCGGTGCTGGGGAATGTCACAGCCCAGGCCAGGCGTGGTGGGACACAGGTGTGAGCTCCCGGTGCTCTTCTGGGTTTTCAGTCCAGAGCAGGTTCAAACAGTTCCAGGAAAACAGAAAAAGGGGGAAGAAAAACCAATCCAGGCAGCTCCTCTTCCTCAGCTAGCCAGAAAAACTAACCAAGAGCAAAGGAGAGCTCTCTCTCACTGTCCACCGCAGACAACACAGTCTGTGAGCAGGAATGCGGGGGAGCCAGTGCAGTCTCTGATAACAAACTCTGCACTTCTTCTCCCCCCCTCCCCCCTTTACTCCTGGAACCAGTCTTAAAGTTGCAGAATTTAATATTCAACACCAACAGATCAGATGATTTGGGGATACAGGCATCATACAGTCACCGCAAGACACCTCTTTATCAGGCTTCTTAAAAAAGCACCACCGTTCCTAGTGTTCCATATTACAAAGCTCTGAGATGTCAGCACCGAGTTTCTAACTGCCCTGCAATGGTTGTAGCTATGCTACACAAAAGTTCTGATAAAGAAACATCTAATACCAATTTATAACCATCTGACACTGGTTACAACCATCTGATACAAAGTACTGCATATTTCCATTTTGCTCACAGCTGCAAATAAAGTTTTTCTAAAAAGGACATGAAAATGCCATTATACTGATTCATAACATAGTACCTGGTATTCTAGGTACTGATAAGCTAAAATAAGTGCTAAAAAAATAAAATTGAATCTGCCAGTCTCTGTTCTTCCTCTGGAACAAACCCACTAAAGCTTGATCTCTTTTTCAAAATTTCAAATACTTCACTCATTCTTTCTGCACTCCCTTTAAAACAATCATCTTCACTGAGTCACACTTTTTAAGCCACTTGTGCAGTGACTAAGTTATAAGAAATTATCCCCCTCACAAATACCTATGATCTCTGCTTCAAAAACATTCCTGTTATTTTGTGTTTTGTCTTTGGGGTATTTCTTGAAAGTTTACAAGAGAATAGGTTCCATATAGCTCAAAAACAGATGTAAATGAGGAATTCCACATAGAGTCAAATGCCCTCCTTATTATCTGTGACAATTCAGAAATGACCCTGTTTATTTAAATTGCTGAAAAACATAGTTATTTTGGGCTCAGACTGATGGAAGTGACAAAAAAATTAAGACAATTATATTGAGTTTCTTCTATATATAATAAGGAACTCTCAAATATTCAACAAAGATATCCAAACCTACGAAGACAAGGAGAAATGCAAGTGCACACGCCACTGGCAGACATTTTTCGATTTTCAACTTTAGTAAAGCACTTTTTAAAACAATTTTTATATGGAAATGTTCAATTTCTTGATTTGGCAGAAAATAAATAACACCTTAAGACTTCTTGAACATTCACAATAGTGATATATCACTAGCAAACAGTTAAGCATTATATATATTATCCTTTCCTAAATACACTAAATCATAATTTAGAGACATGCTGGCTGTGTTAGAACTCTCTTCTGGGTTCTTCAAATTGGGCAACGAGGGCAAAAGAAAAATCTGCTGACCTATAAGAGCAGAAATGCATTTTCCTGAAAATTCTCTCACCTTGCCAAGATGATTATTCTTACAAAACAACATGCTAGATAAGATACAGCACTAGTGAAGCCACATCTCAAATCCTGTGTTTAGTTTTGGGCCCCTCTCTACACAGAGGTGCTGGAGCATGTTCAGAGAAGGGCAACAGAGCTGGGGAAGGGTCTGGATCACAGATCTGACTGAGGAACATCTGAGGGAGCTGGGGCTGTTTAGCCTGGAGAAAAGGAAGCTCAGAGGAGACCTTATCACCCTTTACAACTCCCTGAAAGGAGACTGTATTGAGGTGGGAGATGGTCTTTTCTCCCAGCTAACAAGTGATAGGACAAAAAGGAAATGGCCTCAAGTTGTACCAGGGAAGTTTAGACTGGATGGTAGGAATTTTTTTTTTTCCCGGAAAGGGTTGCCAAGCATTGGAAGAGACTGCCCAGGGAAGCAGTTGAGCCACTGTCCCTGCAGGTAGTTAAAAGATGTGCAGATGTGGCACTCAGCAATATGATTTAGTGGTGGGCTTGGAAGAGATAGGTTAAAGGTTGGACTCGATGATCTTAGAGGTCTTTTCCAACTTTAATGATTCTGTTTTTGTCTCTTGGAGAACTCCTATTTCTGTATTTCATTACATATTCTTAAGTTACATAGGGAATTTTAATCATAATTTCATTTTACTGTAATCAACTTCAGCATTTAAATGTTTTAAACCAACAAAACCAGAATCCAGTAGACTATGCATATGAAGTATGTAATACATCAGACATATAAATACACTTGCATTTTGAAAAAGCCTGGAATAACAAAAATGACCAGGATATGTACTTGTGATAGCCTCCATATAAAATAAATTCTGTAAAGAGTACATCTTAACAGTCTTTATTTTTGTCATTTTAAAGATTAACAGGTTTTTAAATATAGGAAGTTAAATAAGTCGAAAAGGTAACTTCTAATATTCCAGGTTTAATTCTTCTATTCACGTAAAACTATGTACAGCTCTTCTTTCTTTTTACAGTTGTTTTGATTTGAAAGATAGGTATTTGTTAAGGAAGGTAGGAGCTTTTTTTGAAATGGAAAATGTAAACTCCTTCTCTCTAAATTATTATAATTATGAAATTAAGGAGCTCTCAGGTAAAGACGTGAATAGGAATAATAGCTCTTTACTAGGAAAATTAAAATAAAAATACTATAATACAAAAAACAAAACACTGACGGAGTCAGAATACAACCTGACACTCCATCAATCAGGGCGTTGGTAGCAGTCCCATTAAACGGTGGCTGCAGTCCTCCTGGAGCGACAGATGTGGGTCTGTTGAAGCAATGATTCTGGAAAAGGGTGTAGTTTTCTTCTGAAGGTTCAGTTGGTGGTGAAGATGGGTCTGGTCTTCTTCTGGGACTTTAGTGGAAAAAGGCTGCTCTGATGTTCTAAATTTTAGATTTTATTTAGGTAGGAAATGCTTGGCTCTTCCTTCTGGGTGGGACATCTTATAATGGGATGATGTAATTTTATTAGTTATGTAGTGAGACTCAATGGTCCATTAACAGAAGATATCTTTCAGGATAAAAGATAGGTTGTGGAAGAGATAAAGAAAACTGCTTCACTTGGTTTTAACAGCTGGCCCATTAATAGAGGGTATCTCCCCCAGAATTATGAGGAATGAGTTATGGAAAAGAAGGAATACTGCTCCACTTGGTTTTAACAGATGGTGATAGAATACATACCTCTGGTTACATCTTGTATTGCAGTCTAAGACAACAGTCTTGCTTATTGTTTGGTTCTTTTAAAGGAATTTATCAAACTATTTCCTTTTTCTTCATCATTAAACTGTAATGTTATTTCCAATTTCATATTCTTAATAATTAGCTGCTTTACGTGCCTTCATATTGAATTTCTGTGGCAAATATAAGCAAATTAGGCACTTAAAGTGAGCCTATGAAGAAGAAGCAGTCCTAGTACATACCAAAATATTTTCAGGTACACAGTGCTCACGGACCTGACCATTATCTGGGACATGTCAGCACAGTAGAGAGAAGCTGGACTTCTAAGATGAGAGATTTGCAGGACTAAATTTTAGCAGGTTAGTAACTGCAAAGAAACAGTTCCACACACCCTTTTCTCAGCATGCTGCCAGCTCAAGAAGCTCTGGTGTTGTACCTCTGGCCAGTCACCATCACCCTGCAATGCATTTCTACTTTTCTGACATAACTATTTGTGAGTCTGAACAGGATTTGGCCATGTAAAAACAAACCAACAAAAAACCCACTTCTTATTTTATCTTATAATAATCCTCAATGTGGTGATTCTAGACCTAACATCAGGGCATAAAGCAAAGGTGTCAGGAGAGCAGGAATAAGGGCTTAGACTGCTACTGAAGGCAAGCAAAATCTCTTACTATGGGCTCAGTGTAGCCTTCAATAAAAATCCTTTCTACAGCCTCTTTTAAAAATAGCTATAAAATTTAGAATCCATTCAATGATCCCACAGAAATGAATACTGAAATAATTTGCAAGCTGTAACTAGAGAAGCAGATCTGTATTATCCAGTGAACCTGAGTTAGGAGCCATGTCTGTGAATGGTACAGAACAAGGTGTTTTCGTGATGTTACCACAATAGATAAACTTATAAAAGAGAAATAAGAAAAGAATCATTTAAACACAGCATCTGATAATTAAGAAAAAGCCATGAAAGTGTTCCTCAGAAATCTACAAGAGATCTTTCTAGGCAAGGGCTAGCTGAGAAGGAGTGGGAATCTGTTTAACATAGGATTTAGTGTACTCCATTAGTAAGCACGATTCCTAAACATACCTAATTACCTGAAACTGTTGACCAGATTAAATATAGTTTAGTCTTAATAGTAAATAAGCATGAAATATTTTTAAAAGCTTTTAAGTTCTGCTCTTTTTGAAATTCATAGTGTCCTACTACAAAGACATCATTATTTCTTTATCTGAGACAACATTTCAAAGTGCTATGTGATACATTTTAATTGCAAAGCACTGCAACTAGATCTTGAGAGCACATACCAAATGCAGCAAAGTTAATTCTACATGACTGTTTTCAGTCTTCAACTAATGGATCTTCATTAAACTCCCTTATGACTTCCCAGGGCTTGCAAATGAGTGAATCAAATTATTTTATTGAATATGACTCTAAATTATTTCAGTTCACAGTACAGAAATGTATTTGCAAATTATAGATATGTATTTGCATCTATTTGGATATCCTTAGTTACCCAAATTATTACAGAACTAGGTAGATGAAATACACAGAGCTAAAAGGCAAACATTAAACTAATATAAGTGAAATAGTTTCAAAATCTGGTTTTCTTGTACAACAGTATCTACAAAATTCCTGCTGTAAACAGACATCTAATATAACCTGATACTACAAAAGCCAAAAATAATTCAGTGGAATGGTCTACAAGAAATGTTATAAATACATCTACAAACCAACTATACCTCCAGGTTGTTCAACCTCAGAGAAATGTCATGCTGCATTTTTTCAATTACATGAATATACTCCACTTTCCCCCCAAGGTATTTCTATTGAGCAAAGGAAAACATCCTTTACACTTCACAAAATTACACCAGTGTCTTTGTATATGTAATTTCATTCAATACTTACACCCTCCAAGCTCTGCTACCATCTGTAGTCTAAAAATAAAAGGTAGCAGAAGTATTCTGTATATTTTCATCTGATGTAAAAGTGGTGTATGAAGAAATGTGTCAGAAAATATAGTGTGTGTATGGGGAGGTTAATTTGAGTAAGTATTGATAAAACATTGATAAAGCTATTAAAGTCGTCAACTTTGAATAGTCCTAGATAAAGAACATTCTATTTGTTTATTTCTAAAACCACTGAAAGAGCAAAACCTGCCTTTTAGCAGTAACTAAATATGCTAACAGAACACTCAGATTTGTTCCAAAGTAATACCTGCCCTACATAATTGTTTATTAACAAGTTACATTGTGGTATTTATAGAAATACAAAAACATTTAGAGGCTTATAAACATATATACAGTCAAAATATAAAAAATATAGTCAAACATATTTTAATATGTGAAGCAAGCAAGAGCTGAAGGGGAACAAGTTCCTCTTTTTCAAACAAATGTCAGATGTTGCTTTAAGAAATGGCGCTGGTAGATTGCAATGTAAATCATACTATTTTTCCACCTTTTAAAATAGATTTTGCAGCCCAGGAATAAATACCATTATACATTTTCCCACCTAGTATGCTTGGACATATATATTTCCATATAGAAACTCTTACTAATACAAACAGAATTACACAGATATGCCTACATGAGCAATTCTGACATACTTTAACACATTAACATAAAAAGGCCTTTCAAAATGTGCCAAAGTACGGAAGCATGAATCAAAACACTGTTGATAGAATCATGAAACAGTTAAAGTTGGAAGGAATCTTAAATATCATCTCGTTCCAATGCCCTGTTCACTGCTGGCAGTGAACCTTCCACTAGACCATGTTACTCAGAGCCCCATCCAGCCTAGACTTCAACACCTCCAGGGATGGGAAGTTCACTGTCTCTCTGGGCAACTTTTTCCAGTGCCTCATCCCATGTTTTTGTAAGGAATTTCTTCCTAACATCTAATTTAAACCTAGCTTCCTTCTGCTTAAGGCTATTGCCTCTTTTTACGAGGACATGGGATAGGAAAAGTCCATTCTCACCAGCTTTCATGCAGGCGCCTTTAGGGACTAGAAGACTTAAATTTAAAGACATTCATTGTTTTATAATATGCACAACTACCAATTCCTTGAACCACAAATTTTTCAAATATTAACACAAAATAATATCCCTCACAAGTCAATATCCATTGCGGAGAAAGTTCTTGAAATTGAAAAGGCACTATCTTTGCAACATATTTTTATCTTGGTCTCAAGCACGATTTCTTTTTTGCATTTATGTCACTGGTACTATTAGAAAAGACAAAGTCCCTGAAGCATTTCTCAGAGCAATTAAAAAAAGTATCAAAATTGTCAGCAGTTTTAAAATGGCAGCAATACACTTTGAAACAACATACATGAGGGGGATTATATTGACAGTAAATACAAAGTTCCAAGTCTGGGGAGAGAACGTGTAATAGGAATATCTGCTGCATTTGCTCATAGTATTCTCAGCCTAAAACTGTTGTACTGCAGCAGTCCCAAAGCTCCAGCTGCATTTTGCCTCAAGATAGATCACTTGTACATGACAGACTCCCAAAATTGGTTTTCTAGATCGTCTTTTATCCAATGGATATAAAGAGACATTAAAAATCTTAATATTTTTTTCTTCCTTGACTGCAAAGGATAAGTATGGGACTGCATGCCTGTTTTCCATCAGATGTCCTACTGAAAAGACATGAGTTCTTAACTTAAGTATACAACTAAAACAAAATCTTCCAACCCTCATGTTTTTCCAAGGGAAACATTAATCTACTCTGGAGGTTTCTAATGCTCCCATCTCTGTGTAATCAATAAATATCATAGACACAAAACAATGATTAGGCTGAATTTCTGGTCCTCTTTAAATCAATTATTTGAAGACAGAGAAAATTACACAACTTAACAAAATTCTGTTAGTATTCTGGAATAGGAGCACAAATGTAATTACTTAAATTTTATCCCACAGAAGTACCTAGGAGAAAATTCTTACCTTGGTCAAATGGTTTACCCGGACTCCACGTACGAAAATAATCATCCTAGAGGGGGAGAAACAATCTAAATTTAGTAAAACATAAGGAGTCATAAAAAGATCACAGTATCATAAGAGACAGAAGAAGCATACCAACCTCTACTTCCTAGAAAAGGCAAGCAGCAAAATAAAAAAGGGAGAAAAAAAGATTACAGTTATCATAACGGGACAAATTACTTATATAGAATAAAACAATGTAATTCAGAGGCCATTTGCATAAAGTAAAAATGCTATTCAAAAATATTAGTCACTAGCATTTAAAATAGAAAATGTCTTATAGTCTTATAGTACTCACATAGGTAATGTTTCTAACATTGTTTTTAAAATATTACAATAGTTTTCCTGCACTTTAACTTCAAAGATATTGAAAAACTCAATTATATTTTCAATGCAGGATTTCTCCAAAAATGAGAAATATGATAATAAATTACAAATTCATAGCCAAGACAATAGATTGATGTGCACATCTCAGATAACACGTGTCACAGAAAAATGGCTGGAATTATTTTTTATTATGTCTTAATCCAACTAACTATTCTCTAGAACAAAATATTTTAAAGACTACCAAACATTTTGAAGTGGACATAAATTAAACTTAACAAAACACAGTGGGTGTACTATCAAATCCAGCAGTTCCATCCCACTTGCTAAAAGATCACCTTAAAAAACCATCCATTTATACAAATTTTAACTACTGAGAATATGTAAATCTTATACAGTTGTCAAAACCAGACAGTCGGAAGTTAAAAATGATCACGCATCAAATACCTCTTTGCAAGTACAGAACACGCATTGGATTTTTACCCCAAAAGAAAAGGAAAAAAAAAGTGTTTGCAGCCTAAACTGTATTTGACTGATTATGTACTGTTAGTAAAAATGTTATTACAAAAACCTGTGCTTTGAAAGTGAAAAATGCAAATGAGCAGAATCTGGAACTGCAAAATAAAACTGTATTTCTGTACCAATACTTACCCATTCCTTTGCTTTGGTGCTGCACAGATCAACAATCGACAAATCAGTATATGTGATTTGCCTTTTTAATTACTATATTTTTTAAATTATAAAATACACACAGCCTTGTCATTTTTTTTTAATCACACAAGAAGTAAGCAGAAATTACAACTATGATAGTATTTTTCAAATATTCCTCCTAATAGTCACTATGATGTTATTCCTACAGTGGTGTTCTGAGCAGGTTTGAACCAGCTGTAAGGCAATGCTGTTCCAGGAGTCACACCACAGTCACAAAACTTATATTTCTTGAAAAAAAAAACCAAAACAAAACGAAGTGGTAGATTCTCTATGTCGACTAAATCAACAATGTTCATGCACAATAAGCTCACGAAGAAAATTGGGTTGTTATAATTAAAACTATGAAAAATTAAAATATCTAGAACATAAAGGTATTCGAAAAAAGAGAACTCATCCTGAATGTCACAAATATGCCCTCTAAGGCCAAGCATCCTGCATTTTGCTTAAGGAAGAATGTACAAGTGGGGCTTGTATAAATTATATGCTCTCAAGTTGGCCTCAAACCATCCAGAAGATAAATCAATTCTTGTTCATCTCTATACTGCAGACAACTTCACAGATCTCAAATATAATATCCCTCAGGCATTGCTAGAAGTCTTGCTGACTTACTTCTGTCTACAAAGCAACTCCATACCTTTCTTGTTACCCTTCTGTGAATCTCTTCCAAGTCTGTTTTCTTGGCAACCAGAATTGTGCAGAGCATTCAAGATGAAGCAGCATTATGGATCTATACACAACACATCTATTTTGTTCTGTATTCTTTTCCCCAACATGCCTATCCCTCTGTAGTCTTTGTAAGTTGTGTCTGCGGTTTTGCTCTTTTTAATTGTATTATTTGAATGGTTTGCATGGAATTTTCTATCTTAAATCCAAAATATGAATACCCATAAACCATATATACCTATGCTGATTTTCCTAAAAAATTAATTTTTCCAGTCAGCTGCTATTTAAATAAAATCCACTATTGGATATGTTAAACAAAACCCCTAAGTGCCTCTACAAACAATTAAAATTGTTAGTCAATTGTCAGATTAAGTAAAGAAATTGCTTCAATAAATTATAGTTTCACAATTTTACAAATATACCTGAAGCTCTTTAACCTTCTGCCTAAGAACCTGGCTTCCTCTTGCATTCAGACCTTTCATGATCTTCAGTCAGTAAGTCTGATTATAATAATGTTCAATATCCTCTGCAGAATGTAATAAAGATCATTATGTAATGTACAAAGCCTCATTTTCATAACTTTAATATCAAAACAGATTAAAGGAATCCACAGTTTACAGCAAAGGCTGCACAGTATCACAGCATCTCTAGGTACCCTTTAACAATCTATAAATGCAAAAGTCAATGTCTCAGGATCTCAGGACAGAGCCTAAGTCTTCTGAATTTCTTTAGGGGTTTCCTTGCCTTTGTCCTGAGCATGCTAAAGGAGAAGCTGTAAAAGTACACAGAATAAAGCCAGAGATTTGTAACAGCAACCATACCACTTTTCCAACATTTTCCAGCTAAAGGTATTCACACATTTTAAACAGGAAATTTATCCTTACTTCTCTACTTGAAACTACATGAAATGTCAGGATTTCTTTCAAGTGTCTCTTTGAAAGACACAAAGCACTTCTAATAGCCATGGATGATGGATTTCAATGAGCTTAATATCCATGCCCTAAAATTATGCATGTTTAAGCATTATTCTCATTTGGAGTCATAGTGATGAAGTGTTTCTAAGAACTTAAGCTCATGCTACAATTATAAATACACTGAGACTAATTTTTTTTTCTTGAAAAGGTCTTACTATAAAAAAAAAAAATCCATCTCATCTGAAAATCTGACAACCCTCCAAAAAGAACCAAAACAGCTGCTAAATCAGAAAAGATATTAAAAATAGGGAAAAAAATCTGCCTTGAACATGTTTATTGCTTTTTTTGGACTTCAATATTCTTCTATATGTATTCTTTCATTCTTAAAAAGGAGTTATTACATAAGTTTTAAAAAATTACATTTAAGTATGATAAAAGAGAAAAAAGCTCAATGGAAAAAAAATCAACAAAAAATCTAACCCATACATGGCAATGTAGTTGTGCAGCAGAGGTTTTCATCTTTCAATAGACACAGAACCTACAATCCTATTACTTTTCTTTCCTCTGTAGCACATTAGTTACATTTTTTAACTGATCTCTCCTCTACATTTTCTTTAGATGCTGCCATCACTTGAACAGAAATCTATATTCCAGAGAACACAGTAATACAGGTTTGATGAGTGACTCAGAGAACAGCAAGTGTCCATGGGAAAGGAAGGAATATTTTCAGACCAAGGTTGACCTGAAAAACTGGATAAAGAAAATTCAGTCCTTGTTTTGTATAACATTTTAGCTCTAGTATGGCCTACACAATAAAAGCTGATATATTAAAATAAAAGCTGACTTGTAACAGAGAATCCACTAAAATTGAAGCAGTTTTCTGAACTTATAATTATCTTTATATTTTATTGAAATACAATTTCACTGCTGCAATACAGGGATATTGTTATTTATGCGACTTATAAAGTACCAATTTTAGAAGAAGTCTAATAGGCAACTACTCAATGCCAGACTCCATTTACAATAAATTTTCAAGAAACAATACTTCTAACAGTTACCAAAGCATGGAATATAAGATTTTCTGAACACTGTTCAACAGCAAACTTAATTCTACCTACATAAAATCTGAGTGGAATTTTGTATGACTTACCATAATGCAAAAAACGCATTTGCATGTATTTGTATACATACAAAACCCCTCCCTATTCCTACAGAAGGGTTGGTTTATTTTTAACAAAAAGTTACATACTTCAATATGAGCGAAATGGAATTGCATCCGACAATTTTAGAAGCAGAAGTTTTCTGGCTGCACATGCATCCTAAAAACTTAACGCCTACAATATTAGATTCAGATTTTTTTTCCTCACTGCCATTAGCTGTTTTCCTATTGAGTATTTCACTCTTTTTAATTTAAAGGAGTTCTTAATGGGCTTGCCATTCCAATTCTTCTATCTGCATCTCAAGTACACACATCTGCTTCTCATCTGACATGAAAGCCCTTTACCTCTTTGAAGCTAGGTCTTTGCTATTTGGTTGCTATGCTGTTTTCAGACTCCAGCAAGCCAACTGTCCCACATCACAGCTCTCCCTTTGTCTCAAGCTCGCTTCTGCAGCAAACCTGAGCTCACCAAGTATCTCCACATCTTTGCACCAGTTCAATAGCAGAGGATTTGACTTATCTGTCCCAAACCTCCTCAGTGACTCTGTAACAGATATCTGTATCCTAAGTCTCACTGAAAGAGCTGGGGTAGGGTTGCCATCTGATATCTGTGCACCAACCTCTTCCCAGTGCTGGGAAACGAAAGCACGAAACACTTGCAGAAATCTTTTTCTGCTTGTATTTCGCTCCAGGACCTTCAGTCTAATTTCAGTGAGATTGCCATCATCCTATGAAGCATTAAGTTGCTGGTCACATGGAGAACTGTTACAGGAATAAAAGGATAAGACAATAACAAAGCTGCCATCATATGGGAAATCCACCAGTTCTAAATAGAGTAGTTTCCTTAAATAAATGAGGGCCACAGACAGCATACATAGGATAACTAAGAAACACACATCTAATGAAAGGACTACTCCAAAACATAAATCATAACCGAGGAACCATAAGCTGCACCAGGAAAGCACATTATGCTTATGTACTGGAAAATTCCTCAACCTGAAACCTGAGCCAGTCTGGAATTCTCATCCAGGATGCAGACAAGCTGTTCAGCAGCATGTGGATATTCACTTGCCTATCAGATGCTGGTTTTCATCTGTGCTGACATGCACAGGCATCTGATCTATCACAAGCCGTGTGAGCTCTCTGCTGTACAAATGTGGAGTGTTAGCTCAGCCTAAGTGCAGGATCGTGCACACATGAGAACCAGGCAGATACCACACTCCCCAGAACCCTGTTTACTATCACAGCATCTCACGTATCTCAGAACATCTGTGAAGGCAAGAAGCCAGGATGGACCATGTGCTCCTTAGCACATTTTTTTACTAATTGTCCCAGATGCATTCAGTAAGTTACTTGATCTGTCAGACCTTACATGATGTTATATAGCTACAGGTCTGCAGTAGAACTAAGAACAGAACCAGTCTCAGGAGGGCAGGGACTGTTGTATCTAGCACATTTTTTGGCTTAATACTTTCTTCTCAACAGGATCTATCTCCCTTTTCTCATCAGCTGAAATACCTGCTATGATTCCCATAAAACCACATTTAAGAACTGCACAGACAAGGAATGCTTCTTCAGTGAATCAGTTTAAAAAAAAAAATTAAAATCACATTTATTACACTTAGGAAGTTAGAAGAAAACAAGTGCAAAAGATATTTACAGGCTAGCAAAATGGTGACTTCTGCCAGCTTTGACTCCAGATTAAGTCTCCTGTTAGAAACATAATTAGTTTAGCCAAAACCAGCAGGAGTTCAGTGCACAAAGTACTCAGATACAGATAAAGGTAGTGGCCCTTCACATCAATACTTCTGAGAATCAAGAAGTCAAGGTAATAATCAGTTTACTAACTCAAAGAACCAACACGAGAAAAACTCCAAAATAATGAAACACCCCTGAGGTAATATAAGCACTGTTTCTCTGGCAGAGAAAGCCCTAAACACCTGCAGGCAAGATAGAGCTTTGCTGCAAAACTCCCTGCTTGCCTGGCACCCAGCCTCGACGAGCAGGGTGCAGGACTGACGGATGAAAGGACACTGGTTTGCTGCTCAGTGCCAGCCTCCAGGGAAGCTGATGTCAGCTTCCTCCAGGGCTACAGCTCCTGAGCTGTGCCACCCCTGGGCCCTGTATTCATGGGGCTGGCAAAGCACTATTAGAATCAATAGCTGCTTCCAGTGACTCTGGCACTCAGCTCCCCACATTTAATGTTTGTCCTGCTCCCTTCCTTTGCCTCGTTTTTCTAGTACTATTGATGAAGCTGGGCTAGGAGCCACCACTTTTCAGCCCTCTCTGTTGCACAGTTCCCATTCAGTAAGATTTCTGTGGATGCTGTCTATTTAGTACTTAGCAGCGTTACTAACAGCAAGTTTGAATAGCACAGTATTTGAAAGCACTTGCCAAGAAATACCAAATGCTCACTAAAGCACATATTCAGAAATATGGAGAAAATACTGAAAAACATTTTGAAAAGGAAGGAATTAATATCAAAGCATAAACACTATAACCTTCCAAATCCCAGTAAAATTTAAAACATTGTTTCTTTAAAAGTGCATCTCATATTTCTTGTCATGAATAAAAGAAATAATGAACCATCTTTTCACTACAAATACTAAAAGTTCTGGTCATGCTCATCCTATTATGCTTTCAAGAGTCAACTTTTGAAGAAGGCCTTAAAATACATTTGCTAGACAACAGGAGAGAAAAAAATTAAAATAGGTGACATATGCGAGGTAAAAGACTATCCATGGGACTTTCATATGCCTGACCAGGCATTTCATAGATCTGTTGCTGCTCCATTTCCTCAGGTGCAACTTCACTAATGCACCAGCCCAAGGCAACAAGAGAAAAAATTACTCCCCAATCCTCTGCCTACAGTTCCACAGACAGCCAAGAGTGGCAAAACAGCAACAGACTATACAGGGAGCTCAGATCACATATGTGGGGCTGGAGAGAATTTACCTTGGTACGTTGAAAGAGAACGACAATATGATTGTGACACTATGGTTTGGGTCTGTAAAAGAAAATGGGGAACTGTATAAAGGAGATCTCTGGAAACTGGAATTAACAGTTAACATCTTAAAAAATAAAAGCCAAGAAAGAAATACTCAGTGCAGAGACCCACCAAGGGTGCTTGACCAGCCAGAGAGTCTTGTGCAAGGAAGTAACAGTTTTGTGCACAAGGAGACAATGGGGGCTGTGGTGCACCTTCTATATTAAATGCTGCACTACTCCACAAATGACAGGAGCTCATGCAATTTGTCTTTTCAAACTCCTCTCTCGCTCCCTCCACCCACCTTTTTTTTGTATAATGCAGCAATAAAGACTTGCATTATATTCAGGACAGAAGTCCTGTAAGATGTGAAGGACACACAGAGGACACAAGGACAATAACACTCTAGGTTTTAAAGGTCTACTAAATGTCTAGGAAAGGATTTGAAAAGGCTTTGCCTCTTAAGCAATTTTTGGAAAACATTTTTTCAGCCGTATCTGACCACAGCAAGAGGGAGAAAAAAGTGCTACTCATCAATTTTCATTCAGGAGGTGAAAATTTATGTCTTTTTAGCAGGCATAAAAACCTGGAATAACTTACAAAACAGACACTATACTTTTGTTGACATTGCTTTTATTTGCTTGTGTCATTTTTCAGCCTGCAGAAAATTAATTTAAAAAATAATCATGAGATCTACCATAAAATGCCAGTTGCATGGACAGAATTTCGGTATGTTTCTCCTAGCAGAGGAGAAAAAAAAAATCTCTCACGCTAAGGCTCAGAACAATGTTCTAGTCTACCTCTCATTGCCATGGAGACAAAGAACACCCTAGTGTGAAAACAGTCCAAAATTGAAGAAATTAAGGAATACAAAATATTATGAGAGAGGAATTACAATGTTATTGTCATTAAAAAACAAATAGGAACAGATGTGTCAACAAAAAATGAGATGGAAAAAAAACCACATGTATACAACATATTTGCAACTTAATAGAGGGAAGCAGTTAAAATTACTGATCTCAGTTCAAAAGAGTGCTAACCACATATTAAGAAAATAATTGGTATTCACAATTAAGGAATTTAAATATGATGCCATGTAAGAAGAAAATAACTATATTCTAAGTAACTCAGTCATCCCTTTTGACTGGTAGGCTACAAAGAAATTACCACATTTCTTGCCAACATTAGAAAATTACAAATTTAGCAAATTGAAGAACAAGACAGAAGAAGCACATACAGATTTCAGAGTGATAGGTGATTTAGTACAGCAATGGTATATCACATGATTTGGGAAAATAAGTATTTCAGCAAGCAATATATTTTTGAATTTGGCTTAATTATTAGATACATTTGGAAAACATCAGTTGTCTCACTGAAAAGAAATAGTTATTCTACAGATGAAAGGGATTTCAATGGCATATCTTTGTTTAAACAGAACCAAGTCAGGGTTTATTTCTTAGAAAAATATTTGCAAGCCAAACGTCCCATATGCTTAAGAAATTTAGGCTTTACTTTATCTCCTTAAGGTACGCACCTCACAACTGCAACTTCTTTTCAAAAATATGCCAGTCTTTGTAGGAAGAAATGGTAAGAATTGTGGTCATTCAACCTATATTTAAGGTGGAATTTCAGTCAAAAATTTACAATATTGCCATATTAATTTTCCTATTCTGAACTTCGCCTAATCAGATACTTCCAAGTAAAGCTCTATTCATATTAGCGGAGATTAATATAACACTACAATATTTCTTTGATAAATCAAGAGAGGCTGCTGTTTCATGAAGCTTTCTAATGTTCCAATTTTTCAAACACTAGTTCTAGCATGTCCACCATTTAAGAGCTTTTTCCTCATCCCTTAAGAAACACCTGTCTTGTGACATTTTTATTATTGTATCTGCAAATACTAAATAGCAAAAATGTTGACAACACTGCACATTCCAATTATTTCTTCCCTTGATAAAAGCTATGTTAAGGCACGAAAGTTGCAACAATTTCAAATAAAATGCATGATGGTGATACCAGGTGGATAAACAAGGCAAGAAATTTAGGCTGAATCCTACTGATGATACCTCTAAGTTTAAGTTTTCTGCTCTGTTCTGCTTGGATGTGCTTTTCTGTTTTGCTTGGGTGATGAAGACAAAACAGTCTAATTCTACCTAGGGACTCGAGGACAGTGTCTTTAAACTTCAAGCCCTAAGCATAAACAACGTGAAAAGAGGAGGGCGGACACACAAGCAAGCAGGAGGATGAAACTTCCCTATTTGAGACTATTAATTGGACAGTTGACTCCTGAATGCAAATGGACTGAAACCTATAAAGGTGTGAGAACTCATGGCCAAGCCCTCCTTTCCTTCCATCTTGGAGCCATCCGGGCAGGGGCCACGACTGTGGCACTTGTATTGCTGGGGTGTGGCTTTTGTAGGCCTTTCATGGGCCTCACAATAAATACCCATTTGTCCCCCTTAACTCTGTGTGCAACCTCTGTTCCAGCCCCTCAAGGCATCACTGACAGTGAAGTTTAAGAATACCAAATAAAATTAAATTAATTTTAAAGAATTCAAGGATATTTTGTTTCCTAACTCCAGCCACTATGCCTGTGTTACAGAGAGTTAAGGTTGTTTCGATATCTTAACCATGTGCGGTGAAAAACATGTAAGAAACTCCCACATGAAGTAAATACTACCTAGGAAACTCTATATCCTAATTCATTAACATGCATTAAATTCATTAACAAGTATTAAAACTATTCTATTATATATTAACTTTCCTAAAATTCCAAGAAAATCAGGATATGTTCCAGAGAAATATGAGTCAAAACATTTACAGAAGCCATAAAATAGCTGAGAAACAGTGGCCTTCCACTGTCTTTCAGAGAAACAGCAGCCTTCCACTGTCTTTCAAACTGCAGCTGTAGGCTTACTGACTGCAGGGCCATCAGCAGCAAAAAGGGTTCAGACTGGTTCAGCTTCCTCTATTAATACTCCCAGATACAGCAAGAAGTCTGCACATGTGACACATTTGCTTTGTCCTCCTGATCATTCCCTTTTCAGAGAAGATGATCCAGACCTAGTTTTAGTCCAAATGTTTGGGAACAGTTCTAAAGAGGTTTCTCCAAGTCAGCTCCTACAGTGGTCTTCTCTTAGGGATGTAAATGTATCAGGCATCATCTGTTTATTTACACACATCTTAGCTCAGCAAGCAAGGAAAAGAAAACGAGGTTTCTCTTTCTCCTAAGTATATACAGAGATACTATCCTTAAAGTCATCCTTAACGTCTTTATTGAGCAGAGGTGACAATATGTACAAAACCACACTTTGGTACCGTGTGTTTTTTATTACTGTTTTTTTAATCACTAAATGTTATTGTCAAATCTGCTGCATCAGAATAGTCTTCCTCAAGGAAATTACTGAAGGACAGTTCTCCTATCTTCCACTGGTTCTAAAGAAAATAAAATCATTAGTCATTTCTGTTAATAGCAACGATAAAAACATTCAAAAGATCAGTAAAGGAATCTACAGGATTTTAAGCACAAATGGAAGTTTAGAAATACCGGCATTATTCTTTTAATAAATTCACATAGAATAACGAACAAGTATATTACCAAGTGCTGAATTTCTCGAAGGAATTATTCTTACATACCATCTAAATTTAATTCAAAGTAATTGACCCATTTCTTGTAGATCTTAGTGATGCAGTATTCTGTTCCTGCTTTATACAAAAACCTCCAATCAACTTCAGCATATGGTGCTGTAAGATGCCCTGCCCTGCATCCCTCACAGAAGAGCAGAACACAGATCAAGAAGCAGTCCATTTCCAAATGGTTCCCAGAACCCTGGTATAGATCCTCTGACAGCAGACATCCTGAATGTGAAACAGGACAGAACAAAGTTCTACAGTAAGAAATGTCAGCAAAGACCAAGCACAAGTAAAGAAAATCTTATTACCTGTGTTGGGAAGAAAAAAAGGAAAATCTACCCTAAATTTAAGACCAGAAACTTTTGAAAGAAAAAAGTCTATTGGCTGGTATTCTTGCTGCAGCAGCATCTTACAATGTGCACTCCACTAGAGTCTCCAAATTTTGTAACTAATCACCTGCTCTTTACTCTTAGTCTTTATCTTCTGAATTTTTTCATAAAATTTTTCACTTTTTTTCCTCAAAAAGTTACATTTTTCTTATTTCAGTCTTTAGGGCTTCTCGAGATCTCAAGGACATCAGAAATATTTTCAGACAAGGCAAATGTTTGAATGCTTTCACTGATCAAACTAAACGACTAGTTTACACACATCAAAATTAAGAAGCTATGCTTACCACAATGTTTGAATCTTAACTGGAAACTGCCAATACCAAATATCTGTGAACTATTAAAATAAAGTACCATGACCAAGACAAATTTTTATCTAACAATCAAATAAATTACATCATGGTACTTTCACAACCTTACTGCACTCCTAGCATCATTCTCCTTTCCCATCTACAAGAGCATTCTGTTATCTCAGTCCCTCAGGTCTTATGTCAGGTTATTATGGACTTTAATCTCAAACCCAGCAGATTCAGAACTTGCCAGGATGAGTGACAAAGGATAATCCCACTGGCTGCAAGAAATCCTCCTGATGCTTCAGTCTGTGACACACCAAGTCCATGCTGAACTCAGAGGAGCAGTGTATTAGAAAGGACTGTGCTGTTAGAAACATTTTTTTTCTGAGGGACTTAACACGGAGGACTTGACTATTTTACTTGGGCTGAATTCTTAGCAGCTGCAATTACAACTGACGCAATTCTTCACACATGCACAGGCGCACACACACACACACACACACACACCCTGAAAGGCAAGATTAGCCTTTTTGGTATCCAATTAGGAAATTGAATTCTGCATTCTTGAGTTTTCCCTGTGCTTCAAGAACAGTGAGAGTCTTCAATTTGCCTTAAAATAGAATTTTATTGCTGAGCACTAAAAATCTGCTGTATCCTGCCCCAGAATGAGATTAATTTCAATGTTGCCAAATGTTAATCATTTGTACAAAATACAGCAATTTATTTTGGGATCTTTCCAAATAGAAGGCAAAATAGAAGGCAATTTGTGAACTTCAGCCTCTTCCTAATCTTTCTTTCTCTCTCAGTTTCTGAGTTAAACCCTGATGCAGTGCTTTATACTAAGAATGACAAAACAGAACTCCCTACTCCTTCTCACAGAAAGCTATTGTCTTTTCTGTTCAGAAATGAGACTTATCTTTGTTAAAAGCTTAAACTGAGCCAAAATTATAGAAGATCAAATTAAATGTTCTTTTTATAGTACCTTTAAACCCCAGTCCACATTCCTGTAGGAATCTCCATAGCCTTATACTGCCAAAAAAAAAAAAAAAATCCATTGCAAATCACATCATCTCATTTTTCATTTTACTATATCAAGTTTCTAAGCCTAGATTTAGGGAACATTTCCCCATAGACTTGACCCAAAATCCACATAAGCCCGTTAAGGCTTTTCCAAATATTTTTCTCACCTTGGGACCAGGCTTCGCCATTATTCTAATCACTATAAGAAGGGAGAAAAAGAAAAAAAAAAAAAAAAAAAGCACACCTAAAGTACGCAGAAAAAGAGACTTTGACATTCAACAAATTATAACGATCTGTTAAGCACATCCAGCCTGCCTGTTGTTGAATTTTTCATAATATCCTAACACAAAAAATAATTACTGATCTTTTAGTAGCTGGAAGGGGGTGGAATTACTTACCACTACTTTTTGTATAACACAGAGGATCAATATTCAGATTTTACTTCACGAGGAAATACCAAGTAGCATAACCTGCCTTATTAAAAGACCAACATTAAATAAAATGTCTATCACTAATTAAACACATTCTCTTCTTTCCATATTACAGGGATGTTGCTATAGAAATGAACTATTTTTCTAAACACAGTTTATTGAATATGGCATGTTAAATTCAGCAAGGCACTATATGTGTCTGTCAGTAGATTCTCTGCCCAAGTAAAGCTTGGCACAGAGGAGACTGATCTAGTAAAACACAGCTGAGACCTCCCATTTCCAAACAGTGAAACGAGATTACAAAGAAAACATCAGGGATAACTATTCTGTTAATTTAATTCCACGTTGATTCCGAAAGAAGTACACTATATAAGTGGAAGGAGAATCAGACTTTCTGTCTGCATGTCCTCTTTGCCTGACATTTCCTTGAAATGTTGACATTAATATTTGATTCCAATTTGTTGAGTAAAGAACATAGGTTTTGCAGCTATCAAGTAGACTGAAAGAGTACAGCAACTAAAACCAGAAGCACTTTGGAAGTAAAAACAGCTCTACTTACACAGACTGAATGACAGTTCATTGCAGCAGATACAGTGCTAATGACAATGCAGAAAATCCTGATCCACCACAAAACTAATCTCTAATATGCTCCACCTATCATTGCCTTTCTCTGCCATTTAAGTTTTGCAATAAAAACTTACAAGCCAAGAACAAGAATCAAATCTTTAGTGCCCTTACTATGTGTTTACCTACAAACTCTGTATGTCAAGTTGTCTTAGTTACGGTGACAAACAAGCAGCAGCTGAATGTCACGGCTGTCAATGTGCTAGTTACAAAAAATAAAGCAACATACCAAATCTTTGTAGTGAATTCAACAATAACAAGAAGTACAGCTAACATTTAAGACTAGATGCTAACTCCCTTCTTCAGTCTGTACAAATATTCAGCAGTAACACACTTTATATATAAATTGCAATCATAGCTGAATACTATCTTTCATTATTTCTAATGGTCTGTATGTGCCACCTTCCTTCTGCTGAAAAGAAAAACAATGGCCTGAAAGGCCACTTGAGAACATTAACATTTCAGTTCATTTCTTCTCAGTGATACTTCAACGACAGATTGAGTTCCCATCCTCAACTAGTTATATTTTGTCAGGATCAGATGTAGTTTGTTTTGATGATAGAAGCAAAAAAAGCAAAATGTTTTCCAGGTCAACAGCTATGACCTACATTGAAACAACAATCTTCCCTCTTAAATACTTGAGAGAATCTGTCTGCTTTGGATTGTGAGGTCAGTTGGGATCTGAATCCTTATGCCAAGCTTCTGCAACCAGACTCCAGTTTTCCTTATGGACCTTGAAATACTTTAGGAAAATCATGGTGCCTTTAAACAGATTACATTTTGTCCTAAATCCTCTTCTAGAGCATCTCTCTCAGATTTTAGGAGAAATGCTACAACAACACTGTTAGATCCAAAAGTGGCTAACACTGCACCAGCCTCACTGGCCTGAGATTGTGTTTTCTTCCAGCCTCCCCTCTTATCACTGTCAACAGAGTGAAATTTAAAGCGATTAAAAAAATAAAGTGTTGCCTCAGCAGCATCAGTGCTAAAACTTTTAAAAGGCTCAGAGGAGAAATATGTCTCTAAGCTGTCCTGCTGAGTAATTGTAACAAAAACCTACTGATAAAATAAAGGAAGTAGAATTAGTCTACCCTGTGCTATTATGATCAACACAGAAACAATTGTTTTTATTTTCATGAGACAGGGAAATTACTACACCAGAACCACTGTGCACACAGATAAAGGGAGAAAGTAAGACAACCACAACAGAAAAGGAGACTACCTTTGTAAGATATAAAAAAATTGTCCATCCTCCATTCTATACTCTTTTTTACTAGACTAGAAAGCAAGTTTCCTAGTCTGGTAGTGGCACTTAGAAACAACTTCTAAATTTGCAAACACAAAGTTTTAGCGCACAGATCTATATGTTTGAGGTAAAGTACACATAAATACACATAATTTCTCTCAAACATATTCTGTAATTTAACTTCTGTAACTATGTATCATTTGTGTTACATCTAAAAAGAAAATTACTTATTTATTGTATCATTCTCCCTCAAGTATTTCCTGTACCCTGCTGATTAAATAAGCTGCAAATAATGGATAGTTGCACATTCTGACTTAGGAAAGAAGTGAACATCTTGTAAACTTCCTCAACAGAACATTAGCAGATCTAATACTTAAAGCTTGCAATTTACATTCATAAATTACACAAAACACTATCACAAACTGTTTAGTGAACAAGGTTTTAATAACTCCCTTGCAGTTCTTAAGTATAGCAAAGCCTCTTATTTAATATTAATTTTCCATATAATCATAAAATAAATCTAGGTTGTAAACAACCTCTGGCAGTCATCCAATCTTAACCACCTTTTAAAGCACGTCCAATTACAAAAGTTTGCACAGTCATGCCCAGTCAAACTTTGAGTTTCTCTAGGAACAGAGATTCCAACTCCTGGTCCGGGCAGCCCATTCCACTGTTTGTCTACTCTCACAAGAAATTGGTTTTATTTCACTTAATTAGGGATTTCATATTGTAACATGTCCTTTTACCTCTGATCCCATCCCTGCCTATCAGTATGGAGACCAGCCTGGCTCTACTTTCTCTAAACTACCACAAAGGGAAGTTGAAAACAGCAACAAAATCTGTCTTAGTCTTCACTATTTAAGATTCTTTTCTCATCATCCTCTCATGCAAACGTTTCTTGAGAGACAATAGGCAAAATCAAGTAAGTCCATGCTTTTTTATTCTAATGCAGTAGATATTCAGTATTACAACAGATTTCCAAGTCTGGGATTAAAAAAAATTTGTTTTTACCCTCTATACATACCTACAAAAAAAAAAAAAAAAAACAAAACAAAAAAACACACAACAACCCCAAACAAACCACAGATCTATTTTCTACCTGTTATGCCTTAGAATATAGTCAAGTCAGTTCTTATTCTACAACACAGATTGAATACTGGAGCTGAGCCTATGAATATCCTGCCAGTTTCCAAGTTGTTACAGTGTATTAGCCTCGACAAGCTTTATTTTCAGCCACGCACAACATTTTCAAGAAGATTACAGCCCAACTATTTTTTCTAATAATGCATTTAATGTGTGATATTTTATATGATAGCTGACATGCTTATATAATAATAAAAAAATGACCTATAAAAGAACAGAAGCCCAACAAATACATCTATAGTGTTCATGTTTTCAAACTGGTAAGAACACAAATACAGACTAGATATAAGGAAGACTTTTTTCAATGAGGGTAGCGAGACCCTGGAACAGGCAGCTCAGAGAGGTGGCAGATGTCCTGTCTGAAAACACTCAAAGCCAAGTTGGATGGAACTCTGGGCAACCTGGTCTAGCTGAAGACATCTCTACTTATGGCAGGAGGTTTGGACTAAAGACCATTAGAAGGTCTCTCAAAACCTAAACTATTCTATGAGTTTATGAAATACACAGAAACTTTTTTCATTGTAAAAACTATATATTATACCTAAGTATGACAATCCTTACTCAAAAGACCAAAACCACGAGGAGAACTGTTCTGTGATGCTAACGATCTTTATTTCAAATCTCTACTCAATACATGGCAGGGTTTTGATTGCCTTTTATGATGTAATCTATTCAGTGAAGAAAAGCATGCATTTTCATGTTCTTTCTGGCTTGACAGTACTGCTTGCAGCTACATCAGGATCAACGGCTGCACCCATTTGCAAACTTGAGTGTTCTTGTCATCTTCCAGATCCCAATTCTGTGCATCCTCTAAAAGCGGCAAACAACATATTTGAACTTAATCATAGTATCTTGTTGGTGAGACTCCCATATTGTTAAAACTCCTTGCGTTTTTTACCCCAAGTCCCTTTATACGAAGTCATCTTCGAGTTTTCAACAAGAGAATCAGAGACTGGACCTTATCTACTTTGCTTTACAGTGAAGGGAGAGGAAGAAACAATACTCACCTTTCAATTTGGATGCATGCCTGCATGCAATTTACTGTCTGAATAGCTTTGGCTGATATTAAGGAATTTATTATCTCAGTGACAGAGTTCAGTTCCAGATTTTAAAGCAGGTACTGGAGCAAAGTGCTTTTCAATACCTGTCCTGCCACTACATGTATCATTAGCCTCACTGCAGCTTTCCTACTTATACAGAAATACTAAGACTCCTCCTAGAATATTTAGAGACATTTGATTGTGGACAAGCACTTTTCACAGAGTTCTCACACATAAAAGTCAGATACAAAGAATTCCACTGTATATTACTTCCATCATCAAGAAAGAAATATTCTCTAAAGCACTGAAGTACTTACATTATAAATAAGCAACACATTTTTGGAAAAAAATACCAATCTTATAATAGTATGCTTTGTTTTGGGTTTCACTACAAAGTAGAGACTGTGTCTAAAGTGGCCATTGAAAACTACTGATTACTAAACAGTTTGATGGCTTACCATGTATATGCACAGAAACCAAAGAAAGTGCTCTTATAAACCTGCTTGTAAGATATCAAGCCAGTTATTTTCCAGAAGTCTACTGAAACCACATAAATCCTGTTTCAGAACTATGTAGCAAAGTCCATACAAATATTCATTACACTTAAACAAATAAGCTTTTCCTTCAAACTGTTTACTTAATTCCACAGTAAAATAAGACAAATTACACAGTTTTGTTAAGAGGTACACAGATACACACATACACGTATAAGCAACATTACTAACAGGAATATGTGCCTGTACATAGATCATGTTATATTTTTTTTTTTTAATAATCAGCATTTTAGCTTGTAAACATTATGTTTAACTAGAAAGTATTTTTTTCTGAAAAACTGAGGAATATGAAAACAAAGCAGAATAAACAAGTTAAGGCACCCACTTAAGCAACTGCTCACATTAAACTACTAAATACAGAAACAGAACTGTCGCAAGAAATGCAGAGATGAAGAAACTCAATATTCAGGTCTACAAGAAGGAAACAATGGGCAGAATCCAAAAGCCTGCTTTCTTACTCTTCACAAAAAAAAAAAAAAAAAAAAAAAAAAAAAAAAAAAAGATTTAGGACAATACAAAACAACTTTAAGATTTGGATCATTTATTTTTTAATATTTTTGTATGTACATGTAGCACATACTTGCACTGCTGTCACTTGAGCTGCAATAGAATTCTACCAAAAAGCTGTGTGCTAGGCTCATAACCAGGACAAATAAAAATGCCTTAAAAAGCCTAACAGAGCAAAACTAAAACAAAACAAAAACCACTCGAAAACTATCAAACCCCTAAACACAGAAAGCACAGAAGGCATTCCAGAGTTTACCAACAGCCTACTTTAAGACGTGAACTTGAAAACAATGACTAACAGCATCACCTGTTAATTCAGGGAACCATCAGCATCTGCATTTTGCAGAATCAGAGAAAGTGAAGTCCAAGTTGGCATGAACAACAGAATACTTTTAATTTCATCCATGCTTCAAAGCAGGGTCAACCAGAGCAGGCCACGTTCACTTTGGATTTTAATTCTTTAATTTACTATGACAGCTTGCATGAAAGAAACATCGTTGGAACTTTACATGCAATATTTGCAGTTTATTCTGCAACAAAACATTACAGATTAGGCAGCTGACTTACATTTTGAAGTAGAATCAAATTTAAGAACTTAAACTGGTTTTGCTCACTCTGGGGGATACACAGCCTTCCTCTGAGTTTCACAGACAGAAAACCTACATGGGACCTCACTTGAAGAAGTCTTTGAATAAGAATAGTCAGGCTTCTAAGTGTAACGTTCTCTTCACATATTCTCTTCAGTGTATGTTCCATTAGACATTAATGCTACAGTATTGATCCATCACTTCTATTTCATTAAATATTTAATAGCTGGTTCTGTGCAAAAGATTTACTTTTAATAACTTTTTTTTATGTTACACTCAGAATACTATTACTTTCTTTGAGTTAGAAAGCTTGAATATTTCAAAATAAACACAGAAATAAGAGATTGCATTTTGGTACACATAACTTGAAGTATAAACTAACTTTACCTTCCTTTTTCTTATTGCAGTTTCGTCCTCTCACTACCTCTTCTTTGAAACATGACTGCAACAAAAGTATAATGACTCATAAGTCCTTTGCCCTTGAAGTCAAGCATGGTTCATAGAAAATCCCTTCCACTTAATAGGTGCAAATATGAGCATGCAGGTACAAGGCTGTATCATACTGTTACTGTCTAGCAACAACAGGACCAGTAACTTGATTTCATAACAATCATATTTTAAGGACCAGCCTGATATTTGTAGATTATATTGAGAGTATTAAGGAATCTGGGGTTTTACAGAGCTTGGTGGTAAAATTACTTGGCCTATATAATACACAAACATCAGGGTAAGAAAATATTGCTTTTTCCTGGCCTTAAATTTATCAATCAAGAAACTTTGTTTCCACATATTGTTTATGTGGGTCTACTTACCAAGCACAGTATATGGAAAACTGGACACCATCAAGTTAAAAAAAAAAAAGAATTGGCATTACTAGAATTACCTGACAAAAGAAAATTTGGGCAGATGTTCCAAAGTCACCGGTTGCCTATATTCATTGCAAAGAACAATTAAAACAATAAGTACTAGCAGAGTTAGGCATATTTCTGGGTGAAAATACTCAGTTACATTAAACAAGATTTTTAAAAACCAGCAGTATCAATCCTTGTACTACAAGTAGTCAAACTAACATTGCTAAGGGTGCTACTAATACAGAGCTCACTGTAAAATCCCTTTATATATCATACTGAGTTCCTGCCATACTAGCCAGTCATATCCTTGCTAAATACATGTATTTTTTTGTTCAGTTGCAATAGGAAAGGCTGATTTGTCGTATTTCTTTTATGCCAATATATTATTCGCTACATGGAAGAAGACACCCTAGTTTACCACCTAAAATCTCGTTACGTCTGGTAGTTAGTTTGGTTTTTTTATTAATCAGCTTTTTCCTAACCCTAGACACATCAATGGTATCTTCAACATGTTACTGCTACCTTACATTTTCATAATTTTCTCTTTTTTTTCCCGTAACTTAGGGCATTTAAAAACAATGTGGATGGCACTACGCAATTTTAAAAGAAAATATGACTTTATAAACATGATGCTGCTTATTTACATGGCATTTTAGGGGCATTATCTTTGCTCATACCATAAAAATGCATACTGAAAACTCCACTAATCTGACTCAGTCCTGCTTTACCAGAGAAGAACCAGAATAATTCAATAGTAATACTTTCACAGTTAGACTTGACAATCTTAAGGATCTTTTTCATCCTTTTCCTATCCCTGATTCTAAATAAGTCATTCACCAGTCTTAAATACTCCACACCCACACCAGCTCCATTATAAGGAGGCAACTTTAAGCATCAGCTCTCTCACATACACCACCATATAGATATGAATCAACATGAAAAATAATACAAGATTTGCAGCCTATTATTTCCACAAAATCCTCCAAGATGATTTGAGAAAGAAAGAAGGAATTATGGTCATACATGGCCCAAGCTCATTCTAACTACAAGGAACAAGGCAAATCAAAAGGGAAAAAAATGAATTTTAAAAATGGTCTCAATGAAATGACTCCAAATCAAAGCAATTTTACACTTCACGTGCTCAGCTCCTTTCTGCCAGCCAACTTCTCTTCTGCCAATTCAGCTTACTGTAAATCTGAAAGTTGCAAGCATCTTAGAGCTTGAGTGAAATTTCCTTTGAATATTTTGTGCATGCTTTGACTGACAAAGCCAATTACTCATTCAGTTACTGCTTCTATTTCGAACAAGTATACCAGGAAGAAATTAATTTTTTAGGCAACTTATATAATTTATGCCGAGTCCCCTTTCACCCCTCTGCAATGAGCTTCAATGCTCATTGCTCAGGTTGAGTTTTTGATGGTGCACAATGTATCCTAGAAGATTATTACTCCAGGTTATTTCTGTTTTGGTCTTTCTTTATCTCGTAAAATCAGTAACAGCAACAGAATTTTAAAGGCACTGCTGTTTGCCTTTCTAAAATGCAATATCCACTGTCTGGCCATACCTTACCAGAAAAGAAAAAGATAATAATCAGAAACTAGGAAGAACAAGTACTGCAAAAACAAAGTTTAAAACCACACTTAGTGAAATCAAAAAATAATCACGTCAAGTCCTACTTATGCCATATTAGGAAGTTCTTGAAAGATACTGAGATTTCAATGATAAGGACAAAGCAATCTGCAATCATAGTCCTCCTTATCTTTACCAGTCACCAGCTGGCAGTTCTGTCAGCAGTTCCTCAAAGAAGTGTTGCAGCAGTAATATTCCATACTTATGGCTCCAGCCTATCTCAATTAATAAAACCTACCACAATAATTCTATTCACAGGATGTACAGTAATAAATATGGAAGATTGAAACTACTCAGAACAGGGCTGATAAAGCCTACCTCATTAACAGAGGTCCTGTTTCTTCTCACTGATCTGCAGATCTTTTTTTTAAAGCTCAGACAAAAGTAGGAAAACCAGAATGAGTGGTAGTGAAGAAAATAAAAGGTAAAGAAAAAATCATGACAAATTTGGTTTTTTCCTTAGTTTTGTTTCTATTTTTTTTTTCTGCCGAGGTGAATTTTGGTTTTTTTTAATTGCCATCTTGACTTCCATCCAGTAGCAAGGACAATTACATAATGAACTATACATGATTTTTGTCCTTAATGCATTGGAAGCAAGTCATGTGTCCACAGACCCGGACTGCTATTATAAAATAATAATTTTAGCAATACATTTCAAAAACATGGCATCACCACCTGTTTTCCAGAGTTCTTTTCTGTCACTAGTGTTGGTTTTGGAGGTAGATTAAATAAAAGATTCACCCAGCTTGTATGTTTGCTAGGACTGGCATAAGCTGGGGAAAATAAATCGTTTCTTTGTGACCCTACCTGTTCCTCCTGTGAAGCTGAAATTCAGTGAAATTGAAACAAATTCAAAGAGAAGTACCTCTTTTCTGCTCTCAAAATGCATAGTCACCCACAAGACTGAGAACCCACCATCTCCACTACTTATGGTACGCAGACTTTCCCATCTTCTTGTTAAAACTCTGCTACTGTTTTTGGCTTTAAATTTCAAGTGAATCCATCTTGTATTCCTTCCACTAGAGTTCTTGTGCATTTAAATACTTCCATTGACATGAATGTTTCTGTTTTTAGAATGTATGCCACTGAATGTAGGCAACTCACCCTGCCACATGGAACTGCCTACCCCAATTTCCATTTCCAATTGAAGCCAAGAACAGACAGCTGCAGTCTGTTATTGAAGAGATGCTGACTGATCGATAAACAAAGATTAGAAAAAGAAAGCAAAGCAACATCCTCTCATTACCATTGCTTCTCCCTATCAGAGTCCTCAAATATTAAGTAATTTTTAAATGAAAATCTACTTTTTCATACCCTTTATCACTTCTTTTGCTCTTTATAATATTTATTCTAATTCTATACTATATCTTGAGGGGTAAGAAGAGGTGGAATGACAATGTGCCTCACAGAATTATACAGGAACTTAACCACATCTTCCAATTTGTTTTTCATTATTTTCTAATAGTTGCTAACATATGATTTGACTATCTTTTTGGTCAGCTGGTTCCTATTAGTAATAGTAATGTTCTGTAACTCATCACCTGAATTCTGAATGTACACTAACTGAACTACTTACAGAAGAAACATTACTCAAAATTAATTAGAAGTTTCCACTGTTTTGTGCTCTCTCCTTTATTCCATGGAATTATCCCACAAGGTTACAACCAAGTGAAAAGAGAGAGAAAATGCAAAAGAATGCTTCAATATAATTTAAACAGCACTGTATTGTAACAATGTCTCCAGTGTTTTCAGTTCACTGACAAACAGCAACTAAATTCCAAATTAATCAATAGTGACACAAGAAACACAGCTAACAATGAAAAAGGATAAATCCTTCAATATTGCAATTTTAACAGGATCCTTGGCAAAGAACCAGGGTACATAGCAGCCTTAATACATAAATACCTGGAAAGTATCAATTCTTGAAGCTGTTCAGGCACACAACGTGCTATTAAATACAGGAAAAGTTTTAAAGTACTGTAAATTTCTGAAACAAAGTCTACGTAAAGCATGAATCTGCCAAGTGCATTGAAAAACAAACGTCCCCTCCAATATTCCTGATGTGCAATGAGTGCGAATATCTGACAGTACCCATGCTGCAAGCTGACTTAAAGAAAATCAAATTCATTACAACCTAAAATCTTCACGCATACCCTACCCAAGACCATAATTTTAAAACCCTGTGAAGAGTTAAGCCAACCATTCTCAAGTCAACAGTTTCAAGTATTTAGCACGTTTCCATTAAGAAATGCCGTATCTCATAGCGTTTCTTTGACAGTTGGTCTCATTAGGATTCTAAAATGTCTGAGACATCCTTTGTTTTGCCTGTTTGCCAAATCAAGTACTGATTTTGAATCCAGGAAAGGACAATAATAATTTTAAAATATTAAACTATAATTATGTCATAAAAAACAAATTTTATACATATATTTACACTTGTATTAAATATATAGAGAATTAATAGGTTATCTGCCTTGACTATAGCTGTTGTGGTTAAAAGGACATAAAATAGACTAAAAGAAGAAAAAAGGGAAAAAAAAGGTAATGCAAACTGAGTGGGACAGAAGACTAAGTACTCAACTCAGTCTACACTGATGAAGTGTGTAATTGTCCTGAAGAGAGGCATACATGTGGGAGAGCACTTCAGCACTAATTCATCATGTAATGCTTCTAATTAGAAGCAAAATAGGAGTCTGGGAGAAGCAGCTACCTCCGACTTCCACAATTTATGAACAATGTATGATTACAGTAGCAAATCAAAGTTTGAAAAGTGCTCTTATAGATAGAATAATGACAACTTTTGTGAATGTCTTGTCTCTCACAAGAGACAGACTTTGTAGCAGGATAGCAGTGAAAGCAAAGCAAATAAGGGAGAAGCAGGATGGAGGCAGAACTCCAGCAAGAAAGGAAAAAGTACTCAAAGATAGAAGCCATGCAACTAGGAACTGGCAGCAGGCTGTACTGAGTCTGGCTGGGATGGAGTTCATTCTCATACAGCAGCATGCAATGGTCCATTCTCCAAGTCCATGCTTGGAAGCTGCAAGTCTAAAGTATCCAGTACTGCTATCAGTGCACATCAGCCTGCCCATTCAAAACACAGGTAATTATTGCATGGATAAGCACAACATGCATTTTCTTCCAAACAATTCTTACAAAGATAATTTATTTTGTTCAAAACTAAACCATATGTTTCTTTAAAGTACAGACTGCATCTTAATTAAAATATCTGCAATCCCAAATCTAGCATACATATTAAATTAAAAAATGGATCAGATCACAAACTTTTTCCTGTTTTAAGTCTTTTTTTGATATTACAGTAATATCACTGTATGGTTACTATCTACATAGTCTGTAGGGGACACAAGCTCAGTTAGCTGGGATGAAGAAAAAGACAATTCACATATGAAAAATTTGTCCTACGACCATTTGCCTCCTGTATAAAGATAGATAAAAGTAGGGAAGGGAAATTTTTTTTTAAAAACACCACAATCAAACAGGTTTTTGGAAGGTTAAGAATAATGACACTTAGAATTGAGAGAAAACCCAATGATTTACAGTCTATAACCACATGGTAAGTTTGAAATTGAAAGACTGAAATTGCAAGTAGCAATTTGCAACATTCTAACAGTCAGAGAGAAACTGGCTCTTCCTGAACTTTTAGCAGTGTAAGGTTCAAGTAGGGAATACTTGGTGCTCCCTTCCAAGATCACACACTGGCAAGGGACCCACATAAGCTCTGAAGACCTCAAAAAAACTTCATAATATTAAAGGTGACACAATTGCCTCACTCTGCAATCAAAGTAAACAAGTAGTACTTTCCTTCAATGACTAAACTTTGAGATTACCTCACTCTTTTCTATAAATGTAGCATTCTGGATTTAAATATATACCCACAATGCAAACATTTTTTCACTAGATGATAAAAATGTATCAGAATATGATTAACCTGAAAACATTCATATGCTCACTGAAGCATATGCCTACACATCCGGTTTTGCCATCACTATCTACCAAATTGTATCTACATTTTAGATCACTGTCTATAAGATAGTTTCATAACACCAGCTTCAGTTATGTCCACATTAAACCTAAACCTAAGATACAAATCCAGAATTATTGATCATATTCCACAAATATACTTCACATGCTCACACTCTGAATTACATGGGAGTTACTGAAAACTGTGAGTCATAGTCTTGTTTCATTTATATAAATCCTCTTAAAACGATAAAAGAAAAATGTAAATGAAAAAGAGTAAAAATGTAGAATATTAATTTTGCATGATCTGCACAATCTTAAAATTTTCTTGCCTCTTGTCTGAAGCCTGTGTATTCCAAAACACAAGGCACCATTAAGACTTCTATCCACAGTTTCTCCACATTTCATAAACTCAATATTGTACTATAGGATCACTGGGGGCCCATAATATCTACTAAGGTGTTTTCAATGGCCTCAGTATTTTAGACTCCTCTAAAATGAATTTAGTAACTCCTTTAACAATCACTTTTGTAGCTTATTTTTTCTCCTTCCCCTCTATATTGATTGTTGCCTAAATTTTCAGAAAATTGCATCTTTGTTAATGTTAATTTTTTGAAGATCAGTGATTTGTGAAGAAAACAAGTAATACTTAGCTGCATAAAAATGTAGATCACTGCATAAAATGATTCTATCTCAAATACTTGTGATGAAAGTGTACAATTTGCCTTTGAATAAAACGGCACAGTCCATGTCAGAACGTGTTTCTGGAGATACTCATTTGTCTTTCTAACCTGAATTCCTCTATGGTTTTTGTCATCTGTTTTTTGTAGCAGTGATACATCAGTTCATTCTAGTTAAATCTGATGCCAAGTACAGAACAGCCTACCTTATAAAAATGCCTAAATATAGCCCACAAACTCTAAATTCAGTCATGACTACCACAATCCAATTTTTTGCTTAAGATAAATTTCCACACAAAACAAGGTGGCAAGTAAAGTACCACAGCAGTGCCGAATGACAGCTAAGTCCATTGTGACTAACAAGTTCACTCTGAAAATATGCCCATAACATTATTCTTTCATGAAGGCCAAAGATTAGAGGACAGATTACACAAGAATTTTATGAAGGTAGGTAGGACATGAAGAGCTAAGTATTCAGTTAAGTACCCTGGTAAACTGCTGTTTTATCCTTTTTCTTATCTGTTAATCTGATGAGGAAACAGCACTGATAAAATTTAAATACCTTCAGAGATTGAAAGAACTGCAGTACCTCCTAATTTGTAAGCACCGCATCTAACAAACTAAAGCAGCTGTTAAACTGAGGGGAAAATAAAAAAAAAACCAAACCTGCAGAACTAATTGTAGACTGATCAGAAATGTTAGAATTATTTTACTGGTACACAACAAAACTGAAACAAGCAATATAAGTGACAACTGAGATTTCTTAAGAATATCACTATTTCAAAATTCATAAGAATATCACATTTTCCAAATAGCAGTGATCCCACAGCCACTCATAATAGTAAAAAAATCCTTTACTGTTAGAGGAAAAGTAGTTGTTGTTAAGTTTTCAGAAGCAGGAAAAGGCATCACTGACAGACACAGGTACAAATCCAGTGCTAGGAAATCCAAAATAACTGATTACGAATGAAAAAAAAAAAAAAAAAAAAAGTCAAACTTAAGGAAAACTTAAGGAAGGAGTAACTTCATATTAAGATCAAAATACAAACCTAAATAAGTTTACCTAAAGAAGTTTTTCCTTCATTATTGGACCCAAATGTTTGCTGGTTAACTGTTGAAAATCAAAGTCAAAAATATCCAAAATTATTTTTGTTCCTCATTAAAGTAGAAGCCAAATGATGTAGTCATAGCTGGTGAAATCCTGTCAACTCAGAAGTATCTTAAGATCTATTTTAACCAGAAGGCCTAGGCAGCTCCTGGTTAAATTCTATGGAAATACAGATTATATATGCTTCATGTAATTCAGTTAAATAGAATGTTGTTCTTAATTTTTAAATATCCATATAGGACAATGTCTGGAATACAAAATAAAACCATTATCCTACCAGAAGGACAGTAATTTGCATTCAAAGCTGCAACCACAGCCGTGAATGGCAAAACAGAACACAAAAAAGGGGAGCAGCTATAGCATACTACAGAAATACATTAAGATACTGTAGCACTACAGATTTTCAGAGACTTTTAATTTTTTTAAAAGAGGAAGCCTCTATAAATACCTCCATGCTTTTATTGGCTACTTTTGTTGCTTGTTCTTGCCAACTATCAGATATAAGCTGCTAGACTAGAAACACTGAGCTCAATCTTGAATATTTCATATAAAGAAGTCATTACTACAGATTTATGACACTTTCTTTTTAGGATCATTGGGTTGCTGGCCATGTACAATCTTTCATTTTCTCAGTATTTTTATGCTAAAGAAACAAAAGAAGACTCTAGACAAAACAAAAGCAAGAAAGAACACAAAGGGCATGCCTATGGCTAGCTTAACATCTCTACAGCTGTGCATCACTACCTTCCCTTCTGCAAGCAGTGCATGTTTCAAGCACCTTTCATACAAAGCCATAAATGTATGAGCAAGACATACAGTTCAAGTCCAACAGGATAGCTATCTTCAAATCAGTGTCATATATGCCACACACTTTACCTATTCCTTAAAACTTACCTGATTATGAGAGAAATACTAAAAGAGAGAACTAAAATACAGAAATTTGCATGCAGTCTTATCAGAATCTAAATGTAACAGATATGTCTAATGTTTGATATATGGCCTGAACATACTGGTCCCAAACAGCCTTATTCTTAATTTAAAGAAAAATTTATCTTAATTCTCCTGTCACCTCTGGTACATTTACAGAAAATATTCCAGAGACATTGATACATTTATTTCAGACTCTATTTTTCAGGAAGATAAAGTCCAAATAAATTTTATTAGAAGCCAAGATCATAACTGACTCCTTAAAAACTCCAGATTTAAATCAAATGTGAAAGAACTATAAAGCAGACTGCTAATAGCCAGCATCACAAAATGCAACAGGTATCTGTGGATCTGTCTATCAATGAAGCCATTGTGTTTTTTTCCTCTAAAAGACCTTAAACTCTAAATCCCCACAGTATTTACAATATCAAATAGACCAACTGGTTTATTTTTACAACAATCCACTTAAAAGACCCTAGAGAAGAGACACAAAAAGCTGAATGAGGGTGACTACAAATTTGATTGCATTACCCAGCAAAAGACAATTATACAGTGGATACAGGCTGTTCTTCCCTCAATAATTACTTCATTAAGGTGCAGTCTATAATTCACTAAGTGCACATTACTAAAACAATAATAATAAAAAGAACCTTGAAAATAAGACAGTTTGTTAAACAAACAAGGAAAATTGCCTTCCAAAAGGCAGGATAGTTAAATATACAACACATGTTCATAATGATAGAAGAACAAGATTAGTTGAAAATACCAGGTTTTTAAAAGGAAACAAAGCAACCATGCATTCTATGTCATTAAGGCTCAAGTTGTCAACAACGTATCAGAGCCAGTTTTGAAGCAGTCACAAGGAACACAATTATTGAATAGATGTTTTTTCTTTCCTTGAACTATCACTGATCTCATGCAGAGGCAGCAAGAACTTCTATTTGGAACAGAAAAGGCAGAGGAAGAAAAGCCATCTATACATCAGAGACATCTCTGATGTATCTGGAAAACCCTCTGTTACTGTGTGAACACATTTCTGGGGAACTCATTTGTTTCAATAATTCAGTTGATGAGTCATGAATTGCCTCTTTTAGAGTTGCTCATTATACCCTGTTTGAGAAACACAGTAATACACTAATAAGTACATCAAGTTCCTATTTTTACAGTCACTTTTAAGAAAACCTTTCCTCTCCCGGAGTCATTTGGAGTAGATATCCCTGCATTTATTCAAGAGCATGAGCAGGTAGGTCAAGTCTGATGGAGAAGAGAGGGAAAAGAAATGTTTATTAATAACACAGATAAAAGTTCAAACTAGATAGGAGATGGTAGAAATGCCATTAAAAAAATCTAAATTAATTCAAAAAACATGTTTCGATATTCATTCAGGAAAGAATCTTGTGTAAGACCACAGTATGCCTCCTTCAGTTGTATATACCAGTAATACCATTTGAGTTTTAAATATGAAATTGTACTAAAATAGGACTTGAATTCTACTATTTTTGCTTGAAATAACCAAATTTGTATTAAGGTATTATAAAATTATCCCTCACATTATTATTATGATGCTATGAAAATCAATGCAGACTATTGTTCCAGTTGTAATGTCATCAATTCTTTTCTATAATGAAAGGCTCCCTGCAGCAGGGGAGCTTCAAAGCCCTTAGATATTCTGAAAGAACAATCTCAAAAATTATTTTTTTAAACTTCAAACACTTTATTTTAACAAAAAGTATATACTGAATACGGAGTATTTTGGAAAAAAATACATTATTACACACCCAGATTTAGCAAAATAACAGAGAGAATTTGACTCTTTACATGCTGTTTTAATTAAAAAGAAAAGCATTATATGTATCAAATGAGTCTTTAAGCTGTTTGATCCACCACAGAGATGAGGCACGAGCAAGTATTTGAAGTTTGCCACTTTCCTGCTTTAAGACAGTTTCTAATTTTTTTGTGTTTTCTTGGATTTTTTAATGACTCAGGGACATACCACCAACACTATGACACGTTCAATCTTTCAAGAGAAAACCTTTATGAAATACAATGGATATGGCCAAGATGTTGTGGAAAATATATCAAACTGCCACTAATGAAAATGGTCCTTTACTACAACTCGTGTTAGTAGGTAGATGTATATAGATGCAGAGGTTCAAAATCTTCCTCTACCAGACATTACAGAAACATTATATTGTAAATATAATATATTTACAATTATATTACAACATATCATCTACAAAGCAGACCCACGGAAAACTTGTCAACTACTTAATTTACTCTGTCAGGATCATTTTCTACCTATGAAGGTCTCTAACTATAAAATTACCAATTCTATATGAATCAAATCCAAAATTTCTACAAAGTCACATGAATCCCAAAGAAAAACTCAACAAATATATTTATAAATGTTTACAAAGAATGACAGAAAATTTTTATGATAAACATACAGTCCATGTTAATTATTGTCCTGCACATGAGGGCGAATAAATCCACAATTTCTATAAATCAAAGGTACTCAATACAGAACCTGTCAAAGACTTTCTATCCTGTAATATCTCATCTAGCTTCACAGTGGTTTGACCCAGGCCATACTGAAACTTTTACAAAATAAAAGAAACCATGGCCCAAATTTAAACAGGAACACATAGCATCATAGCTTGGTACTGACAAATACCAGGAAGAAAATGCATTCACCTACATTCTAAAACCAGCATGAAAACTAACAACAAATTAAGTCATTGTACCATTCCCTTCCAACAAGATACACATATCATTACATATACTATTTCATCTGACAGCCACAATTTTATGTCAAATAGCAAAGATATTCTTTCATGGAAAAACAAATTAAAATTAAGATGCATCTATCAGCACACAATGACAGAAGATAATATCCATTTAAGCTACTGAATTCGGTGACTATAATCAATTCCCTGCTTGTTAAGCAGTTGAAAGGTTTCAAGTAGATGGCTTTATTTATTCTTGCTATATTTTAATTTTGTACATAATTTTCCAAAGAAATCTACTTTGTCTCTATTTCTACTGACTTTAAAATGTATGAACATGGAGATCCATCATCTTTTATACCTAAACTGACACCAAATTCAGCACCTGCCTCAGCAAAACTTTAGTGCAATTTTGTCTAGTAAAGCAGTTTGCTTTAAAGTGAACGTAAGTAACTAAGTTCTATGCAAGTGTAAAAGGAAACTCCTGGAACTACTCAGAGTTTCAGAACAAAATTTTATCTTGTTTCAAACATACAGGAAGAATGTCAGTGCCTGCAGCGTCAGGGAACTGGACTTTAGAATAGTTATTCCCAAACTTACATGACTAAAGACTTCCTACTGTAAACAAAAGAGTTTCTTTGATAGCCTAATACTGATTAATGCTCTTTCAGATCATGAAAAGAAGTAAAATACTCACAGACAATCTTCTGCTTGCACATGCCATCAAAACCCATCCAGCAGTAAGGTGTAAAACTAGCCTGGTGATGTTTTAGATCATTCCCACGCAACACGCTGTTTTAAAGTTGTTGTTTCTTTATTGTTGCTACAATAAGCCTCTTCAGTGAAAAAGAGTATTTTCTTTTAAAAAAAAATTACCATTAAAGTAGAGGGGAAAAAATCTAATTACATTGACAAAGAATTGCAGCTGATATTCAAGAACACATAGAAGTGGGGAGCATGCACATTTAGTTTGCCCTCTGGTGGCCAACTCCAATGCTGGCTACATTTAGACAAGGATGCACTTCGGGATCAGTGTCATTGGAAGGCTGTAGGTATGCTACAATTACTTTCACAGGTCTTCATCTAACCCCTCATATATTTTTAGCACACAACTGCAGCTGTTAACTTGGTATTCCTTCTACAGTTTCCAGCTACATACCTTTGAGTGTCTACCAGACCACTTGTACAGATCCAGTCATTGACCAGGTTTAAGATATTTTAAAAACTAACGGAATGTAACTTTTTAATCTCCTGGAAAGATAAAAAGGTGCAAATGGAGGGCAGAAAGTTTTGAAGGACAGAAAAACAAACTGATTTATGCCACTAGAATTCCGTAAATCAGAGGATAAAACAGAACTCCAGAGAAAATTACTGGATTTTCTCAAAAGCACTTCTGAATTTGTCTGTATAGGTAAGTGACAACTACCACTCAAAAGCAAATTGTTACCACTATGCACTTCTAAGCGTAGAGAATTTATTCAGTAGAATCTTTGAGAACATTTCTTGCAAGAGATTGATGAAAAACTCACAGCAGAACAGAACAAACCTGAAATAACCTGTAGCTACTAAGTTGTCAAATGAGATAAGCTGTTTCAGATTTTGTAGATCAGGGCTTACTGCTGAATAGAAATATTGCACTAAAAATTTCACAATTTTCGGTTCTAGACAGACAGTCTGATATGCATTATTTGAGAATATGCAATTCTCTGTGATTCTAAGCAGCAACACATCAAGTTGACCAGTACAGAACAGGAAACCAAGCTACTTAAAAAAAGATTACTTTCCATTTTCTTCTCCCCAAATTGCAATGGTCTGAAACAACCATACGCCTCAACCACACACTTCTCATCAAATCCAAGACTGTCATCCTTCTTTGCAAGCAATTAGCCTGGTAGATTCTCAAAGGGGCTTTCTTTGGCACAAAGAGTTTCAAGCATATGAAAATTTAGAACTCAAGAATTCAAGAGTTTGCTGAAAATACAGGCTTTATTTGCCAACAGCATTGACATTACCAGTTTATTCCAACAAATATTTCAGGCAATCCTGCAGCCCCATTATTGCAACATCCAACAAAAGTATTCTGATTGCAAACATTCAAAAAGCTGCCAATTCTGCCTCACACACTAAATAAATGTGCAGAGGCAGCTGCCTGAGGATTTGGAAAGACCAAAAGTGAGATGAGAATATATTACCCTCTAGTGACTGCCTATCAGCTAAAGCAAAAATTGCTTGTGTATGCTGTATAACACAGCCAATTCTATGTGCAACTAAGTAAGGGGGGGAAAAAAACTAATCAGCCCCCCAAAAAATTCCAGTGACTTGGGTAGTAAGACGTATTATTGGACCTGAGCCAACTACTTAGTTTAAAACAGCCTAGAACGAGCATGGCCTCAAAATTACAAAGTCTTTCTCAATAATTGGTTTTCTAGATGAACTGGGGAACTGTGGGTGGAATGGTGAAATTTTAACTGTACTAGAGATGCATAATATCTTTTCCCTTACATCACTTTTGTTAAATATCTGACTATTTGATTTGTGTAGTGAAAGACTTACAAAGGAAAGAACTGATGCAACACTGATAAAGCCTGTAATATTATTGACTGCTCTGAAGTGTCTTTGTATCATTTTGAAATGACAGCATTATGCCTTTGTGGCTTTTGCTTTTTTTATCTTAAGTAGTTTTGATACTTAAGTACATGGTGGAGTAAATGGACAGTCTTTTTGTTATAAAAGAACAGATTTGGGAATACACAAGTTACACAAAGCCTTCCCTTTCCAGGTGTATCTTTCATACATGCAAAAAGGATTACAAACTAGACACTTGCCAGCAATATAAGCTGCTGTAAAAAATTCAGGGGAGGGGAACATTGGGAAATGCCCCAGAATATCTGCCTGGCTTTTCTTCACACAACTCTGTAATACGACGATCTAACCAGTATCCACGGAAGAGCCATTTTAAGTCCTGATCAAAGGTTTCTTCACCAGTCACATTAATTGTAGCATCAAAATATTTTTCTCCTTTTAATACATAACCTTTCGAAACTGTCCATTCCTTTCCTTTCAGGAGAAACGCAGCATTGTTTCCCATCCATTCTATAGGACTTCGTGATGTTTTTCAAAATATAAAGTAGAAAAAAATACCATTTTCTTTTTGAACATATACACACTTTACAAGAAAAACACACCCACACACAAAGTCAAAAGCAATCCTTTGCTTAGAACTCAGATTAATCTAGATTTATAACAACCTAGAATAAGAAACTGGCCTTTGACAGAAGATACAAAAGTAAAACTAGAGTTCTTCTCAGCAATACTGATGAAGTCAGCTTTCTTTCTAACAGGACACTGTTAGACAATAGGAGCATTCTATCCAGATAAAAAGTATTGCCAGGCTCTTCAGAACAGAATTATTTACTCTCAACGGGATTAGAGAATATTTATGCTCACTAGGGAAAAGTACACTTCCAGAAGGAAAAATAAGACAACTACCACCAGATGGTCACAGCTCTGTATGACAAAAACTCTTTCTTCAGAGCTTAGAACTTGCCAAGAACTAGAAAGCTCATCTTCAGGCTACCCTAATATAGGAGAAGTCACAAATCTAAAGCCTGAGGGTACATTCAATTTGAATAAAAAAAGCAGTCAGACTTCAGAATAAAAGACTACTTAGCTGTAAAACTACTTTGCCATGTGGCATTAGTGGATAAACTATTCTCAGTAAGAACAACTGTAATCTATTAATTTTAAATTACTGCAACTAAATGGCACTGGAGGTTTTAAACAAACTGCAATTTCTGACTCCATACAAATACCATGTTTTTTCTAGTTTCACTGGAGAAAATAGGAACATTAGACTAAACTTACCTGTAACCTCCTCCACACATTCAAAAAAAGTGACGCTTCAAGAGTGTCAAAAAGAAAACTGGCAAGAGTATCAAAGTTAAATGAACCTCATACAGATTGAGGCATCAGGATCTACAGTTAACACTTCCTGTTCCAGTCAGATTCTTGAAAAGGTTGCTGAAACTCAAAAAATAGAAGATATCATAGAAGCACAAAATGTTTTGGGATGCAAGAGATCTTTAAGATCATGTGGGTCTAACTCTCCTGCCATGGATGGGGAACCTTTATGTAGACCAGGTTACTCAAAGCCCTGTCCAGCATAGCATTCAACACTTTCAGGGATGAGGCATCCACAGCTGCTCTGAGCAGCATTTTCCAGTGTCTCACCACCCTCACAATAAAGGATTTATTCTTAACATCTCATCTAAACGTCCTCCCTTTCACTTTGAAGCCACTCCCCCTTCTCCTATCACTACATGGCCCTTGTAATAAGACCCTCTCCAGCTCTTTCACAGCCCCCTTTAGGTACAGGAAGGTTTCTCTAAGCTCTCTCCAGAGACTTCTGTTCTCCAAACTAAACAATCCCAACTCTCTCAGCCTGTCTTCACAGGAGAGGCACTTCAGGCCCCGGACCAATTTTCACAACTCTTCTCCGGAATTGCCTCCTCATCCACATCCTTCTTATGCTGGGGGCCCCAGACCTGGATGCAGCATTCCAGGTGGAGTATCATGGGAGTACAATAGAGTAGAGCAGGAGAATCACCTCAGTCTGCTGTCATGCTTCTTGCGAAGCAGTCCAGGATGTGGTTGGTTTTCTGGGCAGAAAGAGCACTTTGATGGGTCATGTTGAGCTTCTCATACATCAACACACTTGAGTCCTCCCCAGGGTGCTCTCAGTCCATTCTCCACCCAGCCTGTACTTCTGCTTGGGGCTGCCCCAGCCCAGTTGCAGGACCTTGCACCTGGCCTTGATGAACTTCATGAGGTTCACACAAGCCTATCTCTCAAGCCTGTCCAAGTCCCTCTGGATGCCATCCCTTCCCTCCAGCATTACGATCACACCACACAGCTCGGTGGTGTTGGCAAAGTTACTGAGGGTCCCCTCGATCCCTCTGTTCATGTCAACAACAGTATTGAACAGCACCAGCACCAACACCAATCCCAGAGGAATGCCAATCATCTCCATTTGGACATCAAGACATTGACCACAACCCTTTCAGTGCAGCCATCCAGCTAACTCCTGATCCTCGGAGTGATCCACCCACCAAACACGTCTCTCCAGTTCAGAGATTATGATGTTGTGCACGACAGTGTCATATGCTCTTCACAGAACCCAGAAGATGATATCAGTTGCTTTTACTGTATCCACCAACTTTGTAATCCCATGACAGAAGGCCATTTGGGCTGTCACCAATCACTTAGAATTTCCAGGAGGAACTTCTCCATGATCTTGCTGGACACTTAGGTAAGACTGACTGACCTGTGGTTTCCAAGGTCTTCCTTATCTTCCTTTTCAAAAATGAGGGTTATGTTTCCCCTTTTCCAGAAGGAACTTCACCAAAGTGCCACAACTTCTCCAAATATCATGGGTAGTGGCTTTGCCACTTCCTTGGATGGTTCCCATGGACCCACTTGTATCTCATCAGGTCCCATGGACCCTCAGCTTCTTTAGATAGCCTCATATCTGATCTTCTACAGTGGGTAGTTCTTAATTCTTCCAGTCTCTGCTTTTGCATCCTGCAACTCAGGCCAGTGTGACTGGCACACTTGCCAGTGAAGACTGAGGCATGAAAGTTGTGGAGTAGTCTTCTTCATATCCCGTGTGACCTGTTTCCCTGTTTCCTTCCTGAAAGAATGGACACTTTCTCTTGGCTTTTATCAGTGACAGATTTTCCTGTTGCCCTTGATGTCCCTAGTCAGATTTAAATTTATCAGGACTTCAGCTTTCCTCACCTGATCTCCGACTCTTCAGAGAATTTCTGTTTTCTTCCCAGGCTATTTATCCCTGCATCGACCCTCTGCAGGCTTCCTTTTTGTGTTTAAGTTTACCAAGGAACAATCTGTTCATCCATGCAGGCCTCTCAGTGATTTTGCCCGAATTTTTCTTTGTTGGGATGCATTGCTCCTGACCTTGGATGATGTGGTCCTTGAATATCAATCAGATTTCTTGGGATCCTCTTCCCTCCAGGGCTTTATCCCAAGGTACTATGCCAACCACATCTCTAAAGAGGGCCAGCTCTGCTCTCCTGAAGTCCAGGGTAGCGAGCTTGCTGTGCATCTTCCTCATTGCCCTAAGGATCTTGAACCACTTCATGGTCACTGCAGCCAACATCACCCTTCAGATTCACACTCCCCATCAGATCCTCCCTGTAGCTGAGAACAAGGCTCAGCAGAGCACCTTTCCTCATTGGGTCCCCTATCATTTGGAGAAGAAAACTGTCATCAACACATTTCAGGAACCTCCTGGTATGCTTATGCCCAACAGGTATTGGGTTGGTTGAAGTCCTGCGTGGGAGCCAGGGTTTGTTAAAATGACACAACTCTGTCCATAGAGGGTCCTTCCAGTCAGGATCCCTGTAGCAGCCCCCCACTACAATGTTACCTGTTCCTGCCCTCCCTCTAATCCTGACCCATAAACTCTCAGTCAACTCCTCATCTGTCCCCAAGTGGAGCTCCATGCACTCCAGATGGTCATGGACACAGAAAGAGACACCCCTTCCCCATCTCCCCTCCCTTATCTTCCTAAAGCTTGTATCTTTCCATTCCAACACTCCAGTCATAGGTGCCAACAAAAAACATCTCTGTAATGCCAAGAAGATCACAGCCCTGCAGGTGTGCACACATTTAACTCAGTTTAATTCTATGCTGCGTGCACTAGCATAGAGGCATTTGAGCTGGGCCCCTATGTAAGTCAGTTGACTTCCTGGCTGGAATTCTTTTGTGCTGCCCTTGAGGTCCTCTCCAGTTGCTCTGCATAGTCTCTCCAGCCTCTGGCTTCTCCTATAGCTCTGATATCAAAGTGTTAAGAGGGGGGTGCAGTTCCCCTTTCCCAGCAACTTTAGTTCAAAAGCTCTCTTCACCAGCTTAGCAAGCCTGGGACCAAAGGTACCCTTCCATATCTAAGTTCATCTGAAAGAAACACTAAAGAAATAAAAAGTAAACTCTTAGGTTTTCCTGCAGTGTACAGTGCCAATTATCCTTTGCTTTTAAACACAAAATCATTGATCATACCAACATCTTAATTTATCTGATCAATATAGAGCACCAATTTTAAATTACATGAATGTATAAAAGCAATATTTTGTATTTAAAACAGCACTTACTCCCAGCTGTTCAAAATTTCTTCACTCATTTTAACTCCATTAAGCAAAGCTTCCATTTAATGCACTCAAATTACTCTTAAAAATTATTTTACATTTTACATATAATGCAGTCTACTTTGGATTCATCTTTCCAGCATATCTTCCTGAGTATATCCTGTTGCCCAAAATCACTTTAATTTTATAAGCTAAAGCATTCTTATAGTCCATAACAAAAGACTTTTTGACTAGCTAGAAAAATAAATTCAAACCACTGAATGTTTGCTAAAACAACTACTCACGCCCCCCTCTTCTACTTTGGCTGAAGGAGAAAGAATGTTTTTAATCGAGATGTTTCAGGTGTTAATAAGGCACCAAACCCCATCCTTAGCCTGATGCCTCTGCCTTCACTCCCATCCCCCTTCCTAAAACAAAGTCCCTTACTTAACACTCTACTTTCAGAAAACTCATACTTTGAACTCTCATTGCCTCTCAGGCTAAAGCTATGTAGGACAAGAAAAAAAATCTGCAGTGAAAGCTGCTTTGTATCAGAAAACATGGTGAAATAGTCACGACATCTATTTTTTTCAATGTTTGGGGCAATTTGGTCTAAAATTTCAAGCTTTCATCTTTGTATAGGTAGTTCAATGCACTGTGCAATTCTCTTTTTTTTTTCTTTTTACTCAGAAACAAACAGTTGCAGTGCAAAGCCTACAGATTTCACCATTTTTTTTGTACGAACAGTAGGAACTTTATAAATACTATATAATGCATCCCTAGATAACTGGAGTATGGCAGCTAGTATACAAAAAGCTGTTTCATTTACTTCGTTTCTTGTTTACAGTTTTTTCTCCTTTTCTCCTTTCTGGCTTTCTTATGCATGGATATATCTGTATATTTTATCTTTTATTTGTATTCTTGTCACAAAATTTATGAAGTTAAGGTTTTTTTTAAATGCTGGCCTTATCTGTTCTCATTTCCTCTTCAGAATTTACTACTGATCCTTCAATTCATTACGCTGATGAGCAGGTTTGAAGGTTCTCCCTGAAACTACAGAATATAAATGGATGTGGTTAGTTGAGTGACAGAAGAGCAATTCAAGCTACAAAGCTACTCTTCCTTAACAAACTACAGCACACCTAAGAATGTTCTTGCTGTAGCTCCCTGGAGAAACCAACACCCACTCTGCAGACTGCAGCACTACTGCAAAAATGGAATTTTTGACAAAATATATACGCCTATGCCTCCTTCAGAGAAAGTACTGTAACACAGCTCACGTGGGGCAAGGGAAAGAATGTTTTGAGACATTCATATCCAGAGTGCATTAATCAGCACGGTCTTCAAGGACTAACCCACAGCACACTTAAGTACTCCAAATACCTCCAAGAATTTCAGGCCATGCCCTTTATCAGTCCTCCATCGCATATATAACACATTGCAATATTTCACATATAACAAGCTAATCTGAAGGTCAGACACTTCTGTGAAAAAAAATTAGAAACAATTGATTAAAAGGATATAATGTATCTTCTCTAACATAGGTGTGGTCATTAAAAGGTATTAAATGTTTATGAGGTAAATCAATTCATCAACAACTTTACTGAACATCAAAGGATAGAAAAAAAAAATCTAGAAGAGTTCCTGTAGGTGATAACTCTATTTCATTCTTACAGAATAACCTCAAACGTGATCTTAAGTAGAAGAATGTTGAAACAAAATCATTACATTTTTATTAACTACATAACAGCTATACATGTCAGGGTTAAAGTTTTTCAACTTCTTTTAGCACCATAATGCCATACTGTAAAAATAAAATAATCTACACATAAAATACCTCTTTTACATGCAGGTTCAATACTTTACTCTTCACAGGCAGAATTTACAGAATAAAAAATCTGTCTTTCCATCAACTTGTACAAAACACCTAAAACTGGAGACTAGTTGTACCTAATTTTAGCAATTCAAAATCAACTTTTCCATTTGAGCAAAGCATCTAGGACAAAGAGCCTTCGTGACAGAAAAAGGTAACCATTTTGAAAGGAAGATATGTCACACGCAAAATCACAACCAAAAAAAATATTTAAAGCAGACATCTGTTTCCACTTACCATAAAAAATAAGTCCGCAGAGAACATGCTTCTGCTAAGCTTCTACACTAGTGCAGTTAGGCAAGAGGAGTCCCAGCTTCACTTTCTGAATAACCATTCCACTTCTCAGTAGTTATTTGGCCAAGCATGGAAACCCTGATTATCACCTGACACACAAACCCAGCAGTGCTTTACCTGGACAACGTACAAAAAAGAAACTTTTCTTGTTTTGTAAAATTTACCCAAAAAGACAACACTACTTTTCCAAAAGTGTCTATTTCAGAAAAAATGGAAAGGGGAAAATGCTTTTAGTTAGCACTTTTTATTTTCCTTTCCAGCTGCAATACCATGGCATTTTAAATCTAGGTAGCAGTTTTAGGCTGGAAAATTAAGCAACTCCACACAATAAGAAACAATAAATTACTATCACAGTTGATTCAACTTTCATCAGAATTGGTTTTCTGCAAGCTAGCAAAAATGGTTCATTTACATCTGGGTTTTTTTCTCTGAAAAAAATGTTGAAAAATCTTTAATGTTGATATTCTTCTAGGCAAAACAATTCATTATCTCCACCAGTAACACAGTAATACCTAATTTACATTCTATTCCTAAGGAAAGACAAATTAATGTCTTACCTCAGGTGCTCATGAAAATAATATTCATAATTTACAAGAGTTGAAAAACAGAAATAGCTGAAATATAAGGATAGAAATCAGCTAAGGAAAATACAGAGAAAGAAATTCCTGGTTGTTTAAGGAACCAAGGTAAGTGTCCAGGCACTGAATAGTCTTCTTATTTCAACAAAAGCCATAGAAGTTATATCCTCATTTTGTTTCTTGCCTAGTAACAATTTCGACAGAAAAATGAATACATAAATACATGTGAATTATAAAAAGAAGATTCTAAAAATCTTTCCACTATTAAGGTGATGTCTATTCTTGAGGAATTGCACAATATCCTGACATCCTTGAGATGTAGCATTCTTGTTACCAAAACTTGTCTTGAACTGGTTCTTTGCATTTTCTCAGCTTCTAAGGATTTGTATCCCGACGGCAAAGATACAAATTATGACAGAAGTCATGATGTGTTATAGAAAAGAATAGCTTTTTTCTTCATTTCTATTTCTTCTACCAAAACTTTTCTGAAATAAAAATTAAAATCTCCTCTTGCCTTATCACAGGACTCTTTCTTGCACTCTAGCACAAAAAAATGCATGAAGCTTTCAGGCAATTGACATTCAGATTAAAGTAAAACTCCTCCATGACTACATTCATAACTATGAAGAAAGACAACAAATTATTGTAGAGTAATAATAATCTACAGTGAAAATTATCTAGAGCAATCCTAGTAAGAATTATTCAGCACTGGAAAATTTGACATATTTCTGCCAACTGACCATTGCCATGTGTGATCATGTAAATGACCAAAAAAAATTAACATGCAAAAGATAGGGAGGGAAACAGGGAAAAAATACAAGTGCAGGAAAGACAGAAACATTGGTCAAATCTTCCTATCTTGGTATTGCTAAAGGAAGTCAAGTATTTACTATTTGCAGCTGTATGATGTGCACACTTTCAGGCCAAGATACCGGGGTTAGAGATGTGCAGGGACAGAGCACAGACCTTGCACATACCACATGATCTGATTTAAGGCACAGATGGTAACAGCCAGTCAGTAAAAAATAACATGGTCATTTAGAGCTTGAAGATTTTTCATTCCTCTGATGATAATGTTAGCAATTTACTCCTGCCTGGACTGTATCCTTAGTGATTCAGATGGAGGGAGAAAGAAGCTCAGGTATAGTTTTAAAAGGCTCATACAAGGAGGAAAAGTGAAGAAACACCTCTTGAGAAAGAAACTCAGGCACTTAAGAAGAAGAATTTTTACTCACAGCAGATTTGCCCTTTCAAACAAGTGTAGTATCCATTAAGCTCATTCTCCTTTTAAACAACTCTTCCTTTTAATTACAGCTCAAATTATGTGGAAAAGGGATGACCTTTCAGGAGATAAAGCTTTAGCAAAATTTTTCTCTCTCCAACTGTCACACTAATCAATGCTGAAAGGCTTAAAAGCCTTAAAAATGTCTTACTAATTCCTCCATTTCCAAATAGTTCATAATGATAACCAGAAAACAGAGTCTAATGTACAGGAACACAGTTAACAAAGTAGAAAGGCTACTGTAATATTAACTAATACCTCCTTATTTTAACATAAATTACATCAAGACTATTATATACACACTTGAGGAGTCTTAAGCTTGTCATAAATACTCTTATAATCATAAAGTGTCATGGAAGAGAGAAAACAATACCCAATCTCAATCGTGTACTTTTTCCTAACTGTGGTCTTCTATTTTGGTATTTTGGGGTCAAGCTCCTCATTTATCCTTACAGGAAAAGGGGAAATGCAATAGCCCTAAGCAAATTAAATTACACCTCTAATAGTATTCGAACACGTCTATTTTCCCTTAGGCTGCTTTATCTTTGAGAACCTTGAAGAAACACATCAATAGGAAAAGGCTGCTCCCATTTTGAAGCTTAACAGGCAAATTACTCAAATATTACGTGTATATGTAGCAGAGGATATGAACATCTCAAACAATGCTCTCACTCAGTTTGAAGTTTACACCTCTCTCCAATCACTGTCAGAAACTGAGAAGGAAAAACCCCTCTCCCTTCTACTTTAAAGTTTTTGGGGTATGTACACTTATTTTCCTCTCTGTTTAATCCTTCTCTTTGCTCTTCTTTTTTACCTCAGAAGTGAGGTCAACCATGGTCAAAAAAATACCTAACTAAATTTTCCCACAGATTAAGGACTCTTTCCTCCTCTCATGCCTACTTCAGTTGGTGGAATAAAATGAGTCAAAGAAAACGTGTACTCTGAAAACCAAAAAAATAGTCACTTCTAACTTCCAGGGCGTCCTGAATTAAATCCCAGCTGAAATATCAAAATCTCTGTAGCAGTCTAGCTGATTTATGATTAGCATTAGTAAACAGAGCCCCTGATCTGCATGGGCTCTTTGTCTGATACTCATAAGCATTTGGAGAGCTCTGAAGCATTACTGAAAGAAAAAAGCGTATCTGAAATGTGTCAAATACATTCTTTAAAAAAACCCTTTCTTTTCAATTTGAATTAAAATTTAGTTACCAAGTCAAAAAAATTAAGACACCAACAAAACATTTTTTCAAGTTTCAGGTTTAAAAATGAGTAAGCTAAATATATTTGGAACCTTTTTGATAATAGCAGTGATTTTCAGTCTTTTACAACCTACTTTTACAACATTGCCACTGGACATTTTTTGGTTTCAGAAAGTAGCAGTAATACATATCCTGCTAGCCACAATACATACAATTGTTTAGTCGCTGTTCAAAAATAAGCTCAATGGACCAACTCCTGCCTAAAGCAAGCTTGCTAAGTGTTCTGCATTAAGTTTTCACTTGGAGGTGGTAAAAATTAGGTTTATATTAAGCTACTCTATACAAAGGCACTTAAGCACTTTTACACAAAATGTGTAAAACTACACATGTTGTTCAAAGTACCACACAGATCCATTCAAATCACCTCTGCACACCAAATTCAAATACCTGAAAGTATTCAAAATCACTGAAAGTGTGAACATATATTGCTTTTCTAGGCATTGCTCAGAAACAGGATAAACTTGCTTGCTTAATACCCTGCATTACTAGAGCTGCGCTATTTCTATACTATTATTACTTACATAGCCTCATTTGTTACACGTATCTCTTGAGAGCATTTTGTCACGGAGATGCACCTTTAGTCTCTCCACAGGGAGATACCAAAAGGAACAGCTAAAGCATTTGTTCTCTATACATACTTATTTTACATTAATCATCATATACATCTATCAGTTGTTGATAGCAATTTTGTAATCAGGACTCAATTCACAAGATTGCTCCTGCTTCAGAAAAATATTACCTGTTTCTGTAACTCTTCAACAAGAAACTCAAAGATGTATTTCTACCACTGATAGAAAAAGTGCTCGGTAGAAATTAATACCCACAGGATTGACAGATGCCCTGATGACAAATACTTTTTTAAGCAAATAATAGGGAGTTTTAGTAAGATCTTCCAATTTTATTTGGAGAGAAAAGTAATTCCAAGGTTCTCTCTTTACTCGCTATAATTGATACAGTAAGGATAACACGCTATTGATTTATGATAAACTGATTTAAGTCTTCCTAACATACCCAACTTAAATGAAGTATTTCTATATGAGACAAAAGGTTTAATTGTACACACGACAAACTTAATAAGTCAGTACTTTTGCAAGAGTCCTCTTAAAATAAAACAATGCAAACTTACAGTTTTTGACTGCAAGAGAAAGAAAAAACCCAACAAAACCAAACAAATAAAAAAGCTATTAATTTTCCTACTAACTTAATTTATGCCACATGATATATGGCAAGATACACAATAGAAAGAACCTACACCACCCTTTCCTCAAGCTTAGCTCTGCAATTAGAATTACAGAAGATGCAAAACGAGCATCCGGCCTCATTTTTTTCTTCTTGCACCCTAAAAACAGAGAAGAATATTAATGTCTCAGACCTACAGTTAACAGTCAAAGGAATTATATACCAAAAAATTCCACCACATGAATATGTATGCACACACTAAAAAAAAACCAACAACTTGCTCCTCCTGCAAACAGCCACATATTTGCCCTGCTCTTTTGTGCCTAAATAAATCCAAAACACCTAACACTGGCTTTAAAAATCCAGCTCTGAAGAATTTACCATACGATTGCTATAATTTTTTACATCAGTGAGAATATCCTTCAAGTGCTTGTTGTATATATACCAACATTTTATTTTCCTGTTTCCCCTAGAGAAGCATTCAGCTTCTTTTGTTCTATTAGTTATCTAGTAAAACAACATGAAAGTAAACACAAGACACAAAAATATGAAAAACATTGTTGCAGACCGATAAAAACAAACACGAAAATATATGAAGATGTAAAGTACATGAAATTACTCCTTAAAACCAGCATATTTATTTTGTCCTTTTAAATAGACTAGGTATGTTAAAGAATTATTCACCAAGCAACCAAATCTAAATGGTAACTTAATAACAAGAAAACTTAATTATATGCAGCAAGTTGCTGCTTCTTTGTTGCTTAGTCATTTGGGTTCATTTAGGCATTTTTAAAATACAAGCTAAGAACCACATATATCTCTGGATATAATCAATCACCAAAATCCATCAAGAAATACACTGCCTATTGTGAAACCACACTGCAGTATCACACTTTCATTCCAAATCAGTGATATGGGGCAGTAAGGTGCTAACAGAAATAGCCAAGAAATGCACTGACCACAAATAAATTGTAGTATTGTGAAACAACTGTAAGAACTGAAAGTGCCTAACAGCACTCATACATAGCAACACATCACACATTTTGTTTTCATCAGGTATTTTAGAGGGGTTTTTTTAATACTGTGATAAGAGTACACCATTTTTGTTCTTAGATCAGAGCTCTATCTTGAATTCACTAAAACCCATGAGAACCTTTCACATATAAGCAGTACTTCTGGTGGTTTTTTTTTTCCTCACAGATAGCGCTGTGCAACAGTTCATACTACAAGTCCATGAGTATGCAACTAACTTTCCATACGAGGTTTCTCTAACTTCACTTCCTACCCAAAAAAAAAAAAAGACTGAATGAAGACAATTGACTGTTTACAGTTTCAAACTTTCAGTGAAAATCATCAGATATGGTGAAAATAATTAATTTTACGTCAAAGAGTCCACATTTTACAAAAAAAAAAACTATACAGAAACCCCACTGGATAGGGCTATTTTCTATCTAGAAACTGAGTGCTTTCTCCACGCGTTCAATTTAAAAGCTACTTTCATCTTCTGTTGAATTCATCAACAGCCCTACAGAACCTGAAACAATTTCTTACCAACACAAAACTTTCCCAAGATACTAAAAAAACATAAAAATCTATTTCAGGATAGTGTTTTCAGAGTAACAGCTCTAGCTGAATGCAAGCACATAAACTACAGGAGCTGACTGCTAAAAGACACCTGGCCCATAGTTCATGATATTCAAGTTACTTTTCATATAGTAAGTGCTCCCCTAGGATACAAAGAATTGAGGTCATGCTCTTCATTTCTGCTGTTCTTGATTAGTTATTGCTTATTCTTCAGCAAGTTGTTGTGAAAGATCTACAACAAAAACACATCTGCAGAAGAACAACTTTACAAACAAGGCAAGTTTCTGCAACTCATGTATTGTAAGCCAGTGTTCAAAATAAACTGTTGATTTGTGTGTTACAGAAACGTTTGACTTTAAAAGAGCTATGTCACAGGAAGGGGTAAGTGGCTCGTGTCCAGATATAAAGGAAATGTAGAATTTTTAGGCACAGAAGAGTACACTAAAAAGATGGGATACATAGCTGAAGCTTCAGAATCTGAGTACCACCCTTAATTTGAACACAATCTTACTTTTAGCTTTACTGTTTAACATAAAATTTTGAAACATGTCCAAATAAGATAAGCTAGTTTAACTACTGGAAAGATTTTGGGTTTCTTGAAGTATATTCCTCTTTAATAAATTTTAAAATATTGAAAAGGATAGTGTTTCCTCAGGATAGTTATATCTGCAAATAACAGCCTAGAAATTAATCTTCATGTTTTTACACACCTGATATTTGACACACATCTGATATTTACTAACATTATTTGCTCCTGTACAGCAGTTCCCCCCACAAATTCTATGCTTTAGATACTTATACTACATTATTAATGAGAAACTTAATTTAAAAGAAGGTTGCAAGTCTCAGTGGTCAGAAAACCAGTGGTTTTAACATTTTCTTTAAAAAGAACCAAATCATTTCAGACACTACAGTAATTTGACAATTTATCATATTTCTTTTTTGTGTGTGTATGAAATGTGACTTAGGCTGTCAAAGTAACTGGTGCTACAATTCATCTTTCCAAAGTGGCAGAGCTTAACTTTCTGAAACGTCCGAGTAATATTGTCATATCAAACCCACCAGTAAGGCATTACCTATGCCAAAAGCAAACAATTCAGTCATTTCATCTATTTAAAAACAACCCCACACAGTTGGAATGAACAGCAAAAAAAAGAAACTGACCAGATAGCAACGACCTTAACACATATTAATAATCTTACTCAATGGAATCACAACAAGTGATTTCACAGGAAGCTTGTTCACAGGCTTACATTAGCCACAGGCTGGACAGAACACAGAGCACTCAAGATGTGAGAGAAATTCAAATTCAGTATGCAGAAATCAGTCCCAGTAGTGATTACCTAGGATGACTACACTATCAGTTTGGTTCAACTGAGAAATCCAGTGTCAGATCCCCTCTAAAACTGATCTCAACCTATCCAAGTATTGGTCAGTGGTACTGGACTAAAATTGAATCTTCATAGTTAAATGCTATATTAACAAATCCTTATACCTGACCATTTCATCACGATATTTCTGGATGCACTTAACATGTTCAAACATTAATGGCTGCTGTGAAAATTAAGACTTGGCACTCAGTCTTATTTTCATCACGTTACTAAGTGATTTAAGGAAATAAGACAGCTATTTTTAGTGTAGTAAAATACAGACTCCTAGAAATTAACTAGGAATCTGATCTAGTAAAAGAATCAGATAAATTTCACTTCTCCAAACAACACACAGAGTAGGCTGCCTATAGAGGGTAACTAGACATCCCCGAGGTAAGAAAACTCTGGGTACTTAAATGCCTTTGGATGAATATTTGCTCACAAATTGTACTGCTCCATTCTCAGAAAAAATCATGAAATAACACTCATGTGATTTATAAACCAGCAATTTTTCTTTAGAAATCCTCTGAATTGCTCTTAAGCGTTCTCCCAAGAATGCTGATTTAATTGCTGTGTACAAGAAACTAAATAGAGAGAAAACAACATAAATTGAGCAGTGACAATGAGCTAGGTGAGAAACAGTAAAATAAAGGACAATATAGAATATTTTTTCATATTTGTGGGGTTTTTTAACTTTTAAAGCAAAAGTATTGGGGTGGCACAATCCTACTTCATATTTAGCAAAATACTTAAGTATTTTGATGTTTCATAAGTCTTGACATATCTCCCTGAAACTTCTCAGAAAGCTAATACATAGTGTTTGAAGATTTCAGGAGTCTTCCCTGTCCTACAAATCTATTTGGCAGCCAGTCATTAGAAATACCTGTTTGTAACACCTCAAGCCAAAAATTGCTCACAACAGCAATATAAAAGTAAATAACTGTATCAAGTCCTTTAATAATTTTATGTTGTTGGAGTGAAGCCCTTAACCTCCTTTTAATCCCCTATAACTCAATTACTTCCTAAACCTTTTTCCCAGTAAACAATCTATACTTTTTACAGGACATTTTCTGTGCCAAACTGCCCCGGTTTGTAACAAAAATTAGGCATGTAATTCCTTCTAAATTAAAAATAAAACAAAAAAAAACCCCACCAAATGTCAAAAATACGAAAGTAACTGTATTTTGAAAAGCAAGACGTCATTATCTTAGAGTTACAGTCAAATTTCACAGAACACACACAAGTGTAACAGATTAACTTCACCATTCACTCACATCCTTCCTCAGGAAACTTCAAGTTGCAGGAGGAAAGCAGGAAGACTACCAGAATTATACAGTCTACTTGTCAGAAAGGACAAGAATGAGAAAAATTCTTCTAAATTCATGACCTAAGTGGTAAGATCTGGAATTCTGATCTCAATTGATACTCATTTTTTTTAGGTAAGATGTTCTACTGCTGATAGAATGCAACTGTACTGCCCAGGTTTCCACTAACGTAGGTTCAGGGAGGGCAGAGAGTTTACATGCTCACTAACTCTACCCCCCAAAGATGGCTGGTACTGTTGACCTTCAGTTTCAGAGTTTATAGTCTTGTGCATTTAACTGTTTAAAACAGGAGTGATCTTGATGATTTAGACCCAGGTTGAAAACGGAGGAAGTTCTTTCTTCATCCATTTTTCCAGTTCTGTTATACCAAATACATAAAAATAAACTGGTGTAGAAATGACATAAAATCACCAGTTCTTGCCTGGAGAGTCCAAGCAACACTAACACTTGAGATGTTTATGGGATTGACCAGGGACGTGAACCTGGTGTAAATGTTGAATAGAAAGGGATATTTATCACTGTGACCAGTGTCAAAGAAATATCCACATGGATAAAGTACTTGCTGCAAATCCCTACAGCTGACATAACAGCAATAAAGTTTTGACTTCCATTTCGTCCTACTCTCATTTCTAATTTTCTGGTCAATGTCATAAAAGCAAAGTGACATAAAATATTTTTATTTTAGTGGAAATATTTGAACATGAACAACCCACTGTGTTGCCTGGTCAAGGAAAATAACAAATAGCTTAGCAGATTTCTGAATAAAGATGAGGAAAAAATACAAATGTTAGCAACATCAAAAAATTGAGTAACTTCTTAAGAAAATAAATCTGAGAAAGGTATGACAGAACTTAAGACGAGCGAAATAAGCAGGATATACCATAATATGAACAGAGATTAAATACAAACTAAAAAAAATTTAGTTATAATTATACAATGGTATATCTTACCTAAACCTGGTTTTGACTTGTTCTGCCTACAGATTGGTACCTTACTTGGGACATCTAAGAATTAATGATGCCAGATGATCAATCTACTCTAGCATCAGATGAAAGAAACAACTACTGTATAAATCAATCCCAGTACTTTGTTTTGCCATCAACCCTGTGATTTCCCACAGAATTAAGCCATGCAATAGATGCTTTAATCTCTGAAAAAACAAGTTACTCAGCTTTAGTTTTTAACAATATTATTATGTATATAAATGGCCTTTCTGATACAGGATGAAAGTCTTGCCTCAGAAATACTGTCTTCCTATGCACTGTGCAGCTTTTTTAGTGCTTGTCTGACTTTATTTATTTCTACTTCATAATTGTCACCCTTCAATTTACTTGACTTTCTGTATTGTTTTGCACAGTGCAACATGTGATTCAGCAAAAGGGGAAAGCAGAGTGATCATACAATCCGCAATTCACTGTAGGAGCAGCGCATTTAAAGGCAGCACAGAGGCACCTACCTACAACTCCATGAAGCAATGCAGCAAATGAATCAGACACAGACTTTAAATACACAAACAGAAGTCCTTGAAGATGAATTAGCCAAAATGAAATACCTGGATTCAGGTCAGTGAAACTGAAAGATTGTTTTGTACCCACATGTCACAAATAGCTGAAGAGGGGAGGCAGGGGGAAGAGCTGCAGAATAACAACTTATTCAGGAAAATAATTTATTGAAAAGGATAATCTCCAGTCAAATATAGTAACTTCACAAAATAAAGAAACAATGTTTTCATCGTACTCCATAAGTTGCAACGAACTTGTAATTCTCCTATAGGTGTGTGTATATATATGTATATATATATATATATATATATATATAAAATAGGTATATATATATGAAGCAAAAAGAAAAATAAAAGCAAAAGAACCCAAAACAACTCACACAATAATCTTGGTATTTACACTACTTTAGACCACTAGAGAGGTTTTTCTAATGAATAGGAGTTACTGGATGGATGACTTAGTTTGTCCTCCAGTTCAAGTTTGCTTTCTTTCCATTTTTCAAAGATGCAAAATATATCCAGAAGTCTGTTTTGTAGACTTACTGGTCAAATAATGACTTAAAATAAGCAGACTGGCATAATTCCACCTCTCGCAAACATCAGTGAACATATCTTCGGTGACCTCAATTAGACAAGACTCCCTGCAAACCAGGTTCAGACCCAGTCTAATACAGCATCATCCCAGAGAAACCCATAGTGAAGATTTGATAAAATGGAAAAAACAATCCTAAACCTTCAAGCAGAAATGTTTCATTTCCTGAAAAACTCCTTAAAAATACACTATTTGAACAACTTCCTTTAACATTCAGACATTATAGGGCTGACTGCCTACATATCACTTTGAAATTGTAATTAATTCAGCATTATGAGGATTATTTTCTTCTTTTCCCTTCAATCAACCACTTCTCTTGATCAACATGGGACAAAAAATAACACATCACCACATCTTTTGTTTCATCCCTATGTTTGATTACTCTTGGCAGGTTTTTTTGGTCTAATGAGCAAGCTGTTTGGCCACAGCTACCTAAGTTAAAACAACTGAAAAACTCACTTGTCAAATCTGAAAATAACATCTACTTAATTTTCAAGCTTAAATTTGTTTTATTGCAGTATAAATGAATGATGCACATTGACATATTTTAACTCAGTTGCATAAATATCGTGAAAAATTATACAGCTCTAGAAATTTTAGCTTCAACTATTATTTTTCCCAGTAATTAAAGAAACCATCTTTCTGATATAACTAAGCAAGAACAGGATCTGTGTATGTGGGAATTAAGCACAAACAAATTACTAGCCTTCATCTGCATTAGAATAAAAAGCATAGATATCTGTAGAAGCAGCAGCACTAAACAGATACTACTAACCAGATGAATTTTTTATTATTAATAGTGTTTGACAGCAATTTACAATATTTTAGGGAAAAGATTTCCTAACATTCATGCTGTTGAATAGTCCAACTACACTCAAACCAGGCTAGAAAGCCACAGTCCAGTAGAAAAAAAATTCAAGATCCCCTTATACCATCCAGCTAAAGGAGTACCTGTTTGACAAGAAAGATCTTTTTAAAACCTTAACTATATAACATGCTATCACATTTTAAAACCAGGTAAGCACTGTTAGAATCAGCTTTGCTTCAGAGAATAATTTCTCACATTTTCTTTAAGTATTATTTTTATAACTTCTCCCACCTTTCTTGGAGAAGCTGAAGTTCAAACAAACACTTTCTTGACAATCGCTACATGCTTGTAGCAAAACTTGCCTTGTTCTTATGTGATATTTACAGGAATGTAAAAAAAAGGTGTAGTTCTTCCAGTCAGTGAGCTGAAACTATTGCGTATAACTGCCTCACAAATCTGAGGCATGAATTCAGAATTATTTCATTCTGCACACCACAAACATTGTTAAACCCATGTCACCTTCAGTATATTTCCAAAAATGATCTGCAATCAGTGGGATATCAAATGGTAAGATAAAACTGCAGACATGGTGAGGTTGGACCTACAAAATACTTCTAATATTCTGTGAGGTATTTTGCTCCTCAGAATGAGAGATAGACAACATAAAATCACTTTACATTTTTATTGATCTGAGGTACCAGTTAGCATAAGCATGTGTGCCCTCACACACATGGTCTCATTCACTTATTATTAAAAAAAACAAACAACAAAACAAACAAAACAACAAAAAAAACCACAACGAAAAAAACCCAACAGCTCAACTTTTCCATGTGCTGGACATCAAATACTCTATAATATTAGAACTTTAAAACCTTCTGGGGGAAAAACGTTATTGTCTTCCAATGAGTTAGGTTACTCAAAAATGTCTTCTATTTACAGAAGCTGTGCTACAATCCAAATCTAGAAGACTTGGAGGAAAAAAAGAGATCGTTTCATACACCCTAAGAAGCTCTCACTTTTACATAGGAATGAAAAAAAGGAAAGAGAGGAATTGTAAGCATTCAGCATACGTAAAAACCATGCAAAGACAGAAGGGTATGGTAGCTTTTGTTGAAACCACAGTTCTACCACTGCGTAGAACCCAGTTTATAAATCCACAATCAGTCCTAGAGAAGAACATTGAAATGTTTTGAGATTTTATATGTCTATATTATTCACTCAATATAAACTTACTTAGTTAATTCTACTTCTGCATATCCCTCCCTCTCCATCTTAATGAGACTACACCCGCAGATCTCAGAGAGAAATCTCATGATTCATAATCATGTTACACTTAACTTGGCTAAGACATTACTTACCATAACTACAAGGCAGTTTTGGGCATATATCCCTGCATGCTTTGAGAGGAGCCCATGAATATGAGTGGTAGAACAAGTGGAACCGATTGCCTCTTTTTCTAACATAAGAGCTTTTTTTCTTAACAGTGCAAAGAAATTCTGTCCACTCATGCCCCAAGTACCAGCGTTCATCAAACCAGGACTTTGTAACTGCCTACCAAGAAGCCCTAACTAAAATTAAATATATACACCTGTAAAAATAAGCACATGTATGATAAATTGAACCGTTTAACAGTTTTGGAGAGAAATGCTAAATTGAGTAAGATTTAGAAAAATAGTTACGCACTTAGTGGGCTTTAATCCAGTTCACATATGAAATATTGTGCACTAATACAGTGAGCAATCTGAAAGCCCTTTGCTGGCTTTGTTAAGTACGAGCTCTTCACTCTTCATTCATGTTTTTGGTTCCTGGATGTTGGAAACAAGACTGCCTACCTATTTCTTAATATGCTTAAAGACTTGAACACCAGATTAAGACAAGTATGTTTCCTGGTGATTATCTTAATGTAAATTCTGAAGCCATTTCTCTATCTTCCTTAAGATTTGAATTGGCTTGTGTTCCAACATCAACTGTGATTTTTCACACAAACGCAATTGGCTTTTATTGACAACGCGCACAAGAAAATTATATGTAGATGGTAGAACAGAAATCCTTTTAAACAGCAAATTAGCATAAGAAAAATCAAGCACTCATTCCAGTCATTTCATACTTGGGCCAAAGAAGGAAACACCTCCCGATCAGACCAATATGAATTTAAATGGTATTCTTCCTATTCTTGTGCAAAACAGCATAAATCTTTTGCCTAGATCATCTGGGTATATTGCAGCTAATTAATTCCCTCACAGTGCAGGCCTTAGAGGGCAAACTTTAATCTGTGCCACTAGCACACAAAGATTCCTGAAACCTGAAATGCTTTTGCCATAGTAGAATTTTTGGGTGTAATATAATATTGTAAAGATATAAATAAATAAGCCACTATACACAGGCAAGTATGTTGTCAAATCCAACGTCTACTCTGGCCCTAAACTTTATGAATACAAAGAGTTCTCAGAGCTTGACATGGACTTTCTAAATCTAACCAAAGTGGTTAACTTACTCTGTTGCAAAAGGCTGGAAGGCCACTTGCCACAATGGATTCTTGCCACTGCTCCTTTACCTACCAATCAATTGTTTTCACTTCTAAGAATCACTGTTTGGATTTTCTCCTAAAGTGATGTCACCACACAAGTGAAGTCACCAACACAAGTCCTGTCAAATCCTCAAACATATACGCATCATTAAATATAGATCACCACACTCTTCACATTAATAGCTTCCCTCTGCTTTAGTGAATAGCTGGCAAAACACAGATCATTTTTCACATGCAGTAGCATATAACGAGGAATAAGCTCTGTACTTCTCACTGCTATGCTACAAAGATTTAACTGGAATGAACTTCACCATCAAGACTAAGCTCAAAAACGTCAAAGGAGTTTGTTTCCAGTTGCATGTAGGCCCCAGTCTAAGTTCACTACATAAAATTGTTTGATGACTTGCAGACTTTTTTGGAGAGATACTGAACAAGATGTAAACTGACAGTCTCTTCTGAATCAATGATTATGTATCACATGAGAAAATAAAAAATTAGTTCAAAACAATTTTCTGCAGCAAAATGTCAAGCACTGGATAGTCTGTAATAAAAATATATTAAGAGAATACTTTCTAGAAGTGGTAAAATACCAACAAGTTTGAATGATTTCAATCTCTTAAACCCATTCTCTTACCCTGTTAAAGCAGCCACTTGCAAAGACAGTAACAGAACAGTGAAATCACATCTTCATTGTAATGTGAAAGTTTTGTCATGGGTTATAATTTCATTCTACCTCTCCTTGTATCCAAGGTTGCTGCCTTAAACTTCACCACCCTTTTTATTTACATCATTAATTCGTACATAATCTTCCTTACCATCATCTATCAGTGTGAAATAGGACAGTAGAAGTGAAAAGCCATTAAAAGAAAGATCTAATAACTAAAGATTGTTCAAATTAGGTAAGAATGCCCAGTGAAGCTCTGATCACTGACATAACTAGCCATTAACTTTTCTCTTTCAGAAATCAAATTTCAAGAAATATGAAAATCACAAAAACTTTTAATACTATCCCCTATGCTGGCATTTACTAGCATTGCCTTCATAGTATTTGTTCCTAAAGCAAAGAGGCAAGATTTTTATCACTAAGCACAGTGCAGCTTACAGATGCAAAAAAGAAACACTATGGTTTTCTAAGACATTAAAATATGTCAAGTTAAGACAAATAGGATAACAGAAAAACAAGCAATAGAAGAAACTCCATTCCAAAATCAATATAAAAAAATTTAGAAAGGTCTACATTTGAAACACTAACATGAAACAAAACTACAGCTATTTTACTAAAGTACTTTTTCAATACTAATAGAAAAGGGACAGAAATACCTTGGTTAGAATAAAAGCTTCCTTATGCTTAAATACATAGGAGTTGCTCTAAAGCTAGGTTCCAAAAAAAGTAACCAGTTGCTGAAAGATCTTCTTATTTCCTTCAGCATATCATGCAGGGAAGGGAGGGGGTGCAGGGACAACGCAGACACACCAGGAGTCATGACAACATGGACATGACACAGAAACAACACACGACTGCTTCAACTCAGTCGAAGGAGTCACACTCAGAAATTGGCCAACACTTGCAAACGTACTAATCCAAGCTATTAGTTCTCTTTTTTTGCAGACAGTTACATCAAATGCTTCAATTACCACGAATTAATAGAAGCAGAGGAGATAGGAAGAAAGGATTAATGGCGTCAGTCTAAAAATATTCTAATTCTGCTCAATCCACTGCTTTCTACATTCTGCCACCCCTTACAAAACCTCTTAGGCATCTTTCCCTTCTGATTGTAAAGCCAAGATAGCCTATGCAGTTTCTGCTACTGTTACCATCTATTTGTGTATTACAAAGCTATTTATACTACACTATAATAAGCACAGATGGCTAGAGTCAATCCCAATAAGATTTAATGGAAAGACAAGAGAAGACTGGGTATCCATAGCCACTAAATAACCTACGCCATATAAAATAAAGATTATTCTTCAGAGAAAGGAGATAAAGGTAAGATGAAACAATGTTATCAGCTTTACTATAGATTATGAGGCCAATCTAAGGAAAAGCACATTACCATTTACTTAACTTCTAAACGTTAGCTATATAAAGAGCTTCCAAGCTAATGCCTTCCAAGAGACATTTAAGAGTTCAGTGTTAACAATAGTTTGAGATAAGTAGACTCTGCCTTTTCAGAGAAAAAAGTATTAGGCACTACAAGCAGGAAGCAAAAACAAACCACAGGAAAAGTAATCATGTGAAAGAAAAAAGGAATCTTGAGAATGAATTAAAAGCAAATCTAAAAATTAGAAGCCTTTGTCTATAATACAGAAGTCAGGAAAAATTAAGATTTACATTACTCTTTCCCATTATAATTTGTTACATTCAATCTAGAAGTTATGAACAATTCAATAGCTTCTTAAATTTCCTTAATTAATTAAAATTAATACAAATTTCTAACACTTTCCCATATTTCACAGTTTAAAAAAGAGCAGTCAAGTCCTTATTAGTTTCATTTCAAAGGCAGTAATTACAGGTGAAGGTACAAAATACTTATTCTTTCTGTCTGACCTCCTAGGCTTCAAAATTTTTCCTCCTTCACTGTATTAATAAAATTCAGATCATACAAAGTAAGTCATGGAAAAAAGTGACTGACACTACTTTAGAAGTGCTGCTAAGTTTCAGCTGACAGACCTGGAAAAGATTCAATGCCCTATTTGCAAAAGTAATTTTACGTTATTACAAGATCTTAGTTAAATTTAGGCTTAAGGCAACATAAAGAAGCAGCTCATCTCTCATGCTTTGCAATTCCGTTTTCTCCTGATGTCATGATCATGACATATGTATATCAGAAAAGAGCTGCCATACCCAATAATAAGGTTGTTTCCCCTGAATCATAAAAAGTACTGGAGAAATAAGACCACCAAACCTTTTATCACAACTAATGAGTTAACATGAATTGGAGAAAAGACAAAGAGTGCTACACTATCCAACCCTAAATACTGACTTTCTCTAAAGCACATTTAGCATCCTCCATAAACTAGGAGGGCTTCTTGTCCATTGCAAAAATCTTGAACAGAAGTCCTCCTCCAATAAAGTTACTGGTACTCCACTCTGGGAGCACGAAAACCTTCCGAATATTTACATGGTAATCCCATGATAGTGAAGTGCAAAGAACTTGTAATCAATTCCTTTTAAAAGAGCCTTTGGCTTGCTCAGCTGTACAAAGATGTAGTTGTCATCCACATAGAGATGTTCTCCTCACAACAGTTGCACAGGTGGCATGGAGCTTAACTGAGGGGCGGTATTTGTTTTTGAGAAGCCTTAAACTTCCAAAACAGACAAGGGAATAATTAATGCTGGCTATTACTGAATTGGTATGGAGACCTAATATTCGATTTATCTCCTTTCCAAACACAGAGGTTTAGTTCTCACTAACGCTGAAAAAACATACTCTTTAAATACCTCTAAAAGACTCCTCTGGGAAGCCAACACAAGCTGCCCAAACTTTCCACATCTTGTAGAAGGCAATATATTTGATGGTCAATGTGAGAACACCTCAAAGCAGAGTAAAAAGGAGTACTACCAGCGCAAACTTCCTCTTCATAGCTGATTGGTTTTATGGTCTGTTCAATTTTCTTCTACCTTCTTTACCCTTGATAACTGTATTAACATGGTGGGATGATAGTTAACACTGTAGTATGACGCAGCTGGTTATAATGATCAACCAGCCCGATTATTTCATAGCAACACTATGACACAGTTGAGTTGTGGAGTTCATTTATCAACTTGAATTTGAAAATACATCAATCACCTAAATTATTACCTCTAAAACAAAAAAGTATAGACCACCAACAAGCCAGTTAGAACCCAAAATTTCTCTTCCAGCAGCAAGTAAAATTTACCATATAAAATACAGTCTTTTTAATGAACACAAATGCACAATACACTTTACAAATATCAATTGCTAAGCTAAGTTACTCTATAGAATCCTGCTCCATTGTATTTTAAAAAAATTAAAATTAAAATTTCGGAAAAGAAAGTCTGAAAGATTTTCACATAGTGATATAGCAGCCAACTATGGTTGTACGCAATTTTGCCCAACTGACTGTAGAAATTATATAAAAAGACAAAATTATTTTAAATTACAAAGCCACTGTGTTTGGCTCTAGGATTAAAAACACTACCACTATTTGGAAAGTAATCAGAAAAATAATTCCTATATTCTGATACTCTGTTTTTCTCCACAGGTTTACAGAATTATGAGTAATGAAGGTTTGCTAGATAAGATTTAAGCTGTTCAAAGTAGGAGAGTATAAATGTAATGCCATTTCTCGATCACATTTTTCAAAAAGAATAATCTTTTTTTCAGACAAACTGCAGTATATGTATATGTATTTATCAAATGTCTAGTGCTATCATCATAGACAAAACCATTACCACAAAGCATTATCAATGTAACAAAATATGAATGAAGAAGATACCCCTAACAACATCTACTGAAAAGCCTCAGCTCCTAAGCCTGAAATAAACAGCGGATACATTCCCATGGGCTGGAACCTCTCAGCATCATGACACCACTGGCTGCTGAAGCAGCCCAACCAGGCAACTTGGAAAACCTTAACAAACACATCAACCCTGAGACTTATTTCAGTGACAGATGTGAATAGTTGCAGCTACTCAGCAACTGGACTGCACCAGCACAAAGACGGGGTTGAAAACTCTTCCTCCCCAGCACTTCAGGCAAAAAATAAACGTACCCTCGTATAGAGCCCAAAATGTTTAACTTGCACACACAACTTAAGGGAGTCGATATTTGACATACCCCATCTCCCCCATCTTTTAAGATGGAAAGGCTCCTATTTAAAAACAAGGCCATTCTCAATTTTTGCACAAGAAAAAGAAGTAGGAAGGTAGGTAGCCTCTAACACACATCTAGTTACACTGTTACATGTTAAGGCACAGTTCTTGCCTAGACCTACTGCATTATTTTCAACAGATTTGTCAGAATGATCAAGATCTTTCAAAAGAATTGAAGAGTCAATTACAGTTCTGCCTGTACAAAGTACTGAAAAGATCTTAGCTCATAATCTCATATTAATAACAATTACTGACAAAACTGACATTTTAGAGGATCTTAAGAGAGGTAGGTTTGGGGGTTGGCTTGGTTTTTGGTTTTTTATAAATAAAATATCATATCCTTGTCTATCAGGTTCTGTAAGGGTTCCCTTTCTGAATGACTGTGTTCTTTCTCACCATGATCTAAAACTCTTAAGAAACTGAGCCAATGAGCCAGAAGTCAGGGTCATTATCTTTCACATTAATCAGCCCTGTCAGTTAAGTCTTAAGCTAAGCCTTTAAATACTTCTTTTCACACCAGAATTCCATCTCACCCTTACATCTGTAGGGTATTTAAGCCTGCAAAAAATATCCTACTCTGACCAGAGAATTAAATTACAAACACAGACCTTGCATATCTTGATTTTAACTCTGCAAGACAGCTACCCTTACATATGTTTCAAATGCTGCTGTCCTGTTCCTTAACAGGAGGCCACATCTGAATCACTGATCACATTGCTAATCACAATTCAAAAACAACATATTACAGTCATACTAGTACATTTACTAATTATAAAAAAATGTAGGATGGAAAAACTTATCCACCATGTTATATTTAAGTATGATAATTGATAAGTGTTCTTACAATATGTTTTCCAAATGCATTCTTGTACAGCTAGATTAACACAATTTTGGGAGGCTCTTACAGTTAAGCTGCCTATGCTTTTAAAGGAGAGTCTTATAAAATTAAATAAATATTCCAGACCAGGTACCAATCAATAGCACATAAGCATTCTGCACAAGAAATAAAAGCATACTCTTCATTGAAGCACCAGCCTTATAAAGCTTACACAGTGTAAAAATAAGCCAGCAGATTTGCAAATTGCCTCAGAAGAATCAGTATGCACTACTTCCTCAAAGCAGTCACTCTTAAAACCCCTGGGGACACCTACTTGTCACAGAATAAATTATCTGGCTAATATCCAGTATTACAGTACATGTCAGTGGGCACCCAGGAGACGGGCATTAGAGAGCACTTAGCTTCCTCAGTCTTGCAGGTTAGTCCTTACATAAATGACTTTGCCCAATTACAAAACATAACTGATGTACATATTTTGGAGTTTTCTAGCAGCAGCCTTTAATCCTAGAACATTTCTATAGCTTTGTTTTTTTTTCCAAATTCACAGGTCCCAATGCACAGCATACTGAACAGGTATTTTTCATGTGAAACTAAGCTTTTTCTTTTAAGATATTCAAGGAAAACAAAAATATCTGACTATTGACTGGAAGCAGTCCCGAACATAAGAATTACGCTGTTTAATTAAACTATTGGGAAAATAAGTTCTCCCACAAGTCTAGTAGTTCTTTCCTAGTTGCTTAAGATAAATAGCCAAGTTTGCATCCCACATGCAACACAAACATAAAGCTAGAAAATACATGCATCACAAGACACTGCAGGTCTCAGCAAAACAAAAGACTTCTTGGAGACATTTACTTCAGTTTGCTACAGCAAACTGCAGTCGCCAGCAGGCTGTAGAACAAGAAACCTGTTGCCTCGGAAGTTGCGAACCAAATCAATGCTTTACACCAAATCAAAGAAATCCAGTAGGTTAAACAGTAAAGAAAACAGAAAATTATTTTGCATGCTTGGAATTCGGATTTTTAGAAGTAACGCCAAGGGACGCAGGATGATTAAAGAAAATCTTTTCCACTGCGGGAAATGTGAACGGCTTTTGAAAATAGGTTGTGTTTCACTCAACTTGCAGCAAACATAGCCCGAACTAGGCGCACAGGCGAAGCACGCTGAGGACAGAGCCACCTTACAGCGGCAGGTTTCGTAACTGATGAGATTCGGGTCAGGCTGGGGCTGCCGCTCCCGGGCTCCCAGCACGGCGCTCCGGACACCGCGCACCGCCGCGCTGCAGCCCCGCGCCCCTGACACCGCACCCCGCGGCCGTGAGCGCTGCCCTTCTCCTCCACCCTCGCTGCCCGCACTTCTGACAGGGCACGGCGAGACGCGGCGGAGCCGCCCGGCGCCGCTGCCCAGGGAGGGAGGCAGGCGGCTGTGTCCCGGGCGGCACCGGCGGAGCGGCCGCGGGGGGAGCCCCTGCCCCGGCCCGGCCCCGCGCCCCCACCGCATCCCTTCCTGCAGCGGGGCGGGAAACGGGAGGAGGAAGGATAAACTCGGCGCTCCCCCTCCATCGCTTGGTGCCCCGCAGGGCGGGAAGCGGCTCCCGCAGCCCGGCGGCTGGGCCCCGAAGGTGCGGGCTGGGCCCCGAAGGTGCGGGCTGGGCCCCGAAGGTGCGAGCTGGGCGCCTCACGCCGAGCGGTCCTGGCCGCTGGCGGCGGCAGCGCACCGGGAGCTGCCCGGCCGGACTCCCATCCTCCTCGCCGAGGCGCCGCAGGCAATTAATTAAGAATTAAAATTCAGGAAGAAGGGGGAAAGTTGAGGCTGTACTCCAGCTCCCGCTCCCCAAGGGATGCCCCACACTCTGCAGGAACAGAACCAGCGGGAGCGGGCTGGGCGCGGCTGCCGGCTGCAGGGCTGAAAGGCTGAACTTACGTCTCGGAATTTGTTCCACTGCCCGACCTCCTTGTCGTACTGGGAGACGGTCGTGAGCCATTGTTTATCGTCCAGAAAATTGCCGCTGTCCGGTCTGCCCCCGGCCGCCGCCGCCGCCGGGCTGCACCAGGCTGCCGCACACACGCACACCAAGGCTGCCGCTGCCGCGAGCATCTGGGCGAGAGGAGACACGGGCAGGGAGGAGGGTTACCCACAGCGGAGCCGAACCGGCCGGGGGCTGCCGGCGGGAGACGGGACAGCCGCCCGCCCGAGAGCGGCGGGGGAAAGGGGAAAGGGAGGCTGCCCAGCCCGTCACCTTGCTGCGAGCCCCGCGCTCCTCGCCGCGGCCGGAAAGGCGGCCCCGAGCCCGCTCCCTCCCCGCACGCGCCGCCGTCTGCGGCCGCCCGTCCGTCCGCCCCGCTCCCGTGCCGCGCGCGCCGCCCGCCCCTCGCTCCGCCCCGCCCCGCGCCGCACCGGGAGAGGCGCGCGCCCGCCGCTCCCGCCCGGAGCCGGGCACCTCGGGAACGGCGCGGGGCCGAGAACCCGGGCACAGCCCCAGCACATCCCTGGCACAGCCCGGGCACAGCCTCCGCACAGCCCCGGCACAGCCTCGGTGCATCCCTGGCACAGCCCGGGCACAGCTCCGCACAGCCCCCGTCCGGGCCCGCAGCAGCCCCGCGGTGCCGCCGCCGCCTCCTCCGGGATGCCGCTGGAACTTCGCCACAGCTGCGTTGGCGCCTCGCACCCCACGTCAGATCGGCGGAAACCCCTCGGCAGACATGGTCCTTCAAAACCCACAGTCATGCCAAGATAGAACTTCCCGCGCCTTCGGGACAAGGAGGGGAGCAGGCTCGCGTGTCGCCCGAGTGCTGATGGAGGCACATTGTGATGCCGCCTGCCCATTTTATCCCTTTTGTAAGGATCGCGCACTCTGCCCTCTCTTTCTGGTTTTTGTCTTTTAAACAGCAACGGTCTGTTAACGGAAAGTCTTCAATGACATTTGGTTGCTTTCCCGAATTAGTTAAATTTAATTTAGAATAGAGCAAGGTGAAGAAATAGTTCCATTACCTTTCCAGCATAGCTGCCTCCATATTTAAGTTCTATCTGCCATCCTGTTGACCTAATTAATCTAATTTTTAATGTTAGCTTCATTCCCTAGGGTTACACTCTGCTTTTTAGGTTCCTGTTAGCTGCGTGTTGCAAGGTTTCGGCGGAGGGGGTGGAGCAGAGGCTGCGGGGTGGCCTCTGTGGGAAGAGGTGTGGGACTCTCCCGTTTTGGGAACAGCTGGCTCCTGCCAGCTCCACAGCGGAGACATTGCGGACACAGCTAAGCCCTTTGGCAAAGCCAGCCGTGCCTCTGGGAAAGCACAGCTAAGAAAGGGCAGAAAATGCTGTGCGGAGAGAGAAGTGGGAGCAGAAACGATGAGAAACAACAGGGAACGGCCGGGGCCAGAGAGAGATGAGAAGGTGCTCTCCATGGCAGAGCACTGCAGACCCTGGAAGACTCATGCCAGAGCAAAGGGATATACCCACAGAAACTGTGATAAGCCCAGACCAGAGCTCATTTTCCTGAAGAACTCCAACCGATGGGAAAGACATGCCAGAGCAGAGGAAAAGTGTGAGAAGGAGGAAGCAGTGCAGAGAAATTATTACATACTGACTGTGCCCTCAATTCTCCCTGTGCTGGTTAGGGAGAGAGGAGTCTGGAATGAAGCTGAGCCTGAGAAAAGAAGGGAGAAAATTTGTTTTAACGTGTCTTCTTCTTTACTACTACTCAAACTAGCTACTACATTTTTATTTTAATTGGCAATAAATCTTCTTCCAGTCAAGTTTGTTTTGTCTGCAACAGTAATTGGTAAACAGTATTCCTGATTTTATATTAACCCATGATCATGCTCTCTCACTCCAGTTCTTCCTACACTTGTCCTGCTGGGAAGAGGGGCTGTGAGCAGCTGGATGAATGTTTGGCTGTCAGCCAAGACTAACCCACCACGAGGTAGCCAAGCGTGTCAAGTACACAACACTCCCAGTGTAGTTGCTGAAAGTATTTTCTGTGGTAAAATATGAGTTACTTTCAGACTTGGAACTAGGGTCAAGTCCATCAAGAGATTCTCTGATGGCAGAAAAAATGCCACTTCATGCAAAAAGAGAAGTGATTATGAGATTGCCACTGATTTTAGCAAGTTTTGATTTTGGTCATAAACTGTAACTACAGACAGATAGTAAAGTATTAATTAAATCAAATAACCTACATCATACAGTACATAATACATGCCATTTTGTTCCTAAACATCTATCACTAAAATCAATGAAAATCCTGTCACCCATATGACAGAGAGGATGATTGCCAGATTAGGATTTATGTGCCTGACTCTAAAAATGCTACCTATCCAGAATGATACTATATTCTGTAATAAATGAATCATAAAATCCAAAGCAAAGGGATAGAGGGACTGCACAGAGGCTAAATAAGAATCAATAAAACAGTCATGTTATTCTCAGGGTGGGTTATAGAGTCAGTGCTTTATAGAATCATTCTCTGACAATCCAGTTTGTATTTGTCAGTCTTAATGTTAATTTCCTACAAATTGCTTTGCCCTTTGGCAAAGAAGAAATTTCTCTATAAAGCTAATGTATTGGGGTTTTGGGGTTTTTTTTCAAGAATTACTTACTTGAACTTTCTTAACAGCATCCCAATTCCTGAATTTGTGTTTTTACTTTCCCAGCATCGAAGGTGATCTATTTTTGTTTTGGTTTGCTTCATCTGTGTTGACAATATCATCCAGATAACATTAGTTATTACTTTTAAGTTATTGTTCATCTTTCTATACTTAAAGGAGAGCAATAAAAGTAGCTAAGATTTGCATTCAGTAAAAATCCTTAGAAAGGGGAGATCTCTTATGGTTTGAGTTTTACAAAAGTTTCACTGCAATTTGTCTAAAAAGTGATCTTCAACACCTATGACTGCAGTTTCTACTGACAACACATACTAATGATCAATTATATGTAATTTTGCATGAACCAAGCTATTTGAAGCCTTTAATAATTCTAAACGTGTTCCTTATAATTTTAAGCACTCTGATCTCCACATAATTGGTTTAAGAGCCTCATTTTGATGAAGGACTTTACACAAGTTGGTAATTCCATTTATTCAAGCACACAATGATACTTGATTGAAATGGCATTTTGAAGATATAAAACTAAGAAGTTTTCTCTTTTTTTCTCAGTAATTTCACTTCTCTTCAAGGATTAAACTTTTGTACCTTGAGAAATACTATTTATTTTAAATGTACATACATTTCTTTCAGAAAATGTAACTGAATTGTTATATACTGATGTGTTTAACAGTAGCATCCTTAAGATGTGACAGGGAGTCTGTTACTGCAGCAGGAGTAAGAGAATAATACTAATGGTAACAGGAACATAATTTTGTACTGAGAGTTTGGAAACTCTGCCTCATAGCTCTTCATCATTGTCCGGTCAAGAAGCATTGTTGTTATTAAAAAAAAAATCTTTCTTCTTGAATCCAAAATATGATCTATTGTGCAAATTTTTGGTAACAAAGACTTCAATATTAAGACTTCCTAATTTAGAATAATAACTGTACACGTGTCTTCCCCTCTGAGTTGCTGATGCATCCTACAGGGAGGTAGCAATGAAGATGGTGTAGCTGGTAATATACTTGCAAATTACAATACTGGCATGAGTAATATGGTTGTTGCACAAGGAAAAGGATGGAAAGAGAAAAAAAGAGGAAGCATACATTTAAATATGTATTTTGTGTACACATCTGTGTGTTATATGAAGGAGTGTTGGAATTATGTAATGTATACAAGGAGATATATATTGGAAGAAAAGTTTGTATGCATAGGTTACTGATGGAACAGAAGGGACATGCTGAGAAATTATTAGGAAATGCAAGGAAATTTATGCCCTGAACACCGTGTCACAGAAGTGCTTTACTCACTTCCTGCAAATGCAGAATATTTTCACTTTAGGCAATTAAGCATGGAGTTCATTTTTAAAAGTATTTTAACTGCAAGGGCTGTGTTACTATATTTGAATAAACTTGTGTTGAAGGAAATCCCGAGACAACATCAAGGTATTCCACTGCCCACAGGCAAAGCCAGATATACCTTGTCACTGCTGGCAGATGTTGATCCAAATCTAATTCTAGAATCACCATTGGTACAGTCTGTCAGTGATAGAAACTCCACACTGATCTGCGTCAGTGGGTTTTATTAGATTAAATTTAGAGGAGGTTTCCAATACCTGAAACAAGTTGATCCTGCTGCAATTAAAGCTTATAACTTATAGTGAATCCTATTCATTAAGAACATGAATAGGATGAACAAATGACTATTTTCCTCTGGGAGTCTTTCCCATATTGGAAACTATTGTAACCCCACTCTGTATTTCATCTCAGTAATATGTTTATTACTATATTTTTACCCTGTTCTTTTAATCTTATACCATGATTTTGACATCTCTGATCACTTTATTATCCCACTGAATTGGACTATGAGCTTTTTCCATTGTCAATGTCTAGAACACTAAAACACCATTGAACAGAGCAGAGGATTTACTTCATAAATATACAAGATTTTGGTTTGATAGGATTAGCATCTTCTTTAGTATCTTCCAGACATTTAGGCATAGTATGCTGAATTACTTGTCCCTGTGTTTTCCAGAAACTGAAGATAGAATGACAAGTGTTTCATTTTCTGACCCTTTTTCACCCACTTTTTTAAAGGTCCCTTTTTTAAAGAAACCCTTTAATTTGCTTTGGTTTTTTACAGTCATCTGGTATCTGCTTGTTCTCTACAGTTTCTCCAAAGCAATGACTAACAATTCTGAGACCCTTTCAAACAATTCTGTTAATATTCAGGTCAGAGTTCATAAGATTATTACAACAATCTCATTTTTACAAAACAGATTCCTTACAGACAAAGCTTATCAAAGCCCTTTTATTTTCTTGTCATTGCTGTCATGACTAAGTTAACCAACTACATGCCATTAATGATTGATGCATAGGTGTTGAATTACTTTTTCTTACATTTCTCTCCTTACTGCATTCTTCCTCCACAATGGGACTCATACTTTCCTTTCATCTTCTTTATAGTAATACTATGTTTGCACTTATTTCTTATTAACCTTGATGTGTTTTGCTAGCTGCATCTCACCTTCTCCTTGACTTTTGCTACTTGTGTCTCGAACTGCTTTGAAGTATTCATCTTTCATTCTTCTTTGACTTTCATCTTCTACTTCAGACCACTGCAAACTTCAAGATTGAATGTATTTGTTTTCTATGGCTTTCCCTATTCTTCTGCTCTTACTGCAGTTTAATTTTTCCTGTGGAGTGCTCCAAGGTACTCATATTTCTCGTTCTTCATGAATTTGATTAGATTGCTAAACACCTGTGGATCTCTGCTAACACAAGTACTATCAAAAAGGCAGAAACCACAAAGATCCAGAGAGCATGGTAGCTCAGATGTCTGTTTTTATGGACAGCTTACATACACTTCAGAATAAGGCATTATTTTGTGGACCTGTCCAAGATCAGAGGCAGAAGACCATCTCAAGACAGGTCTAAGCAAAGTCCTCTCAAGCTTACAACTGAAACAGAAAACATCTTAATGGTGTGACATCTCTGCCTGACACTGCATTTAATCTTTCTGATGTTCCACATAGCCCCAACAACCACAGCAGATATAACAGGAATTCACAAAGATAAATCCTGGAACTCAGGTCTTCAAAAATAAGAGAATTTCTTCTCCATCCAAATGTATTAAACACAGAAAGATCTGGCTTATTATATAATACAAAGTGAAGAACTTCCCCGACCAAACTCAGAAGCACAGGTTTGATCAAGCATATTCAAGAAAAGTACCTTGTCTAGGGATAAAACCTTAAATTTTTCACTTTGACTATGGAATATTTTAAGTTGACATTGTCAAAATTAAGTTTATGTCTCTAGAAAGCATGCAGAGAATGTTTGTATTTGCTGATGTTCAAAGATTCAAGACTCTTTTTTTTGTCCAGGGAACAATTTAAACTGTATGGTAAAATTTACAAAACAATAATAAGCAGTGCTTTGATTCCAAGGGCAATCTTCTATCTCTACATATAAATTCTTTTAGATGCAGTTTATTCATTATAAATTGGGAACTCTCTCATCTGACTGTTCTCAGTAATCATAAAAAATCTGAAACGTTTCCTATCTCAGAGCCTAATCTGGCACACATCACAGCTTCCAGAAAGAGGCAAATGTCTCCTTGTGTCCTAGTCCCAGACACACCCTTTAAAATTAAACACTGTATGCAGTAGATTTGCTGTGAACGAAATAATTATAAAATCATAAGACTGATGGAGCTTCTAAACCAATGCCTGTTAAGATCTTCCTGTTATTCACAATCTCCTTGAGAAGATGTTTTCCTAGTTTAGGCATCTCTGTTTCACATGTCCTTTATACAGAAGTACTCAGCTTCAAGAGCTGTGGCTGAATTTTCAGATCTAGCTTTAAGCACCAAAATATGTTGGGCATCAAGTTGACATTTGTGTATTGGATGGTGGTGTGTTTTAACCATCTCACACCATAAAATCTCAATAGAAACAATTTAGAAGCTGGGTAGTGTGGAGGCCAGAAGCCTAAACAGTAAAAGAGTCTGCATTTCTCCACCAGAGGGAATGCACTTAGGCACTCCCTCTCATAATTGTTACAATAAACTTACTCCTGCATGCCTCCCTATTTCATGTAAGTTGCCTGTACTCCATTGGCCCTTCCCCCCTTATACCGCCCGTGCACCCTCAGATGATTCACTAATTTCTCTACCCCACCCCCTGGCTCTCCTGTATCAACCCTGCTCCCTCAGTCCCCTCGAGCCTGTTTGTCCCTGGTCCCCTCCCAGGAGAAGAATAAAGCTTCACCTTGGACCACCACACGCGGCTCCCATCTTTTCCTCCTGCGTCGGCCAAAGCGGAGAGCTCACAAAGGAGCTGAAATCACTCTCGGCCCGGGAGCGAGCAAGGAGGACGTGCCTGTTCCTTGAGGACATCCTCCCCAGGACGCTTCTCTAGAAGGTCATGGCACTCCACCAGCACCCTAGGGCACACTGCGACAGCTGGCGCCTGAACAGGGACCTCTCTAGAGGGGTTTCCTGGATAAGTGTCTCCCGCAGCCTTGGCTGCGGGAATCACGTTGCTCTCAGGTGGCCAGCTCCCCAAGGAGGGCTCCTCACGTTTGAGTGAGAGCCATCTGCGGGGCCACCGGGACCTTCAAGCAACACCACACAAGGCCGGTCGATGGCCCAACAACCCCCTAGCAGCGTTTCTGTTGACTCAGCGGGCTTCAGTTAGCCTGAAGAAAAGAGTGAGTTAAGAAATACTGGGGTCTTCTTCTTTTAGTTTTTTCTTTCACTGCTGGGTGGGAGATTGGAGTTTTGAGGATGGGGAATCTGATCAGTCATTCTAAGCTCAGCCCTCCTCAAAAGCATGTTTATTACCAAGTTGTGAGCACCTTTCTTCTTAAGTTGTCTAAAGGGGAACTTAAAAGATTTATTCATTGGGTTTTTAAAAGTTTTCCTAATCTGGTTGTTTGGGTTCTTTTTGGGCTTTCAGTTGTGAAGTTCTTTCCTTTGTCTCATAAATCAAGAGTTTCAGGTCCCTCATTAAAAACCCTTTCTCCTCTTTCCTCTCCCCATGCTCCTGAATCCTCTTCCCTGTTCGAGCGGTGATCAGTGGGTGGTGGTCGCTATGACACGCAGGGCTGCCTCCGTCTCCCTGACACCCTCCGATCCCGTCTCTCCCCTTGCCAGAGTGGTACTGGCCATGCCACCCTGGACCAATCCCTTAACCTCCTACCTATGCCCACTTACCCAGTTTTGTCCTGTAACTGTTTTATAAAATGGTGCTGGCAACGCGGCCAGTCCCACCATTTTGCCTCCCTCATACCCAAGTTTTCCTGCCCTACCACCTGAAAATGGCTCCGTTCTTGCCTCTCCTTCGCCACTTCCTGCGCCCTCCATCACACCCAGATTATCCCCCTTCCCTGCGTCAATGGGTGTAACCACCTCGACACCCTCCCCCTCCATCAGGAAACCCCTCCCTGTCGTGGACCCCATCCACGCCCCCTCCACAGTTGGTTTCTCCATGGCCAAACTCCCAGTTCCCACGACACCCGAACCAGAAGCGGCCCCGACAGGGACCAGAAAGAGGCCATCTTGGCCTCCACTGCCACCCACCACCTGGCATCTTCAGAACACCCGAAAAGGTCTCACCCCTCCATCAGGCGCCCTCCATTCTCTTCAGAGGATGAGCATAGCAATTCCTCTGATTCAGACTCAAACCCTGAGGTCGAGGATCACTGGGTGAAGACCCAAAGGGAGGCCACCCAGGAGGGAGACTGGGAACTGGCTGATAAGATCACAGCCTTCCCAGTCATCTGCAAGAAGGGGAGAAGGGCAACATCATACGCCCTGTGGGAGCCTCTCTCCTATGGGGAGCTTAAAGATCTCTGTAAGGCAGCCAAGGAGCATGGCCAGAGCTCTTATTACCTTAAAAACCTTTTGGAAGCCACCTTCTCCGAGCATGTTCTTGTTCCACATGGCATAAAAAACATAGTGCACTGTCTCCTTATGCCTGCTGAGTGCATGCTAGGGACAGGCACTGGAAAAAAGATCTCATAACATTGTCCGATGCATACTTTAAAGATCCCAACAAAGAAAAATTTTTCAGTGGAACAACTAGCCAGAGAAGGGAACTTCCAAAAGCCCACCGATCAAGCCCAAATTTTGCTGGAAATGACGTTACAGGACATTGCCACTGCAGCAAGAACAGCTCTACTCCTCGTCCCTGACAATTCCCTCCCTGCATAAAACTTTGCTAATATTAAACAAGCAGCAAAAGACTCTTTCATAGAATTTGTTGATAGATTAAAGATGACACTCAAAAAACAAATTGAAAGTTCTGAGAGTCAAAAAGAAGTATTAAACAGAATTGCCATGACGCATGCCAATTCTGAGTGCAAGGCCATCTTAGAATCACAACGCCATAAATGAGATGCCTGGAGATTAAGATGACATCGACCGCCAAGTCAGCAGCAGCCAAATTGTCCTGTCACCAGGTAGACCACCCCCACCTACCTTGCATGGCTCAATCACCGTCAACCCCACTGCTGACAGCCACCAGAGTGCCAGTCCATGCTAGGAAGTCCCTCTCCTGGCACAGTTTCCTGACAGGCCATGCCAGGAAGGCTTCGCCTCCTCTCTACCAGCTCTGGGATGCTCCAGAAGGACTTATTCGAACATTAGGGACTTAAAAGATGGAGGCTTTCCCTAGTTAATAGCATTCTATGGATTTCTATTATTTTTGTTGTGTTACTTACATTCTCCTGTTTTATACGTTGCTTTAAAAGGGCTGTTAGAGAGGCTTTTTTAATAAATAAAGAAAGGGGAGTTGTGGAGGCCAAAAGCATAAACATTAAAAGAGTCTGCATCTCTACACCGGAAGGAATGCACTTAGGCACTCCCTCTCATAATTGTTACAATAAACTTACTCCCAGGATGCCTCCTTGTTTCATGTAAATTCCCTGTACCCCATTGGTCCTTCCCCCCTTGTATTACCCCTGCTCCCTCAGATGATTCGTTTGCTGCTCTACCCCACCCCCTGGCTCTCCTGTATCAACCCTGCTCCCTCAGTCCCCTTGAGCCAGTTTGTCCCTGGACCCCTTCAAGGAAAGAAGAATAAAACTTTGCCTTGTGACTCCCATCTCTTCCTCCTGCGCTGGCCGAAGCGGAGAGCTCACAAAGGAGCTGAAATCACTCTCTGCCAGGGAGTGAGCACGGAGGATGTGCCTGTGCCTTGAGGACATCCTCCCCAGGACGCTTCTCTAGAAGGTCACGGCACTCCACCACCATCCCAGGGCCCACCACGACAGGGTGGGACATAGGTACTCTTTGTGAGCTTTGACTTCTCTGCATTTTTTTCTCGCCTTTCTCACCATTTTATATAATTAAGTATTCCAGAAGCTTTATGAAGTAGGTCAGCACTTGTCCAATTCATACCCCCTACAGTTTACATTTTCCAAAGTATTTGACTGAAGAAGACTTTTTTTTGTTCTCAGGCAAAAATGAGAAATAAGGATAAGCAAAGAGGAAGTAATACTGCTCCTATTTTTACCCACTGAATTCTCCTGTTTGCTCAAATATGTTGGTCTGAAATATAGATGTACAATTTGAGTTATGCTCAACAAAAGGTACTGTGGGTGATAGTATTATATGAAAGGTATATTTGGTTTGGGTGACTATTTCACTGTGGATTTTCAAGCCTGAAGTAAATGATAAGAAAAATTTTGCTAATCCATTTGTATAACTTATTTGGGCAAGTAATTCTAGTGCAGACAAAACTAGAAGATGAAGTATGTAATTAAACTTTCAACTCTTCATTCTTTTGGATAAGAATGAAAATAACATGAAAAAAATGCATATTACATAGCAGAAGTGTTTGGGGGTTTTTTTATAAATTTTCTCTCTGAAAAACACTCTCCTGTTTTTTCTTTACTATGCAGATCACCAGCATCTTTTAAGAAATGTTCTCTGCAACACAGTTTGAAAAAACATTAATTATTCTAATCATTGCGGTTGATGAAACAGATAGGGGACCCTTTTTGATTCTTCATTTACCACTTTTTCCTCCTTCCTGAGAGTTCTGCACAGCTGGAGATTTTCAGCCCCATTGTAGCCTCCTCATCTTAGTAGAGTTCTTTTGGCATGCTAATTAATCTCCTTCCCAATATTTACTCTCCCTGACTACAAGCCATTGTCTGCTCTTACATCTTATTTTGAAGAGACAGGGTTTTCGAAATTCTTGAATGCTTCTTTTAACAATAGCTCTAGCCTATACATAATGTATCAAGCAAGAATATTATTTAATGATAAATTTTTAACCTTGAGACTGTTTGCATGGGGTTTTTATAAACACAAGATTTTGCTTTTTTTTTTGTGCAAAACTGGCATTAGATTTTTTCTGTTTTGCCAGAACACTGATCAAAATGGCCAAGTTTACTCAAATACTTAAAACAATTTAATCCAATTTATCCAATACAGAAACATTCTGCTTTATATTAGTTCCTATTTCAGACTTTTTTGAATCTTATTTATTAAGAAACTAATGTTTCCTGTAAAGTGTTTTATGCATGATGTCCAAAGCAATTGGATACAATATAACGTATCTTGCTAATATATACTGGACATATATTGGACATATATATTCGTTATTACATATTGAATATCCTGTCAAGCTTTATCTTCTTAATAGAGCACATATTATGAGACACTTCTAATGTATTCATTGCCATGGAGACTGTTACAGAGGATTTAATTAAATCTAAATAATTCTAATCATGTCTGAAAATGTTCACAATAAGGTGTCGTTTATGACGAAAGCTATCCTTTATCAAAATGTTTTATGTGAGAAATAAACATTGTCAATGTTTTAGACATCAAAGATGGGTAGCTACAAATATGGCCTAATGTCATGTCTTTGAAAGATGTAAATCTTTACAACTTAAAAGGGGACCAACATCTTCACCATAGCAAAAGCTAAGCTGATCAGATAGAACCATCTCTTTCTTCTGTCAGTAATTGGGAAAAGGTCTTTCCCCATAAGTCTCCTGTATTTTATAGTGATGACAGGTTTACATGCAATACTTTATTGACTAACTGTAGGTTGATGAATTAACCTGTGGAACTAGCTAGAGACAGTCATATTACTTAGAATTTGGTTGAACTCACCATGCCATCTCCACCTGAAACATCTCTTTACTATAGAATCATAGAATCATTTAGGATAGAAAAAACATTTAAGATCATCAAGTCGAACCATTAACCAGCACTGCCAAGCCCATCCCAAACCATGTCTGTAAGTGCCACATCTACATCTTAAATACCTCCAGGGATGGTAACTCAACACTCCCCTGACATCCTCTTCCAGTGCTTGACAACCCTTTCCATGAAGAAATTTTCCTCATACCCAATCTAAATCTCCCCTAATGCAGTTTGAAGCTGTTTCCTCTTGTCACCTGGGAGAAGTGAGCAATCAACGCCTGGCTACAGCCTCCTTTCAGGCAGTAGAGAGCAACGAAGTCTCTCCTGAGCCTCCTCTTCTCCAGGCTTAATAAGCCCAGCTGCTCTTCATAAGATCTGTGCTCGAGACCCTTCACCAGCTCTATTGCCCTTCTCTGGACCTGTTCCAGCATCCAGTCTCCTTTCTGTGTGTGACCCAGAACTGGAAATAGGATTCGAGGTGTGGCATATAGTGCCATGTACAGGGGCACAGTCACTGCCATGGTCCCGCTGATACAGTCTGATGTCCTTATATCTGATACAAGGCAGTATGGCTTTCTTGGCCACCTGGGCACACTGCTGGTTAACCAGCACCCCAGGTCCTTTTCCAACAGGCAGCTTTCCAGCTGCGCTTCCCCAAGCCTGCAGTGCAGGACCCAGTACTTGGTCTTGTTGAGCCTCAGACAACTGGTCTCAGCTCACTGATCCAACCAGTCCAGATCCCTCTGCAGAGCTGGCAACCCTCCAGCAGATTAACACTCCCACCCAACTTGATGTAAATCTGGAGTACTGCACATATTCAAAAGAATTTTGCTATGAAAGTCAAGTTTTCCTCAGTTAACATGATATATTTTGGAGCAGTGTAAGCATTAAAGGAATCTGTATTACAGCAGAAGAGGAATCGTAGTCAGTTTTACAGTTCAATCACAAACCATATCTATTCTTTGGGTCTGATTCTAGATCTGTGTAAGACATTTTAGAATTACATGTGTTAACTGGCTTATTTTTCTTCTTATTTTCTTCTACAAAACCACATGTACAGTTGAAGCCAAGTCTGTTCCTAATCAAATACATAATTTGACAGGAGTACACATTTGTGCCCATTACATTAATTTGTTTTGGGCCTGTAGGCGCTATCACACATGCTGTATGTCTTACCTTGTTACCAATTCACTCAGAAGTGAGAGGAGGCTATGCAATTTAGTACAATTTCTTTACAAATAACCTCCATATAAAGGCGAGGTCTCTGAAATGGCATTTTTTTTCTCATAAATGTGCTGTAATCATTAAACCTTCTGTATAATTTAAAAGTAAGTTAAATTGATCATAAATCTTGCAAAAAAACAAGATAGAATTTCTAGGATATGACTCAGAAGAGCCTCTGCATATTTCTACCCAACATTTAAATAAGAAAATATCAAATTTACTGCAGGAAAAAAACCTCAAAATTCTCATTTTATTTGATATTATTTATTTATTTTGTTATTTAGTACAATTCTTCAATTTACCTCTTAATGTAAATTTCATTTATTAAAACCACCAATTCCATTACTTCTTGTCTTTCAAAACCACTTATTTCCAATTCATTTCCTTTTCTGTGGTTTTCAGAATAGAGATAAGTAGTTTCTTTTTTGCCTATTCCTTTTAATCTTTTTTCATCTCTCCCTTGTTTTCTCACTTTCTTCAGTTGTATATATGGTGTTTCAGAAGTGGAAAATTGATGTGGAACAAGAAGACCACAACAAAAAATACCACTGCTCTAGAATAGAGTTGACCTTCCAGATTATCAGGAGTGATGCAACTATTTGGAGAAGACTGGTACTGATTTATAGATTATTGCAGTTTCCAGCCTAATCTCTCTGTATTGAACTAGACATTTTTAATTGTCAGCAGTGTTTCACAATTGGCAGCTTGTCTTAATCAAGACATCTAGGAACTAAATATTTTTCCATATGATTATTCTTGTAACTATTTTTATTTTTTCGTCACCTTTATTGCATTAAAAATCAGGAGGAAAAAAGTTCTAAAACAAACAAACTAACAAACACCTCACAACCAAACAAAATAAACCACAAACCACCAGAAAATAACCCAAGGAACATAGGAAGGGAACTCCAGTTCCATGGCATTCCAATTAACAAATTATCCAGGTAAAGAGTTAAAATGTGTTAGCAAAAAAAATCTTCCTGTAGGAAGCTAATTCTGCTTATTCTGTGAGCATTTTCACACAGCAAAATTTAACACTTTATCCAGCCAAACTGAAAAATTAAATTTTTCCAAAATTTAGGTGACCTACTAAAAGGTAGTTTCCGTCATAATTAATTGGCTGGCACTTTGTAGTTTCTGTATTTCAAAGACTAAATTTCTGAGTCCTAGACTCTGTGGGCCAGATATGTCTAAACCTCAAAGGAGACAGCAACAAGTTGTAGACGATGTAGTTTTGTCACAGAGCCTGGTCAAAAACCTGAAAATTTCTAACCATCTGGCTTTTTAGGTATACCAAAGGAGAGAATAGGAACATGGTGTTTAGACAATAAAGCAGAAATTTAGAGCTACCAGTAGATGCAGTTTGACATTCAATTAAAATTAATTTTTCAATTCAAAGCAATTAAAACACTGAAATGAAAGAAAAAATTCTTTTAAAAGTTAGGGTCCTACAAGTACTTTTGGTACACTGATTATTTCATCTCAAATTGACAAGGAAGACTATGTGAAAGGAATGAAATATTGTACACATTGTGAGGAGTCTGGAAAGCAATTTATAAATCTATTGGAAACTTGCATGCCCCTTATTTTAAGATGATTTTCCATTAGGATGATCTGTTTCTAAGGGCACAAGACACCATGGGGAGAATTACCATAATTCCAATATCAAATCTAAATCCCTCTGAGATGGCACTTTTTCTGCATCCATAGCAAACATTTTCTCCCTAGCATAGACACATAGTATGCCAAATGTCTGTGCGTACAGAGGAAAGTGGGGAGAAGACATTGCTCAACCTCCTCCACTTACCTTGACAAATACAGGGCTTTAAACATCTGTAATTTACCCAGAATTTAATCCAGCTAGGTTTAAATAGATTTGTTAGGTCACAGGTTTAACATTTCTACTGAAAATTTTCTGGTCTTGAATAGGGATCACATGCTTTTCTACAGGGTATTTTGTTATCCTATGGTGCCTTTCTGGACAGCAGTGAAGATGCTGTCAGTGACAGTAACCCACTGAGCTACCCCCTAGATTCAGCATACCCCACCAGTAGACCTCAGTTCCTCCAGAGACTCCTGCAGAGCTCAACAGAAATGCAGAAATGTATTGACACAGCTTATGAAACTTCTTCTTCCCTTTCTCTTACTTTTCATGTGGCTAGGCTGCACACTAGACCATAAGCTGACCTTTGATTAATAGCTCTTCAAAGAATAATTGTTGGGATATTTTGTTAGCTTTGAACATTGAATTTCCAATAGTTTCTCAGTTTATTAGAGTAAAACAATAGTATGCTAGTCCACAACATAATACTTTGCATTAAAAAAATTATATCACCATAATAAATTATTATGATTTTATTGTATTAACATATATCACACCCACCTTAATTATACCAACCCAGGAGTGTATAACAGTAAGCAATTCTGATCTTTCACTGCTATTTGTTTTGGGTTTTTCTTTGATTTGGTTATTTTTATTTTTTATAGTTCTCCTCTCCTTCGTATCATCAAAGTAAACACAAAGTATTCCAAAATTCCTTTTACCTTCAAACATTGTACAAGAGACGTAATTTCCCTATATTACAGATAATAATCTAGAGTGCTCCTTCCTTGCTCCAGAATTCATTTGAAGGAGGCTGCTTATGTTTCAGAGAAACCCCCAATACCTATAAGCATAGGGTTTTCAGAGAAACCCCTAATACTATAAGTGATGACTTATTTGGATAGTCTCTCCAAATACCAAATATCTGTATCACTCAAATTGTAAGAGAGAAAGAAGGTTAGTCTTTTCAAGATTTTTTTCACTCTTTTGTACAAGTGCAGTTCTTGATTTCATACAGAAATTTAATTTTCATGTATCACTCTGAATGATACAAAAAGGAGAGTCAAGAACATCGGAGCTGAAATTTGCCAGCATCTTAGAGAATCCAAACCCCAAACTGTTAAGACCTTTGAAGAAATGCATTGCATTCATTAAGGGATGCAAATTCAGACTACTTGTAGGAAATCAACGTCCAAGTTTTTTGAAAGTCCTGCACAGCATTCAGCCTCATGTTTTCAGAACAATATCGAAGAATCACCTAATTCTAATAACAGGATCTCTCTCAGACTCAGAGTTACAGAACAGGAACAGTTTTAGCCACATGACAGAAGACCTTCTTTTAATCAAGGTGGAGGAATGTCCCCACTCTATAACTTTTGTATTGGTGACCACATGTCGGAGTCATAACGCTGGGGTTACTCAATCCTTTCTCTTTGAGAGAGACTCACAATAATCAATTACATTTTCACCTAAAGTACCCCTGGAAGAGGGATAGAATCATGCATCAAGAGAAGTTTCAAAACCAGCAATGAGTGAATGACATAGAGCTTTCTGACTTTTGACAGCAACCTGTAACTATCTCGGTAGTATGAAAATTAGCTCCAAGATAGACCATAGTTCTCAGACCAAAACAGAAGCTATGGGGATAGGTAATATTTTGAGACACAGCACAGACATTTTTAGACAATGTCATAAAACATGTGCCTAGGAAATCGTGTTGATACCTCCTCTCAGAGATTGTTCTGAAAATGGTGCATAGAATTAGAACAGCAGAAGCAAATTAAATCTTTCACAGTAAATGAATGGGTTGCATTGATCAAAGTACACCAAGTTGCATTACGAATGTCAGAAGTCTGAACTAATTGCTAAAGACTTGAAATTGTGTTTGAACCTGATTATTCCTGATTCTAGGCCATGTACACAGATAATATAAAAAGACAGAGTTATAAAGCATGTAATGAATGCTTTTCTCTTAATAATTAACTGGATAGTAAAAATATAATTGTCCTTCCCATAACTTGTTCAAAGTGTTTTTACCAATCTGGAAAAATGTTTGTACATATAGATTAAAATGCCTGTTTTTCTAATCCCTTATTAGATTTTGGAGTGACGTTTTTAAGAAGTTACAGTAAGTGTAACTGAAAGGTAAACGGTGAAATCTTTGAGGTTTTGATTTATAACAAATTTGTGCTTTATAGTGACACTACCCTCTTTTAATTTTTTTTAAAACTTTTTGAATGGCAGGTATTTCCCTTTTCATTTCTCCATTTCTTCGTTCCTGTTCAGATATACTCACTAGTCAACTGCTTTATGCAGCTGGAAATGACGTTGTTTTGTCCTGCATACAATGCCAATGCACTTGCAGGGGATGAAATACACACTTGGGTTACAGCTCTGAAGAATAATAGTGGTTAACAATATATATATATACACTCTGAACATTCGGAAGGCTTTTGTCTTTTGTTCCTTTAAGTCAAAGAGTAGTAAATTAAAAAACCAATTTCTTCAAAAGTATATGGCTAATAAATAGGGAAGTATTAACTAATGTTGGGTTAATGATAACAAACTGACAGCGAAGATTAAGAACATGACAGACTTGAGAGTATCTTTGAGCTCTAAGCAAGAATAAGATATTTAATAATAATCTTCATTAACTGAAATCAAGAAGAATACATTCAACATTTCAGTTCCTTAAAACATAGTCATTTCTAAATTAATTTTTAAATTTAATTTAGTCAAACATTCACGAATTCGAGGAATATGACTAAAAGCTGCCAAAATATTCTTACCTTTAAAAATTTTCTTCTAGAAACCTCTTTAAATAGACCCATGCTCATGCTAACATCTCACCGGGATAGCCCGAAAGTGAAATTTGTGCCTCTTTCCCGAAGTACTTGGGAGAGGATCGCCCCCCGGTGGCGGCGGGGAACCGCATTTATTCCATTGAAACTCAGTCGAGATGGGGATAAAAGCTGAGTAATTACAACTCTGCTACTTGCTCGCTGTCCTAGCAATAATTCTTTCCATTCCTCGTTTTAAAAATATAATATTTAATTTATTTCCTAATTATTTATTTAGTGAAACCAGATATTATTTGTGTTTCTGGGTGTTTCTGTTTCTCCCTTATGCCATAACTAGTTATACCTATAAAAAGTCTTGATCCTGGAAGCCTTGCTTGCAGATACCAGAACCCGTGCCTTTACAATTATCCTAAGGTTTTCTAGCACCCCATTGTGGCTGCAGACATGTTTCAGGACTGCTGTTCTTTGAAAAGCTAATGCAAGAGCATCAGTAAGAGCCATGTAGCAGATTGTTGTAATCACCAGCATTTCAATGTCCGTAGAAGTCCACTGTGTAGATCTGTCCTTAGAATCAGCTGTGTTTCTCCCAGCATGACATTTTCCTGCCACAGCAGTGCAGAAACAGGCAAGCAGTGCTATCACCCTGCAGTAACATGATGACAGACCCAGGTCCAATAGTCTTCCCTGCAAATCTGTGCTTCCTTAGAAGACAACAGAAGCTGGAATTAAAGCACTGTGACAGCACCTTATCTTCTTAAGGTTCCTGAAAAGCATTTGCAATTGCTCCATGGTCACCAAGGAAATGCAACAATTTTTCAAAGTGTAAGCCTGTCACAAGTTAATAGATCTTTGTAGGCGTGTGTAGTTAACCAGATCATATGGCAAGAGGAAGGCTGCCTCTTGTTCATGAAGAAAATACACAGGTCATATAATCAGATGCTATGTTAATGTTCTTGGCAGTTTCATGGAAAATGACTGAACATGTTTTAATACCATTTCCTACAGATAATATTTTGTGGTAAAGATTTAAGGAAGTTCATTGTTAATAATAAATCCACTTTCAGGAATACAAAAGCAAAATTTATGTACAGGTCATAATTCTGACATAGTAAAGGAGGCAAGATCAAAAGAAATGCTTCCTGGAGAAAGTAGCCCAGCCCAGAGATGTAATGAGAAGTGCAACAGGATGGTTTGTCATTTTCAGGCAGCAAAGACAAATTCTGCAAAGACATCCAACAAAACCTCCACATCTGTGGAAATGTTTACACTTGAGCTGCCTAGGAAATATATTTCAAACCAGCAAAGCCTTCCACCCAAACCAAGACAACAGTCAGATCACTAGCTCTGCCATTTAGAAAACAGGGCTGAGTTCAAATATAGTATAAGGTTAAACAAAAAACTCACAGCCAAATTTTTTACAATACAAAATTTATGTAAGACTACTTTTCATAAGCTTTGACTGTTATTATTAATGTGTCTGGGCAATGTTATTGCTTGTGTCTAATGATATACTGCATCAGAACTTTAATTTAAAATGGGCTTTTGTGAATCATTTACTGTGCACGCTTGAGCCAAGTGCAGCAAACAATTAAAATGATTACCTATTTTTGACTCTGCTAGAGCTGCATCACAATACATGAGGGATGTCTTGTACACTAAGGCATTCTTTTAAGTCACCCTCAGTCAAGCACACTAAATGAAAGGCTTCTGTAACTTCTGTCTAGCTGTTGAAGGAGCAGCTTGCTGTCAGCTTTATATTTATTTTTTCCACTTAACATTTTAATCTTTTTTCTTTATAATAATGTCACATTCCCCATTTGTGGAACAGCAGACAAGGTCCATAAAGACAGTATTACTATCAGCCAGATCTCCCAGTGCTTCACTTGTACTCTCAAAAATACTTTGTACACACAAACGGCATTAGAGATTGACATGTTGAATGTATTCATAAACACAGGTCTGGTACCTTGGGATGCTCTTGTTTTCTAGCATTTTCTGCATTGTTTAGAAACACCTTTCTATAGGACTCAGTATCTCCATCTGCACAATTGTCATCCTGGCTGAAACCACCTGGGCACTAACACATATCAGTACAGAGTTGCCAGTTTCCCTTATACCTTTTAGTGTTTCCATTCTTAAGAGTCTCAGATGAGGCAAGCTCCATACTTGAAAGATTTGCACATACACAGTTAATTATTTTGTTAATACTTCCTAATAATACCAAGCTGTTTTTCAAAAATTTAGAAGCACCACTTCACAGTGTGCAGAACAAGTTGCCAAGTGTCTGACAGAACCTGAAACAGTTGCAAGTTTTCATCACCTTCAAGTTTCTACTTCCCAAGCTAGTGGTTTAGTAAAGGAAATGCTGTAGAAACCACAAATCTTGTTCCTAAAACAGAGATGGGAATACTTTGAGCTGCACAGGATCTACCTTTGAGAGAACAGTGAGGACAAAGGGCAGTCACTGGGGACCATGGGAGGAAAGGCCTAGATGATATGGGAAATATTGTAACAGGAAAGGAACTCCTTGGATTAGAGCACCCTGAATTCTTCAGGTGTAGTGTTTCCACCCAGTGAACTAGGTGAAGGTATGGGAGGCACAGAAATCTCCTGACAGAATTTTTCTTGAGCAGAATGTTTTTAACAAGGAGATACATCAAGTATAACATCTAGATCAGCACTGCAGTTGTTACCTGTTTACTGGCAGAATTTCCCAGTACAGATGTGACTGTAGGAGACTTTATAGAACCTTGGGGATCTTTCTGGATTCCTGTTTGTCTTCCTCTGGCTGAAGAGGAGGTTTTGACAGAGGTAATAGGAAGTTTATAGATTCTACTAGTATCTATACATACTATAGATACTCTTTCATAGATACTATGTTCTGTTGTACTGTGCATGTACTTGTTCTTTTTTTTTTAAACTATGGACTTCTATCACAAAAGCAGTTAATGTAACAAATTTTGCTTAAATGTAAAATGGCAGTCTAAAACTCTTTCTTTCCTTTTTCCTTGTAAATTACCTTTACTTTGTCTTCCAGGCTGCCAGAAGAGTATGCAATTTTTGAAAGCGCATCTTAATGGCAGAAAGAATGTAAGGAAGCTGATGGACAGGCAGATCAAAGTAATGCCTCTCCACCTATTCAGTGACATTATTATCAGGACATACTTTTCCCAAGTGCCACTGGACAGTAACATGGCTAAAAGAGGCAGCAAGTCCTTCCTCCCTCACCTCGTTCTTTGGCTCAAGAATAGCAATTAACAGGACATCTAAAATGTTTGAATAGTCCACACTATGAAGGAACAGATGTTCCTTCAAAGCAATCACAAAATGCAAAACATACTACAAGTGTGTAGTTTATTTTTGCTGCACAAAAATTCTAAATTTTGCCTTTAGAGAAGAATATAACATTTTCGGAAATTCAATTAAAATAGGCTCTGATTCTACAAATGCAATACTATTTTTAAGGTACACATTTTTACCCCTGTATATTTTTCTTTCTTGCCAGTAAAAAACACCAAACAAGACAAACCCAAGAGTTCAAATTGGCATTGCTAAATTTAGCTTCTGCATGTTCTGGATGCAGTATTAAGCACTTAAATAAGAAGCTCCATCCTCCCAGATCACAATGCAGGAAACAGTGCATAGCAGACAGCTTACCTTGTAGAAATCCACTTGTAATGCAATCAGGTTGAGTGGACTTGGGTTTTTCCACTGAGGCACATTTCCAAAATGTTGGCCTCTTGTTGAACTTCTGTCCACAGCTATTGGTCTCAAACAACTTCTGGAGAGTGGAAAAAGTACATCAGCACTACTAAGCTGCTTTTTTTCCTCCCAGATAAGCTGTACTATACATACTTTTCTCCGTCCCCCTAATCCCTTCAGTGTCTCACCTAATGCAGTCTTCATTGATTGAGCTTTACAAACACTCCTTGCAAATGAACATCAACAAAACTCTGAAGGGAATTATCATTTGTGAACAAGAAGACCTTCTTCTCAGACAGTTTTTTGTCTGAGAGAAGTAGGTGAATTAAAGTCTTTTGAAGAAATATTAAACCATGTTCATGCCAAAGCACAAGATAATCAAAACTTTCCATTAATCAAGACTTACGGTTTAACTGATGGTTCCAAATTTTCCCTAGCAGAACTGAAAAGCAGTATATCTCCAAAAGTACTCATCCACCACAAGATTTTTTAGCTTTCTTTCCATTAAGCTCTCAGTAAGGTAATTTTCAGCACCCAAAGACTTGGCCTCCAGGAGTTTCTTGCTCCTGACTGTCAACTATGGTGTGCCTTTTCAAGATTATAAAAAAGGGAAAAAAGATACCATGCAATCTTAGAGGAAGTTAAGCTATTTAATTTTTAAGGATTACTCATCATTTCATCTCTTGTCATTCTCTCTGTCTTCTTTGCCATTGGTTTGATTACTTCTTCTTACCTCTGAAAAAACTCTCATTTTAAGATGAATTCCAATTCCACCATCCAATTAAAGAGGAGTGGTCTCTTCTTTCACAGACAGCCTCATACATACCATGCTTGAGACAAGGAAGTCATCTGTAAGGCAAGGACTTGGCAAGTCTTAAGAGACTGTGACAGAGATGGAAGAGGGGAAGTCTGAAAGCTGTCAGCAGAAATAAGACATTTGATTCTTTTAGTTACTGTAACTGGAAAAATTAACTCTCAGCTGGTAAGAGAGTTAAACAGCATTACACTCTACAATGACTATTATTTAAATCTAATGACAATGTTCATTTTTTCCTTACACCATTTGGAAATGGTTTAAACCTAACATAAACACAGTTAACCACTTCTATTTCCTAATTCAGTCAAATTTTCTCCTTCAATGTCAGTATTTAATGTTTCAAAGTTAAATTTATTATGATGTCCATATTAACAATGTAAAGTTATCCCATAGTCAGAGTCCAAAACAGATTTAGATGTTTCAAATTTGTAACTCAACCCAAAGTCAATAATGCACATAAAAAACAAGCATATTATTGAAAAGATGCTCAAGTCTCCCACACAACATTACTAAAATCCATGCTGCATGCTTTTCCCTGTCAAAATAGACTTTAAAAAAAATACAATAATTTTCAGCATAAAATCGGTGGGATCTTACAATATAAAAATTATTCTTTTTCATATTTTTCATAGTACTGTAACACCTCTTAATACTTTTTAATCTAGTATTTTTATATCTGTTTTACAGACAAGTTTATCACATCCAGTAGAAACAAAAATAACAATATACAGTTGATAACTATGTAAACATTTTCTTATTCATAGTTTGGTAAACACAATACATGGTAAAAGCTGGAAAAAATAATTATATGGTTTTGCCCTCCCTCCAGCCTGTTGTACATTAAAGAAGACTTCCCCATATGCTGCTAGGTCAGTTACACTCTTTGGTGTTTCCTTGTTCCATGTCTAGTGGGTTGTTTATGTGAGTAGTTAGTTCTAGGTGCATAGCAGCTGGAAAACTTGAGTTCATCTCCATGTTCATCTCACACTTTCACTGGAAATATCAGTTACTTTGAAGACTTTCCACATTCATGTATTAAGATGGAGGTAGAAAGCATAAAGCATTGTTTTATTGGAATGGAGGGTGATATTAAAGTGCTGTGGAGTTAATATACAATGGTATTTTGAAAGACAACTGGTAGGCAAGAGTAGAAGTAATTTAAATCTAAGTCCTAGTATTAAGGCTATTTAATTTCTGACTAAATAAGATCATTATTACTAAAGGAGGTTTTCATGGCAACAGTCTGTGATTATTTCTTCTAAAAAGACTAGCTCATTACACTATTTAGTACTGGAAAAATTAATTAAATATTCCTACAATTTGTGGACATATTGATGGAAAATTGATGGAGAAACTATCATAACAGTATATTTTATTTGCTCATTTATTTATTTTCTTCAGAATCTAGGTTTCAAAATTTAAAGTCCCTTATAAAATACTTTAAAGACTGTAGTATTCTCCAAATGTGTATTAACCTTGGTACAAGGGTTCTATTTCTTGTAAAAACATTCTATTTTTTTTTCCTTTAATGCCATATTTTTAAATTAACTACAGCATTTCACTTCCTTCTCTCTCCTTTTATTTGACGTTTTACACAGGAAGGAGTTGATATTGAGCAACACAATATCCCTTCCTGGAGTGACAGACCAAGTGAAATTAAGTCATTAATTCCATTTCTGCATCCACTCTGTACACATCTATTTGAGATAAGATTTTTCGTTGTGACTTTAGTAGGCATAATTTGTAAACTGTTTCTTTGCCAGTTAAAGAATGTTTTTCCAAGGTACATGATTTGTTCGGCTGATTCTTTAAATCACATTCAATACTTTTATTTCGTATTCTGCTATTCAAGTCTTGCAGTTTTTCCAAAATAATAAAACAAGTTAGAGTTGTCAACAACCTCCTGCACTTCACATACATTGTAAATCCTATAATTTTCAGAAATATGCTTGTGAAAAGCAAAATTTAATTTTTATTATGTCTTTTAGACTATAGTTTGGTAAAAGCAGTTTAATGTTTAAAAAATAATAAATAATTTTTCCTTTAAAACAATGCAGAAAAAATACTAGTCCCTGAATGACAGTGTTTTCTACTGACTTCAGTAATCTCTGGCTATGACATTGCATTCATACAGAAGATATTTTTAAGACTATTTTTATCATTAACTTCATCTGTACTTTTTCATAAGATGCATCTCTTGAATAAACAAGAAGCCTAATCAATATTTTTGTCTTCAATATGTTCCTTGAAGAAGTTTATTGCATGTTGAGTATTTGAAGTACCCAATGAAACATTCAGAATGTGCACAATGTCATAGGAAGAAGCATTTCGGGGTAAATGAACTCTTAAAATGAAAAATGGGACAGCTGAGTAGAGAAAGAGCACCACTTCAGAAAGAATCAAAATATTCTAAGAAAGTTATTTTTAAAATGTTCAGTGCATTGTCTCATAGTCAGATAGTACATACCCATATTTTTTCTCCCAAGTTGTGGTGAATGTAGGTCAGATTTTAAGTCATGCTGCTTGTTGAACATTCTGGTTTATTGTTATGCAGGTTGTGATGATATCCCATGGTCCAATCAATGCTAGCATTGCTGAATGCTGTATTTCTTTTCACAGCTGAATGACCATTAGCTCAATTCAAAATGGATTTTTCTGAGAAGAGGCTGTGCATGGCAAGCAACAAATACTGCTATCTGATGCACAACTGGAAGATTCATTTTGAGATAGTTCTTGGAATACCTGGTGAGTAGGTTATAGTCCCTGAAAGTCTGAAGGAGAAAGAATGTGGAATTTTTCACCAAGGCAAGCAAGCATTATGTCTAGCCAAAGAGAACAAACTAGCAGATAAATCAGTAAATCAGTCTGAATTGGCCCACTCAAGACACCGAGGCAGGCTAGATCCAAAGCAATTTATTTTCCTTTCAGGAACTAGAAGGCAGCTAGGGAAATAACTATGATTTGCAGAGTAAATACTCCCATCTTTCTTCATTCGTTATAAAATATAAACTAACAATTTGATCCTAAAGGTTTCGTTTAATAAATAGCTGTGGAGTGATGTTCTGTACAGGGATGTTAATCACAAAATTTGGAAATATAATAACTGAAAAAAGATATTGTGTAGCACTTTCCAATGTGGAAAGTTACCTATTTGCACCAGCTCTTTATAAGCCACAATATTCTGACTTTATTTTTCTCCTTTTTAACAGCTTAGTTTTCTTTGCTTTAATTCCTTTCTTACAACACAACAATGAAAAGATAATAGTGTATACGGTTTAATAAGATTTTATATTTAATTTATGTCTTCTCTTTTTACTTAGTCTTGGTCTACTTGTGACTTCTTTTACTTCCTTCTCTAAAAAAATAAGAAAATTTCCCAAGAGATTAAGTAGGACTAGAATCTCCTGATTCTAGTTCCTTACACTACTGTACATCTAAGTGGAGCTGTCTGAGTCAGTGAATCTACATGTGCTTTAAACTGATCTATTTGAAAGATAAGTGACATCTCTTATTCCATCTCATTCTGGTCCTACCTCTCCACTTTAAGCATCTGAAACTAGAAAATCTCTCTTTTAACCCAGGATCTAACAGCATCTAACATACAGCACCGATGATGAGAGTCAATCATAATTTACTCATAGCTTAAAAATGGGTACTGTGTATCTTGTCTTAAAAATCTTCAAAGGAAGGCTGCACTGAGGCGGGGGAGAAGGGGATGGGAAGGTTACTTTAAGAAAGTTTAAAAAAATTATATTCAACACTGTGAAATTAAGCTTCTAAATAACTATTCATAAACTCTAGCGTAGCCAATGAAACCTGAAAATTTATTGCATTTTATATTTTTAGAAGTTCTTTAGACACTGTTATTTCTAAAATTTAAGTCATATAACTTTTATCTAAAGTCTCTAAATTCCTTCTCTAACTTTAGTAGACAGCTATATAGAAATAGACTTATTCTGAACACCAAGAGCTGTTCCTGTGAAGTGCTGATCTTTCCCTGGTCTGGTGTCTGATCTGATTCCTTGGTGGCCTGGTTTCTACCTCCTCTTTCCATGGCAAAATTGACTTCTTCCCTTCTCTGCTGTTTCTGTGACTCACTGGTGTTAACTGAGCCTTTGCAGAGAAGAGAGTGTGCCTAAGATACCAATAATCTGATTTAGTTTTCTATTCCAAGTGAATAATTTCTCGCTATTGTGCATGTTAGGAGATAAGGGACCCTTAGATGATATGGAGACAAGATACAGAAGGTTTTACTGTTGTTAGATGCTTCTGGAGGTGGCAAGGGAACCCTGAGAAAATAGGAAGAGGTTTAAAGTTATCATTTATACCTGAATGATTCCCGAGTAAATGCCACAAATTCAATTAAAAGGTATCTTAAAGGGGGAAAAAAGTGTTTTGCCCATTAGACTATGTCATGATTAAGAAAAATATCCAGTTTGAATGCTGAAGCCTGTGACTTAACTAGGATCACTGATAATATGAAAGGAAGCCTTTTCCTTTATTCTATGAATCTAGAATAAAGTGAAAAGGGCAAGGATGCATATGAAGTTATACAAAATTCCTGCTAGCTCACAGATGTTATAATGGCGTTGTCACCTGGGGCACTGATCCTTAGCACTGATCACCATCACAGTAACGTCAAAATTATAGTCCTGACTTATGAAACCTTATGTCTGAAATAAAAAGATAAGGGGTTTGTGTGCAGTCAATAATTGGTAGCTTTTAAAATAAAAGAGCTTATCTATTCCCATCTAAATTATCAGGCTGGAGCATGGTGCTAGGGATGGTGTATATGTATGTACTCAGTGCTACAGGCACCAACCAGTGCAGTGGTGCCATTTCAGAGATACATCTAATTCCCCATAAATACTGAACGGCTGCTGAAAAGGCAAGTTGTCAAAGCAGGAAAGAAACTCAAAAAAACATGAGCAAAAAGTTCACTCTGAAAATATAATTATAAATTTTAACTTATGCCATTCTTAGACTATCATGCTGGGGGGAGTAAGGCTGAAAATGATTTCTACTTGATGGCAAAAGTTCTAAAGCAGCACAGCTTGAGCACAGAAATGCACTTTGCAGAGCAAAACATACTTTACTGAATAGTTTGAGAAGTTTCAGAGATATTAAATCACACCAGCAGATTATCTGAAAAGTGTATTCCAAGGGGAAATTGTTCACAATGCTTCCTTGTATCTGAGGAATTTCATATTTTGTATTTCCTTTAGCAAGACTGTTATGCAGCAAAGGTTTGCAGATGAAAGAGAGAATGCCATGCAATTGCACTGGTTTTTGACTGTGTAAATGACAGATTAATCCATAAACCTACAAGTTTGCTATCAATTTTAGAGAATTTCTTAGAAAGGAAACTATGGCTTTGGTAGTGAATGGAAACTGAAAAAAACTAACCTGTTCAAAGATGAGTTCAGAATGAACAGGTAACACATTCTTCTTCAAGTTCTTTGAAGATGTAACTGTTAATATAGATAAGGGAAACTAGCTCTCTGAAATAATCAGATAGCCTTTCACCACTTCCTTCTACATCAAAAGGAAAAAAATAGTTGAAGTAGAGAGTTACTGTGAATAATGTGTAAAAGTCATTCTAAAGAAAGATGAGCCAAAGTTAAAAAACTGAATTTCTGGTAGCTCCTCACTTGAAGTTGAACACTGAAATATTTCTATACTTATCCAAGCACAAATTCTTTTTTCTTTTTTTTAATCTTTCTTTAAATATACATGTAAGTTAGGATCAAAATATGACACGAAGTTTTTAAATAACAAATTTTGTTTTCTCACAATGGCTGAGGTGGGAGACAATGGTATTGGTTCCCTGAGTTGTGAAGACAGGAGTGTCCATTAACGCATATCCCATTAGCAAATGGTCCACTGTCATTGTCCTGGGTCAGTGCAGACCTAAGAGATCTGCTTTACTTTTCAAATATGATCAACATTTCACGCAGTTCTGATATCAAAATTCTTCACAGCTGTACTCAGAAGATCCTGTTCAGAGTCAGTATCTGATATCACCAGACATTTATCATTATAGCGTGTTAGCATTGTAATGGTGTGCACCGCTTCTGTCCCACTCTGTTGAGGTAGGTGGCTCATCCCATCATTAAACACCTAATTAAAATTCCATATGGCTCTTCTTCATCTGGGTTTATCTGATTTGCAAAGAATTTATCCAGAAGTTGCCATAAAATTTACTTTATCTTCCTTGCGGCTTTCCATCACTGTAAAGATATGTTGAAATCACAATCCTGAAAAATGAGTTTTCCCTCATTTCTTCAGGGATTTTGTTTGTTATTTAATTCTCCAATTATAAATTTTATTTCAAAGTTCTTTAATAATTTACCCAATAAATGTTTCTTCTACCAAAATGATTTGTACTTTGATTAATTTTTACATAGTTGGAAAGGGATTTGCTCTTTACTACATTAATTAATAATATAAATTAAGAGATTCTTCTTTCTCATTAGAGCTGATCACACAATTAAGGACCGGTGAAAGTCTTAATACTAAATTGGATTAGATTCAGTTCTGAATTTCTAAATTGAACAAGGATATTTGGACCTTTGGTTTTATTCTAAACATCTGTAATTAAAAACATCAAAGGTTATCCATGACTTATGCAGGCTACAAGGTTTCTTTAAGTAACATCCACAATCTCCCAAATGCTGAAGGGAAAACTGAGAGCAGAGCCCTGTCTTCCCTACCTGCCTGCACACACACAGAGCTGATGGCTGACTTTACACACACCTCTCACTTGCTTAAAATGCCCTCCTTGCTTTTTCCCCACTTTCTTTGAATAATCTTTATTTCATGCAGGGGAAAATATATTTTTGTCAAGTAAATTAAATAAACTCCATTGACCCTCAGACAAAACCAACCAGCTTCAAGTCTCCTTCCTCACTTCTCCAGTTCCACATGCCAATAGTTCCTGTCAGGCACTGCACTCCTTGCACCTACTTCAGTTCCCTGGGGAGAAGTTCATACTGCCATGTAGTAGTATGCTGATCTCCAGAGAAAGATCCCTTTTCTTTTATTCCAGTCCACCTACGAAAGAGGCTGGAAAACACTGTGTAACTAACCCCTGTGGAGGTATACAGTGGAAAGACTGTTTAATGGAACACAGTATCCTGAAGTACTAAAGCAACTAAGAGGTAATAGGAGGAAGGAATACAAATGGATGGAAAACACATGAAGCTCTCCCTTATCTACTTCCCACAGGCATTAGAAATGGAAAAAAGGTGTTTCACTTTTTATTGCTGAGTTTGGAATATGTGGATCTAAATTAGATGCTCTTGCTCCCTGTTGCTTTATGTAATCAATAGAGAAATTTTAATGGACTTACTGATGTCCCAAATTAATTTAGTTTCCTGGTGATCCAGTTAAATGTATTTTCAAACTGTCGAGATAGCTTAAAAATCAATTTTGATACCTCCCTAAGCTCTAGCAGCTCTTATTTGCTCTCCCAAACCACCTGGGAAACAGGTGGAACAGCAAGCTTTTTCTCATTTCATTACAGAAGGAGAAATTTCTAATAGAAATTCTTTCATTTATAAATTTCTTTATATTCTGTACCAGCTGGCTAGAAATAAGTGTCACTATTTAAAATGCACAGGGCATGGTTCAGGGTGCAAATGATGCATTTATAAATTGCACACATACACACTTCTCAACTTCATTTCACTCATAAAGCATTATTACACCCTTGGTGTCTACACCCAACATGACAGAAGTTGAACACTGCCAATGGTGTGATAGCGCCAGAGGCATCACTTGCAAGTAATTCAGGAGTCACCAACAAAAGCAAAAATTATGAAAGAAAAAGTAATAACCATGTGACAAAGTAAAAGTCAGTGGTATCTTAAATGCTGGATGTAATGATGAAAAATAGATCACAGAGCACTGTGGACATCTCTGAAAAATAAGGTCATAGCAATAAAGCTCAAGAACCCAATGCATGATAAAATGGCAAAAGCTTAATCATTATGCCCACTTCTATGAACTTTTGCATGACTGAAGGAGGTTTCACTTTGCCTTCACTTAAACTACATTGTAATAGAACTTCTGCAACAATGTGAAATCTATTGCTGATAAATCAGATTACCTATGTTTTACAGGAGATACTGTTCTCTAGGTATATGCTCCTCAAATTCAATAGTAAACACAGCTACATATAAATACAGAGGAAAATTATTAAAATATTTTCTCTTAGCTCACATATTTATAATCCTAAATCTGTAGTTGATTTGTTTTATGAATCACCTCACTAATATATCGTGGGAACCCACAGAGAGAAAAATTACAGAGCTGTCAAGCTCTTCTGATGATTAGTACTTGTACAGAGCTCAAAACTCTTAGATTACATCTCCAGAGATCTTGCTTCATGAGATTGCATTTTAAAGAGCTGGTTTCTTCAGAATTATTTGCTGGATTCTTTAGGGATATATTAGCATATCTACTCTAAGTCACTGTATACTGCTTGTGACCTTCTTTCTGAAGCAGGAAACTTTGTTCTTAGAAAAGTTCCCTTGAAATATAAACTATGGTGGGTTATTATGGTCATACCAACACTCAAATTCATCAATTTGTAGAACGGTTTTCATGTACAACTGTTCATATTTTATATCCAACAATAAAAATGAAAGTATATAAAAAAATCTCATTCTTAATCTTCTGTAGTTTTTTAGTATTGAACAAAATAAAGCATTTATAGAAGTACGGCAAGACTTAGCCTACAAGTCATCTTTCTTTTTTTACCATTAGCAAGTATTGAGTACAAAGAATGTCCTGCCACGATTGTTACATCACACTATCGATAATTTTCCTAGTTGGGCAAAGAAATCTATCAGCCTTGATGAAAAGTATATAATCATTATTGTGAACTGCATTTATAATCATCTTTATTTTAAACTTCCTGCTTTTCTTTGCCATGGCCTGTTTTCATCAAAGCCTCCTGTTGCTGTTTGTTTCCACATTCCACTCTAGAACTCCACTTCTAGGCAGGAACATCACAATCATAAAAACTTCAATAGACTGTTGAATTGCTAAGCATTTCCCCTTTTGCAGGACAAATCAATATGTGTAAAGTAGGCAGAGTCTCAGTTCCAAGCCACATGGACTACTCCTCTTACTCATTGACCAAATTCAAGGAAATCATTCCAAGGCAAAAGGATATATTCATTTTCTTTGCAGTTCTGAGAGAAACACTATGATAAATAACTTACTGACTCTTCTCCTCTGTTCAAATTGGATTGTGCAATGGGAGTACCACTTTGCAGAACATTGACAAAAAACAAACCAAACCAAAACCACACACACGCACGAATCCAAATGAGTACAAACCCTCATCTTGACTGTATTCTTGCAAAGGCTGGAGATATATCTGAGTAATGAATGTACTTTTACCCAATCTTTCCAAAGTTTTTATACGCATCTCAAGTGAATCAGCCCCTCCCTCGGCTAACCAAGATTCCTGCAGTAAAAAAATGGATTCCACAAGTTACCATAATACCACCAGAAGATGACAGACAGCAAAGACATTAACTAGGAGAACCTGACATGCAAATCAAGGCTCAGAGCTAAGCCATTGTGCCTGACCCTAGCTGGAACTCTAGCTAGGCTTTCTGTAGGGTAACCAAGCACAGGAGATCTCTGTTCTTTCCACCAGCCAGGCTCTGTCTCTAAAGATCTACCTTCATTCTGGTTATGAGGTTCTCCAAGCAACATAGTAAGCACACATCTTGGTTGGTATGAAAACATAACTAAAAATGTGAAAATGAAAATATATTTTGTTAATAACTTTTTGATTGATTAGCTGAGTTTTACTGGATGATTGGGGTTTTTTTGAGTTTGTGATCTGGGGTTTTTTTTCTTTGCTTTTAGAGCAATGGGCTAATACTGTTAAAACGTAATTTGATTGTTGTCATTGTAAAGCAGAATTTAAAATTACAGTGGATTTTAGTATACAAGATCTCGCCTGGATTCAAACTTCACTTATATGGCTGTCAATATGGAACAAATCTGATATAACAAATTAGCCCAGTTACACTAGACAGAACTAGATCTCACAGTTCACAGCTGAAATGTTGCTATATATGCTACATTGTACTTGCTCCTAGCAGCACTGCCAAAATTTTAAAATAAAAATCTTAAAATTCAAAATTAAATCCAAGTAAGTATACTATACAAGTATTAAATATAATTATTTTTTCCCAACTTCTCCTACGGTGTTTTTATAGTTGTAGTCTCAGGTATGTTTCTGTTGGCAGGAAGCACCAACACATTTGAAAAGCTTTGCATTAAATTGCCTTTCTATGCCATTCTGCATGCTTGGCCTAAACAGAATAATTTTATTCCTCTTAACTACTCCAATCCACATGGAAAGAAAGAAATTGAATAAAATATGACTTCCCATATGAATTATCGCATTTCTTGTGATTAAATTTCAGGCAGTTATAATGTTATCTGCTTCTTTTAACAAGTACAATTATTGTTGGCATGCACACCCAAATTGTATTTCACTTTCTGAAAAAAGAGATCATTACAACCGGGAAAGTCTCTAGTAAAAGGAAGGCATAGGAAAAAGTATTTTATAAATATTGACTTACCCCTAGTACCTGTCAGCAAAAATGCAAATGGTCACAAATCACAGCTGTAAAGGAAATACAATAAAACCTAGAAACAGTATTATACACTGGCAACGGTAAAGTGATTCCAGATTCCCGTTTGCCCCAACTGAAAAGAGTCTAAACAAAACAAAGATGCTCTAGATGGATGTTTTGTTTCGTAATTAACATATATATATTCTGTATGATATAGTGTAGAATATTTTATATCAATGTTGGTTTTGCAAGATAGTTCAGAAGCAGCTTATGGTTCATAGTTGTCCTGTTCTGTTCCTTGCCTGGTATATCTGACCATTGGGGTTAGGCTTTTAAATCACCTAAGGATGCAGCCTGATTTCTGATCTGCACCCTTCTGCAGTTGCTCATTGTCAAGAAGCAAAAACTTTACAGGGATGACAGTGAGCAATTAGTTAGCAAGTGGATCCTTTCCTCTTGGAGAATGGTGTTCCCAGACCTTCAGAGAACCTCCATACCAAATATAATGTTTCCTGATGCCTTGGAAATGAACTTACTGTTCCAACAATAACATGGGAACATGGAATAACATTTCTGAGGCCACTGGCGAAACAGTTCTTTCTAATATCAGAATTTAAGTTTATTTATAAGTGTAGTACCCTTATGGTCACTACAAAAGACAGTCTGGGGAGAGAGAGGGGGGTGCGGTGCAGGGTAGAGAAGAGAGAGAGTATGCATTCACTGCTGCATTCACTTCCCACACAGTAAATTAATTCCTTGAAAGTTTACTGGGATCACTCTGTGTCGCTACCTGCAGTGGCTTAGTACAGCTCATACCAATCTTCCTCACTCAGCTCCAAACCTGCAACCAGAACAACTAGGAATGTCTCCCGACTCCTCAAGTGAAACCTGAGGTCTGCTGAGATCTGTTAAAGTTTAGCACTTCACTAGGATCAGAGCTCTTCTGTCCCCACTGAGCCTCTACTTGAAACATTTTGCACTCATGTAGCTGATCAGCCAAAGCAAGCTAGAGGAAGATACATCCTGCACCATGGCTTTTCCAAGTATATACACTGGCAATTTCTGTAGAAATCTGTGAATTAATTACAAGTCTCAAGTTGGCTCATTGTTTTGTGGGTCTTTTTTTTTTTTTTTTTTAAATCCCACTCAGATACAGAATTAAGTAGCTCACAGATATGTCATGTAGAAAAATAATTCAAAATACTACTTTATTCTTTTGCCTTCTGCCTTCCAGCCTTTTTTTCTCCTCCTGAACACAGAAGCCAACTTCATATAAATTCCTGACACAAAACAATTGTAAGTTTCTTTTTCCGAGAAATAGCTTTCTGCTACAGGACAGAAAAAGAAATTATTCAATTTTATATTTGTTTTATTCATAGCAGTTCCAGGCTTTTACTGACATTATCGTTGCAGAAGCATAGCCATTTAAAACAGACTTCAGAGATTTTATTTGGTGAAGTCATCTGTGCTTTAGCTACAGGTATAAGCCTTGATATTTAAGTGTTACACAGATAACAAGGACTGGCTTCCTTTTTACCTACATGAAGACATTTAGAAAACACTGATTTCCTTTTTTCCACATATTCTATTCACTCTAACGTATCAAAGGTTGAATGAAGAAAAAACATTGTATGGAGCAAAAAATACAATAATGCACATTTTATAAAACATATAGAGAAAAGCAGGGCAGGAAGAAGGTCAGTTGTAAGGTAAAGAATGATAGATGGTAAGAAATACAGGGAAGTTACCCTGCTCATTTTGCCTGTGAGATGAATGATGTATACTGCTGAATGTCTGTGGAAAGGTTTCATGAGACCTGTGAAAAATGCAAGGGTATTGTTTGGGAGAAGAACTGCACATTTAGAACTTGAGAGACACTTCTAGGGATATTTACAAAAAGCTTCAGTTTTACCTTTAGATAAATCAGAAGGATTTCTGCCACTGGCTTTAAAAGGGACTGAGATTGATCCGTTTGGTTTCCTGACAAGGCAATGTGGAAAAAGGCTGTCCATGAACTCATATGCCAAATGGGAAAAGGTAAAGCAGGTGAATTTAATATTAGAGAATACTTCAATAAAGCACTGTCATTCAATATAACATCCAAGAATAAAAAACTACCAAAAAAATCCACTACCAAAAAAAGAGCTACTTTAAAAATAAAAGTATCTTTAAAAAGTGCAAAATAGTCTAAGAAAATAGAATCAAAATTTGCAAGGAGAACAAGAATAGAAGATAATTGAAATTCACCCAAGGTGAAATTAAAAGAAAACAGGGCAACAAAGACCAATTTTATCAAGTAAAATTGAATAATCAAGAACAATAGAAGCAATGAGAATAGTTTTCAATATGGAACACTCTGAAAAATTGAAAGGAATTTAAAGTTCCTAGGTGAATCACAGGAAGACTAAAGAATAAGAAAGAGGTTGTCTCTCCATTATAGCAGGGGAGAAAAGAGAGATATTCACACACACAGAGCAATCTCACTGCAGGAAGATCTTTGATTATAGTACACCTATATAGTTTCTTTAAAAGTCAGAAAATTAACTGGATGTGGCTATCCCACCTATAAGCAGGAATTCTATCATGAATCTGGATTAAGCATTCTTGTAACTACTTTAAGATCTACACTCTGTCTTTACTCCATATAAAATACAGTTCTGTCTCTTGCTGTGCTCATTTGTCAGCATTAAAATATTTTCTTTTAATATTTGAGATAGTCTCAAATTTCAGTTTAAAAGTTGGACCACATACCACACAAAGCCTGATTCATGTCACATATTTACTATTTGGTCCATTCTACATCTGTAGAACAATTACCCTAGAAGATTCCATGAAGAAATATTTGTTCAACTTAATTATGAAAGTTTTTTCTTTTTATTTTTCCCATTATATTTAAAATGTAAATATTAAGGCAGTAATTCTTCCACTCTCTTATGTACCTCTATTCCCTCAGAAATAAAATCTCCTTGGTTCCCTGAAGTGTAAAGCCAGAGCTGTGTGTCATATTATTGTACTTATTTCAAAATTGCTTATTCCTCTTGCTTTGGCACTCAATTCAAAATAAATGAGGGATTTTATATTGCTCCTGAATGTTGATGTAGGTTGTAATAGTAGCAAGCAGCAAAACATTTTGGCAGTTCTATGGAAATCCTCCAAAAGTTGCATTTAATACTTCCTGGGTATTTATTTAGGCAAAATAACTAAATATCAGCCATGTGTTTCCATTTGTGAACAGTCCCTCAGAAGCACAGGCAATCAATGTCTTGACTTAATGACTTCTCCAATTTTCTTTTAAAAGTGTTTGGTTTGGTGACTTTTTTCTTCATTTCTATCTATTGCTATGTATTTATTCTATCATGGGCGTTGTTTAAAGAGAGGAGACACAGCACTTGCATTTGTCAAATTTCCCTGTTTAGTCCATAGTCTCAAGCAGAACATTTAAGACTTTCACTGTCATCAGAAATAAAATTTAATCCTAAGTAGGATGGTGCATCATGCCAGTTTTCCAAAACAGGTTTTGTGCTGTAATTTCTTAAATTCAAAAAATTAAGATATCTGAAGACTTATGGAGTTCCCTCAAGGGATGAAGACAGAGATCTTGAACTTGCTTTCACTTTCTGACCTAAGCCTGAAGAATAGGAGGGATAGGATGGGTCAAAGATGTTTACAAAAAGCTGTTTTACTGATGAGATATGCTTTATGAGTGTGCAGAGGTTCATACTTCCTAAATGCTGAAAATTTTCACTCCCAAATCATAAGGTTTGCGTAACAAAAGCTCCTGTTCAGAAATGGCAGGAAGACTAGTGATAAATGCCTCCTTGCACATCCTCTCTACCACACAGCTCAAAGTTCAGAAGGCAAACAATTAATAGAAAATTAAACTTCACTTAGGAAATTGAGTGTTCTTAAGCTTCAGTGTAGCACAGAATGAGGTGTAAAACACAAGTGTGGTTAATATACTAACTGAAAGCCTTTGTGCTTTTCCTTTTTCTTAGCTAGAAATTTTCGATTTTTTCAAGGCAAACAATTCTTGTCAATTCATAAATAACTATATATATAAAAAGCTGAAATCAATAATAGTTTCAACTAATATGGTATCTCTGATACTGTAGCAGAAAAAGAAGATCACACCTGGTGAACTGTCACTGCTCAGCAAGAAACAAAAAAGAATTCCTTGTAACAATAGCGTACCATTATTTTCATTTAAAATATGGTGATCCTCTTGAAAAGAATAGTTGCTAAGAATACAGAAAAAGCTGCCCTTGCTGGAATTCAGCCCTGAATTTGTTGTCAAATTATTTGTGCCAAAATGCAGGGAACTTCTTTGCATTACAAGCCTGAGGCAAATGAAGAGAATATTATCCATCCCAGGTACCCAAGTTCTGCAGGGGTTGGAGCTATGCATGATATTAACTATTCCATCAAGATTTAGTACCTGTTATTAATAAAAAAAAAATATTAATTCACCATAGAATCCTATTGCTTTCTGTACTATAAAAGTTAGCTATCGTCCTGTCTTGGTTAGATGACCAGCCAGCCCTAAAGATAAAAGTACTAAAAATGCAAATGGGGAATTGGGAGACCAAGATAAAGGAATGGCAGATTTATTAAGCAATTACTATATATTTTCTGCCTTTAGATGAAGAAAGAGAATTGATGGAGTGCTGCACACCATATTGAATGGTATAATACAGTTAGCAATTGTAGTGCACAGATAGTAATGGAAATGGGTCTGAAAAGATTAGTCATGTATTAAAATAGACAAAGTACTCTGTCTAGCAATACATCGGTAAGAGACTGGAAGGAAATGAAGATGGAAATGAAGAAAGTTTTTTTGTCATACTAATCAAAAGCCTGAAAAATATTAGAACATTGCAACTACTCAGAAAATAGTCATAGAAGGGACTCTGCTGGCTTTACCCAGTCTGAAACAAAACTATCATGACACCCTCTTAATTCACATCCAGGAAAAATAAAAAATTTCTGGAGAATGAGCCTTCTAGCACTACCTGAAATACCACAATAGATGTGCACTTGTAATCTCACTGACAACAGAGTGCAAAAACCAGAAGCTTCCTGTGCTGTCATGGCATAAGCTTAAGCTACCCTGGTACTCCAGAAGGTTTTGGTGCATCCACTGATCTGTAGATTTTGGCAGCAGAATTTCTGACTTCTGGGAGTCCAATGACTGCAGAGCAGATATGTACAAACCATAGTTTGGCTTGAAGAAAAAGCAGAGAGACAAAAGCTTGGTAGCTAGATTTTCTTGCCTCAAACCTTCAGTATTGATTTCTCCATACTATTACTTTGGCAGAGAAGTAAATGGAGGTTTGAGACATTTAACAGTACAAGCTCACATTCCACATGTTAATATTATCTTTATATAAAATATAATGCCACTCTCCTGTAAATGACAGAAGATACAGTTTTAAGGAAGTGGTCTTAGCAGGATGATGTCATATTTGCAGTACAAAAACAGGTTCAGTGTAATTATAAAGTAGCTGACCACTACTGAAGGAGGATGAACCGTTATAGACATATGAATTTAGGTTTAGTATAAAGGATATATTTATTCCACAGTGAATGAAAAACATGCTCTGACAGAGACCAAATATGAATTTAAGAGCTAAATGTCATAAGTAACTTGCAGGAATTTTTTTAGGATCTTACCATTACAGGAGGCATGTGGAAACATTGCATACTTTAGTTTTTCAGAAGCAGCTGATAAGAGCATATCCTGAATATCACCTAACAAAACATGAGGAAAGAAGGAGGCATAACAAAAGATCCCAGCACTGCCTTGTGGGGTAAGAGCAGAGCTTTAGCAAACAGAAGCTGGTGACTGGGTTGCAGACCAGGCCACTCGTCCTCATGAGGATGCAAAGGTGTTGTTCTGCTGATCTCCTGTGTGTGGGAATGCCAGGCACTTCGTATGTGAACCAAAGGACTTCTTCAACAGAGGATCATTTTTGCTCCCAGACAGGGAGGTGAAGCTGACACAAATTAAGGGGAAGGGAGATGCAAGATCCCCACAAGTAAGAATGAATTTACTTCCCCTCTGATGTCAAACAATAAGTGAGCTGTGATTCAGTCCTCATCTGATTCCTGCTGTTTGCCAGGACTGTGAACTGGCCTCCTAGTGTTTGATGAGTTGTCAGTCCTGAATAGAGCTGAACCAGAATTGCCAAAGGTGGGTTTATAGGATCAAATAAATGTATTGGAATGAAAACAGAACCAAACAAAGTATAATAAATAAACCCAACCACCAAACACAAAACCAAAACACAGCTTGATGCTTGTGCTATAATTATTTTTAAAATATGGTATTTTTAAATAAAATTGTCAAAGTAGGGAAATTGGTATTTTAAAATGCATTGGGAAGGTCTACCATTTTGCATCCATTTAGAGAAATTGATTTGTTGTAGCCTGTTAGGAAGTGGAGGCAACTGCTTGGCAAGAGACAGGATCACGTAAGATTCATACAAAGAGAAAACAATGTGAGCAAGATGGCATTGCCACAGTGAGCAACAGAGCAAATACATTTTTTGTAAGAAGAGGATGAGAATATGGAATAAATCAGGCAAGTAGTATCAGAATTCCCTTGAAGTGCTTTTTTTTAGAAACCCCACTGAATAAAGTCAAGCTTTTCCAACCAAGAACTTCACACAAATGCATGAAAGTAAAATCTTCCAAGACATCATTTTGCTCTAGTTTTCTCCACATAGCTTTAAATAAACAGGTGGACCTGTTTTCTACCAGATATTACATGGTTTCAGGGATTTAGAACATGTGTAGTGAATAAAGACAAGGGCTTTCCCAGAGGCAGAAGCTGCTCCTGTGAACAAGGACACAAATAGCACAACACCGATGCTGCTGCTCCATCTGACAGGATCTATGTGCACAGCACAGCACTGTGCTTGGCTCTGCTGAGGCTAAACAAAGCAGACAGAGTGGGAATGCCATGCTAATGCAGATCTGCTGAACTCTGCATGTAAGCGAAGAGATATAACTGTGCAGCAACACACTAATGTGAACTGTGATAGAATCACAGAATCATGGGATTGTTTAGGTTGAAAATTACCTCTAAGATCATTTAGTCTGACTATTAACCCAGCACTCCCATATATATATATACCATATATACATATCTCTTAAATACCTCCAGGGATGGTGACTCTACCACTTGGCAGCCTATTCCAATGCCTGACAACCCTTTCAGTGAAGAAATGTTTCCTAAGATCCAATGTAAACCTCCTCTCGCACATCTTGAGGCCCTTTTCTCTTGTCCTGTCACTTGTTAGCTGTGAGAAGAGACCGAGCCTCCGCAGCATTCCTTCCTTTCAGGCAGTTGTAGAGAGCAACAAGATCTCTCCCAAAACTCCTTTTCTCCAGGCTTAACAACCCCAGCTGCCTTAGTTGCTCCTCACAGGACTTGTGCTCCAGACCCCTCACCAGCTCCGTTGCTCTTCTCTGGACAGGCTCCAACACCTCAATGTCCTTCCTGTAGGGAGGAGCCAGAACTGGACACAGCCTTCAAGGTGTGGACAATCACAGGGGACAGTCACTGCCCTGGTCCTGCTGGCCACCCGATCACTGATGACGTGATGCTTGCACAGTCATTAAGCTTCACAGCGGGATACCAATATATTTTCTACTTATACACATGCATATACTCTCTTTCTGGAGTTTGAGTCACTGAATAGTCACAACTGTGGCTAAAGCTGATCAGAATTGCGCTTTCAAGGAATGAAGTTTGCAATGCAAGCTCTTCCAAAGAGCCAAAATCTGTTCCAATATTGGTGCTATTTGATGTCCCAGGTCCTCTATCTGGGAAATTGAACTAATGGGACAATATCCCTTTTCTCAGTATCATGAAAATTAATTTATGCATTTGGATAGGATAATGAAGATTTACAGAAAAGCATATGGGTAAAATAATTTTGTATCTCTATGAGGGTTAGAATAACAAACAGTAGATAAATTTGAGTGCCATATACTTAGCAATAAGATTAACTAATGGTTCCAACCTTTTAATTACAAAGCATATTCTGCACATTGAATAAGTCTAGGGACCTAGAGGGGTTAAGGGAGCAGTATGTGACCACATTAAGATCATTGCCACTTATATACTCAAAATGACAAGGTTGAAAAGATCCTGGCAGTAACCATTTTGAGGAATTTAACTTTGCAATTCTAGAAATAATGTTAAATTCTTTTAAAAAGCTACAAGTAACTAATGCAGAGAAGCCAGTCTGCCTCCTAATACATTTTTATGAAGCTGTTTTCCTCATCCTCTACCCTTGCGTTTTCCCAAAGGGCAGAGATTTCCCCTTGAATCCAAAATATGTAAATAAACCAAATGCAACACTATTACCTTCCAGACATGCAAAGACCTAAAAAAATGTGTCACAGAGCCAGCACAGTAGCAGATCTATGGCTGACAGGAAAGAAAAATGAAGTTTTTATCAGGATAAAATGTTCACATGATGTTATTTTGGGGTCCCTTTTTTTCCCCTGTCCCCATCCAATCTCAATGCAAAAATAAATAAATCTACAACTGTTCAGGGCAATAACAACATATCCTAAATACACTGCTCTCTGTCCCTCACACCACTGCTATTGGACTCCCACTTGTAATCAAAACCATGAAGGAAAAGGCTATGTTGTTATATCAGACCTACCTTCCACATGGACAATCCCTGAGATGGTTTTACTACAATTGCCTGGAAATGTAGGCATGTTAGTACAACCAGAATTTGTATCTGCTTGGCAGCATGTTAAAGAGAAAAATCAATTGCTATCAAACTTGAAGTCCAATAGGTTCTTATTGTGAACAGATAACAAACAACTACACATGACAATGAGTTTATGGGCATCACTCAATTACCGTGCCAAGCTACCCTTACACACTAACAGAACGCCACCACTTTTATAATCAGTTTAATCACGAGAAAATTATAATCTCATCACCCATCAGTATCAACTGTGCATGGTGTCAGATCAGTTTGAAGAAATAATTAGTTTCCATACTGCATTCCCCAAGTGGAGTATATTAGCACACACATACATAGTTTCCATTTGAACATAAGCTGTGTAAAACAATAAACGTATGGGTGCAGAAGTACAGCGCACAAAATCCAGAAATAATTGAGCAGCTTTATATACTCAGATCTTTTCATTACCCTCCTGGCAACCTATCACAGAAAACACACATTTTATCCTCCTTATTTCATACGAAGTTTACTAAAGAGAAAAGCATAAGCATTATTTTAATTCTGTTTTGCAGGGAAAGTGTCTGTATTACTTTCTAAACATTATTTCAGGAGATGAAATCTTCATAGGTTTATGTGTGCACGGAGAGAACACAGGCAAAGTTGCAAGTTAGGCTCCTAAGCATGACTTCAGATGTGCATGGGAGCCATCTTTTAATATTGCAGGATGCTGATAGTCTTTCTAGTCCTCTATTTAAAAAGCTAAAAATTATGTTTTAGCAGATAAATAGCTTTTCAGGACCCCAATATACTGGTTTGAGTTCTTACATGTAGGATTTAGATGTGCTGTTAGAGGGCCTCTATTTAGCCCTAAATATTTTCTATCTCACTGTAATCTTAAAAGGATGAGGCATTTAAGACCACCCAAAAATCTAAGTTCAGAATCAAGTCCATAGAGAAGCAAGATTGATGAAAATTAATTATTTTTCAGCTTTTAGTTTTGTTGGTTTGTTGGGTTTTTTTCTGCAGGAGTAGTTCTATATTGTGAACTGACACAAAATAATAGGCTAAATTTACAACATTTCCTTTTTTTTGGACTCTTTTTAAAAAAGAGTTCAGAGAGACCTGGAGGACACATAGATTGCAGATTGGAAGCCACTGTTTTAGCACCCTCCCATTGCTCTCTCATCATTAGAAATCACAGAAGTCATCTGAAGCTTCTATCCTCAGGTGCTCTCCCAAAGGCAGCTAAGCTGATAGGGAAAAAAAAAAATAAAAGAAAGAAAAAAACCAAAAAATGGCTACCACGCCTAGCCAGTGTTTCAGGCTTACTTATGGGGCACCCCTAGAGAAGTGCCAGAAAACTCCTCCAAAGGACTAAAGCATCACTTGCCCTAATTTCCAGATCTTTGCAAAGCTTAGGTATGAGTCAGATGGTCAGACTGGGGCAGCTGCATGGCTACATCAAACAAGAGGCTATGCAAATGCCAGATCAGATGAGGAGAAGGTACTGAGTTTTAGGGGAAGGTGACTGCTAAATGGGACTTTTTTACAGAAGTATGGGCTTGAAGTCTGTTTAAATTCCTTTTTAATGCTCAGTGTCTTTCTGTATGACTCAGTAAGACTTGTAGACTCCTGTGTATTATTGAAAGTCAATGAGAAGGAAGTCCTGAGTCACTAAAGTACTTTTTTCTTTATTGTTATTTCCATTAGGCAGTGTGATGTAATTATTTAAGTCAAATACCACAGCAAGATTTTTACAGCAGAGAGATACAAGACTTTCATATTGAAATTAGTATTACATGAGTTTTATAATCCTAAGAGAAAAATAAGTAGTCATGTGGACTATTGCAGCTATCCAATATAAATGAAAATATTAAATTTAATTTTTAGTCTGCAATGTCACTTCATTTTTTTCCGTGCACATAATTACTTTTTGAAAGCAATAGAGTGATTTTTTAATTCTTTTTCCTACACATCTTTTGTTCATTATTATTTGGCTGTACTTTGGAAAAAAGGATTTGTAAACCACAATTGTTCTTTGAAGTACATCCAAGCTAATTACACAAACAACAATATAAACCCAACATAATTCAAACAATTTTTAGAATACACACATACTCATTTTTTGCTTATAGAACTTGCCAATTTGTATTCTGAGATTATATTATTAATGAATAGCAGTCCTTTACTGTTACAGACTTAATCCTAAAAGGTATGGGAGTATTGGTATCACACACTTTGGAATGCAAACCAAGTTCTGCACGTAGCAATTGACAGCTCACAGAGTGACTCCTGCTCTGTGATCTCCACTGATCGGAGATTCCACTGCAGTGTTATAAGCCTGGTATTGCTACCTGCAGGAGTGCAGACCATTAAGCTCACATACACTACCTTTCAATTATTTTTTCCTTTCTTATTGAAGTTTGTTACTGGATAAGAACTTCAGCTTTGAAATGTGGACTCTGAAACAAAAGGGGAAAAGTAAAACACACCTTGTGGGAGGTATGAAACATTTTCTAGTTTTGTAGCCAACACTACAACTTATAGAGCAAAAGCAAAACTTTCAGACCCTAATCCAGAAATTGAGTCTACAACAGAAGACAAACTTTTCTCAGCAATCATCTGAGAGCCAGCAAGCAAAAGGTTCAGCACCAGAGTCAGGAAGCACGAAGGATCCAGCACAGTGAGTTTTTTAGCATAGTGCAGAAACACAATTTGGTCTGCTCAGGAAAACTTAATAAATATGAAAGAGTGTATGGGCAAGGACAGTAGGAAAGGGAGAAAGAAAGAGAAAGAGGCCAAGTGACTTGCCCAGTTAAGTATCTCAATCTATCTCTGTTACCAGCCAGTGCATGTACAGCTGATCACTTATTTTCCATTCTGGATAGAAATCACATATTCTACTTTTGTACTACAAGTGCTTCACAACCCATAAACTCAGTTGAATCAGAATACATGAGCCAGCTGTGCCCAGGTGGCAAATAAGGCCAATGGCATCCTGGCCTGTATCAGCAATAGTGTGGACAGCAGAACCAGGGCAGGCATTTCCCCCCCCATTTTTTTCCCTTAGCACTGGTGAGGCTTCACCTCAAATACTGTGGCCAGTTCACTACAGGAAACACATTGAGCTGCTGGAGTGACAAAGGAGCCAGTGAAGGCTCTGGAGCACAAGTCCTGTGAAGAGCAGCTGAGGGAGCTGGGGATGTTTAGCCTGGAAAAAAAGAGGCTCTGGGGGGACCTTATTGCTCTCTACAACTGCCTGTAAGAATGATGTAGCCAGGTGGGGCTTGGTTTCTTCTCCCAGATAAGAAGTGACAGGAGAAGAAGAAAGGGCCTCTAGCCAGAGGACGTTTAGACGAGATATTGGGAAAGATTTTTTTTCACTGAAAGGGCAATCAAGTATTGGAACAGTCTGCCACGTGGCAGACCCACCATCCCTGTCAGTGTTTGCACATAGACAAGGCACCTAGAGCCATGGTTTGGGGTGGGTGTGGCAGTGCTAGGTAAGGGTTGGACTTGATATTCTTAGAGATCCTGTCCAACATAAGTGATTCTATGATTCTATTCTCCATTGGTGCATGAAATGTGTCTTAAGGCTTAATTCACTCAAATTAGAGACACGTGCCAGGTGATCACAGAAATTTCCTAACAGTTCTTCCAGCCCAAATGTGCTAGACGTCAAGAGGGAAAGTTTCCATTTCTTCAGCTTCTTCATTTCTTCAAGAAAAATCCACTTAAACTTGGAAATAAGGATGCAATTTCACTTTCCAACTGCAGGACAAATTTTAAAATTTAAATTTAAAATTTAAATATCTATCACTGATAAAAAAAAAATTATCTTAAGAAGTGCCAGGAGGTCATTATGTTTAGTCTGTTTATAATTGCTTCATTTTAGTTTTAATTTTTCAGCTTTTGTTTTATGTACTCTGTGGAAGATTCTTTTTTGTGTCTGATTTTTTTTGCCCCTATTGTCCTTGTTACATAATCTACATTCTTCAGTAACATAAATAGCCTGAAACTAGAAAACAAAGCCCTTTGAAACAGAAAGCTTTCAGTACTATGTATCATAGTTACACATTCAAGTCTGTATACTAGCATGTTCAGTTAAGCATCTAATTATGCTGATCAATGCCCTTGTCCATTTAAATACCTGAATGAGGCCAGTTTCTTTTTCTGCAGTCTCTTATTTAGGTAGACACTGATTTTTTAAAATCTTTGATAAGCATGAGCTCTATGAGATTTTTTTTCCCCCCTTTCCTATTTTCTTAAGTACCTCCATTATTATTAGTGCTTTCCCAAGTATTAGATATTGATATACGGAAAATAAAATTGTGAGAATAATTGAGTGCTCAGTTAAGTGCAAATATGCAGCTCCAGATAGGCTCTAAAATTTGTATTTCTAAGTAACACGCAGTATGTTTATAAATTGCTGGCCTGATAAAATTACTTTGCTGATACACATTTAGCTCTGTTTTCAGTCATTTCTAGCAGGCTCTTGGGAAGAAACAGATGACTAACACATAACAAATTCCAAAGTGCATAGATGTATAGAAATCAGGAAGAAAGCAAAACCACCAATATTACATTTTAATTTTGCAAAAGGATAGAAAATTATGGCAAGGAACTTTGATTTATGTTGAGTGCTTTGGGATTTTTTTCATCTGAATCTAGACAATTCGTCATGAAATGTTATTTGCAGCATTCTGTTTTATTCATTTGAAAGAATAAAAATCTGCTAATCATCATTTTTTTCTAAATATTTAAATGTCCTGAATTGAGTTATCTTACATATAAGGGACAACACTCTGTTGTATGAATTTGCACACACCTCAATTTCTGCCTTGACTGCAACTTCAACACTTGGAGAAGGCATCCATTCTGTTTTGCGTGTAAAAATTAATCCTGAGGAAAAATCTGTGTCATTAAATTCTTACAAGAAGCAAGTACACTTATACTAAATGGAAGCCACATATGCATGTTGGATCCTAACCCTATGGAACACCATCCCTCTACGCTAGTTGGATGATTTGTAACAGGGCAATGGATGAGAAGCAATGCTCGTCATTCACTTAAAAGGAAATAGCTCAACACAGCCTTCTCTTGTGACACATTAAATACGATAGCCAGAAGTGGCAGGGTGCTAATTACTCTAGTGATGTGATCCATTTTCTAAATAGTGAGAACATCAATAATTTAGTGGAAGTGGCTGTTAAAAAATTTAATGCCTGACAATCTGAGCCTGGCAAATAGAAAGATAATCTTTTGTGTGTACTAGTTGGCATTCAGAGGCTTTCTTTTCATTAGAAAATATAAATGCATTGTTCCTGCTTGAGGCAGTCTAGATTATGAAAGATGACAGATGTATAATGTGTCTACTTTTGACTGTTTCAGGTAGGAAGGCAGAACCCAGCAGACAAAAATGCAGATGTCACATTTTTAATGAAAATTAGGTTTACAAATATGTTTAATAAAGGCTAGATGGTTTCTGCTAATAGTAGCAGTCCAATTACATGGAAGTGAGTATAGCTACATAAACAAAGATATGAATTAATCAGGTGGCTCTGCTGGCTGAATATTGCACTTCCAGTTAAGAAAAATCCCCCGCTTATTCACAAGAGGTTCATTTAGCTGTTGGCATCAACATTTCAGAGATAAAGCATTAAAAACTACAAAGTCAAAGCATATTGAAGAAATGGACTGACAAGGCATTATTTGCTTACATAAATTTCTAGCTTTTTTATTTCTGCAACAATGTAGACAAAAAAAGTGATAAAAGCCTTCCTGTTTAACCACGTCAGACTGTGTTTGTGTTGTTTGAATGGAAAAGGTTAGAAAGATCTTGCCTAGTTTGACCATAAATTATAACATAGGTACCTGCATAAACTACAGCTCTGAAGAAAAGAGTTACTGATTAGCTATTCCAAGGTATTTAGGCACTTAACTCCCATTCCAGACTGGCAAGTCCAGTCTCTCAAAATCAGTGACTATTAGGTGGTCAAATAAGAATAAGGTTCTCAAATAGCTTTGTGGATATGGGCCTGTGTCCCAGATCTAAACAGGTTAAATACTTCAATTAGAATTTAAGTGGATCATAATATAGTAGTCCTACTACAAGAAAATGGGTTTAGCAACGCTATTTCTCTCCTTTAGCTGTTCAAACAGAATTTTAATGAAGGTCTTATAAAACAATCTCAGCATAGACACACTGCTTAAACACCCAAATCCTTGAATCATCAATATTTCAGCCCTCATGGTTTTTCTCACCATAGACCAACAGACAGAGCTTTATATTGTTTTCAAAGTCCCAAATGTAATCCTTCATTAAAATTTAGATTGATCCCTAAAGAAGATACTTCACACATTCTTGCTTCTGATAACTGACAATTGAATTTTATTAGTTTTATGATTAAGGTAGAAGCTGAGAGCATGCTTCAATTATTTGCCACATAATGTGATGCACTTGAAATTTTTACTTTCTAAAATTCCTCTGACATTAGCTGCATTTCTGGCAACACATTTCATCTTGACCTCAAAGTCTTCTCACATGCACAAGCTACCCATAAGCAAAGAGTGTCTCTACTCCAGGATTAACCAGTACCTACATATACCCGTGATGTTAAATTATTTCACTTTAGGCTCTTGAAAGGAAGCTTTTCTCTTATTTATCTACCCGGACCACTTCCAGGGTACCTCAAGCTGAAATTCAAATATCATACAAGTCGTCACTTCTCAAAACTTGGCAAAAGGAGGAAGCTATTTCTTTTCTGAGAATGGGTCCATGAAAATCCAGAAATAACATCTCAAAATTTAGAACAGCTTATGTGAGAAGATGGGTGATCTTGTAGCATGCATTCCCTGTAGAGCCAAGATTTAAATGGGCTGCATGCATATCAGAAAAAATGTATCCATGAACTCAGCTGAAAGAACAGTTGTCAAGGAACTGTAAACTAGTAAAAACTCATGCCAGGAAAATTGTAGACAAGATCATTTAAACTCAGCTTGAATTATGAGATAGGAAAAAAAATCTCAAAAAATTACCTTATAAAAACTCCACTATTATTAATCTACCTACAATGAGTCTAAGCAAACCATTGTCAAAATCTTACAGCATACCCGATAGATTAAAACAAATGGATCTACACTATTTGTATAGAGATGATATTTTGCATGAACTCCAGAAATGCCCAGCCTCTACAATTAAAGGCTGACTTTAATGCTTTATCTTCTGTCTGGATCATTTAAGGTTTATTAAATCCTGCAGTTAACAGTTAACCAACTTTGATAACTGCTTTTCTCTGGAAAAAAAAAAAAGTCAATTTTATCTCTTTTCCTGTCACTAAATTAATGTCTGGGAAAAAATAAAGATATTTTCATCCCTTTAGATCTTTATTTTTATTCTTAATAATTACAGGTATTCTCCCCACATATTGTTGTGTTGAGAATACAGTCCCTTAAGTATTACAGATTACTTTGTGAAAGTCAAATCTATATGCTAATAGGTAAAAACATAACGAAACAAGAAAATACCACAGATACTTTAGAGATTTTTACATCTCTTCACTAGGAATCAGTCCCATCTGAATGGGAAATAAAGAGGAGGAAAAACCCAAACACACAACAAAAGAAGAAAACAAAAAACAAAAACAAAACAAAAAAAAACCACACAACAACAAAAAAAAAAAAAAAAAAGAAAAAAAAACAACCTCAAGAAGCAAAGATAGCCATTGAGTCATGTTCTGTGACTCAACCCCTTCTGACAACATAAGCAAGGACACGAAGAGAGAGATTTCCCAAAAATACTAGTAGCTCAACATCTAGTAACTTTTGAGGCTTTACTTATGGCTCATCTTATTTTCAAGGCCAAATTAATCCAAATTAGTCTCCACTAATGTTGGAAGAAATGCATTTCTGGGTATACAAACTTTTTCACTGAACAAAAAACCTACTGGCTGTAGCTGGGTGGAATGCTGGATTTAGGCAAAACAATTATAATTTAGTGGAAAATTAGAATACATTTCACAATAAAGTGAATAATTTGTGGGGCTTTTTCCTGCATTTTGTGTAAATATATTTTTCAAGGCCAGGTTGGATAAGGCCTTGAGCAGCCTGGTGTAGTGGGAAATGTCCCTGCCCATTGGAGAGGGAGTTGGGACTAGGTGACCTTAAAGGTCCCTTCCAACCCATAGCATTCTATGAATACTATGTGGAATTATGTTGATATGTCAGCATAATGTTGCCTATGTGCAAATATAACTAGATTTTGGTAAAAAACTGTACAAACTTAAAATTAAACCTTTTAAAATTTTCCCCCTTGAAAAAAATTATACTCTCATATACTCAAAGTGTATTGATCCACTGTTCTGAATATTAAAAATGTCATACTCTATTCTGCACTGTGTTTTATGGAAGACTTCTGTAAACTCTGCTTCCCATTTCAACTGAACCCAGGAAATTTTTCAGAAGGCGTTTGCTAGTTTGCATCAGCCCGTATCACCATCACTTAGTGTACTTCCAGCTGCTACCCTGGAGATACTCTGGTACAGGTTCCTTCAGTCTGAACTGCAGTCATTACTTTGCACAGCTTACCAAAGGCTTGGTAACTCTAAATCTAATATTTAATATTTTTTAATGTTGTTCTCTCCCAGTTTGCAGAGAAAATACTGTGTATGGCTATTCAAAATCACACGTATTTGGGTTTTTTTGAGTTATTCCTCTGTGTTGTTATAACCTACTAAACATGAACACAATCTGTAACAATTTAACTTTGGAGAAATTCCTAATGCCTGATTTCCTACTATTATATCATTTGATTACTTACCTAAATAATTTTTTGGATATTTTTCCCAGCAGTAGGTAAAATATTTACCATGCAAATATCTGGCTTTTATTCCTCTGCAGGTGGTTAAAGCATTGCTTTTGCGATAACTCTAAAGGTCATCTCCATCAGGCAGCATTAAAGGAAATCATCTTTCACAGATGTTTATTTCCAAAGCAGACTACAGAGAAGTCATCAGAATGTTACTGTGATTTTGTTACCTTTGGGAAAAGTTTATTATTTAGCTGTCATCATTAAAAATTCAAAGCAGTACATTGGCAAAGCAAGCTGAAATGAGATTCTCCCACTACCCACATTTATGGCAAAACAACTGAGGAAAGATGGATTTAAAAAAAAGTGAAGAGAGAATAGGTTACCCTTAGAAACAGTAACTTTAGGTACTCTAAAAGCTGCAAAATTTGACTTGAAAATCCAGATTTACAGTGATTTTATTTCCAGAAACTTTACCCAACATAAACTTAAGTAATTATAAGAAAGAGCAAAGAGGCAGTGATTTGAACAGTATATTGATTTGAAGAGCAGCATTCAAGATTTGGACATAACCAAGCCCTTTTGTTTTTTTTAACTTTAAAAGCAAGAGCTCTGTATCGCTCACCATTAAACCAGCAACGAATTCTTTGCACTGGTGCTTCTCTTTGGTGTGGTATCAAGTTATACATTTGGAATGACCAAACCCTTTACTTTGGCACTTTTAGTTCTATAGGAAGGGAATAAAGACCTCAGATTACTTCATTGATTTGAAACCGAGACCACGTTCAGGAGACACACAGGATATGCCCTGCCACATCTGTCCGTCTGCCAATATCCACAACTGCTCAAAGAAACTGAGAGGTGGGAGAATAAGGCAGCTCAGAACTGCTCTTGCATCACTGTCACATTACCAAAAGGGACACTACAGCCCTGAGAAAGAGCTCTGTGTAACTTTTTTTTCCCTTCTTTTTTACTCAAAACTAAATTTATGGTTTATTTCTTACATCCTACAAAGTTTTACCAGGAAGCCATCTGAAGGGGCCAGTAAAGGAAGCTAGAAAGAGGAACGTACCTGAAGTGTTACCCTTTCCCAAGTTTAGACATTGATTTATAGGACATAGAAAGACCCCCCTCTATGTGAACAGGCTTGTCAGCACACATCTTTTTAATTACAGAAAAAATTCGAGAAAACAAGACAAAATAGAAAACAAGTAGTTCTACTCACCTACCCCACCATTTTGTCTTCAGTAGCTAAAGGATTCACAGAAAAATAAAAACCAAACAAAAAACCCACAAAGAAAGAAAAAACCAACCAAATAAAAAGCACCAACAGAAGCAAAAAATGTGAATTGAACCAGAAGGGCTGAGAGCTGCTATTAGGGTCCTTAGCCCAAACTACCAGTTATCCTAGCTCAAGGACACTCCTCCTACTGAAACAATGACGTGATACAGCAAGTAGTTTAAGGCCTGTAAATTTAAATTAGTCATCCCTATCAATCAATTAGCATTTAGCTAATAATTTCCAACCCATATCTAATTAAGTGCCTTGAGCTGAGTATAGCTATCCAGACTGTCATCAAAGGAGCACCAGCATCACCTGCCTCTGTGGGAGTCACTCCCTGAGGGCTCTTGCTCCATCACCTAAGTGTACAGAAGGACCAGAGAACATTTTCTTTCTCAACTTATACATCCTGGTCAAAATCTTAAAGTTTATAGGGATGAAACTGAGCTATAGAATCAGTAGGCATAGAGAAAGGTAAAGGTTTTACTGGGTTGGCTAAGCCAAAACGACAGAATGTCTCATATTATAGAGAAATGTGCCTATATAGAAGACTGAGTTAGGTCCCTTCCTGAGGAATGTGGTCTAAGTGGATTTCCACGACAGAAAATTAATTTATCCAGACATCTCATGAAAACTAGTGAATGACCTAATATCTATGTCTATGACATAAATCTTTTGTTGACTTCTTTTTGTAGAGTCATGTACTGTATGTTATAAAACCCAGATATCCTAAAAACAAATATCTGTTCTCCATATGAAAAGGAAAGGACATCACCACAATTTATATCTGTTTCAGAGTTTATAAGAAACATTAAACATATAAAAACTTGTTGCCTAAATTTGAGGTTAGAATAAGTCCCCCAGTTATTTCTTTTATAAAAGAGATTAAAGTATTCTATTTATTCTAAGGAGAAGTGTGATATTTGAAGGCTTGAGTTATATTATTTCCAACAGGTATATACTGTTAAAATCTCGGAGCTGCTAATTAGTCAATTCTAATGCAGAGACAGTAAATAGTCCCTCTTAGACTGTGGCAAAGTAGAAGAGACTGAATGCAATTTTTTTTTGTACTTCAAATGGATATCCAATGGTCAGCTCAATAGGTAGAAAATAAAGCTTCTGTTACAGTCTCTCTCATGGGTTCTATTTCATTGTTCCATTTTTCACACTGTTACTGAACATGCTCTTTCTCAATGGAGCACTCCTGAGAGAAGAATGTTATTCTGGGGGTCCCTAACTGATGGGGCCCTAACTGATGCTGCTTTCCACTTGCAAAGTTTGAGTCCCTTTCCCCCCTAATTCTACAGCCAGCTCTGCTGCAGGCTCCTGGGTCACTCAGGTTTCACGCAGGCATCCCAACACACAGCAGCAAAGCCTGACTGAACAAGTGAGGATATCTGTGGGCCCATGAGGCAGTGGTGTGGCAATGATGTGGATGAAGCCGCACGTTTAACACTTTTAACATTCATGTCTCTCATTTGAACAGAGACTTTATTTTTCTCCTTCCTGCTTCTAGGCTTTTGAACATTTCACCTACATGTGGAGACCCTTCATGGCTCTTATCATCTGCTGATGGGTCTTATCTGCTGAGAGAAAGGCTGCAAAGGAAGCATCAGAGTTTGCCTAGGATCAAAAATACCCTCTGAAGATGCTTATTTTTCTCTTTTCTCTCTAGACGCAAAGGCTACACAAATTAGTAATTCCTAATTTAGGCAGCCCAGCCAAGTGCTTAACATTACCTCTGCAACAATCAGCCACATCAATTTTCCTCTTTGCTTTTCAAGTTATTATGAACTATAACCATACACATTTCCTGAGAGAACAGTGGTCATGCCTGACAGATTGGCCCCAAACTAAAATATGTCCGAAGTGATGGCTCTACAGAGCACAGCTATTTGAGATAATTGTGTTGTTTAGTTTTGGTAATGACATTTTAAAATAAGTACTGTAGCTTTGATTGAAAAGTATCTGTATTTTTTTGTTCCTTCTTCTTGCCCATATTGTTGTAGCTATTGTCTGGTAATATCTTCAACTAAAGAACACTGGAAAAATTCACAATTATTGTCTGTCAAGTTCTGATACAAGAAAAGCCACCCTTCAATAGAAACCTACTTTCTGACCTTGTGACTTCATATGTGAAATATGCAGAAGAGAATAACACAAATAAAATCTGCCTTGTTAACTCTTCTTTTATAGAAAAAAAATACTCCTGAGAAGTATTTCCAAATACATGAAGCTCAAGAAACTGATTGGGAATAGTCAGCTTGGATTCAGGAAGAGGAAATCCCACTTGACCAACCCGCTAGCCTTCTGCAATGTGGGGACTACGCCGGGGGAAGAGAGGAGAGCTGTGGGTGTTGCTTACTGCAATTTTACCGGGGCCTTGGTCCAGCTGAAGGCAAGTCCTGAGTGCTGCATCTCAGAGCTCACCAATGGGCCCAGGGCTGGCCAATGTCCTCACTTATGGACAGGGGGGCAGAGAGAGACTCAGCAAGTTCACAGAGGACACAAAACAGGGAGGAGTAGCTGGTACCCCAGATACCGTGCCATCTTTCAGAGGGGCCTGGACAGGAGAGTGGCTGAGGGGAACACCATGCAGTTCAAGAAGAAATGCAGGGCCCTGCATGTAGGGCAGAATATCCTCAAGCACCTGCATGTCCTGGGGGCTCACCAGCTGGAAAGCAGCTTTCCTAAGAAGGGCCTCAGTGTTCTGGGGAACAACAATAGAAGCCAGCAGTACACCCTTGAAGCAAAAAGTATCCCCAGCTGCATAAGGTTCCTTCCTGTCAGGTATTTCTTCCTCTTTTCTTGGTAGAGGTGAGTCCACAGCTCAAGTGCTGAGTCCAGTTCTGGGCTTCTGAGTAGAAGCAAGTCGAGAATTTCTTTGTGTGAGTGCAACACAGGACTGCAAAGATGATTAAGAGACTGAAGCATCTCTCATATGGCCTGAGAGAGCTGGTACCATTCTGGGAAAAAGAGGGCTCACGGGGGATCTCAGTGTGCACAAGCCCCTGAGAAAAAATTGTGAAGAGGAGCCAGGCTCCCTATGCAGGGAGATTAGACTAGAAGACATCCAGGTGTCCCTTCCCAACTTATCATTTTGTGATTCTATGATTCTACGAACCAAGTTAACATTGCATGTATTTTTTTTTAACCTGAGGATCTTAAGTAAAGCATCTATCTCCAGACAAAATTCAAGTGTAAAAATCCTTAAAACTCCCTAGGCAGATAGATTGAGGTTGAGCAGGGAGAAGGAATCAGCAGGGCAAAAATAATTCAGATTAGCTAAGGATCTCCTGCCTTACCTGAAGCCACTTAAAGTCTGCTTTTGTGGATATGTACAAAAGAGCTACTACGATTCTTATAGGTAAAGAGGAAAATAGTAAAGTAAAAAGTCAAACCAAATTATATCATCAAATAGTGAAAAACATTACGTGGAGCACCAAAACTCTCTGGAGCCAGTAAATGCAGGGTCACTACTGGGGCTTATCCTAGTGTAGCTCAAAAGGGGAAAGATGAAAATAGGAGGAATTTACACTTGATAAATGGGACACATTCCCATTAGTCAAAATGCATTTTTAAGACACCTGGAAAATTAATTTCTTTCTCAAAATCTTGCATTGAAAATATATAAGCGCTGTTGCCTCCAGACACTCTCTAAAAGAAATATTCCTTTACTTTATATTCTCCTCCTTGTAAGAGTATACTTAATCCATTCTCTACCAGCCTCAGTGTTGTACCAGTAACTGACAAAACTTTTGTCCTTCTGTAAGGCTCCCCCTTTCTTTGCCTCAGTTTCTCATTTGTTACATGGCAAAATCACATTTTCCAAACTTCACAGGAATGTTAGTACTACAGTATATTAAAGGCTGAGGGGTTTAGATACTATATTGGTACAGACTGTACAGATGATACCATCTGTACTTATAAACACATTAATGGAGATAATAATAGAATTTCCTTTGAATTCCACTTTTAGAAAACCATGGTGGTGTTGATCATTTGTTTGCTTTATTCCCATAGAAAAAAAATGACATCTGTAGAACAAACTACTAGAAAACAGACTAAAATATCACCTTTTCTGTAACAGTCATTTCTCTCCTGTCTGTTTCATATGCTGTATTTTCAAATTCCATTCATTCTATTTGCACTCTTTCAAAATCATCCTGTCAAGTTCTTCAGTTCCATTATTTTATTTTTAAATAAATAATGTGGAATGAAGTGTTTTGGGGTCGGGAGACTAGGGGGTTCTGCCTGCTGGCTGATACCATTCCTCTGTATTTACATATGTTCTCAAAAATGCGGAGGCATATCCAAAGAACTCAAAAAAGAACTCCTAAAAAATGCTACAAACCTAATGCTGCAGCCATCTGGAGCAAGTGCAATGCCTGCCATGAACATACATACCTCAGACTCTGAAGGGTTTTCAAGCTGAGTGAATTCACATCTGTCAGACAAACAGGCAGAATTTTATGCAACGGAATGCAACATGGCACCTAGATGCAATTAATGTTATAATGAGAAAGCCTTATCCAGTGTGCTCACAGTATTCTGGGATCATTTTTTTTTTCTGGTAGAGACAGAAAGGAAGGCCCAGTCTAGAACTGAGAGTGACCTAGTGGCTGCTGACCTGTTGTCTCTTCTCCAGGAATGGCTCCTCTTGCTTGGAATGACCCCAGGCACAGCCAGCTGCTGCTGCTCCCATAAAGCTATTTATGTTTTTGAAGTCCAAGAGGAACTGTTTCAAGTTCTTAGCTACATATCTTTACCAAATAAGGTTACCTGATTTCCTGATTTACAGCATAAATTGCCTCTTAATACAGGTTATATAAGAAGTAAGATGCATACTGTTTATTAATGCTGATACCCACTGGAAATCTGAGCCTGCCATGTACTCCCTGCCTGTTTTATTTGATTCAGAGAATCTAAACTTCAGTCGATGGGTCTGAGACCTCACATGAACAGGGTAAAGCTGCCAACTCCATTCATATTCAGCATGTGGACAGATTTGTCATGGGAGGGGCATAGGGTAAAGTGGATTCTGGTCTCCCTGCAGCTGAACGCTGAGAATAAGATGAGGCCCTGCATGGCTACCACTGTTACAGGGGCTGCCTATACACTGGCTCCATGCCCAAACATCCTCAATGAACAATTACATTATTTTGAGAATACTTTGTCTTCTATGATCGTCTCTTCCTCAGAATTCTAATTTGTTGTGTCAAATCTCTAGATTCAACACAAATATGAAAATCAATTTGGTATAAAATTCAAAGACTAAAAAGCCGCTAAAAGGGCATATTTTACCTATTGTCATTTCACAGTATGGATAACTGAGATTTACTTACTATGCCATTCTAAAAGAAAGTAGCGAGTAACATTAAACTGTTTTCTTCAGGAGCGCTTAGAAATTACTATTGTGTTTCTAGAGTTTACATATGTAATTAAGGAGTGATTTTAAATATTTCAAAGAACATGATCAAATTTCTCTACCTGCAAGAGACTTATCTTTGTGAAATCTTTGGCTTTAAAATATGAATGCCATTATAGAAGAGCAGGGCACAGCCTTACTCATCTTGACAAGCTCAAGGCAGTGATGAATGATTTCTAAGAGAAAAGTCTGTCATTATCGTTTGTAGTACTCAAGGGAAGGGACAGTAAATAAGCCACTGAGTAAGTGTTCAGAAACACAGTAGTATTTTTTGGAGGTTTTGTATAAAATAATTTTTAATAACTGTCATCAAAGAGCACTAAGTTAATCAGCTGTCATAATAAAATGACAATATATTTTGAACAAAGTTGTAGCCTTATAATTTTAAAACAGAGTCTTCAGTATGAGAAAAATCAGGAAATTAAAAGTAAACATCTCTTCTGAATTCTGTTTTGTTTGTTTTTTTCCCAGGCAGGCCTGCGTGACATAATTGCATGAAAATACAACCAGGATGCTACATAACATAACACCTGTAACAGCTTAGGAAGAAACCAATTCATTTCACTACATTTAGGTTTTTTAAATGTAAGGAGAAAAATTCTGTGATCTACTGCTTTAGTTATCTGACTAGGAAGACTGAGGTTCTCTTGTGGAAGAATCTGAGGAAGTAGAGTTGGAACAAAAAGAGTATTCCCTGACAATGTTCTTTTATGTTTACAGCAGACTGCCTGAATGGTCCACTATCATAAGAAACAGTGTTCCCAAGGTACAGAGGTAGGTCTGTGTCCCCTGAGCTTCTCCCCTAGCTGTCAAACTGCAAAGCTGAGACTTCCTTAACCTGAATTTCAGATACCTGCTTCACTCTGCAGCTGAGACAGGTGAAGAAGATTCATGCTGCCTGTTCCTGTAGCCCAAATGAGACAAACAAGATCTTGTCATGCAGCAGTAACACAGCCGAGATCTATCATGGATCTAAACCCAGCATCATGCACAGGTTTGCTTTTAGGTCATGTGTCCTGTCACCCACAGTCAGGGTCCCTAAACTTCATTTGTGGCAAGCGTGCATTAGCAGGTGACAATTGTGTCCTTTGGCTGGGGTCACAGACTGTTGCAGCTCACTTTAAAACCTTTATTTTTTTCATTCAAGAATGTCTTGTACAATATGAAAGCAGCTTATTCTTTTTTAATGAACACATGGCAAATCAAAGAGTTCAGAATGGTTATTTTTTAATGAAAAATATGCTTGAATGCATTGCTGTTATACAACTGACATAATGAAGAAGAGCAGGACTTTCAAAAGCATCTTTGGAAGTGATGTTAAAAACACGTAATGCTTTTAATCCATTAGCTCCTGACTTATGTGAATTCCTGACTGCTTGAAGCTAGTGGTAGAAACTCCAGGCTTTATAGACAGGCCACAGTTTCACTCCTGATATAAGTTTCTCCAGTTACAATGAAAATACAAACATTTAGTATTTACATGCTTTATTTTTCAGCATTTCTGTCCTTGTGTCATCACTAAGCCTAAAGAAATTATTCTATACAGTTGAGGTGGATTTTACACTCCTTTCTATTTTAAGAATATAATCTTCCAGCTAAGCATGTTGCCCACAGCAAAGAACTTACTACCAACATGAATTACATACATTCAAATGTAGAGAGAATGATCTTAGAACTGGAAAACATATTGAAAAGCTGAAAATATATTGAAAAATACATTGATTTCGTGATAAATATAATTCACAATAAATAACGCTTTTTCAAAAGTCGAAAATAGCAGTGCCATGTTGTTTCACTAAACTATGCAAGGGCAGTGGCTGAGGCACAACCATTTCAGAACTCTGGAAGACAAATTTGGAGATACACCTTCTGTATTGCTTTGTTGAATATCACTGTATGCTCTTCTAACCCATGCTAATGGCTATGGCATCTTCTACAAACATGATAGAAAAAAATGAACTATTACTCTGGTATTAGGAAAAAATTCACTGAGAAGCATTTATGGGTTTTCATATCTAGTTCAAAGTTTGCCTTTAGTGTAAGCAAGGGGATAATTTGACCAAAAGCTACAAAACCTCATATACAAACAATAAAAGTGTGAATATAAATATGATGTATTTGTTATTTTTCTGGATATGGGGAATGTTCTATCAGCTGAATAAAAAATAATAATCAGAAAGGGATCAGAAAATTGCATGGGAAAATAATATTGTGGAAAAAGAACCTACATCTAACAGACTTTTTGAAAATACTCTACAGATTTACTTTAAATGTTTAATAATTTTTTATATAATGATCATTTTCAAAATACAAGCATGATAAAGGGTGCACATATACTAAAATCAGATCAATAGGGTGTCTGCCTTTCATTGCATCCCTATCTCAGTAAATACCCTTGCTTCCACCAAGGAGTTTACATGCTCAGATCAGCCACCAGATCCTTGCCTTCTTGGCCTGTGTGGCAAATCAGGAATGCAAGCTGAGAGTCTTAAGCCAAGATCAACAAGCCTTCCAAAACAGAATTTGAAGGTTGCAACAATCAGTGAGATGAAGTGCTTCAAAAAACAAGCATATCTTACTCTGCTAGAATCATTGTACGTCATTGTTAATGTACAAGAGTATAAGACAAAATATTTCAGCATATTTGACTTTCATAAACATAACATAGCAAAGACTTACATGAGCAGGTGCTTGCAGGAAAGAAGACCAGACTAAATTTTTCAGCCTCTGATCCAAGGATCTTCTATCTCCAGCTGACAAATTTCAGGCGTTCAGATACATAGGACAGGAGTTGGCTCCAAAACATATCCAGCATTCCTTGTGAGCATTTAATGGAGAATGTTAGGACCCTGAGGCCCTTGAAGTCAACTCTTCTCATTTTTTGCCCTTTCTCAGTCTAAACATGATCAGATTGACCAATTTTTTTTTCCAGAAAGCAAGTGTGCTGGTGTTTGGCAAAGCACTTAGCAGATTTTTGGCCCATTTTGATGATGAGTAGAATTTTTCACCTGCACAGTCTAGTACTCTGGTTCTTCTTTTAGTACTGGGTCCAGACATGATGTTAATCAGAAAATTTGAGGTGATTATGAGCTTGAATATAATAATCTAAGGCTTTATCTTTGAAAGGTAGAAGGATAGACACATTTAGGCATAACTGTTGTTTTCAGTTGTTGTAAAGATGATGCTTCCCTGGGGAAGTGCACAGACTGTAAAGTGAAAAAAACCTGAGCTTGATTTTATTTAATTAAAATATAAGAGAAAAATATTAATTGGAGTGGAAGTTATATAGTAATTATTTGGAGGATTTCAATTAAAAAAAAGAGTACTCACTTCTTGGAATCTAATTCTTGTGTTTTTGTGTGCTCAATAAAGATGTCACATACTAAGCTAGAAATCCGGTGGGCAATTTACATTTTAATAGCTCGGAAGCAGGTTTCTATGGAGTGCTGTAGAGGAACACATCTCCCTTTTAGATTATCCAGGCATTTATAATATGCACTAGTCATCCAAATTTTTTCAGGATGTAACTTTTTCCAGCAGAGTTTAAGCTTCAACAGATCCATGAAAAATGGCCACTCAAATAATTGTAAGAAACAGAACATATGACTAATTAGATAAGAACATGTCTTGAAATACTTGTTTATCCATCTGAGCCAATTTTCACAATCCTTTTCTCTTTAAAATAATACTATCATTACCATTCCCCAGTGATTCTATTGCAACAGATTGATTTGTCTTTCAGAAAAAAGGCTATGTTTGATAAATCACAAAAAATGTACCTTTTCTTTTTAGCAACTAACTTTCACCATAGTTTCAGTACATCCCTTTTCTGTATGACCTTGAAAAAGTATTGACTAGCTTCAGAAAGCCCTGTGGTTCAAGACACCTACAGAAAAGAGATCCATGACCCATTCCCAAAGTTACCCACACACTGCAGTGAGATGAACGTGCACAGTAAACAAAACCTGGACATGAAGAAGCTGTGCTTTAACCACAGCTCCGTTTTTTGCTCTGCCAGTATTACCAGCTAACACACCGTGATGGAAACAGAAATGCAGGCAGCAACTGCTCCTGTACCCATTTAAGCTCTCCTTGTTAACAGGCACCACTCTTTGGACACCAGACACTCTAATCTGTGAGTTCCTTTTCTAATTGTTCCTTTTCTAATGAGGTTGTCCACAGGTGTCTGAAAAGTGGTGTCCCTGAGACTACAGCTTCAGTGGAAACAAGTGAATCATTCAGATTTTTCAACTGTTACTGGGTTTGTCTTTCAAGGAACAGTATAGAATTACTTTAAAATCTTTGTCACTGCTTTATATATGTTCAGCCAATATATTTCCTATTTCTTCAAACACTGGAAGCAGTATTTTCTTTATGTTTTGTACTGTGTGTTCCTATCACAAGATCAGGGCTATTTTAGCTGTTCAACAGCATTATGAACAACATTTTTAATAGGCTTTCAGTAACCTTCTCAATATGCCATCAAGGAAATTAAAAAGACTATTGTATTTCTTTGAGAAAAAAACAAAACAACAACAACAAAAAACAACAAAAACCAAGAGACTAAAGTGCAAGTCCTGAAGAAAGCAGGGGATTTTTAAATTAAATGATACTTTTATACAATAAAAATATTGTACAAGAGTATTGCAATGGTTATTTTATTTCCCATGTTCCTAACTTACAATTCCTTTTTATTACAAAGCTGTTATTGCCAGAAATCAATTGAATCAACTCTTTCAGCACAGAGAATTTGTAGCCTTTTATGTTTTGAGGGAGACACTAATAGCTCCTGAAGAAAATAATACGTAATATTTGGATTATTGTAGATTATTGTTGCAATTTTTCAGTGGATAGATAGGTCTTACTATGCCAGCTGTTTTAGAAAAAAAATACTAGTAGGAAGTAGTTGATTCAGCGAAAAGTTTATACGAAATAGACAATGGTTTTGAAGAGAAAAATAATACATTCTTATAATATCCTCATATATAAAACATATTGTTGGTTACCATCAAATTAAATGCAGCTAAAATGTGAGAAAAGCAGTATAACTAAAAAAAAGGTAACAGAATAACATCAGTATCAATAGAAAATGATATATACACTAAGCAAGCTGAAGAGGTACCTCATAGCTTGTGTCAGCATCGTGAAATATTGCTGGACTAGCAGTTTTCTTTTTACAGATGTTTTACTTTGACCTTATTAGTTTGGCTTTTGCAAAGACATAGCTGTCAAATTTACAGCAAAAGTGGAAAAAGTGTTGATCCTACTATTCAGTAGTGCAAGGACATACTTTCTTATTTTTCCCCATCAGCACTATTTTATATCAAATTAATGATTTGGTATGAAACAAAAGAATTACCACGGGGGTAAAATTGATACATTAATGTAACTTAGCATGAACAATTTTATTGGAACTCATGCTTTTAATTCAACATTGAGCTAAAGAATACTATTTTCCTCATTTCAGTTGTCTTACAAGATTTCCTACTAGATACAGGTTGATTTCACCTTTTTTTAAAAAATTCAGGTTTTAATGCTATTATCAATAGTCATGACACTTCTTCAAATACCGTCTTTACCTGCACTTATCCAAATGAATGCTAGCACTTGTTATTAATAGTAAGTATGAAGTGAATTATAATCCACAGATGGATAACAGAAATCACTATATTTTGCACTTGAAAGAACACTCAAAACTGACCCATAGGAACTGGGCAGGGGGGAGAGGGGAGAAGGGGGGGGGCAGGGCATAGTTAGTCTGCACTGCCATATTTAATGCTTTTTCCTTTTCCCTAGCCAATTTGATGTCTCTGGATTAGCATGCTTACTGAGTCTTTACTGGTTATCATCAGCTAAATGGATACTTCTGAATCACTGTCCTTAATACTTCAGAATTAAATTTTAAATGTGTTGTTTCAGGGTCTTGTCCATCTCTACTGTACATTTTGGTTATTATTTAGCTATCTCTTCTTTTCTGATACATTCTTGGAGGACAATGACCCATACAGAGTAAGTAAATAGGGCAGGGGAGACCTGCACTGCTTTGCTGTGGTGACTGGAGAGGAGGCAGGACGCTTTAATATATCTAAACTATCACTAGATGCCAATGTTCATGGGAAGCCAAATTTCACCCATAGAAATGAAAGCAAAGATGGAAGAATAAAGGAACTGGACTTGTTCGCTCACCTTTTAAAATGATCTTTTCCAAATGAGGTAAAGGAAGAAAGAGTATTGAGTCCCTACTATGGCAAATAGAACCCTTGGCTGTGAATCTCTGGCAATAGCTGATGATTAGTAGGAAGACTCTGTGAGTATCTAGAGGAGGATGTGTAACACATTTTGAAAAAATTTTCATATGATGCACAAAATACTATTAAGAGAGGAGAGAGTTAAAAACCACGCTATAAAACTTTCCTGACTCAAAAAAAATCAAGTTATCAATCAGCCTTTCAAATGCTATTTTTCTTTATTTCCTACTGCTTGAGACTCCTGAGCAAACAAAACAAAAATGTATTTTTAAGTAGTTTTATGAAGAATAATCCTGCACTAGAAGAACAGAGACCTCCCAACCCACTAGATCTTTTTTGATCCCTACTCACTGTGTCACATACAAGAATATCCACAGCCAGATGTTTTCTAATACTTTATGCCAATAAAAATATTATTTGTTTTCACCCTCTGTCTCGAGTTTTGTTCAGTTATTGAGATCCATGGGGTGCACATACGGAGATGCTACTTTTCAGGGGGTAAGAGCCAGGGGAGGAAAGCAACCAAAACACATCCATGCTGTTCAATTGTTAATGTGCTCCATCAGACAGTTCAGCTTCTTCAGTGCAAGGCTCATTGGAGCAATCAATACTCAGACAAGGTAACAAAGGCTCCCTCCTGGCAGAGCACACAATAGCCTCTCACTTTGGAGGAAAGGCAGGTAACCCACAAAGGTGCGGGCCATGCAGTCCTACTTTCCCCCCCAGCTACCCTTGTCACCTAACACATATAGCCAACATGAAAGAGGAGCTGAAGAGACACTGAAGTCATGTCTCAGTCTTCTGGAGTCCAGTTGTGACATTTTGGCGTCTTCCACTTGAAATACTCCTAGAGGATGGCATGGAGTTCTGTCACTGCAGGTGATTCACAGGCTCGAAGCATGAAGAGCCATCCTCAGTAACAGTAAACCTTGGCTAGCAAGGTTAAGACATTCAATTAGGGGAGTCTGTGATTTAGATATGCAAAAAGACTAAAACTGAAAAGCAGAAGCTTATCTCTAACCCTGGTAATTTAGCTGTAATTTCTTCTGTTGTGACCTTCCTGTGAAGTGCTTCCAATAGATACAGGGCCTCCACTAAGAGCATGACAATCACCTGATAGAAACGATCTTCTCCAGCAGAACTAATTAGCATAAAAATCAATACACGGATTCTGCTTAATTATCATAAATAACTTCAATGAGTCATTAATGGCAAAGGACCCTTATTTTTTGGGCACAGGTGAGTTTTTCTTGGTTTAAAATACTTTGCGTATTTGCTTTTGCATTTGTATAACATTCCATTTGGTATAAACTTCACTGTAATAGTAAAAAATAGCATCTTCTAAAAAATATTAAAATGGAAAGGAACATTTCACTGTAAAAAATTCAAGAAAAATAAGCAGAATGGGCAAAAGAATACTACAGGAATAGATAACAGAATTTCATGAGTGAGGACATGAATGCAAATTAATGCAAACTGAGAGTTTTATGTGTATCTCATGGCTATTCTCTCAACTCCTGCCCAGTTGTAGTCTAACACAATGTGCATGGTAAAGCCTCATGTTTGCTGAGAACAGCACCAGATCAACTTTGATTCAATGAAGGTGTTGTCCTGTAAATTTAAGAGATCCAGTTGAATAAATATTTGGTCAAAGTGAGCAATAAATGTGTGTGAGCATGGTAGATGAGAATATATAGACAAATATGAACAAATATTTCCAAGATGCAGTTATATCAGGTTTTGATAATCCTCTAAAGCAGATGTTAACTGGGATAGTGTATTAAAACTGAATGCTGTTTATGCTTCTGGGAATTATATATTATATTTGAGATTTAAAATATACAGTGTGTGCTGCCTACAAGATTTAACTCCGCCTGCAAGAACAAGAAAAACCATGAAAAACTACAAAAAAGTGTATTTCTTAAAATATATCTACATGTTTAGTCTTATGCATTTATTTCACCATATGTAAGTACAAGTTCAGTTGTGAATTAGAAAGTCTTCTCTGAATTTTTAGAATGGAACAAATTGATTGACTATATATTATTTTCTTTTCATGTAAACACTCATCATGATTAAAAGAAATATTTGCGCCGCTGAAGAAATTCCAGATCTTTCAAACATATATTAAGAATGTTAGCAACGTGAATAATGACAGCCCATTAGACTAATTATCTTATAGATATAAATATATATGAGTCTCAGAAAAACATTTATTTTTTAAATCTGAAAATCATTATTTTTGATTAGAAAGACACTTCAGTCTGCTGGCATGAAGAAAGTAATATATTCAGCACTCCTTATAGAAAGTTGAGAGAAGTTGCTCAGTTACTAGAAATACTTCTCAACCAGTATTGCATGTTTTATTTTAGAAGGAATTTGTATTAAAATGTTTCATACCATAGCAATAATCTCCTCCACTAGGAAAAAAAATGGTAGTATGAATAGGTTACAGATAGATAAACATTCCTAGGAAACCTCTGAGTCATATAATCTAAACAAATGTACTTCATTCTTGTAAGTAATAGAAAAAGCAGTAGTAGTAGTAATAGTAGTCGTAGTTGTAGCTGTGGTCATAGTAGTAGTATCAAAACTTTCTTTCTCCTACTAACACTAGTTTAGGGTGAAGCATCTCAGAATCTCAGCCCTGGGACCCAAATAAAATGGGGCTGTCATTTGCAGAAATTTGAGTGAAGCATGGGAATAATACAGTTCTATAAACAAATTTTTTATGTTTGTAAGTTTGTGTCTGAGGTTTGAACTTGATCCTACCTTAAAGTGTACATAAGCAATTGGAGCAGAGTGCAACTGAAAGAAAAACTAGCCTTGTACCATCTGAGTGTTGTAACTTAATGGCTTCACAGTAATTTTTACAGAACATTACAGCATTGCCAAGATTATTGCTGAACTTTGCAGAGCAGTACTGAATCTGCTGCTTTGGGACTTACACTATTATAAACCAAATATGGAAGGATTATTGGCTTTATGTACAAAGTCCTATTCCTTTCCTCTGAGGTCTTAGTGCTTGCCTGGACAACTGGTTGGTCATCTGTTTCCAGTTCAGGTATTTACTTTTCCAAAAGTACATTTTCCAAATTAAAGCTCTTGATACAGTTTCAACTGGCGTCCATTGTGCAGTTTAACCATGATTTAAAACTGGGTTTAATCCAAATATATTATATGTCACTTGTGTAGCAGACAACCTTTAAATGACTTAATATACACTTGCTTATAGTTAGGTAATGAACTGTATGAAAAAAACTGAGCAATTTTTCCGCTATAGTATAATTTCTGAAAAAAATGTAAATCACCTATAAGTTAGTAGCTCATATGCAAATACTGTTTGTATACTGTAAATTTTTGATTTCCCTGTCTTAATTTGCATCCTTTTTATTTGTCTCATCAAAATGCACATTTTTTCATTAAAATGGTGTGAGTAATGATATAGGGATGATATTCTTCAGGGGCTATTTATTTTCAATTCTAGACACCTGTGAATTATATATTCTTTAATACTTGAGTGAAGACGTGCCATTAGCAAGATCATAATAAATATGACTTGTTATCAGAATACAAATGGAAAATAAAACTATACTCCAAAAATTATGAGCCCCCTGGGATGAGTTAGCTCTTGATTTATACTAGGCCCCTGAAGACTATAAGGCTATGACAAACCATTCTCATTACCTATGCTCTGTCTGCATTTATCTATTGCATACTTCAGGGCAGACAGTTACACATTTACAATATGCTCATTACAAAAAAAAAGAAAGGCAGATAGAATTCCAATACACTGAATCATCCATACTCAAATAAGAATTGGAATGGTCAGATTTCTTATAAAAATTTTTGTTTGTTATGTTAATCTAGAAAATTGCTGGCAATATTTCGGCTAGAAAAGTAAAAATACAATTGCAGACACCACTCACATCAAACAGGCTCTCTCCTAAACACCTCTGATTTGGGGTGAAGATAAGGGAAATGACTGGGTCTAAGAATTTTCCCTGTGTGGAAGGAGCTTCAGAGCAGATCATCATTCACCCCTAAAGCCCATCCTTTTCTGAGGCCTTTTCCCAGTCTGTGAGGAAGCAGAGTGGTTTGCAAATGGTTGAATGTACTACGCTGTTTTAGGCAGACAGTATTTTTCTCTCTGTGTAAAAAGAGATTGTATCTCTGGGGAATTTTCCCGTGCTGTGTAATAAACTCTCGTCAGGTGGCTCTTTTTTATTTGCTGCTATATTTTCTACTATTTTACTATCCAATATAGAATAAGAACAACAGAAAGATAGTAATTAAAGGAAATTCTGCCAGTTCTCACCCAATAAGGTTTCTAGCCCTGCCTGAGTGTGTGACTTGAAAGCTGCTCTTTAATTCAACACAAGGTGCCAGTTGCTTATCTGAAATATCTTACAAAAGAAATATTGAAAGTCTGAGCAACATGAGTCATGGGAATTTTCATGAGTTCTATGTGCAGATTATACAGAATATATCTGCACAGGAAAAGGAATAAACTAATAGCTGTGGCGGGGGGGTTGTATAAACAAGTGATGTGTATTTTTCTTTCTAAAAAATAATAACTGTAAGCAAGCATTTTGTTATCACTCTCCCTTCCATCTTTATCAGAATTCTGCATCATAGCCTGTCCAGAAAACACTTTCTAGCCTCAAATCAGGTTTTCCACTTACTTTTTCAAGAGAAGTTTGTTCTCATGGGACCATTTTACTCTCACTGAGTTACACCTTAATCAGCAGACAATTCACTGAATAGACTCAGCTTGAATTCTTGTTTCATCTAGTCACAGTCAAGTGAGCATAGATGCTGGTGATCATTAAAGGCCATGGCCTTCTTCTGGTAGTTTTGTGGAAAGTGTCCAAAGTCCACACAGTGACTGAGTTTTATATTCCCCTGAAATGAGAAGTGTGCACTGTGCAATGAGATGACCTCCTGTGCTCTCACCCAGTACACTCACACGTGGACATTCTCACACTTCCAGCACAAATAGTCCCAAAAACTGAGTGCTACACACTTTAGGTTGAGTAATCCGACCAGCTGTTATCTCAGCTTGCTGGGAGCATTAGAGACACAGTTGAAATGCATGGACCCACTAAGTCAAAGGCTGCGATCTCTACAGTGGGTGCAGGTAAATTTCCTGTTTTCCACTCAATGAGTTTTCACCAGGAGTTTTAAAAACAATCCAATCCAAGATGAAAGGAATGTGTGCTTGCATACCTGGGACTTTATATAAATGTCTCCTTTGGTTCTTGGCATATTCTCAAAAGGTTTCAACCACTTCTCTCATCCTTAACTTTAAGACAGCTTCAGAATATTTGCATCAATGCAAAGAAAAGATGTCTTGAATATATCAATGTCATTATATAAAGCTCCAAGATATTTCACAATGTCATCTTTAAAGTGGATATTAAAAAAGGCAGGGGGGCTCAAAACTTATTTACATGTAAAAAATATTCAGGCACTGCCTTCTGATCTCACTTCAGCAAAAATGGTATTGATTGAATCACAGCAGAACAGAAAAAAACGTCCAAATATAATGGAAATTAAGTAAAACAATTTCTATAAGAGAATGACAGAAAAGTATTGGGGTTTGGCTGGTTTTATGTTGACCTCAGAGAAGAACCTAGGTATGCTCTAACCAAAAATATAGAACCAAAGTAACAAAGAAGTAAGTTTTGTTTTTCCTAGTGATTCCAACAAAAGTAGTTCTTACTCATACAGAATAGAGAATATGCACTAGGTCATGTATTCCATTTCCTTACTGGGCCAAGACATTCTGGCTAATGTACAAGACATTTGGAAAAAAATCACATTTTTTGTGCATAACAGTGTAACTTGTTTAAACAGCTTTGAAGTAAGAGCTATATCGGAACATAAGGTAATTAACTTTATACTTCGATTATTCTACTGTTTGCCTTACAAAGACTTTCCACAAAGGCAGTTTATCGGATAGTGGTACATCAGTTCACATTATGAATGCTGGTTTTGCAATGCAGGAAGCCTGTTTATTTATTTATAAGTGACAGTTTAGATTCTATCAGCTGCAGTATTGTCAGGCAGCAACAACCAGCTGACTCACAGATGCTGGGGCCGGAGCACATCCTGGCAGAAAATTCTGCCCACACAATGGCCAAGACAGAAATGAGGTTCAATCCAACTCTTATGGTATCAGATGAGGTTGTAAAATGCACCTTTTTGGTAAAGACTTCTCCCAGAATCACTGGTCTTAAAACATTTCTGTAGATAGTCACAGTTTTCTTCCTTTCAGCATTTTGCTCCAGATTTTACTGATCTGTGAGGATTTTACCCTCAGGCAATGGTTACCAATGTTTTATGTAAAGAGCCAAGCCCAATAATAGGACTTATCCTAGTGTACAGTGAGATAATAAGGTGCTAGTTCACAGTGCATTACACAGGAAAAGAGCATGTCTCCATTTTGCTCCCTGTTTGCTGTGGGCTGTTAAGGGAGGTTAAAATCTCAACATCACAAACAAGTGACAGACAAAACTGAGGTCATTAGATAAAGTGTTCTGTGTACTTTCAGACTGCAGACACAGCCCTTATGGCAGACAGCATATATTCATATTTGTGGATATTGGGCAGATATTTAAATTCACAAGAAATTGACCTAATAAGCAGGAATTTCAGGAAGTAAACAAGTAGGTTATTAAATCTGATTACGACAGTAGCTAATAATCCTCATATAGGTAAAGCGTCACTGCAACCAACTATTATTTGCTCTCCCATTTTTCCTATGTGCACTTAACATTTACTAGGCAAATAAAAAATGCATGAAGCCATAAAATCACAGAATGAACACGAATATGTCAGATTTGTTGTAGGATTATAGGACACGTGAAAAATATTTCTAATCCTTCATGTAATGTTCAAATGGGGTAATCTGTATAGACTCAGAATGTGGAATTGTACAGAATATGCCACCTCTAGCTATTCTATTCACAGAACTGGGTAATTTTTCCACAGATTATTTATACAGTACACAGAGAAGAATTTGAAGTGATTGAAGAGGCTGCCAAACACCATACTCTGCCTTCAGGATATAGATGATACCTTTAAAATGGGTGAAAGGCTAATTAATCTTGAACTGTTCATGGATGATATATAAGATAATATGCCTTAGCCTGACAGCATTTTGGGAAGGCAGACAATTAAAGACAGAGCCACGGTTTTCTTCACAAGACAGCACACATACAAAAATCAGACAAGAGAGTTTAATATACAGATGCATGAGAATTTGAATGCCATTTGAAATACAACTTGAAACTCAATCTTCCCTGGGAATAGATAGCTACAGGGCAGACTGATTGAGTTTGACAGAATCCACAGCTTCAGGCCTTGAACAGGTATTTTACTGGGGTTAAAGGCTCCTATATGCTTTTTACTGTACTATTACTTTCTAGCAATAAATCTGATGCTTTCTAACAGATGCAGCTTTCATGGCAAATTACAACTGCATTCTTCAATTTTCTCAAGGAGAGCCATCAAGATATATTCATCCCATAACGAGGCAACAGTCTTCTTTACTGTGTCATTTATACTTGTTCAATATATGTACACACCTATCATTATTGTTCTTATTCTTTATCGTGTCTAAAATGATGTGACAAGCTTCCTAAACAATGACTATATCGACACAGAAGTCATGATTTTATCCTCAGTGGAAGAGAATTTAAAGATTTCATGTCAAATAAGTCCAAACTTAGAAAAAATAGAGCAGTAGAAAATAAATTGCCTTGCTTCCTAGATGAATTTTGCAGCTTGTATTTTATTTAATGGCTAGATTTCTTCCTGTACCTGAAGTTTGATTGACAATAATCAAGCTCTTTAGTTCTACAGAAATACCTGGCAACTTTTGAAATTATACGAATAGTAAATAGAACAGGTGAGATTTTTGGATCTTTTTGTGCTTAGTGCTAGGCTATCCTCTTTGGGTACTGAGCTGTAAGAAATACATGGGACATAAGAAGTTAATGATATAAGCATATTTTTCCAATTGCCTCGATTGATAGACATAATATTTGAGTATATCAAAACTAATCTGCATGAAATTTTACTATAACATGGTTTTATCACCCAAGCAAAACAGAGTTTGCTTAATCTATAAGTTAAAAAAAAATTCATCTCTTTCACATATTTTTTTATCACATTCCCCTGGCTTGCACTATTTCATGCTGTACATAGCATGACTTTAAGTGCAATCAAAAGACTGTATTTGCATTGACATTTGAAAGAACCATTTTCACTTTTGTAAATGGTATCAAGAATGGAGCCTACCCCTTATTTAACCCACTGGAAGTTTGATTACTTGTGACTATCCAGATGGGTCATTGCAGGTATTAGTGTCCCCTGTGGCTCACACATTTTTAGCATAACTCTGCAATGTGAATCTTCACCCTTGCTTATGTTTCCCACAGAACCTTTTTCAATGGTTTGTATAATTATGTCTTGATTTGAAATGACCTAGCACAACACTTACTTACACACTAGAAAAAGACTTACTTTCACAAGTCATAGTTTTGATCTCAATTTTCTGTGTTTTCTTTGGGCTTAGTTTGTTGGTTTTTTTTTTAAATCCAAACTTATATCACCACGACATCATGTCCCCACTATCTCACTTTCAGCCACTCAGCACGATACCACATAGTAATGGCACATGCCTCTACCAGACAAAAATAATTTATTCATCATTCACAGCTCTCCAGAGTCTCAATACCACTCAGGTTTACACAGTTCTCATACAACTTATGTAACTCTTCACTGTTCAAAGGATTAACAATGAAAGCAGACACCACATACTTCTCTAGGCAATCCACCACTTTTGCACTTGTACCATTTTTGTATTATTTGTCTAGATACTGGGATGTATGAGAGATGCTTGTACCACCGATATTTCTAGGACATGAACCATAATTAAGCAAGTGTTTAGTTCTGGAAATGTCAGCTTAGGAAAAATTAACTGTGTCAACACCCAATGATGCAAAGAGACAAATGATGTAGCATTGCTCTTTCTTTACTGCCAGCCTTTAAAAACTCTCTATTTTTGTTTCATAACTTTTTCTTCAGTAACATATTCTAGGGATAATCAATAAGTCTAAAGCTGAGATAAAGATATCAGGAGTGAACTTTTTTTAGAAATTAAGCTTGTGTAAATCTCTCATTCTTGCATCATGAGACAGTATTTCTCCAACAGTGTGAGATAAAGCTGTATCTATATTTTTTTTCGCAGAACCTTACTGTATACAATAGTATAACATACAGTGCAAGACAGTAAAAATAGGCTTATGTTGTTACCTTCTAGTGAGTGGAAACAAATTTACTAACTTGTAGAATTAGAGAAATACTCTTTCTGGAGCTCTGTCATTGACTCCATAGCTATTATTGCACGAGGTCAACAGGTCACTGAACTGTTGTGAGTTTAATTACTCCTGGTAAAAGACTTGGCAGTTTCTGAACAGAAAAAGACTATGTAACTTTCTAAGTGCTCAGGCTAACTCACCCTGGGACTGACATACAAATAGAACATAGTCCCAAATTTAATTTAAGTAGTTTTTGCTGCAATATAAAGTTTATAAAAGTCTTTATTAACTTAGAAGGAAGTCTGTGTCAGTGTTAAGAAAACTGAATGTTGTTTTCAAACTGGAACTTGGAAAAGGTAAGTAAAAATTTAAAAGTTGGTGTCTGGTAAAGAAAAAAATTGATTTTGTAAACAGAAAAAAACTAAAAGGCTAAAACTGGAAACTCCCTCAAGGGTCATCAAGCTCAAAAAATATACATAACTAATCTCATTTTAAACTAATCAAAGAAAAATTAATTTTGAGGGCTTCCTTCTCCGTTGCTCCTGTTTCAAAGCTGTTCCAGAATATAACTCCTACAGTATTTATATTTCTTTTTTCTTAGAATAGAAAATATGTTTATTCAGGCCCATTACTGTTATTGTTAGTTTTCTTTACCTTTTAACTTAAGTAGTAGCTTTCTGTCTCAATCTATTTACCCAGCTGAAAGCATCAACAGGACTTTGAGGGAAAGCAATCCTACCCTCCTGTGTGACTGCCAGAGGGCTCATGAGTGATCAGACTGCAAAGTTAACATAAGCTAAGCAGGGATCTTTCAGTCTTGCCCCAAAAGTATGTCCTCTGTTGTCCCAATTATCCCACATGCTCTTCTGTAAAACTTTCAACTTAAAAGTTCACTATATTAAATCCATTACCTGTAACTATTTGCAAGTACAAGCACAATTAAAATAGCAAGTGACTTGAATCAGATGGAATTGGATCAGGAGTAGTAGTCTGTAGCTGTAAAGGGCTATAAATACGTTAGGAGAGAAGCACAGGCCATAAGAAAGAACACTGAAGTCGTCAGGCTGTCATTTAATTTTCTCTTGTAAGAACAAACATATAATATGTTGTGCTTGTGAATTAAGAGACAGGAATTTATTTTTGCTGGGTTTTGTGTTTTCCTTTGACCAGATAATTCTTGAATTATATGCATGAAAGTATGCTAGTAGTTTTGGAATACGACCATGATTTCACCAAAACCTTTTACAAAAACACAAATACTTTCTCTTTCTCTGAACTTACACATTCTAGGAAGGCTTTTGTCTTTTTCAAAGCTCTATTACATAGAGATTCTATTATTAACTGCATCTCTGTCTTTATAACTCATTTTTAATTTACAGTAGACTTTTTATTAGCAGTTCTTAAGCACCTGACCTTGTACTAGAACATTTCATTCCATTTCTATTAATGGTGTTTTAAGGTCACACTGATCTTCCTATGTATTATTCTCATCTTCCTGTGAATTTTCAGTGTCTCTCAACTTTGACTGATTACCAGATTTTTCTATCTGGCCCCTGACATTTCAGTAGTACTTTATTGTTTCACATCATTTAGGATGAAACAGTGGCAAAGAATAGGTGGATGCAATATATGGTGCTGGTGAGAAACGCTGACTTCACTGACCACCACAAAATTAGGCACAAAGAAAAACAGCTGGAATGCCACTGCTCCATATAGGCTCCAGATTCACATCAATATTTTCAGCATTTAAATGAAAAATATTATTATTTCTTCTACTATTAATGACTTTCAAGTAAAATCACTTTCAAACATTATTCAGCCCATTGAATATCTAACGAATGAATCAATGAATATCACCAATAGAACTCAACTTTCGAATTTAGAATCCTAATTTAGGCATGACAGCCTGGTGCCTACACTTGCATGGAATTATCCCAGTCCTTTGTGACTAGTTTCTAAGTAATAGAAATCAACCTAATCCAAACTTTTTTCCACACAGTGGCACTCTAAAGGATGAAAATGAAAAAATAATTAAAATATATTCATCAACACTTTTGAATTTTTCCTATGGATTATTCTATGGACTTCTTTCTAGCAGATTTGGTCGTCTTAATTTGAAATTGAGCATCCACAAAACCAGTATTAAAATTCAAGTACCACGTATGTGAGCAAGTGTATGATGCATGTCAAATAACACATACAAATCCTCTATGTGCATTTTGTACTCACAATAAAAACAATGCCATTTATTTGCTACTTTACATACTTAATATGATAAAAAGTAATTTTATTTATATTGGTCTTTATCAAGGTACTGCACATACAAATGCCATTCCAGTTATAGTTTAAGACCCTTCTCTCTTGGATTCAATTAAGAAATATTTTCTAAATCAGTCTTAATCATTCCAATTCTATCCACAACAGCATATTTTCTCTCTTAAAAGGATAATTTATTTATTGCCTATTCTGTCAAGGACATTTTTCATTAAAAATCTTGTTGATTGCTTTGGGTCCAAATGCACATGTGATATTTTTATAAACAGATGTGAGTGGGTGAACAGAATTATCTTCCTGGCTCTTTTTAAATTAATTACCTTAAAAAAACTAAACCAACCAAATAAAAAAACCCCAACAGCTTGCATCAGTCAATACAGGGCCTTATAACCAATACAAATCCAAATGGGCTGGACAGAAAAGTGCTGTGGCTCTGCTCCCATGCACCTGCATAGACATCCCTGACTGCTGCTCTCAATTCTTCAGTGGCAGAAAGGACAAGTTTATTTCAGGATCACAAATCTTTCTGTTTCTCTAGCAGATGGTGGAGTGATGCATTTGCCCCATATCTATGTCACAATTTTCTGCTACCACCCTGCTGCAAAATTGTGGTTCTGAAGTTATAGAGGTGATATTTGGACTGTAATAAAGAACAAAATAGGCAGAAGATGGTTTCTTTTGTTAAACTACCCAAACAGGTACCAACGGATACAACGTGGGACATTGCAACTCAAATCCTATTCCTGTTCTACATTCTACTTTAGGATCACAAATGCTTTTATAAGACTTCTGAGACTGAGTAGTAATTAAAGAAGGGAAAGTGATGTGAGGCTCAAGCAGGAACTCAGAGGAAATGCACTCTTAAAATTTGTGGAAATATGAGAAGGATACACAGCACCTCACAGTGATAGAGCACAGGGAGAGAACATAAGCATGTTGCAAATCAGCCAGGGAAAAGAGCAGTGGGAGCTGGATATTCCTTATATCAGGTAAGTCAAAGACACACCTTCAGGATGAGAAATGTAGCTTTTACGTGCAACCACATAAAGGAAAGATGTGCCTTTCAGAAAACCCTTCCCCTCCTTCCTCAAGCAGATATGCAGCCTGGAAGGCTGTAGGCACTTCCTATTGTGCCAGGTGCTCTGCTTCTCCATCTGCATTTGTCATACACTGTTTCTTCGGTGCATCTGTTTTTTCAAGGCCAATCCAGCATTGTTCAATACACATATATTTCTGTGTTGAGCATCTCTCTGTGTAAAGGAGATGAACAACATCCTTCAAGAAAAATCTTAAAGAAGAATCTTAAAGGCAATAGATTTGAATAAGAAATATAGCATTTTCTTTTCATGAGAAAATGAAAGCAACTACTCTCCCACAGAACACCCACAGAATCAGCTGAAACATTAATGAGCAAAAGGGAACACATACCAGTTCCTTTGCCTGCTTTATTGGCTCTGCTTTTCCAGGAATTGCAGAAGATATAAATATTATTGTTAGCCTTGGGGCTTTCTTCAAAAATACTTGTCTGTATCAACTCATATTGTGAAAAAGTGTCAGTAACTGTGTTAAACCACTGCAGGCTGAAACTGAAAAATGGCACAATGATTTTTTCAACCACTGCATGCAAGATCAAAGCTGTTAAGAGGGGATGACAGGTGGCATAAATGTCCCAAGGCCTTGACTCACTAGACACATAACAGCATCCACTATAACTCTAATAGAAACAGTCCCAGTAAAAACATCATAAAAAGCAGCAAGTAGCCTGTTATATCTTCGACCTTGGGGTCATTCTACCAAGAGATCATCTGGTAGCCCAGTGAGAAATGTGTAATTGTATTTTATTCTCACACACTAGGCTAGAAGTGTCAGATATTAAAATATCAGAAAGACATTTTAATATACATATATATATTGATTGCAACAATAAAAATCAATGCCAAAGTATGAACTCCTTATGGAAACCCATTTTCAAAGAAATTGTATAGTTTTACATGACTCTGGTTCTGGTTTCAGACTTGTAGCTGTTACTTCAGTTAAAATAATGATTTAGTTATAGTTAGTAGTTAATGAAGATTAATGCATAATCTATGTAATGATTAATAATATTTTGTAGCAGGTAATAATCATAATCATATTGGAAACAAACCTGTCAAACCTAACAGTTTTTATTTGGACTACTTGCAGCATCTTGAAATGCATATCAAAGTAGATAGATGAGTGGTAGTTAGGGGTCTATTTTGGAAAGAAATAGAATCATGATATGAATTAATAGAAGAAATTATTTCAAGTAGCAGTCCTACACAGACTAGAGTTAGGTGTTAGTTCTTTAGGTTGGAGGAAAAGAACTTGTCTTTTCCAATGTGGTACATAAAATGTAGTGACATCCACTGTGATAATAACCCGAAGGCCTTAGGAGACACACAAAAATGCAAAGTTCACACAGGAAAAAACAAGGCTAAATCATTATTTATAGGGATGTGCTTGCGCCCTTAACCTGTAAATAAATCATACTGAGATTTTTTCATGTGAATGAAGCCTCAGATTTATTCCTCCAGAGAAGGACATGAAAGTCTTTGTGAAATGCTTTGTGAAGCAAACCTGGACAACAGTAGCTTGGAGGCAGACTGGAGTTCATTTGAATGTTATTTAAGCACCAGCTCTGCAGTGTTTAAAGTCGTCCTACATCAGCCCAGCTGACCTTTGAGGAACAAATAAAAGCAGAACTGCAGGGAAAGGGGCTTTGCTCTGCAGGGAATAAGGGCACATGCTACCAAACTAGGCTATGAAATCCCACTTGTTCATAAGAGAAAGGTAAACTGGCCACTGGTTAATGGTCATTTACATAGTAAATGTTTACCTGTTGATTTTAGAAGTAGCACAGGCATTAATTAAGCATCTCACTAAAACTTAACAATTTCAGGTACTATTTATTGAGCATGACCAGCCGGGCACTCTGGTTTTGATGAAGTTATTTTGCACTACACTACAGCTCAGGTTTACCACTATTCTTTGCAAGTCAAGGAGAGCCACTGCCAAGACCTGGCAAAGAGCTCATGCTGGGGCTGCTGTGCCACATGCACATCCCGGTGAGGGCAGAGGCACATCCAGAGCCCCTTGCCTTGCTGATGTCACCCAGCTGGCAAATAGTGCCCTGCTCCACCTCTGCTCCCAGCTGAAAGGTGAACCTTGCCCAGAGCTGCCAGGAAACAAACAAACTGTGCAGACAAACCAGTGACTCCCAGTCTGCAGGTGCAGTCTGGACATGCAGATTACCCAGGCACTTTTCTTGCATAAATTTCAATGTCAGTGTGCTCAGTGTAAAACATTATTTGCTCACATGCTTTTTACACCATAGTTAAATAGGAAAATTGGTTCTGTCACTTAAAAAACACAAGTGTTTTATTAACTAAAACACTCCAACTCTTCCACATGATAATTTCAGATGGACACATATTTTTCTGGCCCTAAGTGAGAAATGTAAAGACAGTATTTTTATGAGAGGGAAAAAAGAAAACCAAAACCCAACAAAAAACTCCAAAACCCCTACCAAACCAGCTCTCAGACATTTCCCAATCCAATCATGTTTTGAGAATCCTAATGTTGACTGAATAAAGCAGTGAGCCTCAAATACTGCACTACATTAAACCATCTCTAAGCCTCAGCATCAGATGGTTACTGCAGTCAAGCTGAATTGACAAATGCTTCCAGTGCATTAAATGGATGTCTCTGTCTTTAGCTAGTGACTGCTTCATAATCCCAAACAGCAAATAAAAGGACAAGAGACTGAAAATCAAAGCTCAAAAGGGAGATATTACTCTGCCAATTTCAGTTTACAATCTTTTTTTAATTGCCAGTTATACACACTGGTTTTCCATCAAACAAGCAAACAAATGTGAATGTTTCTATGGAGGAGATATTGCTCTTCTTTCTCCTTTCCTCTAACAGTTAAGCGATTATGAAGTTAAAAGAACAGACAAGGAGAGGCAGCAAATCTTCTTTCCTTAAGTGAACAATTGTTCAGGACTGTCAGTGTGATAGTTCATGTAAGGCAAGTAGTACGTGCCCCTAAAATAATTTGCTGGTAGAGACTGTATGTTACTACAGAAGCACATACCTCATAACATTTAAAGAAAAGCAAATAATAAGTTTAGAAATAAATCAGGCATACTATGTGTTTTACAGGTGTAAGGATTGCTCTTGTAATTTCGCTCAGTGCTGTGAGACCATGCCCTACCTGCTGTGTACAATATCTGCTGATCATGTTTCCAAGAGCAGATGCAACTTCAGTAGCTGATTTCTAAGAATTACCTGTTTATCACAGAGACTACTATAATTTTCTCTCTCTTGAGAGATATGATTATTTTTTTGCTTTCTACCCTTTTCTGTAATACAGTTACTTGTCCTGTATCAAGCGCCTGCTTGAAAAGGTAAATGCTAATGCCAAATAATTTACATAAAGGAAAAACAAAGCAATTTCTTCCTAATTGTTGGCATAAAGCAATTTGCCTTTTGAAGCAGTAAAGATAATTGGTGACAATATTGTTACAACATATTTAAATGAATAAAGCATTGATCCTACAGGGGAGCATAATTAGCACAGCAGAAGTCATGCAGGGAGGGACTTAAAAAAAATATTGGAAAGTGACTTGAATTTTAAGTAAGTTATATTGCTTTTTTTACTACACATATTATGCATAGAGTTGCCCAGATACCACAACACTGAGTCTTGATGGAATAAAGAAGAGCATGAGCTACAATTATTTCTTTCCTTAATAAATACTTTAATAGGTATTTTCACCATTATCCTTCCTGAAGAGGCTTTAAAGGCAATACTGAGAGGAGCATGTTGGTTGCATCTCCTCTGCTACGTGGACTGAGTCTCTCGGTGGCCCAACCCGAAGGTGGCAAAGAGAGGTAAGCACAGCCCAGGAACTGCATCCCAAGGGGTGAGAGCGCAGGGAAGCGGGACTGAGCGGGAAGCAGCAGCCGTGACAGTGGCAGAGGGAGGAGGAGCAGACTCATGACTGAGTGGAGTTGCAGCATCCTGAGCTGCTGCCTGTGCTCCCAGCATGTCAGGGCGAGGAAGGGAGGCTAACACCCTCTGCCCGTGTGGAGCGTGTTCAAGAAGAAGGAAGAAAAGAAGAAGGCAAGATCTAATATTTCATTTAAAAACCTAGACTTAAGCCAGATGATGCAACGCTTCTATTATACTAATTACAACTTAAATCGAATAAGTCAAAAAGCAGATGGGCTATTGCTATGCTGTAAAGAAAACTGGGAGGCCCTGCAGACCAGGCTCTGTGGGTTTAGAAAAGCCTCCTAGCAAGGCAGCAGGGAGGGCTTCCCAAAGCCCTGCAGAGCCATGTGCCAACAGAGCCCAGCTGCTGTGGTCCCTTAGAAGCATCAGGGATGGCCCCACACACTGCAGAAAGGGCATGTGATGACACACTAGCATCCCAGGGGCTACCAGCAGGTGACCAGAAGCTGCTACATCACCTTGAATTTTTATGGGTTCCCCATTTGTGAGTGGAGAATTATAGAAGCTGTTGTGACTCCAAGTCTATAAAGAAGATAAAGGCTAGTAGAGCTGTGTCAACTGTTTGATATTAATGAGGTTTATTTTATTTAAATAAATGTGTGAGACCTGTGCAGGTTTGGACATTGCAGTATGAAGGTCAGCACTCATCCTCTGACTATGGCAGGATCTCATCCTCTGATTTTCATATTAAAGGAATGTTTCCTCCTGTCTGAGTCTCTGCTAAGTAAAACTGTGGCTCTTTCAATGACAAGTAACCATGAGCATGTGTTGGATAGAGTCTGTCCAATTTCATTCTACGCTGACAACTGACACAGCTTTCCTGCGATGTAATAATGATTAATAATTTATAAATAATTCATAATTAATTGCTCACTTACTTTTCTTAATTTTAAGTAATCACTGTGACAAAACCATCTAACTGAAATGAGCACTAGAATAAGACTCAAGATTCCTTGGCAGAAAGTTTAGATTAATATGAGAAACATATTCTGAGTTGCTATACTTGATCATTAGGGAAAGATGGTTAATTACCATAAAGTGATTATGACACAGGTTGAAGTATAAACTGGATTGAATCCTGTGATTATCAATGTGCTCAGGAAGTCTGGTAACTAGGCTTGTCATTTCTAGAAATTGCTCTTTGCGAGACCTCTAACCAAAGCTGGCAGCACATCAGAGAGGAGATGTAAGACTGAAAGGACAAAAAAAGAAAAAAGGAGTAGAAATATCTCATACCTGTCATCTCTGTTTCTCCAGACAGCCATTTTTATCCCTTGGACCCTCCATCTCACACAGGTGTTTGTTTTGCTGCTACAAATACTGGAGCTGTCCTAAGTGTAACTAATTTTGTTCTTAATTATTCAGCTGCTGAACTTCAAAACTTAGCCTTGTGCTACATAAAAAATAGAGAAGTTGCAATCTATCATGCCAATTTACGATGATGATAGAGGAAAATAGCCCAAGATAATAAAAAAAAGCAAGTTCAAGTAAAGGATTTTTTTCTTATAGAGGAAAATAGCCCAAGATAATAAAAAAAAGCAAGTTCAAGTAAAGGATTTTTTTTCTTCACTCACTGTTTGCATAAGAGCACTCATAGCAGTGAAGTGGTAGGGAAAGTGGATGGAGATACTCTTAAGAAGAAATCTCAGGACAAAGTGGGTGATCACTGTGCTCAATTGGATGAAATGACTGAGGTATACTAAGCATTATGGGAAGAAAGGGAAAATAGTATTAAGCCTTGAAATAAAAATTCAGAGTATTCCTACAGTACCGTTGCTCACTGAATGGGTTTGAAGGCTAGGAATAAAATACTTTTATATTTGAGAACTAAAAAAGCTATTTGGAATGAACCAAGACTACCTTCCTTTTTCTTACTTTATTTTTTCAGTGTTTATAAAATGATTCTTGCTTAGTTTCTGCAGACATTGTTGAACAAAACTCATGCATCGGAGCTGCCCTGAGGTCAATGAAACTAATCACAATTCACATGCTTACATCAAAATGCAAGCTTAAATTTAGATGTTTACTGAACTGCTTTGATGGATTTTATTTTGTACAAGGTGGTTGAGCTTATGCAAACACAACATATGCTTGCAGCACCTACTTACAAAAAGCTTCTATTGTAATCTACATGGCAAATCCAATTTTAAGGGGGAGCAGAGTATCCCTAGGTCTGCAATTTTTAATTATCCTCTTAAAAAATAGAGACACATTATTGAATGAGCATGCGCTTCACCGATGAGAGCAATTTCTGTTCACACAGTTTTCCACTTTCATTCATTAACTTATTACATACTACACATCAAACTTTAAAGCTATGATCTTAGGCCAAAGAAGTGCTTTCCTCTTAAGACCAGACTAATTTGTCTGGTTATCTATTCTTTATTAACCATCTGGATAGCCAATTCCTTCCTTTGGGTTTAATGCTACTCCTAACAGCTCACAGTCACTATTGCTAAGGTTACCACAGAATCACTAGGAGATAAGGGAAAGCACTTTTAGACATCTTGGGGAATATGCCTTCCTGCAAACATTCAGGTTTTATGTCAGAGCACGGCAGCACCCTTTCCTTCTCTTCTTTCCTCTCAAATTAGGTCAAGTAGCTGGGATCAGTTATGAGACTCCCTCACATCTCACTGCTACAGAAGTGGCCTCTCAGTCTGGTGTGTGGGGGACACTCCCTCCCTCATCCACCTGTTTAAGGCTTCATTGAGATTGCTGTACTTCTCCAACTCATACTTTTATGGTTTAAAAAAAAAAAAAAAAAAAAAAAAAAAAAAAAAAGCCACAGCACTGGAAAAAATAACAGGTTTGCTCTGTGGCCATTTAAGATGCAGACAAACCAGCTTGCCTGAAGTGAGAGGTGTTACAGTTACCCACTGGCAACCAGTGGGAAAACACAGCCTTGCTGGCACATTTAATGAGTGGTTTAAACTTACTTCCGTCTTTAAATTAAAGCTGCACATAAGCATAATGTTTCACAAGTTGCTTGAGAGAGTAGTATGGGAATTAGAGGCTTAATGTCATTACCACCATGAGTGCCTTTCTCTGCCCCACTTGCAAATGCAGATATATAGGAGCTTTTTTCAGTTTATGAGGAGACTGTGCAAAACAGATTTATTCATCACACACTGAATTCTGTTGCCTCTAGAGCTTCTTTAATGTTAGCATCAGATGCTTTTCAAAACTTAATAGATTAAATATTCCTTTCCCTGACCAATTTGCATCTTCAAAATTTCATGCAATTAAATTTCATCTAACTTCTTGCTCTTCCACGATGATGAGTTATGAACCGCAGAATTTAGAGGCATGGATTAAAAAACCACCTGCCTTCAGAGCAACATCAATATGTGAATGAGTATACATCTTAGTTCCATTACTCTTTTCCTGGTGGCAAACAGAATTTTCAGAGAAAAATTGCTAGTGGATAATAAATGTGATGCCTAGTGGTCTTACAACAACACTACATTATATTACCAAGCTCAATTAAGGTCACCTTGATATAAAATTGATATGGGAAGGAATGAAGAAAGGAAAGTAAAAGGAACACTGAATGATGCATAAATCTGGGGAATAGAGTTATACAATGAAACTAGGCTTTTTTTTAAAAATGGAGAGACAAGAAAAGTAAGATATGGAAAACTATGAAGACAGTAAGAAGCATAAGCATGACTTCAGGTTCATATACTATGACAGATGTTCACTGAATGAATCCCTGTCTTGAAGTTACTTAATAATAAGATGCACAAACCGAAGTCGTTACAAAAAGATATCTCTATACTATTACAGATAAACTGTAGTTTAATAATCAGAATGCACTCTGAATTTTTGCTTTGAGATGTCACTAAGAGCAAAACAAAGCCCAGATCCAATAAGAATTCCTTGACAACTGTGTAAAGCTCTCTGCTAATCATGCAGCTGATGAATAATAAGAAAGATAATCCAAAAAATAACTTTGTGGAAAAAAAAATGTTGTAGAAGTTGATAACTAGAAACAAATACAATTAACCAAAATTAAATAACCCCACTGAATTTAATTTAATCTAATCACTAGATTCCTATTGAGACACAGCCCAGCTCAGCAAATGGCAGTAGGACAATATGAAACCCAAAACACGCTGTTACTCCATCCCAAACTCTCAGCCTCACCAGCAAAGCTGGCTCTGGGGTCACCTGGAGGATAGGGGGAGCTCAGGTGTGCAGAGCTGCTCTCTGACACCTCGGCTGCACCTCTGCCAGCACTGCCAGGCAGCCAACAGAGCCAAACGAGGCAGGGCTCAGCTGCCCAAAAAAGGTAACACTGGAAGAGCTGATACTGCAGAGAGCTCCCTGGAAAACTTTTGCCTCGTTTTCCTCCTCTGCAAAATGAGTCTCCTATCCTTTTTGCACCCTTCTGTGTCACTCCTTGTACTGACTCAGAGTTATTTACCACCTAGAGGAATAGAGGGAATAGTAAATCAGAATTTCTTCTTTATGTTCACTCTCTATTAAGTAATGACGGTAAAGTTATAAAAGGGTGGAACAGAAAAGTATATACATAAAAGCTTCACATCCTGGAATTTTCTGTCTCCCTTAAAATTTTTGATGGGGTTGTATTTCCAGCATTTACTTGATCATGATGATATGGAATGAGAACAGCTGCAATTTCATAGTGTAATAATTTAAATTAATGAAAAATTGGCATATAAAAATATACATCTCCATCTAAATTCCTAATCTACACAATTTGGCAAAAAATTTCATTTAGAAATAAAATGGTGCTTATGTTTGTCCATAGAACTTTAGAACTTCAAGGAGATGTGGGGTTTTTTTCTGGGTTTTGGTTTGTTTGCTAGTTTGTTTCGGTTTTTTAACTTTTTTTCTTCTTTTTTTTTACTAGGGATGGGGTGGCATGATATGATTTCTTGCTGATGTCAAGTTCAAGATTTTTAACATTTATTGTTAACAGGTTAAATAGGTTACGTTTTATGTTCAGGGAAGGCATTCCAGAGTATTTCTTTTCTGTGCTGCATGAGTGACTAAGTGTTCCTAATCTGAGATTATTTTGTGGACCATGTAAACTGAAATAAAAAAAATAGGATGTAAAAGATGACAGAAAAAGGCTTATGCTTTGTTATATCAAATGGCTAACAGAGTACTGTTAATCTGGAAGAGAGCTGATGAAGTATTTTATACCAGGATGTTTTCTTTGAGATAACAGCTCTCTGCGGGTTCAGTCTTCAGTGGCTAGAAACCATCACCTTATTATAAATAAGAACATGGAATAACAGTTGTCTAATGTGTTTGTATAAAACTGATTATATATAGCAGCAGATGATGAACAGTGCAGAATAGAATATATTCTGCCATACTGGCAACACGGTTCAGCCAGTTTTCATTTTAGAAGCTCTAGCATAATGAATAAAAACCTGAGGATAACAGGTTTTGTAGTTTTGTTATGAGTTGTCAAAGCAAGGATCTAACATAATATCATCTATTAAAATTTATCTAAAAATCCTAAATTTAATCCTTAAGAAGGATTTTTCCTCGCTGTAGCCCAGGCCAGCCTGAGTGTGTTGTTTCTTCCTTACCTCTGTCTCAGCAGACTGGTGAAAGAGCAGCTGAGCGTGGTTGCAGGACATGCCAGTGTCCAGAACACAAACACACCTATGTTCTGTGTACTCTGGTGGATTTAGGCAATGCCAAATTTAAACACCTGTATAGAGACTTCTCTGCAATCCACTCTTGCCAGAAACTAATAGATCATGAAAAATTGAGACATAATTGAGAAAAGAATGTATTTCATGTGTTTTACTACATGCTGATATAATTCTGTTAAACTGCTGTTAGGTAACTTCTCACAGCCTTAGTGGTTTGTCATTTCAGAGCATGTGTCAGATTTTTCACCTCTTAAGTTCCTCAAAAGGAAAGAAAAGAGGTGCTTCACTTCTAGCTTGCAAAGTACCACACAAATTTCGCATGTCTGGCTGGAATACACAGCACAACATCTTATAGAGGAGTTCCACTGTGTTCTCACGTGCAAATTTCACTTGTTTTCTTTTTTCTTTTTGTTTCTTCTTAAAATGCAAAGTAAGAGCTCTATATAAGAAGTGCATTGTTTCTATTTTTGTAAGGCAGACAACAGTAATAACACTAATATCTTATGCTTTATTTTTCTGCCCTTTGAAAATTTCATGCTGTTCTCCATTTATTCTTCTCAGTGTGGTTTACAGACCTCTATCCCTCAGAATCTCATAGTGATTTAGTATGTCTAACCATGCAACCCCCTGTGAGATAAGAAAGCATTGCAATTATGCTAAATTTAAATTTAAATTTTTAAATTTAAATTATGTTAAATTTAAAGTTGCATCAGAGAGAGATTATCAGCTAAAACTATGCAAGTGCCTAGGTATCTTCCACAGAGTATTGAAAATGACAGGCACTGCAAGTGGGACACACACAAAAAACTACCAAGCCATAATATCACATTCTCGCTATTAATTAGGAGAAAATGAGTAACCCTCACAGATTGGTTCTCTAAAACACACACAGACCAAAACCCCTTCTAGAAAATTTGTGCTTTAAAAGTTCCTTATTAACCTTGAAAAGATACTCTTGCCATTGAAAAATAGTTGTCTTATGTAATGAAACATACTTTCATTTGTTGTTTCCTCCCATCTAAAAGCAGACGAGGAAAAAACTGAAACTGCACTTCCAAGGTAAGACACCCAGAAGAATGCTATTGTATATAAAATTGGTGGCAGGCTGGGAGTAAAAAATGTCATGGCCTTGATACTGCCAATGCAAGTATGTCTTCCTAGGCATTGCATGAACGTTATTGCATAGAGCCTTCCAGGGAAATCAGGAGCAAGATGCTCTGTTTCTAGACCCTAGCTGAAATCAAAGCTACAATATTCCAGATCAGACTTTCAGAAAGGAAACACACAAAACAGTCACTTTACCTTTGATCTCTCAGTCCTAAACCTTAAGTGAGACATACAAAACATCTTCAAAATGTAACACTTTCAATGCAAATACCAAATATCAGAAATCCAATATAGGTGCTGGGCTTGTGACAAATAACACCCTCTCTCCACAATAACCCCACGGTGTTTCAAAGCCTGGAAATAAAATTACCTACCCTGCAATGAAAATATCATCATCTTAAAACGTTTTGTCCCTGGTCATGTCCAATCTATCCCACAGGCACTGTACCAGTTCTCTCAGTCAGGCCAATCAATGGGTGTCTCGTGATTTGTACCCATCTCAGTCCATCCATAGCTTTGAAGTTTGCTACTGCTATTTCATTCTGGAAGAAAGGCACTTGCACAGAAGCTTTTTGGTGTTCCAAAATTCTGGTGAGACTGCAACAACACTTCTGCAGAGACCTTTGTATCTAGCTCTGTCAAATACATGCCATGTTAAACTAACATCTAACAAGAGCAGAGTTGGAGAAACAACCACCAACATAACCTTTACCTTTTATAGACAGAGAGTTTTTTATCACTTTTGGGATGAGTTTAGGGTTTGCAGTGAGTGGGAGCACATAAAAGAGTATTCTAGGAACCCTTACTACATGAGATGTCTACCATATGGTTGTTCTCATTGTGTGAAGTGAAAGAGAATGATTCAGGCTTTCTCTGCCAGTTCTCTGTTAGCAGGTCTATGTCAAGCCACAAAAAAAAAAAAATCCCAGTAAAGTTAAGAACTTAATTTAAGTCTCTTCAATTAGTACTTCAACTACCACTCCTTCCCTTCTCTTTAGTGATATAATTAAATATTTAAAGTTATTAACTCAGCTATATCTGTTTAATTAAGAGATTACAGTTATTTTGGGGGGGACATTTATTGGGAAGATCATGAGGTTAATTAAATTTGCTCACTTTATATGTACATTTGCTAAAAGGGGCTTATTTTAATTTCTTTTCATGGCTCTTTTAAAAGTGCACAAATTGTTACAGTTTTTAAAATTCAAAAAAATTCTAGAAAATTATGAATTTGAAAAGATCATTTCAGTGATTCTTGAAAGTGCTGTTAAGACGGGTCTGAGATCATAAAAAATGTGATAACTCTGTCAACTCCACAGTTCAAATCTTACTACAGTGGTGCTTCAGATACTGTATTGGTAAAACACATGGCTTTTCCAAATCTCAAATTCTGGCTTGCCCATTCCATTTCCAGATGATAAAAAAATGGCAAGATACTCCAGGTGGTTTTGTTACCAATGAGAGGGACCTGTACGGGCTGGAGTATTGGGCTACCAGGAATCTCCTGCAGTTAAGCAAAGAGAAAAGCAAATTCCTGCACCTGAGGGGTAACCTCATGGACAAGTTTGTGCTGGGAGCTGACCAGCTGAAAATCATGTAGGCAGGACTCCATGCTGGAGCAAAGGAGAAGTGTTGTCCCTGAGGAGGAAGGAGGAGCAGGAGGAACATGTGATAAACTCAAAGCCTCCATTCTCCATTCCTCTGCAATACAGATAGGGAGGAGGTAGAGAGTTCAGGAATAAATTAAAGTTCAGGAAAAAAGCTGGGGAAGGTATTTTTAAGATTTGGGTTTATTTCTCAGTATTCTACTCTGACTTGATTGTTAATAAATTCAGTTAATTTCCCCAAGTCAAGTCTGTTTAGCCCATGATGTAATTGGTGAGTGATCTCTCCCTGTCCTTATGTCAATGCAGGACATGTCTTTTATTCATAACTGGTCAAAGTCTGTGCCTGACACACTCAAATGCTGATGTGATACTGCAGTTCAAACATTGAGCCATTTTATAAATTCACTTTCTTATTATCATCATCCAGCCCTTTCAAAAGATCAGCCTTCAGGAATGATCCAGCAGTTAAGCCAATACTCCCTAGTCAGTGTGCTTCATGGGCAGAGCCACTCTTTATTCAACTTGCTGCTTCTGATACTAGAGGTTAAAGACAAAAAGGAGTCAATGGCTTTGAACCTTTCTGTTCTGTTTCTATTCGTCCTCGTAAGAAGAAGAGGAGAAAATCCATGTTCTTGATGTTTAAAGTCTGTTTCTGAACTGGGAAATAAGGGCTGCATGTGATCAGTGCTGCATAGTAAAAATAAGTAGACACTGATCAGCAGAGAAGTTTTAGGTTGCTCATTATACTTCAAATAAGAAATTAATCTTGATTAAGAGTACTCATTACACATTTCTATAAGAATGAAAAGCATAACAATTGTTAGGATGTGTCTTCATAACTGTTAAGTTTCACCCCTTCTTAATATTTTTTATTATTAAAGCACTGCAATGAACTTCCCCAAAGCTACCTCAGCTGTCTGCCACATCCTTTGACCACGGTATTTTGGCAGAGCACAATAAGAAGGACCTGCAGCAGCGACTTATGTCCCTGACTCTCAGAAGAGCACAAATCTCTTGCTTCAGGGGTCCTGGGGAGCTGCTCTCAGCTGGATACAGGCCAGGATGCAGAGCATCTTTCATCAGAATTAGACTGTAGAATAGGCTAAAAAGTATATCTTAATGCAGTAGGATGTTTGTAAAGAAACTCCTTTTTGACTCAGAACACCGCTTTGTTGGATTTTTTCCCCTCACAACCCATTTGAGAATGAGGAAAGTGACTGTGACGGAGATACTTGGCATGAGGTAGGGTGAAGAGCAACACAGTTTACACCACTCAAAGCTTTTTTCTCAGTTACAGTAACTGATTCAAGAGAGAAACATATCTGCTTACAGACTAAATCTGTGTAGAATCAACTGGAATAAAAAATAATATAAGTCTCAATCTCCTGACCATATTTACTCCCACTTGTACTGTTTTTGAGATGAAAATGTTCTTGGTTGAGAATACAAGAACGAATTGGACAGCAGGTTCACCTTAACAGGACAGCTGCTTCCCTAGCTGCAAATACATGAAGTGAGGCACTTTCTACAGTGTCTTAAATTAAATGCATATCATTCCCTACTTCTCCCTACTTAATTAAACCTATTTTTCATATAATTCCCAGAGCTCCTTTCATTTCTAAGCATAGAAATACTTATGCTGTCTCCAAGCAATTGGCCTTGATGCTATTAATTTGCAGGACATAAAACAACAGACCATGTCACACAGAAGTAAGAATGCTAATAAAGCACTTCAGCAATTAATTTTAGTTTTTGAGCTTACATCAACACAGGCAAGCAAAAAACAAAACCCCAACAGCTGTCTTCTAAGTAGCTTTTTGAAAAAGATATTGTATATGAATTTACATATCACTATGAAGGAAAGCAAGTCAAAGCCTTCAGTGAATATAATTAACTTCTGACTGATATATCTGAAAGACTTTATTTACTGTTGGGTTTACATCCATTATTGGAATATTTTTAGTCTGCAGCAGAGATATAAAGCCACCATTTACTCATCATTCATTTAGTTGTTTGAGCACACACAACTCCACAGTCTATTTAGTTTAAGTTAATTTTAGAAATAATATTTGATAACTACTTGGAAATAGAATAAGAAAGTAAATTAGTGTGTACAAATCTGCACAAGATGCTACAAAAGCAGTCTAAATCTTCTTCATTTTACTTAGGTGACTAGGAAGTTAGACAATGTAAAAGTCAGAGATCCTAGAGACAGGTGGTTCAGTCTTTTTTACAGGCAATAATCAGGCAAATAAGTTCACACACAAAGTAGCCTTAAGTCTAAAAGAAAGTAGATTATAATGCTAGCATATTGGATTGCCTCATATAAATTAAAATCATTGTACCATTGATGCCTTGGGCTTTAGCTTTTATATTTTTCAGATTCTCTGCTGCTGTGTAACTCTGTTGGTGTGTATCTCTGAAACTTCATATTAGGTGTTAGCAAGTTCTCTTCACAGGGTAGTTAGACAAAACAATCCCCTCCTACCCAGAGAATCAAGGACACCTGTTACCCAAAAAGCAGAAACAGCGGGGAGGGAATGGGGACAAAACTTCATAGCCTGGGGCTGTGGTTGGACAATTGACCTCAATACGTAGATGAACCAAAACTTATAAAAGTGTAAAAACACGTGACTGGGTTCCATGTTGGATTTGACTTTGGTGTAGCCCCAGCCGTGCTCTTGCACTGCCCAAGGTGTATCCTTTCAATAAATATCTATTTTATTATTTTTTGCTCTGTCCAGTCTCTGTTCCAGGTCAGCCTTTCCAGGCATCACCATTATAAAAGACAGTAAAATCAGAATTCAGCAACAGGATGCTGTCCCCAGATGCTGAGTGTGCATCCATGCAAGGGATTCTGTCTGCAGTGTCCAAAAGCTCCTTAAAGCACAGATTAAATACAGATTCTTCTGCTATAAAAAGTTAACTATTTATTACTGGTCTTCAAAATGGGCTTAACTATTGAATTTAAACAAATATTTACTTTTTCATTATTTATATATGCACCTGCTGTACATATTATATATGCATCATACAGATGTCATGTTTTCTGTCATATCTGAATTGTTCTCTTCCATTACTCATGTTATAGACCATTAAACTTTTCAAGTAAAATTTTTTCTTATTCATTGTTGTGAGAATTTGGTCCATTTGAACTCTTTAGTATTCTACTATAAATGTCTAGTAATCTACAGAGAGCTACAGATCACAGAATCACAGAATAGTCCGGGTTGTGGAAGGGGCCCAGAAGAATCATCAAGTACAACTCTTAAGTGCATTGAACCCACGACCTTGGTGTTATTAGCACCGTGCTCTAATATATGGCCCTGTATTAATACATTTTATTTCTAGATCAAGTTCTATTTGTAGCACCTACCCTAAATCACTCAAAAATAGATCTAAGAATAGAAAATGCCTTGACTTGCTCTCTCCATCAATGGCCCAGTCTCTATGATTCCTTAAGTCGTCAGAGTTTAGATGTCAGAATAAAATATGTTTCTCTCTAGTAACTGTGGCAAAACCCCTGAGAGACTCAACAGAAACTCTTATCTTCATTTCACACATCAACTGCCACTCCATGCTGACATATGGAGCACCATACCTTCCTAAAGAAAAAAATATAGCTATTAAATATACAGCTGCTGGCCCTAATCTCATTCCCCAGGCTGGGATGATGGGGTTGGGTAGAAAATAAAATTTTAAAGTCCTATGGCAGATTTTAGCAGAAAAAATTAAAATTTTATAGGGTTGTTAGGCGCTGAAAATATCCTGAGATAAAATGAAAGAACAAAATCAATTGTCTTTTAAACAATAGCAGAAATTGAAATATCAGACCTCTTTTCGATCACGTTTCTGCCACCCACACCCTCAGCTACTGAATGCCCTTGTAAGGCTCTCTGGAAAAAATCCCAAGCAGCATGTTTGATTAATTAAGGTTACATCACAGCACCACCTGTCACAAGAGCTTTGTGCTCTTTTGTTTGTAGACTGCCTTATCTGCATGAAAGCACTGCCTGGAAGAAGTGCCTTGAGAATGTGCAGGACAGAGATTTACTAATTCCAGAAACAAGAGCATGCTGGAAACTAGATAGCACAGGTGACAGCTAACTCGTAGTTATAGAGTGACTCAAAATGAGGAGTCAGTTGTGTAAAAGGTTGGCATATATAAATTTAACAACACAGATTCATAGATTTTAGGGCTGGAAAGAACTATTTGCTTGATATTGTTTAGCTCAACCCAGTGTGTATCACAGTTCTCCTGTACTAGGTAGGATCTGTAATTTGTGCTTAGCTAGACTACAAGTTCCAGGATGGCATTCTGTCCTGATCTGGGGATATCATGAGATGAAAAAATCACGACTTTCCATGAAAGCTTGAGCCAAAGATTAATAATCCCCAGCATTAAAAAAAAAAAAAAAAAGCAAACAAGCAAAAAGTGTATAGGCTATTTAAATTTGTCTATTTTCCAATCATTCGTTTGCAACATAACTTTTGCCAAGTCTGTTAAAAAACTTTGTAGTCCATAATAATCTTGAAGACTCTTAGTTGCAATAATAAAAGTTTTTAGAATACAAATCAAAAGAAAAAACCCAACACTTTGCAGATCCAGATGGTTATCTCTTCTATGGATACTACATCTGTATGCAATATCCTGGACATATGACCATAAATATACCTATTTGCAAAATAGTGCATTATTCTACAGACTGCCTTACACACCAACTCTATTTGCTATCAGGTGACTCAGAGAACTCTCATGGAGCTGCATGCCCACACTGCACCCTTCTCTGGTAGGTATTGTTTTGGAATATATCCAGGCTGGTCTCTCAGACTGGATGTTTCTCAATGGCATGATTGGGAAACTGATTTCAAAAGCATGATCTTCATCTGAACTAAGGTATCAATAAAGGCACTTTACAAAACTTAAGTGGTTTCAAAGTCACTGCTTTCATGGACAGTGTCTCTAAACTTGTGGGCTGAATTCCTTGTCCTTAAATTTGACTTGTCTTTGGTTCCAGTAAAAAACAAATTCACATTAACCATCTGCTTCTTTTAATTATTGTTTCTGGGGTTTTTTGTATCTTTCATGAGTTTTATCAGTAATCACTTTATAATATTTTTTATTATTATTTATGTAAATCATGCAAAGCATCAAGCTGATTATTAATTCTGTGAGAATCATGTTTTGGATTTTCACAGGAATGGAGAACGTGTTACATTTTACACTGCTGCAGTCTGCCTGTCTCCATCCAGCAAGCTGCAGGAACAGCCTTGAGGGGCCTCATATAAGACCAACTTAGTATGACAGAGGAGGGGGGTGGCAGGATCATCAGGGAGTTAATTATAATAATGTCAAATAAGGAAACCCTGAGTTGCCTCAAGACAGAAGCATTTCAGCTGGCAAAGGACTCTGAGGGATTTGTCACTCAGGGGAAATGGCAGACCTCTGCTTTGGCCATTTATCCTCGGGCTGCCCACATTAAAGGGTAGGAAGAAAGAGTGACAGAAGGACGCACATTTTTGAGGAACAAATGTTGTAAAGAAAGTCTTTGCTACTACTAAAACTCACTAAGGAAAAAAAGTTATCTTTTGTCCACATTTGCATTATGAAGGCCATTTAAAGAATACATAATTTATTCAGATAAATAAACATAATTATTCTTTCAGAGAAGGAAAGAATGGATAATTTATCTTCATACCTTATGAAACAACCAGATTTCCATGAGTAGCTCCAAACTCTTTGAAAAATAAACGTAGGAGTATCATGTCAAATTAATACCATGTATGTTCATAGGTTGGACCTTAACCTATGAATATCAGGTGTAATGTGTGTTTCCCATGAACCATGCAAATAAATACTCCATTCCTCCCATAAGACTCAACCAGAACCCCTTTCCAGTCAGAATCAAAGGCTTTTATGTCTCACAGCTCATCTGCCAGATTTTGTCAGCAGGAATAAAGGGCTGTGACCAGCCGTGAGATGAGGACAACTGAACAGAGCACCAGGCAGGAGCAAACGTGTACAGTAAACAGCAGCAGGAGGATAACACAGTGGCAGCCAAAATAGGAGTTCAAAGGAAGGAGTTGCAAGAATGTCAATGGTACCAGAATGCTTTTCTACATCAGAAAGTCAGGCAATTTTCTTTAAAAAAAGCAAGAGACTGTACAGACTCAAAATCCAAAAACTTCTGGGCTCTCTGGATTCCTTCCTGTACTTTTCCAACATACAGAAAATATTAATTTATTTTACACATCATTCTCCATTTTTCACAACTACTGTGTTTTATGAGGCTATCTTGCCAAGATATATTCCACATCATAAAGCAATTTTTTAAGTAAAAGGCACTTATAAAAGACAAAAAGTAATTTATATTGATAAACAGCAGTGGGAGTTTAAAAGCTCTGAAAAAAAGGTAGTACCTTACTTTTCACCTTATCAGCTCGCAAGAAAGAAATCTGAATTTCACGAGTTTCTCCCACTGCTGCGGCTAGGAAGGAAAAGTAAGGACTCCAAATATTTTGCAGTCAGTGAAATAGCATGCAAGTTATGACAGAAGACTAAGACTATAATGTTTAACAGCAATTCTTCACTTAGATTTTCTAATTATTTGTACATTAGGTATTAGCTGACCATTGTGACAATGGATTATCAGAATATATTGATCCAATTTTCCACCACAGGTGGGCTACACAAATAAGCTGTCCGGGTAAGCACTTAAACTTCATCCACAAAATAAACACATTTGGTATGGCCATATTTGTCCATAACTCCATCTTATTTAAAATTAAACTTAGTTCAATTGTTTACAAATGTACTCAAAAGGAGACAGGAGTATTTTCAAAAAACAATAGAAGGATAGGACATGTAATTCTTGTTTGCACAGCCTCCTGTTTAACAGGGGATGTGCATCTAAAACACTGTTTTTTACCTCCCTTTTCTTAGCTTTGCTTCACCTCTTCATGAAGCCTATAGATTGTAAATTATTGCTTTGCCTTTATTTAAAATAATAAAGTTTGTTTATCAGGTAAAAGTGATACCGAAATAATGAGAAAAAGGACTAATGTAGATATAGTAGTAGTCATGCTAAGGCTTAGAAAACTGCAGTTCTCAGACAGGCCCTGGGAACCAGCCCTGGGAATGAGCTGGGGACTGTGGAAACAATAATTAAAGATAATTAAAGAATTTAGTGGAGCATATAAGAACATCTAGAAACTTTCAGGATAAGGCTAAAGTATAATAATAAATAAAGGGTTCTGGTGATGGGAAAACATGCAAGGGGGAATTAAAGGGGGGTAGCCTATAGTTTTGAATAGACAAGCATGCAAAATTTATAACTTTTAGGAATGATATCTACAAGATTTATGTATCTGTATTGTCTTGAAGAATGTGTACCTCTGCACGTGGACTACTTTGTAAAAAGGTATAAAAAACTTGACGAAAAAGGGAACTGTGGGACCCTGACTTTGGACGCTAGTCCGCAGGTTCCCCGGGCCCTGAATAAAGCACCGCATAAACTGACACTCTGTTAGTTTGTGTTCTGTTTGGGGCATCGGGCAGCAGTTTTCTGGCGACCCAGATGGGACTCCGGAGGCGGCAGGGGCGGTTCGCGAGCTGATCCACTCCACGCCGGCACCAGGTGATTTCTGGGGAGGACATCAACCCGTGCCCGACCCCGCGCCTGACGGACGACCAGGAGGTAAGCCCGAAGGTGCTTTATTCCTTTTATCGAGGGAAAGGGGGGCCTGCCGATTAAGTCGGAACGGCGTTTCCGCACGGGGGTCACAGACGTCTTTAAGGTTGTGGAAAAAGCCTAGGCGCTGACCGTCAGACGCAGCAGTGACTGCGCAGGTTCAGCACTTGCCACTCGCAGAGACGAGAAAGGCAAGATTTGTGGAAAGGGTGTAAGTGTAAAGGGTGTGAGTGTTGTGTGTGGTGTGTATTGGAAAGGGTGTGAGTGTTGTGTGTGGTGTGTATTGTGTTAAAAAAAAAAAAAAAAAAAAAAAAAAAAAAAAAAAGAGAGAGAAAAAAAAAAAAAAAAAGAAAAAAAAGGGAAAAAAAAAAAAAAAAGAAAAAAAAGAAAAAAGAAAAAAAGAAAAAAAAGTGTAATGATGCCTTTAAAAACGTTTAAGACTCTAGCAAGTTCCGGGATGGAAATCCCGGACGATTCACCATTGGGCTGTTTATTACAACACTGGAATGCGGAGAACTTTGGTCAAGAATTAAGTAAAAGAAAATTGATTGATTTCTGTAATCATGTATGGCCTTTATATGAACCCGATGGTATGCAATGGCCTAGGAACGGTACACTGAATCCTGACATTATTACACCTTTGATGCATTTCCTGCAAAGTAATGAAAAATGGGATGAAATACCGTACCTAGACCTCTTTTATTATTTGAAAGATAAACCAGAGTGGCAAAAGGAGTGTGGGATCATGGTTTTGAAAACATTAAACTTTTGTGAAGGATGTAAGGGGTGGCAGAAAGAGAAGGAATGCTCATTTAATGGTTCTGCTTCGTGAAGCAGTCGGGCCGCAGGGGGAACGGGTCATAGTGAAAGTTCCCTTTTCTCCGAATGATTTGCTAATTTGGAAACAATCAGCGGGGGCGTATCGGGAGGATCCTGAACGAACTGCGCGGGTGGTAAAAATGGTAATTAAGACTCAGAACCCAGATTGGAATGATTTACAAGTTCTGTTAGACACAATAATGGATTCTACTGAAAAGGAAATGGTGTTTAAAGCCATGACAGAGAAAGCACGGGAAATGATTAGGTTGCGGCTTGCGGATGGTACAGTAAATGACTTAGTGCCTAGGGAAGATCCGGAGTGGGATCCCAACTCGACGGGCGGGTCTCGGAGACTTAAAGCTTATCAGGATTTGTTAACAGAAGGAATACGGAATGGAATACCAAAAACTTTGAATTGGTCCAAGTTATATTCGGTCAGACAGGAAAAGAATGAGTCTCCATCAACCTTTTTAGAGCGGCTTAAGGAGACAGCTCGTAGATACACTAATTTAGAAGTTGAGGGAGAATCGGGAAAATTACAGCTAGCATTAATTTTTATGGGGCAGTCCCAGGAAGATATTAGAAAGAAATTACAAAAATTGGAGGGAGAAGATACTCGGAATTTAGATAAACTATTGGAAGTTGCGTGGAAGGTATATAATAACAGGGAAAAAGAAACGGCCAGGAAACAACAGGCTACTATGTTAGCGGTGTTACAGCAAGTGGCTGGAAATAATATGAGAGGAGGGAGTCGTGGACGTGGACGAGGAAGGGGTAGAGGAATAGCAAAGGGGGAAATGCCAATGGGGGTGGGAGGACTCATGGGACAATTGAATATGGGAAGAGGAAGAATGCAGCTGGGGATAGATCAATGTGCTCTATGTAAAAATAGAGGACATTGGAAAAATGAGTGTCCTCTCAACCAAGGAATGGGTTTTGGGGGAGGAATTATAGCCAGTGGGGATGGAAATCAGGGACTGATGAATAATACAGGTGCTTTCCTGGGAAATCCACAAGGTGCCGCCCAGGCCTTTATGATGGGGAATTACCAGAATCAGAGCTGACTAGACCAGGATTTAAAGGTAATAATGGAAGTAGATGGGGAACCGTTAGAATTTAGAGTAGATACTGGGGCATCATTCTCAGCTGTCAACACTAAGATAGGACCTTTGAGTGATTCTACTATTCAAGTAGTGGGAGTTACGGGACAAGTTGAGGAACGAACATTTTTGCGGCCATTAGATATAAAATTTGGGGGGAAGGAATTTGACCATCGATTTTTATATATGCCAAATAGCCCAGAATCACTATTTGGGAGGGATTTATTGTCAATGTTAGAAGCAAAGATAATATTTGAAAAAGGTAGAGTAAGATTGGAATTTCCCGAGGAGAATATTGCTAAGCTGTTTGTAGTGAAAGAAGTAGAAGCAGTAGAAATACCACAAGAAATAGAGCAAGCTGTAGTACCATGGGTATGGGAAACAGGAGTAGCTGGAAAATCAAAAGCGGCACAACCGGTTGTAATAGAACTAAAAGAAGGAGCCTCCCCAGTAAGGGTAAAACAATATCCTTTGAAATTGGAAGCACGAATAGGAATAGCACCTATGATTGAACAATTTCTTAGCTTAGGAATTTTACAGGAATGTGAGTCAGAATTCAATACTCCGATATTCCCAGTTAGAAAGCCAAATGGTAAGTATAGATTAGTTCAAGATTTAAGAGCAATTAATAATATCACTAAAGATATACACCCAGTAGTAGCTAATCCGTATACATTGTTGACAGCTGTGTCGAAAAAGTTTAAGTGGTTCACAGTGATTGATTTGAAAGATGCATTTTTCTGTATCCCCTTGGCACTTGAAAGTAGGAAATACTTTGCTTTTGAGTGGGAGAACCCAGACACGGGACGCAAGAAGCAGCTCACCTGGACGCGTCTACCACAAGGATTCAAAAACTCACCAACTATTTTTGGAAATCAATTGGCTCGAGAGTTAGAAGAATGGAAGATGACTCAGGTAAAAGAATCACCTTTTTTTATATGTTCTCCTACAATATGTTGATGATATCTTTATAGCCTCCGCAGAAAAGGATGTTTGCCTTAGACTCACCATTGAATTACTTAATATGCTGGGACAAGCTGGATACCGAGTATCGAGAGAAAAAGCTCAGCTGGTAAGAACCCAAGTGATTTACTTAGGCTGCGAAATTTCACAAGGGGTGCGAAAGTTAGGAATCAATCGAGTACAAGCAATTTGCACCATACCCACACCACGAAATCCACAAGAGTTAAGATCCTTTTTGGGCATGATAGGGTGGTGCCGCTTGTGGATTCCGGAATTTGGACTGAAAGCAAAACCCTTGTATGAAGCAGCCAAAAGCCCTGTGTTTCAGTGGGGACAAACACAAGAAAAGGCATTTCAGAGTCTGAAACAAGCTTTAAAGGAAGCCCCAGCACTAGGATTGCCAGATCTCACAAAACCTTTTCAACTATACGTAAATGAAAGACAGAGACTGGCAATAGGGGTTCTCACCCAAAAATTGGGCTCATGGAAACGCCCGGTGGGGTACTTCTCAAAGCAGCTAGACTCTGTAAGTGCCGGATGGCCCAGTTGTCTTAGGGCTGTGGCAGCAACAGTGCTCCTAATTCGAGAAGCCAGAAAATTGACTTTGGGAAAAAGGATGGAAGTATTTGTTCCCCATATGGTCATTGCAGTTTTGGAACAAAAAGGGGGGCATTGGCTCTCGTCGAGTCGCATGTTACAATATCAGGCACTCCTCCGAGAACAGGATGACATTGAATTAAAAATAACCAATCATCTTAATCCAGCAGAATTTCTTAGGAGCAGCAGCCAGGAAGAAGGAGGCGAATTGACACATGATTGCGTAGAAATCATTGAACAGGTATATGCCAGCCGGAAGGACCTGAAAGATGAGCCTTTGGAAAATCCGGAATGGGAACTGTTTACAGATGGATCCAGCTTTGTGGAAAACGGAATCAGGTATGCGGGATACGCAGTAGTGACTTTGACACAAATAATAGAAGCTCGAGCTTTAACCCCGGGAACTTCAGCCCAGAAAGCCGAGATACAAGCTCTGGTAAGAGCCTTAGAATTGAGTCAGGGGAAAAGAGTAAACATTTGGACTGATTCAAAATATGCCTTTGGAGTAATACATGTACATGGAGCACTGTGGAAAGAAAGAGGACTGTTGAATTCTCAAGGATCAGAAATTAAGCACAAAGAACAAATATTAGCACTATTGGAAGCAGTGCATAAACCTCAGGCAGTAGCAGTGATGCATGTAAAAGGACATCAAAAGGAAGAGGGAAAAGCGTTCCAAGGAAACCAGCTGGCTGACAGAGTTGCCAAACAGGTTGCTCGAGAGGTATGGACACAATTAGCTTTATTGCCAGTGCGAATTAACCCTGCCACTTCTTTTCTTGAGCAGAAACCATGGTATACACATGAAGATGAGAAGCTTGCTCAATTTGTTCAGGCCCAGAAGAATGAAAAAGGATGGTATGTCACAGCTGAAGGTCAGGTTGTATTGCCAACAAAAGTAATGAAAACAATTTTAGAAATCGAACATAACAAGTGCCATTGGGGAGCAGACGCATTGGTACAATTTTTAAAACGTGAGATAATTTCCAATCGGATGTTAACAATGGCAAAACGGATTAACGCCATGTGTCCAGTCTGTATTAAAAATAACCCAGTGACACGAAGGCAGATACAACTAGGAAAGTTACAAGTGGGGCCGCAACCAGGAGACTATTGGCAAATAGATTTCTCAGAGCTACCAAAAGCACAAGGGTACCGTTATTTACTGGTGTATGTGTGTACCTTTTCAGGGTGGCCAGAAGCCTTCCCATGCAGGACTAACCAAGCAAAGGAAGTAATTAAAACTTTACTACGGGAAATCATCCCTAGATTTGGAATCCCATTAGGAATGTCCTCAGATAGAGGACCTCACTTTGTAGCTAGAGTAGTCCAAGAGGTAGCCAGAGTGTTAGGGATAGTTTGGAATCTCCATACGCCCTGGAGACCACAATCTAGTGGCCAAGTGGAACGGATGAATCAGACATTAAAAGGGCAAATTAAGAAAATTTGTCAGGAAGCGAAGATACAGTGGCCTCAGGCACTACCTCTAGCCTTGCTAAGAATCAGGATTAAACCCAGAGAAAGGATAGGAGTAAGTCCATACGAAATTTTGTATGGCAAACCATATCATGCTACAACCTACAAAGGGGACCCTCACTTAGTAGGAGATCAAGTATTGTTGAGTTACATTTTGTCTTTAAATAAAGTCCTTACAGCGCTGCGAGGAGCATTGCAGTGGAACCGGCCTCTGCCCTTGGAGAATCCTGTCCATGACATACAGCCAGGAGATCAAGTATATGTGAAAAACTGGAATACGGAACCCTTGAAAGAAGTATGGGACGGTCCTCACTAGGTGATCATGACTACCTACACGGCAGTGAAAGTCCAAGGGATCGAAAACTGGATTCACTACACTCAAATCAAGAAGGTCCCGTCAAGATGGGAAGTACAGCCTCTGTCAGCAACAAAGCTGGTGTTCAGGGCAAGGCCTTAGTTCTTTTAACATTAGTCTGTATAATGCAGGTGGGAGAAGCGCTTGTTAAAATTACAGTTCCGGAGCCAGATGTAATGGTGCCTGAGGGTGCGGGAGTAAATTTAACCTGTTTGTTTTCTGACAACCAGAGAACTGGATTAAAAGAAGTACATGCAGCCTGGAGACAAATCACCACAGACGAGGTATTTACAGAAGGAATTGTGACACTTTGGGATATGGAACAGCAAAGAGGTAACACCACATTGACAATATCTCATATGCAAGCTGATCAGGTAGGACAATTCTCATGCATTGTGCGGATTAGAGAAAGTTTTGATTATGGGAACATAAATGTAGGTATTCTAAAAGAGAATGGGAGAACATGGCAGGTGACAGAAGCTGGAAAAACACAACAAGAATTGGGACAAGAAAATTTAATAGTGGGATTAGTTAGGGATTTTGGACAAGTACAAAATACTACGTCCATCACTGCATGTTTACCTTTACCTAAAGCTGCGGGAGATCCAATACCATGGGGCATCATTCCCGTTGGGGAAATGCCTCCAGTAACTATAAATGGGGCAAAAAGATGTAATAAAGAAGTACGGAATCATACTAAGATGATAGAGGAAACCTATACAGTTCGAGGGAAATGGTCAACACCGGGACAAAAGAGTGAGTGCCTAAAATTACTAAATCCAGTTTTTACAAGAATTGGACGGTTCAAGAATGTAGGATGGTGTACTTATGACGTAAGACAAAAAAGACAAAAAACCAGTCACAGAATTTTCTTATGAGGTAGTATGTCAAGAAGGGAAGGAAGAATGGGAACATTGGAAAACGATTTGGGGTCCTAGTTTGTTAGAACCTTACAGTTACATAGGACCAGTACATTGGTGTGTCGAATGGTCGGGCCAGAGAGAGCAAGGACATCTAGGAGTGTTAGGAACTGAAACAGTAAGACGGGATCGAGTGACCCTCACACCCAGCTGGAATTGTAGCAAAATCATCACCTGTGATACCCCTGAATCCCAAATTGGTTTAGTGCCAGTACGGATACTATTAAAATGGGGCTGTGAATGTCAAAGGTATAATCATACAATAACAGGTGAAATAAAAGGGGCATGGAAAGATTGTCAGACGACTACCATCAGGAGTCCAGGGCATTCAGTGTGGGTAATGGGGCACGGACAGTGGACTACTCATATGCCTATTAATGGCCCGGTCACACAGATTACTTTAGGAGTCCCTACACTTTGCCCTTTTTGGAAACAGTCTAAATTAACGCAAAAAAGAGATGCAGTCACGAACAAAGAGAGAAACAAATGAAGCGGCAGGAGAACTAGGATTGGGAAATGAAGATGAATGGCATGAACCCTCATCAGGAGTTAAATTTAGATGGGTATTGGAGTCCTTGTTTGCACCAATTTCTACATATAGAAACCGGGAGATGCTGTACAAATTAGTAGGACAAACTGAGAGGCTAGCCGCAGTTACAAAGAAAGGATTTAGGGATCTAAACTTACAGTTGCAGGCAACGACAAGAATGACAATTCAAAATAGAATGGCATTAGATTTGCTTTTATTAAAAGAACATGGAGTCTGTGGGTACCTCCAAGGAAAGGTTGACCATTGCTGCGTACATATCCCAAATGTCACAGAAGAAGTAGAAAAAGACATAAGTCAATTAGAACAAATTGAAACAAAAGTGCATGAAGTCCAGGAGGAAGCTGAACATAACTGGGTAGGAGCACTGTTTAGCTCCCTAGGAATCCAAGTCTCTGGTTGGATATCATCAATTGTACAATATGTAATAATGATTGTATTGATTATTGTAGTATGCATGATTATGTATAGATGTCTTTTAGGAATGATTGCCAGAGAAGGAACTCATACTCGACGTGTTATGAGAGCACTGACCCGGAAAGAAGTAATCCTGCCAACTCGAAAAGAAGACTCACCATCCTACTTAGAAACCATAACTTGAAGAATTGAGCATCCTTGCAGAAAATCTGAAGAATGCTCAAAAGGGGGGAGTTGATACCGAAATAATGAGAAAAAGGACTAATGTAGATATAGTAGTAGTCATGCTAAGGCTTAGAAAACTGCAGTTCTCAGACAGGCCCTGGGAACCAGCCCTGGGAATGAGCTGGGGACTGTGGAAACAATAATTAAAGATAATTAAAGAATTTAGTGGAGCATATAAGAACATCTAGAAACTTTCAGGATAAGGCTAAAGTATAATAATAAATAAAGGGTTCTGGTGATGGGAAAACATGCAAGGGGGAATTAAAGGGGGGTAGCCTATAGTTTTGAATAGACAAGCATGCAAAATTTATAACTTTTAGGAATGATATCTACAAGATTTATGTATCTGTATTGTCTTGAAGAATGTGTACCTCTGCACGTGGACTACTTTGTAAAAAGGTATAAAAAACTTGACGAAAAAGGGAACTGTGGGACCCTGACTTTGGACGCTAGTCCGCAGGTTCCCCGGGCCCTGAATAAAGCACCGCATAAACTGACACTCTGTTAGTTTGTGTTCTGTTTGGGGCATCGGGCAGCAAAAGCAGATGCTAAAACTAGATTCTCTAATTATCACATAAAACGGATCCATACATATTTATGACTTTATCAGGTAATAACAGGTACTGAATATTTATCCCTCCAGTCACAATGGCTACGCATTACAAATTTATGACTGCACATATCTACTGTGCAGTCTTTTTCCAGTAGGCTCAAATGAACAAATCTCACTTATCTCTCCTGGGGCAGTGATGTTTTCTGGATTTGTTTTAACTACATTCAGTTTGTGTAATCACAATTGTTATGCCATTGTGGTGCCCTCAAAAAAACACATATAGATTAATACCCAACAAATTTCAGATTTTGCTGCCAAGGACCTCTGTATGTCAGGATGTTAATAAACACACAAATTAAAATTATTAAACAGAAAAGTGATACTTCCAAATCAAATGAAGACATTTTTCAGGTGACCTTGAGATACAGCACTTGAAGCATCTCATAAATTTTCCATGATGATGACCTAAGATGAAATCCCTATAGCAAACAATAAAATCCAAAGCTTTCTGTCCTGGATAAGTACAGGATTATTTACGTTTCAGTGAATACAAAAATATCTTTTTCCCTCCTTACTGAAAGGAGAAACTTCACAATATGAAACTAGGTAAGCCAACCTCATTACTACATTAATAACTGGAAACACAGCACGGCACGGCATGCACATACTTTCTCAATGTATCATAATCACAGAGTGCAGTACCTTTATAATTCAAAATACTTCAAGTTTCTATTACTACGTTCTTACAGAGCACACTCTTGCTAGCACACAGTGTGTGTGAGATTATGGAAAAATCCAGTAACAAAATTTCAAGTCAGAAAATTGCTTAACTAGGAGACTGACGGGGCAAAGTAGACAGCAATTATTAAGGTAAAGTACCTAACATTGTATTCCTGCTCTCAGCATCTCCACAGTCTCACTGCCTCTCAATCCAAACCCGGAGCAAGGGTCATGGACCATTTCACCCTTGTATCACAGCTGGATAAATTGTTTTGAGTATAGTGACTGTAATAAAGCCTAGTTCCCTATAGCTTTGTGCCCTTTGATCCTTTATTTCTTACCTTCAGCTTCCTTTTGCCCTCCCTCTACCTTCTTGTGTCACTTCAGTGAAGAAGAATCAGCACATTCTGCAGCTGAGAGCTGTAAACCTACAAAGTGAATAGCCAACACATCTGTGCTGATTAACCAGCTGGCTGCCACCAAATAACACACAACTGCCCTACTCTGCCTGCCTGCCTTCCCTAGCATTCGCTCTGTTTCCATTTGTTACCAGTAGCTTCCTGTTATACTAAAGCCGGGCTCAGGCTGAAATTTTCTGCACTTCTGCTTCAATGGGCACTTGCACAGCTCCACCTGAAGGTACAGGAGTCGGGTTTTTTCCAAAAAAAATAGTACAAAACAAATGGAGTTTAGCCCCACATTTGTAAAGCTGTTCAGCCGTAATTTTAATGTGTCCTTCTGACTGAAAAAGGGAAAATATTATGGCCCTTAGTTCACAAAATGTTATCTAAATAAATTATTTTTTAGTGGAAAGGACAGGCTGGTGACAGAAGCAGTGAGAAATCCCTGGTCCTGTCTTCGAAATATAGTTTGAACAAGACTCATAAATCAGGAAATACATCATATATTTCATTCACAGAGATATGAGACTAGAAACTGATCTTTAAATAAATGAGTGCGTGTATTTATGTATTTGCAAGCCAGCAGGGTTTGGAAACATGATGAAATAATTAAAGAAAAAAATTAGTTAGCATGGACTATTTGTTTCCTGCTCCTAATGGGAACATTTTCCACATTGTTTCAGCAAAGGCTGGCAATATTTGAAAACAGGCAAGAAAAAATTGGCAGACAATTAATAGCCTCAGCATCAGAGAGAAACAAGGAAATTCATTAACACTTGCAGTCACCAGTATTGTTTTAATATATTCATTTTCACTTGACACTATGAACCATGAGATTTCTTTCCCATTGTAAAGAAAAGGTGAGTCATACTAGGAGTAAAAAACTCACTCAGAATTGAAGGTGAATGGCAGCTTTCTACCCCTATATTCCAATTGCAAAATTAAAGCCCTCAATTAATTGAATATCCATATCCACAGGAAGTATTCTTTGCATGGTATCCATTGCTCTAGATTGCATAGATTTTTCTTTTCTTCTAGAAAGTGAGCAAAAAAGAAAAGCTAAATCGGCTTTAAAGTGCCTAGGAATACCGAGGCATATGCTCAAAACACAATGATATATGCAATAATTTCTGTCTCAGGACTTTCAGTTATTCTCCTTCACTCTAGAAGAACTATTCCAGTTTTTCTAAATCAGAATTTATCAGTAGTGAATCATGATTTTGTCTTTAGAAATCAAAAGGGAATTCTGGTCCAAAGACTGTTGAATCTCAGCCATTACCCTAACCTCTGTTCAAAATACATTTTCTTGTGCTATGCTACACTACAGGAGTCCTTGCCTTTCCTTCAACAGTGTAACATATCAGCTTTTGGAAGACTCCTAAAGTGATTATGTGTGCATATTTAAATATGAAGTGTGAGATCATCAGTCCTACAGAGATCACTGGGATTAACAAAGCATCTTTTTTAATTGAACAAGGCAACCCTGTGAATGAACTCAGCATCTTTTTTGCAGTCTACCACCTTCAAAATGCCATACCATCTGCTTCTCTTATATTTTCAATTGTTTTTACAAAGTGATATGTGACTTTTTTGCAGAGCATAGTATATTAAGAAAAGGATATTACAATAGACTTTTTAATTATTCAGGATACAAGTATTTTTGAATGTGGGTATAGTGAGAGAGGTATTTCAGATGAGAGCTTGTCTGTGAAAAGAGCAGTACAAAAATGGGAAGAAAAATGTCAAAGCCAGTTTTCATCCTTTCTCAGTGGGTAATGATGGCTTTTCCCCTTTGCTAAATCTGATTGTAGTTTTGTTGCTTTTAAAAGAGAATGGGCAAATTATAGGAAACACATGACTGTCCCACCACCAGATGTATGCAATTCTTTTTTATTTCACTTGGCTATTCCTATCCTGTAGTACAAAACTGTGTGCAGGTAAAGAGGAGAAAGTTTACATTTGAACAAAAGAATTCTAAACTTCAAAATTGAGAGATTGACCTTTTGTTGCTGAATGTCAAAGTTATTTGCTCAAATCAAAGCTGATACATAAAAGTCATCTTCATAATATGACTGTAATAAACAAGCAGATATAATAAATTAAACTAGCATTGTCTTATTATCAGTCAATAACAACAGTCATTTTACTCAAGCTGGTTTAACACTGCTCTAAAGATTTATTCAATGTAAAAGGGAATGAGACTTGTTTCAGGCAATGGGTGCTCAATCTTTTGTTAGAACAAGAATTTAGGGAGCTTAGTGTTTTCATTTTATGCAGAATAACCTTCCATCAGAGTATGCAGAAAGTCACAGACTTGCATCCAACTCTTTAAACCTACAGATGAAGGGGAAATCTCCCCAAAGCCAAACACTAATTTTCAGGAAGTCAGATCATCAGGGCCACAGAGGATAAGACAGTTTTAACATCTACCCAATAAAGCATATTCTGAGGAATATATTCACTTTCACAGACTGCATATTTTTCAATAAGTCATTTAATAAAAGAGATATTGACATGATAGTAAGGGTGACCACGAGGAAGAGCTTTATGATTTGCACACCAAGGTTCAATGTTGATATTTGGAATTTTGCAACACATAAAAGTGTGCCATTATGTCAGATGCCTCAGAAAACTATGCAGTAATAATTTTCTTATTCATGTACATAACCCAGGAGTTTTATTAATAATGGTCATGTTAAAATGCTAGTAAAGAAAGCTTAGTAATGAAATATACATGTTGGTACAAGAAGATATCATTAAAACCAATTCACTTACAATATGCCATAAAATGTATGGGCTTATAATTTATACCAGATCTTGGCAGAGTAATTGAAGAATTATCAAGCCTTTATTAATAATTTACATTGTTAGTAAGTCTGTATGACATGAAAAATACGAAAACCAGTTGGGAATTTTCAGCATTTGGGATGATTGGTGGGTTTTTCCTCTCTTGGAAGGAATTTAATAAAGAAACATTTGAAAGCAGGAGCATCATTATACTTACTGGAAATCAAAGAAAGATCATGAATGGAATAAGAGGTCAGAAATCAGGAGGTATCAATTTATTTTCCTCATTATGCTCCATTAAGTGAATCCATGCTATAAAAAAAAAAAAAGATTTTGTGTATTGATGTAAAATTTTTCTTTCCAGTTTGAAATTACGAACTCTAAACATTTGCATGTGCTCCTCAGTTCCAATATTTTTATGACAATAGCCTGAATTTTCATGTCTTTTTAACTCAGTTTGAACTGAAGCCCCACAAAGTATTTAGTGTGGATAAAGTTTCTCTAATGAAGACATTCACGAATTTTCCAGTAAAAGATTTTTTTCCCATAAAACTAAGATATATCAGCAATGTCTTTTTGGTTGGAATATGAAGTTTTTGCAAACTTTTTCTAAGTCACAAACATGTGTCCATCAGAGACCATCTTAAGTTTTTATCATCCTGGTGTGCACTGTTCAGGTTCCCAGACTAAGTCTGTTGCTTTAAAATAACTTCAAGAGGCAAATTAATCCATTCTTGGGAATTTACAGGGTTTTGAGTTGCCTTCCTCCAAAGAGGGACAGATTCCCTCTGGGAAGCAACAAAAAGGGGAAAAAAAAAAAAAGCAAAAAAGGGAAGCAAATACCATTTGGGATCCCAAGACTACAGTACCTGTAAGACTTTCTCCAGTCTACCTTTGGGTTCCTGGCTTTTTAGCACAGCATCAGGTCTATGTCCTGAGTATTTCAGGTCCAGGCAGAACTTCATTTCCAACTTTGCAGAAATATCTGAAGCTTACCAAACCCTTCAGATCAGACCCTAATCCAGGAACTCCTTGAACAAAAGAAGTAATCTATCCAGGAAGAAAACAGAGAAGTCTGAAATACCCAACAGCTAAACTTAAGTAGATTATCATTATAAATGTGATATCACAATAATACCTTCATTTCTGTCACAGGGAAATAATTTAAGCTCTTTATTTTTTCATCCAGCACCCTATACTGAAGAGACTCTGTTCCAAAGTCTACATGTCATGTTCCAAACTTTATTCTTTGGGCATGTGAATCATGACTAGACAGCCCAAAGTATGTATCTATGCATATTTAGGAGGAGCAGGGCTGGTTCCAACAAAAAAAGGACACCTTTGTGGCACTGTAGATGTTTGTACTAAACTCTGTCAGATAGATAAAAGTAAAAACAAAATCCCCAATGGTTAAGAAACAATCCTAGAAAGATAAGCTTGAAAACACAGAGCGACCATGAAGGGACAGATACTCACCTGTTGGTTATGTGACTTCCCTTCAGGAATGCATGAATATGAAAAATGCTTCCAGCAGTTTCAGGTGCTATGACATATTTTATTTCAGCTTCCAGTACAAAGAGAAGTATAAACACTGTTCTTTCCTCACATCACCAGAGAATGAATTCTGCCATTTGAGAAAGGAGGAAACAGAAACCCATGATTCCCACACTATGAGAACTAAAATGACACTGAATATATGCATCTCATCTAAAGGAACAAACAGTATTTACATCACTGTCACGAGACATTTTGGGAGCTACTTCACTTCAGATTTATTTTTTTAAGACAAACTTATGTGTGAATCGTGAAACTCAACGTTTTGCCACACTTTGAACTTGAGTATGCCCCACAGATAAAGCAGGTCCATAATGGCAGTACACTGTGACATCTTAAATAATAGAATGAGTCTCAAAATATTTAGCAGTTTTCCATTATGAGGGCAGCATTATTCTTTACATTCTCCCCTTTTATTCTATTTAGCTATGAGAAAAGGATTCATGTTCTTCTTTATTTATTCTTCCCTGGGGTTTTCATTATTATTTTCTATAATGTTTTTATTTTCATAGTCCAGAGACTTTTTGCAGTTTCTTCTTTCAGTGTACTTTGCAGACAAGCCACTGGAATAGTTCTATGGTTCTTTTTTTCCTTGTCAATTACTGATAGTACACTGATTGTGCTGTTTTTTAAGAGAAGAAACTGTTTTGCATTATTAAATATTGTTCTTTAGCACAGATACAAATAACTATAAAACCAAGTCTCCACTGGGGTTACAATTTTGCTTTGCACAAGAAGGTATACTCTTGCTTTTCTTCTATATTTGGTTTACATGAGCAACCTAATTTGGGTAATGCAAGTGAGTTGTAACAGTAATTATATATTTCTAACTACTACTGGACTCTGAAACAATATTACATAGGCATAGATATATAGAATGTAATGGATCTCCTGAAGCAACATTCTAGAATTTCTAGTGTAGAATTTGGGTTTTAGTGTCTGGAATTTTTGCTTGTCCTTTTCTAAAGGAACATAAACAGAATTCTCCTCTCAAGATGATGAACAGCTAATCAACAAGCTAAATGACAAATGGATGCTACAGCAGTATCAGAAGTAGTTCTGCTAAAATTATAATGTGATGGCAGTCGTAAATTATCTCTCAAAGTGGCATGTGTGCCTCAGTGTAGGACTTATAGCCAATTCACCAAACTCAGAAGTTAATGCACCAAATATTTACAAGGAAAATTAATAAAAAGGTCATATGGGAAATGAAGTTGATGTAACATTGAAACTCTTGAGTATCTTCAGTCCAGCAGGTCTAAACTACTGGGTACTTTCATATGTACTTCATGAGAGATAGTTCTTGTCTTCCTTTGCTTCAGTGTGGAGTGCCTGAGGCTCTTGTTGCAAGAACCAATATAGATCTTTCTATTCCCTGCTAGACTATCCAGAATATTAAAAGCAAAGGAAACCCTGACAATTGGCCATGTTTCAATATGGAAGTAGGCCAATAGATAAATAGAGTCTCACTTCTCCTCAGAGATCTAAACGAGTGTGAGAGGGATTCATGGTTTACTGCATTGCTGCTATGTGCACTTGCTGAGAAGAAGAGCTTTGGTTTTGTAGGATTTGTTCTTCCAGTTGGGTTTTAGGTAAACATGACCAAATTTGCATGCCTATCTTTGATTATGTCCAAATAAATATCTAGTATAGAAAATTTTGAAATTCATGAAGTTTCGTTAATTTAAAATAAACTAAGAACCTGACAAAGCAGTAGGATGGAATGTGGAAAGTTACTGACATATTTTTGGAAGGATAGTATCGAGCCTATGAGGCACACATCCAAAAAAGTTGAGGCTGGATAATGTGCAGGGAATGAGAAATGAAGCTTCATAGAGAAAAGATAATCTATAAAGAACTGAGAAGATGTCTTAGCAAATGCATTTTATCTAACCTTCAGTTGAAGAAAGGCAAGAGTCTTTTGACAAATAAAAGCAAATAGCTAAGCCTTTACCAGCAAACACCAATTCATTCTAGATCCCTGATGACCCAACTAACCTATAGCAACACTTCACTGTGACACACAGGGAGGAAAACCATTTACTCTGGGGTTTCTTTTCATACTGCTAATCTCTGCTAAATATTAATTTGTACTTAAATTGTTAGTGTCCTGTGTTCCATTTGTAGACAAATCTTATTACATCCTCTTTGATATTATATTCAGTTTCCTACAAATTCTACATTCAGGTTTCTGGAAAAAATTTAATCTTGGAGATGGGCAACATCCCCACTATCCCAAAGGTGTAAATGTTGTAATAGCCACCAAAAAAACAGCAATTCTTGCCTGCCAATCAAAAATCTGACATCAGGATCAGTAGTTACCAATTTGCAAGAGCATCCAGAAGCCTTTATTATCTTCCTAGAAAATAATAAAGCCTTGAAAAGAATTGTTTATGTATCCAAAAACTTGTCAAATTTGAAATCTGAACATAGTATTTCGTTCCATAGCTGGATGACATGATAAACAGAATTTTTTCTATTCACCATAATTGTATATAAAAATGCAAGTACTGAAAGGAAAATTAAAAAATCTCAATGAAATCTCTCATGCTAAGAAGGTATGGCACTGATTTAATTGTCTATGTTCCACAAGAAGAGTAAATGCCTGAGTAGGTATTACTGGATTCTCTGCTTTAAATCAACATAGCAAATCATCTAAACATCTAATCATCTAAACACTGAAGGGTTTACTTTTTCATTAAGAAAAAGTCAGAAATGTGGGCAATTTAATTAAGTCAGTAAAAACACTGTGCATTTTCATGCATAAACGGAATAATTTGGATCATATATTTTTGTCAAATTTCTTTCTTGTTCTTTCAGAAATGTTTCTGAATACCAAACGTAAGCCCGTAGTATTCTACTCAGGTTGCTTTAATGATTAGATGGTCAAATATTACCTACTTAAATGAGATAATGACAAAGAGATTAATCTAAGGTGAGGCAATATACCATAGATCAGAAAGGAAAGGGCTGTGAGATGATTGCATGTTACCAGTGCAATAAAATCAAGAGGAAAAAAGTACATACCCCTGGAGGTTTGCCAATTGGAGTGAAAGTTAAATTAGAGATAATTTAATGAAATATTTATTACTGACTGCAAGATATGGCTTCTGCATTTTCCCAAATGGGGCTCCTTTGAAAGGTGTATTGATTAAACTACGTGCATTATCGTGCTCATGTTCATAGCAAACCCAAAAAACTTATCAAAGTTTTTATATAATTATAAAACTCCTATATCTTTCAATAGTTATGATACACTCTTGAATGTGTGTTAGTTATAAATGTCAACCTTTAGTGCCTTACAAGTAAAAACTGTCACTATGGAAAGGAAAAATATACTAATGTGTATCACCAACATTCACAATAGCACTTCGTTTAGCAGCAATAAAGTATTTTGGATGTAGTATTTGATGTGTATTTTGAGTATAATAAGAAGAATATTGACTCAGTTGCTGGTGTAACTGCATCTTATTTTAGCAAAGCTCATATTCATTTTTCTAGGATCCCCACAGATTATTTTACACCACAGTTATCTTCCAACACTCTTTCCCTTAAATGTGAACAGGTGTGGATTTGCTGAAGGACATGAGAAGGCCACAGCTGTATAAAGACCCCCATTTCTGCATTATCTGAGTATCACACCAGGTGAATGCATCAATGTTCACCAGTCCTTTGCACTGCTCTTCAGCATTTCAATGTGACCTGAGGCACAGTAAGACAGACAAACACCAGTTTCAGTTTTGCTTCTCTGCTATGCATTTATGCTGTAGGAAATAAACATTAGACATTTAAGGGAATCCATAAATTTTTGGCACCTGATGCAAAAAAACCTCTGTGTTTATGATGAACCCCAGAAAATGGTACAACCTGAGCTGTGACCAGAATAGGTCCTCAGCTGTAATCACGTTCACCTGCAACACCACACTATATATTCCCTAGTGTTGCTTGTATTTAAAATTATTCTATCTGTTAATGGGTATGAATCCATACTCTTTCATCTTACTAACACTACTTGTATGTTCATTTCAATTATCCTAAAATCTGATTATAATGGCCACTAACAAACATGCAATCTGTCTGTAAGATGGTAAGGAAGAAAAACTGGAAACAAGAGGCTTGTGCTGAGCTCAGCCTAAGGATGTAGTAAGAGAGAGGACACTGAAAGGACATCTATAGATGTTTATGAGAAATCTTCAGGAAGCTCTGTCAAAGCAGGAAAGCAGTGCAAAAAACATGCCACAATGCTTGTTTGAAAACTTGGCAAGTGGATGATGGATGAGCAATAAAAAGAAAACTCGTCCCACACACAAGAGAAAGCAAGGCCTAAGATGCTAAGAGTTGCAGAATTCAATCAACTTGTGTTTGAGATAACAAAGAATTGGAAAAGGAAACAGGGCTACAGGTCAGAGGTTTGGAGGAGAACAAAAACAGTCTGGTGGAAGGTTCAAGTAGACATGTAGCAGGATTCTTTGTGAATATTGCTGTGACAAAACCACATTTGCCAACAATGAAGAAAAGTCATGAGTGATAATGTCCAGGACACTTTAAATTTTGTGGATGTGTTGGAGAGTAGATAACTAATGATACTATCATGTCATTAGTTAAAATTTTGCAGGCAGACAAGAAAATTTCATGCTGGGTATCAATGTGATGCAGAATAGAGAATACTTTAGTAAACTGGGCATAGAAATCTATGGGTCCTGATGGGATGCATGTTGAGGAAATTGATATTATTGCATTATTGATTATCTAGTAACAATGAATGCAGCTGGGAGAGATTTTTGAGGACTAGACTGTTTTCAAAAAGGTTAAGAAGCAGGACCTGGAGAACTACAGGTTGGTCAGCCTGACCTTGATGTCCAGCAAGATGATGGAGCAACTAATTCTGGAAACCATTTCTAGCCACATGAAAGACAAGGAAGTGATTAGGAGCAGTCAGCATGGATTCATCAAGGGTATGTAATGCTTGACCAGTCTGATAAATTTCTATGGTGAAAATGCTATTTCTATGATGAAATGCTAGGCAGATGAGAGGAGAATAGTGGTTATTCCCTTCCTAGACCACAGTAAAACTTTTTTGACAGTGTATGCAATAGCATCCCCACACAATAATCCTGCTTGAGTTGGGGGCTGGACCAGGTGACATCTAAAGGTCCCTTTTAACCTCAACAATTCTGTGCTGTGAAGTCAAAGGATTGATGAAGGACAGGATATAACGTCTGAGGCATAGCACTAAACATCTTTTGAGATTATTTTTGATTTGGATAAAACTGAAACCACAGCTGTCTGAAAAATGCTGTGCACACACACACAAAAGGTGAGATTAAATATAACCTCAGTCTCAAAAATCTACCATACATACCTCTAAACTTGAAAAACTGTATCTGACAGTATAAGAAATAAATTTAATTTTTGTGCAAAAAAAGCACATTTTTCTGAAATTGATTCTTCTTTTTTTTTTAGCTTATTTAGAAGTATGTTCCTTGAAAACATTACAAAAATCAAACAGAATTTATTGCCTTCTGAAAACTGTATAAAGTAATACAATGATTAAATGCAACCTTAGTACTAATTCTGAATGGATTCTGCTACATACCTTGTTTCATCAGGTTTGAAAGGCTTTAGTCTAGAATACTGAATATTATTCACAAAAGTGTAATTTTAATTTTATCCATTTGTAAGCTTATTTATCCAGCCTAGACTCACAACTGTGTTAATTAATACCCCAAGGCAAAAAGGGGGGTTTTGTGTCCCACGAAAATATCTGAGCTAATGAAAATGTTTCTCAACATAAACAAGAACATCAAACCTGTTAATTTTCTTCTACAAGATTTCAAATCCCTTAAAAATATTCAGCTCTAACAAAAAGTATGATTTCAATTAATTTTGCTGAAGTTGTACAATATTTCTAAATAGCCCCGAAGTTCCAACAAATAATAATAAGCAAATATATATTTGAATCTTAATGTCTCTGCTCACATTTCTGCTATTTCATTGGCATTTCAGGGCATTAATCAACAAATTTTCTCATTGAAAATATCTGTCACATTTCTTCCTCTTATGTTGTTGTCCTTTCTGTCCATGTAGATGTCCTATTTTTGCATAATACTGAGTGATTTCTGATGCATTCCAATATAGGATCCAAATCTGCAGTCATTTGCAGAGCATAATTTTATTATATTTCTACTACACAGTGAATGACTGCAAAGCAATGAGTCTAGGTTAAAGATGAAACTCTACTTGTTTTCATAAAACAGCCATTGGCTTTTGGTTTTTTGTTCAGAGAGCTATATAAACCCAAGGTTCTTTGCAAAGATGGGAAGACTTTAAGTATATGAACTAGCATTGAATGATGAAACTGAAACATAGATTTATAATGTAATCCTATTAAAAGTTGTAGTTCAGTGATCTGGATCTGTGTGGCACTCATCTTCAAAAACCTCTCTGTTATTTCTTGGGTGCACTGTCTTCCAAAAGCTGTTTCACAGATACACTATCTGAGTTATTTTGTGCCATGGAACTACACTCTACTGTAAAACTTCCATTTATCTGTAAAGGGTTAACACATGATTTTAAAGAGCCCAGCAGGTGAACAGCTGTGACTGAAAGTTTATATCCTCTAGTGCTGGATTAATAACATTTTAAAACACAACCTAGTCATATCTATAACATGTTCATAGCAATTTTCATACTAAGGCTTATTGGACCTGTTGACCACCATATTTTTTTTCCCCAGATTGAGAATGTGATAATTTGGCTATACCTATCTGTTTTCTCTCTTCTGAAATAAGCTTCCATTTACATACTTGTTACTTCTTAGACTGGAGATGTTTCATTTAATTTCTTAGGTATTATTTTGCTTTTCTCTAGTGTTTCTCACTACAAAAGGCCTGCATATTTAGCAGAAGAGTCTTGAACAGCATTTGGCTTGCATATGGTTTATGTTAGGGAAGAATTAGTCAGTACAGACTGAATAGATCAGACCACAAGAACCATTCAGCTTCCTGAATTACAGGGTAATTAGTAGGCAATGTGGCAAAACAGAGGTATCTAGTTATTTACACTCGGCTAGTGGGAATAAGACTAAGCACTCAAGAAAAAGCCAGGGCTGTGCTTCCACGATTGTATTATTACTGGTAGTATGTACAGAGGCATATATAGAGTGATTACAAGATTCACAGGAAAAGTTAAAATTCAGAGTTAATATCTTGGAGACATGATGTCTCTTCGGGATACTTATAGATTTTCCTTGTTCAATATGACTTCTTACTAATGTCAATGTTTAAAATTTGAAGCTACTCCTAAATATTCTGTATTTGTTCTTGTACACCTGGTATTTTAACCTTTGATTTAACTCCAGATGTGGTTTGATGTGGATGAACAAATGATCCAAGTACAATCTACCTACCTCCTTGTATTTGAAAATTTCTCTGCCTCTCACTTATTGATAGAAGAACTACATCAGGATCAGGGGTTTGCTGCTAATTCCATTATCATCCAGCAGACTACTTGTGAGATGGTCATTCTATCCCAGAGTACACCTTCAAACTGGCAAGATGCCATATCATTATACCACTCTTTTAAGTGATGACAGTGTAATTGTAGCAAGACAATTCTCCATTACTCAGATTTTCAGAACAGTATCAGTGAAACTGCTGCCTTCCCTCACACAAATGCCCCAAGGGAATCTCTTTAAACCAGTTAAACTCATCATCTCAGGACTGATTTAGCTATTGTTTTAGCCTTTCCCAAGCAAGGTATATTAAGTCCAGAGTAGCAGCCAAGACAGAGGTTATGACAATCAGTTCCAAAACTGAATAGCTGGGAGTTTCTAATGAATATGATCACTGGCATGAAGAAAAGCACCGAGAATGTTGGTCCCATGTAATGCTCAGTAGGCAGCTAAGAAGCCTGTGTAAGACAAAATCCTGGAACATTCCTCCTTCTAGTAAGCGTCCCTGCTCATGCCAAGGGTGTTAGAAGCAGATGATCTTTAAAGCTCTTTCCAACCCAAACCATTCTATGATTCTGTGACACTTGAAGGCCACTGTCCAATGCCACTTCAGCCAGCCATGGCCTTTAGTCTGCCTGCCCTCACCCTCAGCCAATGCCTGTATCAGCAGCATTCATGGCTGCTGGGCGACCAGCACCAAGACATTCTTGTTGGGTCATAGCCACATATTAGCATTGCTGTTGTAATCCCCTAACAATGGTATGGCTGTGGTTGAGAAATCTGAACAGAGCTTCCATAACCATCAGCACAGATACAACAACCTATCACACTTTGGGCTAAAGCAGCAGTGTAAAGGTTTAATGTTTTCTACACAGGGTCACCCCATCCCAGACCAGAAACTCATCCCTATTACTGCTGACACATACTGCTCTTACTCAACTTATGAGGACTTTTCAATCAACAGCATTGAAAGAGGTTGTCTTCTTTTTCCCTCAACAAGTCTGCATCTGACCTCCTTAGCAACCCTACTCACAGATTAGATTTTTCCAGACAGCTTTCTTCCCTTCCCAGTCATCTGCCAGTACTTTTCTCTGCAGATGGGTCTCTATAGCTTTACATCCCTAATTGCTGCTCGAGTTAATTCCTTCCCTGCTACATTGTGCTTACTGAGCCATCACTCCACAAAATGGTGATTTTTACCCTAGACTTTATTAATCTACTTTGCTTATGAAGATGTCAAGATCCATAATATCTATTATTTCTCTCTCTTTTAGTAGCCAAATTATTATGTCCAATAAGAAAATCAGATCGATTTTTTGAGAACAAATCAATGCTTGCTCTTACTTATTTTCCATACGTTTGTAGGTTGCTCAGCAATTTGTTCAAGTATCTCCTAACTGAGCAAAACAAAATAGATGGGTTTGTAATTTCTAGAGACCTCTAACATTCCCTCCCATCTAACCCCCAAATTGGGGAGAAGTTCTAAACTACAGCTACTTTAGTTTTCAAGGATCTCACCAATTTTCCACTAGCTCCCCCAAAAGTCACTAGAATTTTTGGCAAGATTAAGTATTCCAGAGTGAATGTCATCAGTGCTTTACTAAGTTGAAGCTATTTAATGGCTGTATTGTTTATATATAAATTACTGATCCAGTTGCATCTATCGTAGGGTGTATTATTTTGAGATTAATGGAAAGGTGAATTCCTTATGAAGTTGAGTAAAAGCTTTAAAGCTGTCCTTTGACTACACTGCCTTCTACAACTACCTCAGATCCCTGTGTGTTAACTTCCTCGAGGAAAAGGGCCTCTACTGAGAATTATTAGATAAATATGTTCTTCATCTACACTGAAAGGGTTTATCCTTGTAAAGTGTTTGATTGTTGATTTTTTAAAAACTAATTCTTTTGTTAACTGCATTTACCCTGCATTCCTGAGCTGCTTACTCAGTAATAATGCACAATATTGCATCCTTTAGAAATTTATAGCATTTTGCTTTTTAGAGAAAAAAAAAGCACAGTAGTGCAGCAAATGTTTATTCTAGACACCTCTGCAACACTATATATATTCCAATAACACTGTTGGAGACAAACTTCTAATAAAAAGGAATTTTTTACCTTTAGAAAGGTTCCTTTAAAAATTCTTACCCATCTATCCATTTCTGTCTTTGAAGGTCATTACCCCTTTAAAATATCAAAAGTCAAATATTTCCATTAAAGAAATTGTGAAAATATATCTTTTAAAGAGCTTTTACATTCTTAAATTTTAATATTATTGAAGTTTTCCACTGCTACAGTGCAGGATTTTTTAAAAATACGTGTACCTGAAGGCACACAGTTCTCACAAGATATATTTTATTATAAGACCATCCTAGATATATTTGTTGATCATAAAGATCTATTTCTATCTGTTTCTCTTGTTTTAAATGTTCTTCTAGTTTCCTTCCAACGGTATAAATATCAAAAATGTCTTCATAGTTTTAGATTTGTGCCACAGGGTTGATGAACATTGCAACTCACAAAAAGGTTTGTGTGCATTAGGATTTTTCCTTCTTTGCCTCAAAGCTTTTCATTACTCAATTCTCTGAAAATTTTAACAAAATTATAATTTGATCTTACATTTTACTCTAAGAAATAGTTTGGAACAGTTTTTGGAATAGTTTTCATGGTGTATATAGTTTTGTTTTAGTGAAATTTACAACTTCGATAGGCATCACAGACTTATGGGTTTTATTTACTGGCAAGTTTTAGTAGATGGTATTTTTTTAAGAAACATTTCAAATTCATTTGGGGTTATAGGATCAAGTGATGTTCCTTTTTAGAAACAGATCTTTATGATCAACAAATGTATCTGGGATGGTCTCAACGTATTAAAAGACATCTTGTGAGAACAGTGTGCTTTCACGTACATGTATTTCAATTCCTGCACTGTAACAGTGGAAAATTTCACTAATTAGAAGCACATCTTGTTTTGGCACAACATCAATGAATGTCTTCTGTTGGCTACAGAACAATTTAATTATCCTTGGCAGTGAAAATTGCATTTTCTTGATTAGTACTACTGAAGGTACCTTTGAGGAAAACAGAAGTAATTTGGCACTGACTGCGTTTGGAGTAGAACTATAGATGGAAGTTTTTTCAGCATAAATACCATTCCTTTTTTTAACTTTCTTTCCATTGTTGTCACATAAAACTAAGCCAAATTTGGGACGATCAAAGGAGTTAAAACTGATTTGTTAAAACTTCAGACAATTTTTTGTTGGAGCTATTAAATGAGGAAAATTTCAGAGAAGACAGTAATGTAGTCCTTGGACTGCCTAGGAGAAAAATTCTCCATTTCTTAATCAGTGCTTTTTATTACAAGATCTTGTACTATGGACAACAACTTCAGTATTAAATCATCAGAAAAAGAGTTTGTAGGTACTTTAAGTACTAAAATTGTTATGTTAATTGGCATCTTCACTAGTAATATTGAGAATGAGAGGATAGCTCATGTCTTTACAAACAATTTGATGAGTGAGGGTAAGGGTGTTAACATCTTTGAAATGGGTATTAATGTCTCTATTGACATTGGACAGCAGGTTTGTTGCAGACCCCAGACAGCCTGGCTCCTAAAACAGACAAGGGTCTGCACAAGCCTGAGTTTCTGAGCTTTGGGGTAAATCTGTAGGTTCTAAGATGGATATGTGGTAGGCAGTTGGGAAGGCTGTACCTTCTGAGAACCCCAGCCAATGGGGAAAGGAAGAGGGCAACTTGTGCCTGGGAGTTGAGGATAAATGGAGGCTGTGCCCTCCGAAACATCAAGAGAGAAAATTCTGTGAGCATGTGCCCCAGTGGACTCTCTCCGTTTATTCAAATAAAGTAGCAGAACTCCCCTGTATACTTTTTGGTCACAAACCTCTGCCATTTATGTATTTTCCTGACAAGCACATCTGTAGTAAGCTTTGATAACATTATTTCCAGCACAGACACAGATGACTGAAGGCATGAACATACCTCCTTAATTTAAGTCATGGTCCAAACTCTTGGTGGTGTGCAGCCTACAGGTATCTTTTTTTTTTGTTTATGTGACAAAATACAGAAAATCCCAGAATATAGGCTTCTCTTTGGGATGTTTTTTTAAAAAAACAAAAAACCCAGAACACATACCCTGTTAGTTCCTACTCACTTGAACTGAAAAAGTTTAACAGAAGATATATGAATACTCATGGGCTAGACCATGTTAGTCTACAAAAGGAAAAATGAGAAAGCAGAGAAAAAAAAAAGCAAACAGAAATCTGCTAAACTAAAGCCATAAATATTTAAGAAGTCTATCTCTTTGCTATCTTTTTTAGTATTTTTTTCTGTACAAAAAAGTTGTCTACTATTTTGGACTTTCTCAAGCAAGGAGAACCGCAGTACACCTCAGCATTTAAACGGACTATGCAGCTTTGCTGTGTGTACTAAGCTGTATCTTCTCTCACAGACCCATCAAGCTGGCAAAGGAGTATGTGAGTATAGTAGATTAGCTATTATTCCACATGAAATAATGTGTTAAATGACTCATAAAATGTTTCTGAAGCAAGAATAAAAATAAACGTGTTGTCAGTATCATGGCATATATCTGAATTTATTCATGTGCAGAAACATTTTTGCTCTGAGAACTTGTTCCTATAATGTATACCCTAGTCATGATGTTCCTATAATGATACCTTAGTCATAATCCACCAATAAGTTGGTCCTGGAAATTCCAGCTGGTTTTAACATTAGATAATCTCTATTAAAGTGCAGGACTTTGTGTTTTTACATAGTTACTATGCTACAGAGCCTTAGTAGATTGAGATCTTTGGTTTAGGGAAGAAAACATGGGAAAAAATGGTCACCATGCAAACTGTTAATTTAAAGTCTCGTTCGTGGCTCTCCTGATTCAGACCTTAGTGAATCTACCAGGCTGATATATTTTGCTGAGCTGACCAATATAACCAGGCTGCCAGCTGTCTCCGTGTGGCTGCAAGGAGCTGGGTGTGAGGTACAGGGCACGCAGCCTGCGCTGCCAGCACATGGGGCTGCAGGGACGGGGTCCTGCAGAGCCCACCCCACACTGCCCACTGAGCCTCCCATTCACACTGACATTGCTCTGAAAAGCTGTGTGCTTATGTTTCAGGCAGTTGCTGCTTTTATAAGATGGGGGCAGACTGCAGGTCCTGACTTGTGGACACACACATTTAGAGAGCTAGGGAATTACATCTTGGAAATTCTTTTCAGGCCTGGATTTCTCCTGACTCTCGAGTCCATTCCCAGGCTGACAAGCTGACTACAGCTTCAGTTAGGGAGGAAGTCTCCCAGGGTGATAATATGGTGAAACACAGAGTGGAATTCATAATAAAGATTAACACCTGGTGTCTTTCCCTTGGGATACATCCTGAGGTACTGTCCCATGGATGTTTTTCCCAATTATCCAATGAACTACTGTCCTGTCCTAGCTGCACATAACACACTTTAAATACGGGCTGTCCATACAATAAAATTGGCCTTTTTTCCCAAAGAGGTCCATGTGTGTTGCTGTCCCTTCTCTCTCTTTGCAGCACAGTAACCACACTGACTATAACCCTAACTGAAATATTTCTGTATTAATGACTAAATATATATATGAATGTCTTTTTTGACAGGATTGTAAAGCAGTATACATTGTAGGACTAAGATCCTATCCCAGGGTATTAGTTATCAAACACATTTTGCACATCCTGAAAAATCCAGTAATACTAATATGCTATGGTAGTGACACCAGATATATATCATTCATTATTCTCTTTCAAACTTACTTCATAAAAGCACTTTTATGAAAGTCATTCTTCTAACCCCACAACTACAAGTCATATTTAATATCTTCACTGTTGTGAAAAAGAAAAAAATTGGTTTATGATCTGAAGAAATATCAGTTTTATAAAAGTTATGCAGGAATATTTCTTAACAAATTTGCTTTAAAAGGACCACCGAAATGAATCAAGTATCCAGATTCATGCCAATTATTTCAATGAATATAGCTATTCAGTATAAAGAAGATAAATTAACTCCTTCAGCCTATGAAAGTTGAATATTTATCTAGCACTTATTACTGTAATAAAGCACTGATTTAATTCAATTTGCAGGATTGGTAAGATGACTTCATAGCGTAATTATTCAAAGCACAAACAAAGGATTTTTGAATAGGTTTTATTATTATTATTTTCTTGCTAAAAATACATAGCTTTTCAGTCCAAAGCACATGATGTTTTGAGATCAAAAGCAGCAGTGAACTTAGTCTTTATGTTTTAATCCCCATCTAACCAGTTTCCCAAAAGTACATGACAATCAGTTTCCTATGTGATAACTATAAAACAGAGAACAGTATTCTTTTTGTTTTTTTTCCTTGGGAAGGAAATGCATCAGTGAAGAGCCTACAGCTATATACGTTACATGCACTATGAATAAATAACTTCCATATTCTCTAAGCCCATAGAGAAACATTGGCTAATTCATTAACTCTGTAAGTTAATAAACATATGCCACCACTGGTTGTGAAGATGAGAAACACACAGAGACCAATTTCTATATATATATAAAATTAACATCAGCATGAGGGGGATATAGAAGAGGATATTTTTAAACAGGGAAATGAAATTAACTCATTGTTCCATGTATAATAAATAATGATCACACACAGAGATGACCATATTTTGCAGAAACTGAAGTCTTAATTTCAGTATTAATGTCCTAGAAAAACAAATCTATATGTATAAAATGTCTAACACTTTTTATCAAAAGGGCCATTAATCTTTTATAGAGAGGAAATATATCCACTGTCTCTGTTTGGGAAATAAAATATATCGGTTTTATTGTTTTCTTCTATTTTTTTTGTAATAAGGACCACTACAGTTTGAATTGTAAGTGGCGTAATACAAAATACAAAAAAACCTAGAACTATAAAATATAAAAATAGCTTTTGTGTCATTGCTTTTCTTAAAGAGCGTGTTTTCTAGTTAAATGGTACATTTATAAGCAAGTGAGCACTTAGCCATCTTAATCCATTTGCATTCTGTTGAGATAAGTTATCAGTAGCTCAGTAATTGAATTTCTTTCTAATTCTTATGGAGCCTGCCTGCAGGGGACACATTAACTGCTAGGCCCAAAATTACACAAACTTTACAATGTTCTGCTAGAAATCAAACAACAGAAAGACAAAACAAACACACAACAAAGCTTTGAAACAAGTGAATTTTAAAGTGTTTTCAGGGTGAGGGAGGGGTGAGAGTCACAACTTTATTCTTGAGATTCAACTTACCCAGTTTTCTAAACTGGGTTAAAAGCTGCTTAAAATACATATCAGCATCAGTATACACACAATGCTGACAGTATTCTAAACCAGAGGCAATTATTCTGTAGGCCTGAAAAACAGAAATACTCAAATGGAGCAATGAGTCTGGAATACCACCCTTTCCTGTGTGCTTTGCTTTCCTAATGGCCAGTAAAAATGAGTCATCGAACATCTCGTGTGAGGAGCAGATATATAAAAGGATATGTGCCTACACAGATATGGTTCCACAGAAAATGCATATTTTTACAGTATTAAGCCTAAGGCTGTTATTTTCAAGTGTAGCTATGTAAAACATCTTTGCTAGATGATAAATCATAGACAAACCATGTTAGATTCTCATCTGTATTGAGTGTTGCTGACACGTCTCTCACCAATACTTTGGCATCAGTTAATGCTATTTGTGGATCCTACTCTTGAGCAAAGAATCAGTGGAACTGCAAAAGAAACATGAGCCCAGCTCCTCCTTTCCCACTTCCCTCTGCACCCACACCCAAGACTCCATCAGCAGCATGCTGCACTAAGCAGAAGCCATAATGTTAAGGTGAACACCCAAAAGCTACTACTGCCACTTCAATTGTGTTATTAACACTTATCCTCATAGGTTCATAGAATGATTTGTGTTGGGAGGAACTTTAAAGATCATCAATTTCCAAACCACACTGCCATGGGCAGAGACACCTACCACTACACCAGGTCGCTCAAAGCTCCATCCAACCTGACCTTTAGCACTTTCAGCAATGGGGTAACCACAACCTCTCTGAGCAGCCTGTTCCAGTGCCTCACCAAATTCACAGAAAAGAATTTCTTCCTAGTATTTAATCTAAACCTACTCTCTTTCAGTTTGAAGTCATCGCCCCTTGCTCTTGTATGCTCTTGCATATAGTGTCTCCATCCTTCTTGTAGGCTCCCTTCAGGTATAGAAAGACTGCAATTATGTAATTTACAATCTTCTATTTTCCAGGCTGAACAAACCCAATTCTCTCAGCCTTTCCCCATAGGAGAGGTGCTCCAGCCCTGCAATCATCTTGGTGTCCCTCTGCTGCCCTTGCTCCACCAGGTCAGTGTCCTTCCTGTGCTGGGGACCCAGAGCTGGGTGCAGCACTGCAGGTGGAGTCACACCAGAGTGGGGCAGAGGGGACAATCCCCTCCCTGACCCTGTTCCCCACACTGCTTTGGATGGCAGCCCAGGATGCATTTGGCTTTCTGGGATGTGAGTGACCAGGTCATGTCCAGCACCTCATCCATCAGCACCCCCCAGTTCATCTCCCTTGGGCTGCTCTTAACCTGCTCGCCCCCAGCCTTTGTTGGTATGGAGGTTGCCCCAGCCCAAGTGCAGAACCTCACACTTGGCTTTGTTAAACCTCATGAGATTCCCATGGCTTCACTTCTGGAGCTTGTCCAGGTCCCTCTGGATGGCATCCTGTCCTTCAGGAGTGTCAACAGCACCACTCAGCTTAGTGTCCTGGTGTCATCTGCAAATTTGGTGAGGGTGCATTCAATCCCTTTGTGTATGTCATTAATGACTACATTAAATAACACTAGTCCCAGTTTGGACCCTTGAGGGACATCACGTATCACTGGTGTCCATCATGACTGCACTGTTGACCACTACTCTCTGGATGCAATTGTCCAATCAATTCCTTTTCCACCTAACAGTCCATGCATCAAATCCATCTCTGTCCAATTTAGTGAGGGATGTTATGGGGAACAGTGTCAAAGGCATTACAAAGTCCAGATAAATGACATCTGTAGCCCTTCCCTTGTCCACTGATGTAGTCATTCCATCATAGAAGGCCACTGGGTTGCTCAGACAGGACTTGTCCTTGGTAAAGCTGTGCTGGCTGTCTCAAATAAATCACTGCCCTGTCCTTTGTGTGCCTTAGCATAGCTCCTGGGATGATCTTTTCCATGACCTGCCAAAGCACAGAGGTGAGGCTGATAGGCCAGTAGACCCCAGGTTCTTCCTTTCTACCCTTTTTAAAGATGGGTACAATGTTCACCTTTTTCCAGTCACCTGGGACTTCACCTGACTGCCATGACTTTTCAAGTAACATGGAGAGTGGCTCAGCAACTACATCAGCCATTTTGCTCAGGATTCTAAGATGCATTTCACTGGGTCCCATAGATTTATGCACGTTCAGGTTCTTCAGGCGGCCATAAACTTGATCTTCACTTCAGAGTAAAGACTCCACATGGGTCTCAGCATTCTCCTGCAGTTTTCCTGGATCTAGAAATTTGTTCTGTTCAGTATGATCCCCTGCTGTGCTGCAGAACACACCTGAATACCAGAATGCACAGAAAATACCAGAGCTGTTCACCTCAGAGAGTGAAGGTTCATCCTTACACTACAAGGGATTCAGCTGTCTTTATTCCTCCAGTGATAGCAATCCAGCTTGTTTGAGATTGAGCACAAGATGCTACTGCTGCTGATTTCAAACCCAGGATATTGCACATGCATGGTTGTTATCTTTGAACATGACCATACTCAGATGGCTTCCTATGGTTTACAAAGCTCACTTGGACCCATATGGTAATTAGGCTTCTAACTCACAGTGGCTTATTCCTGGTATTTCCTCTATTTTTTTAAGATGTAGTGACAAAATGCCTCATTTGGGTTCACCAAACTAGAACTGGAAGTGACTACTAAGAAAATTTAGAAGCTACATTAATGAAAGTGTTCTCTAACGTAAAGAGTCAAAGAGAAAGCAGAGGGGCTATTTCTTGGCTTTGATAGTTCCTTTAAGCCCACTGAGCACCAGGAAGAAGAGGTGGAGAAACTGTCTTAACATATTTCCCAGATGAAATTTGACTGGACTCGGTCAATACTTTCACATCAGTAAGCTCTATTTCTTCCAGCAGAACAAAGCAACTTCCCCTAAATATATGGTATTGTCAACATATAAGTGTTATGGATTAGAGATGAGGCTATATCACTCTAAGATACATCATGACCACTTGTCAACTTCAATTTTTCTCATTAACAGTTATCTACAATTAACAGCAGTTAAAAATAATGGAGCCCGACTACTGCTATTCTCTGGAAAATACTGGCTGAGGTAGCTGGAAGTAATTCTCAGCCTGTGCTGCTATTGAACAGCACTGTGATACAGACAGTGTACACATCCCAGCATCAATTGTAAAAGGGCTCAGAGATTTAGAGCCATGGATCTTTTAATAAAATCTTCTTTCTCCCTATTTCCTCTGCTATCTCAAGCACTTTTGTTGTATTTAACAAAAGCAAATCTCTTTATATTTTGTAATAAATGTACCAAAGAGTCATGGCTTTTCAAGAGCCCTAATGTATGACATCCGTGTTTCTCTTTTTTTTTTAATCCCAGTAAATATTTGCAAATGGGAATGTGTGTGATCAGATTCTATTCTTTTTCCTAATAAAAACAGTTGGTAAGCACAGATTTTTTAGATGTCAAATGCTGGCTTTACTAAAGGGCTGCTAGCACCCTTTGCACTGTCTCCAACAAATATTGTTCAATAGACAAGTCACAGATTCAGTGAGAATAAAATGCAAAGGAAAGTATTGGGGATACAGAAAGGTCAAATATTAATGATCATAATACATTAAAGAAAAAGGCTTTTGAAACTTTAAGTGTATGGTTCCTGTGAATATATTTTCTTGAATGTAAATCTTTTGGTTTTCCACTTCTGTTGAAAAGCAGAGCAGGAGAAGACTGAACCTCAAGTTTCTAAGACAGCAGTGTTGCCTGTCCGTGACCCTAGACTGAAAGCAAGCGCTTCTATAAAATTATATTTCCATTGCTGCTACAGAGTAAATAGGCTGATCCATTGACCCTTCTGCAACGTTTTAACTATATATTTGATGTTTGTGATTTTATTTTTTCAGTTCACTGTAACCCAAAATAAACAGCACATTAAGAAATGAAAGACGAAGTGTTCACTTTTGAGTAGCAAAGAGCCTCGGTACTAATCACTGTTGCAGCAGAAATGGGAAATAAATGTGAACTGATGCAAAGGATAGAGAAGCCTATAGAGATCTAACATATCAGTAAACCAAATTAAAGCTGTTAACTCTATATTGATGAGCTGGTTTGTCAGTTATTGTTGAAGCATTGTGGATCAAGAATCACTGAATAAGTTTCTATATCTGACAGCTGGAAAATGAAGCTTGTGGATTTTTATTGCCAGTGATACAAATTTAGTTGTTTAAAATTGATAAATTACACTCACTGCCTTTTCTTTATAATTTCTTTAGTGGCAAAATACATAGCTCAGGCTGATCCATTTTAATGAGTGGATTCTGCATGACTACAAAGGACCTTAATTTTTTTTTAGACTGATCGCCTGAGCATTACTCTATATTTGTTTGTTCAGTGTGGCTTTGTTTTTCCCATCATTTGAATTACCCTTCACTTACATTGCTGCTAGAGATAATCTAATGCATCTAACAGGTTGCTGATCCATTTGAAATTAATATCCACCTATTTCTAGCCTTACAATTTTCCTCTGAATTTTTAGGGTGAAAAAAAGAGATATTTGGGAAGGAGGACAGAAAGAGAGATCATATTTTCAGGTCAACTGTTTTAATCTGAGTAAAGCTGGAGACTAAGAGATTTGGATCAATATGACCCTACCAGAATATCAGTACTGATCCTCTTCTTGTTTACATTGACAAAAGCAATAAAGACTGGCAAAACTGACATGAGAAAAGCTTGAAAATCTTAACTTTATCAAGGATTTTAGAATATTTCTAGGGGAATGAAAGGACCACGATTGACCTAAGGGAGCAATGAGGCCCTGGCATGACATCACCCGTAAGAAAGCATAACTGGTAAAGATTGTCAAATTGTGCTGAGTGGGAAACTATTCATATCACTGCATGTGCAGCCTTTGTTGTTTGAAGTTCAGTGGTTCTTATTAGGGTTGTGAGTCACCCAAAACAGAGATACATGCACAGCACAGCTTTGTGAGAAATTATACAGAAAAGTCTCAAATTTTAAATGCCTGTGCAATTCTGTGGTAGAAATTAAATAGCACAACAGGAATTGGGAAAATTATGCAATTGTCAGGCTTTGGCTTGGAAGTCTGATGAATTATTGGAAGAAGATATTATGAAAAAGTTGTTCATATCTATGCCTAAGATTTCAATGAGGAAAAGACAATATAAAAGATGCATTTTCTGCAGAAGTTGAAAATGGGCTTTTTCGAATTTAAATTCCAAATACATGCCATGGAAGTTGCTTTTATGGACTTAAGTGATGACAGATTAAAGGAAGACGTAGGGAAATGAACAATAGGCAGTGAATCCTTTCATAGTGTAATAAGTAACAGAAAATTAGATTAATTAATTTTGTCATCTATAAAAACTCTGCAAAGAGCATTATGTATTTTCATAACAATATAAACAGGCATAATTGGATACTTATATCCAAATTCACCAATCAGCTTAGCCAAATAGTCATAAGTTCAAGACACATGACTAATGCCCAAAATTATCCCAGTCAGAATCTGAGAAGACTTAATTATAGTTAGGATTAATAGCCTGTGAGAGCAGCAGTATGTGTATGTGTTTCTGTAATCCTGTTGTACTATACAATAGACTGAAGAAGGCAAAAGAAAGCTAGAATTGAGAATTTCTGAGGAAATCAAAATCTAATCAGAAAAAATAGTAATTAGAAATTGATTTGCAAGTGTAGAAAATAGCTCTTCAATGATTGGGCATAAAGGTAATATCAAGAGGGATGATTAGAGACATGGCAAAGGTGAGATAATTTCAATAACTCAGAGTAAACAACTGGATAGTTCTTGTTTGTAAGAAAACATATAACTCAACTTGCAAAGGGACAATGAACTTTACACACCAAGCATTTTGATGTAGAACAATAATGTGAATAAATCCAAAACGCCATTTCAACACTCAGGATACGAAAGCAGGTGTTAAAAATCAGGGAATTATTAAAAGAAGGAGAAATAAATGGAATCAAACAAAACCTTCTAAACAAATGACCTCCATAATATAGAGCTTCAGAAAAATTTCCTGAGGTCATGGTACAAGGAAGTCTTACTACTGCTTTTGAGAAATGTAACTATTGTGGAATGTCCCATCTCTTTATATTCTCTTCTGTAGAATATAAGTGTTTCAACCTTACACTTTTTCAAGACATTTCTTGTATAGCTAGTTTGAGAAAGTATCAGTTGGATCCACACAGATAGGTGACCTAGAATCAAGTGTTTTCAGTTCCCCAAGAACCTGATAGAAGATGTGAAGCTATGTAAAACATATTGTCTCAATTTTTTTAAAAAAAAGCTTATGTTTATAGATTGTAAAATGGCCTACAGGTTGAAATGACATAATTTCAGAACACAGCAAAATTACCAGGAAGAACTGTACATCAATATAAAAAAAATCTCTTCCATTTCCTCTTAAAGTAATTTTGGATTAAGCACATTGTCTGCACTTTTCTTACTATATCCTCACACAGAAATGTAAGACTACTGATAACAGCTTCTTCAGCAGTTAAAATTCTAAAACATTATGTTTTCTGGTAACAATTTGATATGAGAACAAAGAAACTAATGGATATAAATGATTTTTAACTTACTTTGAAAGTAAAAGTTACTTTCCATAAAGATTAATTTTTTATCTGGAATACCTGAAAAAAAATAACTTCAGTTATAAAAAAAATTTTGTCTTATACTGGCATAAGAAAAGGTTAGAAAAGCTTCTGAAACAGTTATGAAGATGACATATTAATGAGAATTTTATAATAAGGAAAGAATCATAGGTGGAGAAGAAAAGCATATTATAAATATAAACAAGAAAGTTAACATGGGAGAGGTATGCATTCAAAGACTCATGGGAGAAACACATATTATAGATGTGTTGCTTAGAGACCTGGTTTAGTGGCAGGCCCGGCAGGTTAATGGCTGGCTTGATGATCTTGGAAGTCTTTTCCTACTTTAATGATTCTCTGATTCTGATTTTATGCAAAACAGTATCTAATAGCTCTGAATATGCACTAATGTAAACAACAGTGATAATCATATTGCAATAGGTTAAGGCAAGTTAGCCATGGTATTTTTTGTTAAGATTACCAACCTGAATCAGTCACAGTGTGACAGTCCTCCAGACAGACAGCTAATGATGTACACGTACACACGAAGGAAGTCATTTCTGTGTCAAGTGAACTACCAGTGACATTAAAATAAGCGTGCAGAGTACTGATGGCAGAATATCAGGAGCCTTGGAAGCACAAAGCATAAGCACAGGTTGAAACCTGCAGGGCTAAGACTATGAGCACAGATGGTCACGTCTTGATCAATCTGACTGCAACCTGGGCAGTGACTGGGTTTAGAGCAGAACAGAAGTAATGCCCATGGCTCAATTGTGCTCATGAAGTCATCAGCAGGTTCTCAGAAGGGTGTGTATCCTGAATAGTAGGGAGAGAAAATAGGAATCTCCAGCTCAAGGAGACTATATGGATTGCAGAATGGTGAGGGAAACAAGAAATTTCTTTTAAATTCTTTGTCACTGACTGTCCAAGGATCACACAATCTAGTCACACCTAGACGTGTGTATCAGACTATGAAAGCTGTCCATGACTGATCATCTGCAACAAAACCTACTGCTTGTGCTGGTTTCAAACATTATAATCAGATATACTGAGCAGATCTCTCTGCTAACCTGCACTGTACTGCTATATATGCAAGTGCTGTCTTACTATTATTGAAGGGAAATTCAGTTTCACTTTTAATCCAAAGTCTTGATTGTATTTGACCTGTCTGGTCATTCACTTTTGAGGACTGGCTGTAAAACACAGATGCAACAGTTAGGTTGTAATTTTCCTTTCTATTTTTGAGATGCTAGCTTTCAGTGCTCCGGTAATCTGAAGGTATAGAAGACTGAAAAGTCCAGCCTGTTATTTCACTGGAAATAAGTAATTACTGTCTAATGCTGTTTGGTAAAAATCATATTAAGACAACATAGGAATAGTTTCCTACTCTAATGTTAAAGTATATATTGTATTATAAGCTCAAATGTACCTTCTCCCTAAAACTCTCCTTAAAAAGGTTATTCCTACTTCAGATACTGCCTCCTTGAACTGTGACAGCAGAATTCATTTTGCCAGCATTTAAGGTTATTTGGAAAATCTATTTTTGATACAGAGAGCTCAAGAAAAGGTGCTGCTCACCTTGTTCAAAATTTCCTCCAAAACCCCTTTAACCTGGTAGAAAAGAAGGTTATTTGAAATGTGTGTTGATATTTAGCATATAGGTGCATTCTTCAGAGGAAAAAAGTTTGCATAAGAAGTTACTAAGCAGTAAACAGAAATGTCAGTTATCAGACACCAATATATCATATCAGCATTTGAACTTCCTAGCAGAGAGGCAACATGTCGGAGCCTCATCTCTCACTGTGAGCTATGTGCAATCCCTCTGGCATTTTAAAAAAACTGATTTATTTGATTACCTAGACTACATACATGTTTTGTACAGGAAATGATAGTTCATTTATGCACCATTAAGAAAGGCACTCACATGCTGCAGGAAAGCATCCCTTAAAATGCCATTTATTGGAGCTAAAACTGTAAAAAAACAGAGAATGTATAGACAATCCTAAATGCATTCACGTGCTGGAAACCCTGAGGTGCCCAGCACTGAACAGATGTCCAGTGAGGGCATGGCATGCTGTGCAGACATCATCCATGCTGAGACAATCTCATTTTTTGTGTGTTTTTATAGGATTTTCTTGAGAGAAGAAATTCTAGTCATCATTTCTACTACCAAATAAATAAATAGCTAGCATTTCACTTGATAACTTGTTGCTGCATAATGACCAGCACTGGCTGGGAGCTGCCTACAGACCAAGTTCATCCTGTGGCCAGGGGACATGGCAAAGTCCAGCCTTGGCTTGGTGTCCACATGGAACCTTTGGCAGAGCACAGCACAGGTCTGCCCCTTTACAGACTCACTGGTACAGGAATCATCAACTCCTCTATGAACAAAGACCTCCAGCCAGGATCACAACAACACGAATTATTTGTTTTGAATGAAAATACAAAGGAGGAAAACCTTTTTGGACATGTATCTTCACTGACTTGACCACAGTTAGACAACTAGTCTTTGAAAAGTCCAAGTCTAGGAAATCAGTTCTTTGATTTACATTTTACAAGAATATAGAAGAAATAAATTTTTTGCACTTATTTGAAAAACAAAGTTGTTTGACATTTAACTTGAGTAAAATTATATGCTTACAGGTGTGTGGAAAACACCAAACCACAATCAAACAACAAACCAACCTAAAATGAAAAAAAAAAACCCCAAAAAATCAACACATACCAAATACAACACCCAAACCAAAAACAAAACAAACAAGCACAAAATCTTTGCCTCAGAAAGTAAGCTTCAGAGTACTTAGATTACCATTTTTTATCTTATTACCTTAGTCAAGTTGATTCATGCTTAGTTAGCTGGAGTTTAATAGGAATACAAACTATACTCTAGGCACATACTAGCAGAGTATTTATTTTTCACTCCACTATGATTTGCTAATTTAAAAAAAAAAATCTCACAGAAGGAGTTTGACTTCAGCTTTATACTTCACATGAAAACTTGTATTCAGGCTTTTTTTTGTGATACATTATCTGTTTGGGAAGGTGAGAACTTCATGGTTCTGATCTGATTTTCTCAGTTCTTTAAGTCAGAAAATACTGAATAATTTTATATACTGTAGGATGGCTCAAAATATTGACTTAAGAGAGGTCCTCTTTAGCTGTGCAACACTGACATGAAAAGTGTCTTGATTTTATTTCTGAAACATATTTATGGTAGAGAGATTTTATACAGCTCTACAGTTTATGAATTACTGCACTGTTTCCATGGATACTTCTCAATGCAGGCACAAGTAGTATCATAAAAGTGAAAGTTGAAATTCTCCAACAACATCATAACTAAACGTTTTCATACTCATGACACCCCCATGATTAAATTTGAATAAACTACTTGAAATTGAAAGGAAGTTTCTAGAATGTTAAATTAAAGCAGACAAAAAAAGCTTTCTTTCTCCCCACCTTCAAGCAACTAATTTGCTTTAACTTATGGTTTGTACTATCTTTAAATAATGGTTCTGCCTAGGAAAGATGATTCACTGAGGTAGAACTGTGTTATTGCACCTCTGCGATATATATATTTTTTTTATATACCTGGTAAATGTACTTTGTCTTATCTGCCATTAGTTATGTAACTGCACACACACACTGAGCAGCTGAGCTGAATATTTCCCTAGTTCAGAATAATTCTTTGCTGCTATAAAATTTTCCTCATCACTTCTCCCTAAAGCTGTCAGAGCCGGGAAGGAGCGCAGCCAGCAGAGCTTTTAGGAGTTTGATTCCACATGCTGATCTCTGACATGGGAGAACAGTTCTGACTGGTGCCATGCAGGGTGGCTCTTCCACCTGTTGAGAGTATAAATATCTCAGCCTCTCCTCTGCCGCCCTGCTTGCTAACAGAAGCTATTCACAAATGAGAAGTGTGTCCCTTGTGTATGGGAAGGGAGTTAGTTTCATCTTCCAGCTGCCAGTCCTGGACACTCACCCCACACTCTAAGAGCCAGCTAGTTTTTACCTCTTCCAGTGTCCCCATCTTGCAGTCTGTGTTTTACACCCAGACACATGTACACAAACCCTGTATTGTCACGATATCTAAATATTTTTGTTGCCAGAAGTGAGCTTTCTGGAGGAGGAAAAAAGCTGGAGAACAATAAGGAACTGTGACTGCACCTTAAGCCAACAGTGAGCTGACCTGAAAAATATAAAGCGTTGCAAATGAAGGGATTGGTGCTTAAGATGATAATTGATAAAGTGCTAGATAATAGACTAATGAGCAACATGTGTATTATCTGGCAGTGAATTACCATAGATCCACATAAAGACACCAGTCATAATGCATAATGAAGATGTGCACGATGGAAAACATTATTCATAAAGCATTTGAAGATGTCTCGTGAACTGAAGGCCAAAGTGCTGCTTTAACACCTAGAGCCTGAATATCTGTTTGACTCTTGGTTAAATCAGTTAACCAGTTAATAAAAATATGAATGTTTTATAGCAGGCAACAACTTTCAGGAAATAAATGGTGCAAGATACAAAGACCTGTTAAAATTAACTGATTAAAGATGCTTAGGCACAAGAAACCCATGGGTTCATTCCTTGGAGCTTGATCTGCTGGAGGGCTGGGCTTTACCAAATGTTCTTTCGACACTGGTATGTAGTGTTTTCCTTTTATTTGCCATTATTGCTGAATAAAGTGGCTTACATATCAAATTCAGCCTTCACCTCCAATCCCAGCTACCATAATGAATCTGGAGAGAGACAAGACCTGTTTAGAGTAATGCATTACATTCCAGAGGAAAATACAGAATATTTTTCAAAGGAAAGCTTGTGCAAGATAAAAAAAAATCTGCTTTTTAATCAAGAGTTCATCTTTGCTTTTCTCTCCTTTTGGTTTTCTTTCTGTTTTTTTTGTTTTTTTTTTTTCTTATCAAACAAACTTAATAATGACTCCAAATCTCTTTCTGGACTGTCAATGATACAAATATTTCTCTTCACTACTGACTTGATATATCAGCGTCCATTCTGGTTTTTTTGAGTCTCTTTAAACTGACAGTAGACTGGCTGCCTTTTCTCTGAGCATGAGATAATGTGTTAGGAGCAGTCTTGGGGCACTTAGCCCTGCATATGCTGGGTCAGGCATTCATCAAACTGCCTGGCTATGCTGACTGCCAGAGCACCATAATGACCTACCTTAACTACTTAAATGGTCTCACAGCATCACTGGAGATAAGTGCATAAAATCCATGCTCCAACAGGTCAGCTGAAGTTGTGATTTTTTTTTTTTTTTTTTTTAATTTTTGCTTTTCCAGCAAGCACATGACTGATGCTCCCCCTGACACTGCTGTGACCATAATCTTTAATTTCTGGTGTTACATCCACCTCCCTAAAACTAATAGCACTTGCTAGCTCGTATAATACAAATGGCAAGGCACAATCAAAACATGTCTGCAGCACTCTGGAATAAATAAGATTTATATGAATCATGCTCAGTATTTGATAGCTGAGTGTCTTTCCTTGTTAGAGAAATCATTATAAAAAAATCTGAAGGGGAAAAAAACCAGCAAACAATACCACCCTGTCTAATGCTAGTCTTCCCCTTCTCCATAACAAATTAAAACCTAAATTACTGCTTTAAATGTTCACCTGCCGCAGTATTTCCAGTAACTTACAATATTGAATGTTTCTTTCTCTTCTATGCTTTTTTCCCCTTTCAATTACTTTGTCACTTTCTGAGAGCCTCAGTATCCTGTGCAAAAGTTAGATCAAGTGTCTGTTGAATATCTACTGCCTTCCACAAACCAGAGCTGAAGCTGTTCTGTTCTCAGGTGTTTTCAACAGTCCACAACTTATCAGTTAAAAATTCAAAGAAAAGCTATTCAATGAGTTAGTACAAAAAAAAGGGCCTGTTACAGAGCCAGAAGCTCTGACATCTTTTTCTCTCTTTCATACTTCTGCTGTTTTCTGAGAGAAAACTAAAGCTTTGAAGAAACAAATTTGAAACTAAATAGTAGAAGTAGTTATAGATTAATGCCATTGGCATTTATTTATTTATTTATTTTATATAATACTTATTTCACCAATATCATGACTTAATATCTTAAGATTTCACCCGAAGATCCCAATTGATCTATTGATTTTCAAACAAAGATGTTGCATTCCTAGACAGTGTATCTTTTTGTGTGCGTCTGTACATGAGGGCTGTTAAAAGTTTCATTTGTTAAGATTTACAAATACAGAAAACTGGATGCTTTCCTCCACCACTGGTCGTTGTGGTACTGGCTTTAACAGACTCTCCACGACAAGGCATCAGCATTTACAGTCAGATGACTGTGAAAAGGTAAACTTACCTATTACCCTTTTTAGGAACTCTAAATATTATGTGATGTAACATAAAATCAAATCCCTCAGTAAATGCTGAAAAATAGAAACTGCACTACCTCCTGAAGTGAGGGTAAATAAATAAACAACACTTGACAACCTCACTGGTGGTAGAATAATCTGCTTTTTACAAAGCATTTTCCTGTCACTGCTAGGATAGCAATGGACCATGCAATCTTGCATTTAGGCCAGTCCCATCTGGCAAATCTCCCTTTCAACAGAAACAACCTACATGTAGCTCTCATAACCATACAGTTTTCAAAGTGTCAAAATGTTGACGAGGACTATGATTTTCAGGGGATCCTGTGTAGGTTTGGATCCTGAGTAAATATGAAGAGCAATGTAGATTCATGTGACCTTTGAGAGCTTGAGAAAATTCCATCCTGCAGACTCTAGGAAGCCTTTGAAAAGCTTCACTTGATCACGATAATATAATACTCTCCACATCAGAGTTCCTGCAAAATAAGGCAAGTGTCAATGACACCTCTCAGAAATTTAAAGGAAAAGTAGTTAATAGCAATAATGCTTCCATGATTTTAATAATTCCAAAAGGCTGAATTTGCAGTGCTTACTCCAGTTTTGCTGTAATCATGATATCTGTAAATAATTATTAGGCACTGAGCTTAGAACTGAATATTGCATCACCTTTCTTTACAATGTAACGATGTAATTATAGTCTAATATATGTACTATATTCAAACTGTGCTCTACTTTAGATAACACACTTGATAAAGACAAGATCATTAATAGAATCCTCTCCTCTAAGCCATCGGTTGTTCTTAAAAAACAGAGGCTGGAAAGCATCAAGTATTTTCAACTTCAGACATTCCAAACCAAGATTTCACTCTCTTTCAAACTTTATCTTAGAGGTCAGGCTCTGGATTCAGCTAAACTGAATGTTTTTCTACTGCTATCAGCAGCAGCATTTTTCCAGACATTATCAATGGGTACAAAAAAAGTTCCATATATTCTTATTCTTTTAGAATATGATGTTTCCAAGGTAACTGTACCCAGGAGATCTACTAATAGAAAAAAGTGGAAAATAATGTAACTTCTATTTTAAACTCACTTTTCTAAAGGGAAGAGGAATTGTATTCTCACAAACTTTTTCCTTTGTAACTCTATCACTGTTTTTAACAAAATCAAAGAATTCAAAATTTAATGCTGGGGGGCTTTATATACAATCATGTTGGCAACAGATAGAGAGGATGTATGGGGGTGCACTGTATTATAGTGTTAAGAGTTGGCTCTAAAGAAAAAATTGGGTAAAACTTAGTTATGTTTTATGGATGGTCAAAATGCTTCAGATAAAATGAGATCCAGCACTAACTTCTGTCCAGCTGTCAAACCAAACTGGCACACATCTTTTTTTTTTTTTTTAATAAAGCTTAGTTTTTAATTTTTGTTAGAAATTGTTTTAAAAGTGCTAGAGAATATTTCAGTAAAACATTGCACACCAAGATGGAAAATAGAATATGTTTAGAAGTCTGACAGTCTTCTGAATTTTTTGTTAGACTGTCTCATGAGAGCTTAAGACCATCACATCATGCAACATTTCCAGCAGGGTTAATTCTCCTTTGATACCCAAAGGCACATACAAACTAAACAAATTGCAAATCCAATTACTTACACAAACATTTACTCAATATCTTTAGGGAAACATGGCTTTTTATGCATACAGTCAGAGTGTTCATCTTATACTACAAGTCTTTAAATATAGCCGAATACAAATACTTAGGTTTTGTTAAAATGGCAGAGGTCCTCAGATCTGAGGATTTTGGGGAACCCATGCTAGTAAGCAGCTTAACTTACTGGTAGAAAAAATGATCCCGTTTCTTAGTGAAATGCTAACAGAGGATTAAAATGAACTATGCACTTCAAAATATTTTTAGCAACTTCTATGACAATGGATGACCACAATAAAAAAAAAAGAAAAAAAAATTACTATTATCTGCAAAAGTAAAGAAGAAGAAATCCAAAAGCAGAAATCTTAGAAGTGCACTGGATTACCTTTTTTTTTTGCACATAAGGGCTACGGGAACTAAATGAATTTTAGCAGAAAGAAGAAAAATGTCTACTGGTCTTATATTACATGATTCATTTGAATCTCTGATACACAAGTATACTAAAATACTTTCATTGCTGGATATTCCCACAATTGTTGTCTGAAATATCTATCTAAAGCTGATCATAAAATAAGCTGAAATCAGATTTTTATTTCAGCCAGAAACATGAAAACATAGCCCTAGGTCTATAGGAGTTAAGTGTACCTATTATGTAACAACAAGTAGCATTAAGCTGTTAAAGGAAATACTTAAGAGCTAAAACAACATTATGTTTTAATTTTACTCATTCCCTCTTCACCTTGATCAACTGCTACTTACTGGTTGCCTAAAATTAAGCTTTCCAACCTGAGATCACCATGGCAGGCAATAGCAGCCAAGGACCAGCCAGTGTCAGGCAGTTAAAGTTACCTCAACAAGGGTAAACCACAGCTCAGAGTTCTTGGTAACACAGAGGGGGGGAAACAGCCCTGCTTTGAGGGGCTTTGCCATGTACCTGCACCGTGACAAAACGCTGTGCCGCTCACTCAGCACTGCTGCATCGAGTGCAGAGCAGGAGGCTTGTCATTTAAACACACCAACAAACTCCTTATCTAAGCCACTGCGCAACGAGAATGCTTTTCTCAGCCAAGGCATTACACTGAGCATCCTAAACAGAAACTATGCCCAAGCTAGACAGAAAATGAGGCGTTTCATACGAAAGGAGTTAAAAGGCACACTGCGTTTGACTCATAAAGATCCTTCCTGACAGACTAGATTTTACTAATTTTACCTTGATTCCCTGGAGTCTGACTATGGATGATCCAGGTCTTTCCAAGAGTATGGAATAAAAGCAGTGCAGCAAAAGTTAAAGAAAATGATGCAGTATTCCACTTTTGAACTAGAGAGACTTTCAGTGTAAAATCCCTAAGAAAATAACAAATTCAGTCAGACAATCCACAGATGAGGAAAATTTATTTGCATACAAGGTAGAGGGCTAAATGTTCACATCCCAGATTCTTATGAAAACAACGGTGTTGGAAAAGCTATGTGCAAGGGCACGTAATCAGAGCAGCAGTGAGTAGCAGGATTAGAATGCTATCTGCACTTTGTTGTGGTCTAAAGGGACAATAATATGATTTATACTAACATCACAGGCTAGCAGGAGAATTAAACACATTTTTAAATAACCAAAGGGCATAAATAAATAAATTCATTTAAAAGGCAGTTAAAAAATCATTGATTAATTGGTAGTCTGCAATTTTAAGCAGAAGTAAAAATGAGTTAAAAGACAGATGGCAGAACAGGAAGTGGGAGAGAAAGAATGCAGAAAGAAGAACTAACTGACTTGAGGTTGCAGCTGGAACGTTATATACTTATCCAGCAATCTGAGATGTTCACACATATCCCATGTGTGCCAAACAAAGACCAGAAAGTAATGTAGAGAAATTCCTCAGGGCATGTCTCATCAGGAACGCTGAGTCTCTGTGATCAGCTGCTCCATGATCAGGATGTGACCACTGTAGCTGGCAATCAACTCCACAGGTAGCTGACACATCATAAAAGGTCCTTCTCTACCTTCAAGCTTGCAGTCATTCTCCTTGCTCTCACATCAGGGGAATGGAGCTCTTGCTACACAGCTACAAGCCACACATGGTTTCACTCATTCTATGGTGTTCCCTGTTTTCTCTCTACTCCCTTCAAAGCCTGGTTCCAAAACAGAACAGTGTCTCAACAAGTCCCATCAGGATTTCACTGCCAAACTATGATGGCCTTGTGCATAATTTCACTGGGAGGGTAAGAACTGTTTGAGATTAATGTACCAGCAATTCCCATGGGGCTGTAATACCATATTATTTCATTATTTAAACATCATGATATCTAGCTTTCCTTTTCATTGTAACTCAAAGGAATAAAACTCATAATCCTTTACCCATACTGACTCTTACATTTTTTTTCTAAATTCCTACATTTAATCTTGAGCCTAGTAGAGTTCCTAATTCCTACCACTCCTTTAAAATCTACCCTAAAATCCTCTACCACTTGTTTATTTTGCTGCCTCTATCTCCCTTGAAATTCTTCATGGCCTTCTCTAATCCAAACAATTAGCAGCTATCTATCACCAACTCTTTCATCAGAGATAATGTACTTTCCAGACAACTAATGCACAATCTTAACCCCTTAAAAACCATCAAGCTCTAACAACATTGTATGCAAATAGTTTAAATTGCTGCAGCCATCAAACTGCCTTAACATAAGCTAGAAAATAAGATCTGTTGGAAATTACATTTTCTCTTTTATGAAAGAAGTAGTATTTTGTAAACTGGATCTCAATCCAAGAATTAAAATCCAAATTTTTGAAGAGTAACCCTGAAAGGGTTACAGGTGAGCATAAGCACATGCTATTAAAACCAAACTCATGTAATTCTATTTGTACTAAAAAACTGCAAAGAACAAACATCTCCTGCAGAGATTTTGTCCAGAATCATCATAAATAGAGCAAACAGGGCCCCCAAGAGGCCACATAGATAATTCTGTTGCTTCTTGTGTTTTGTAACTGTCTTTTGCATGCTCAAAACTCATATCTTGTCTTTCCTCATTCTATTTCCTTCCCCCTTGGTTAAATTACTCTAGACAGTCTGCCCACTGTTTATTCTCTCTGCTCTTACCCACACACTCTGTGGTGTGTTGCCTCAAACTGGCTCCACTCTTAATGATATCTCTATCTCCCCCAGCTGGATAGAAAAGAAAACAATTTTTTGTCACAGACATTCCTTTAGTTGTGCTCATTGCTTATCACAGTAAAATAATGCTGTTGACTTAGTCACTTCATATCCTTCCCCACAAAATTTGCCACTTATTCTCCAAAAAGAACTTCTGTCGTTGATTACCACTGCTTAAATGGGAGATTGCACATACCCACAATACATAATCCAGTGTCATCAATTTTTTTTTATGATTTTCCAATAATATTTCAAATTAAAACCCTGTCTTCTAATGTGTTTCCAACTTTTGCAAGTATAATCTTTATTCTATTATTTATGTCTTTCTTAAGGGCCTAAAAATGACCCTCCCAGAATGCATTGGATATATTCTTTTTTTACAGTAAACACCAATTCTTTTGAGTAAAGTCAATCAATATGTTTTACATTTACCTTCTAAAAGTTTAATGTAGAATGTTTCCCTAGCTTATTTATGAAGTCAAAAGAGACAGACATCTCTTACTACACTGAAAATGTACAACTTCACAACAAGGCCTGTAAATCTATCAAAAAGGAAATAAGCTGTTTTTTGACAAATCCATGTTGCCTGATGCTGGTTTCTTTGCATCCAGGTGCTTGCAAATACTCTAATTATTTTTAGATATTAAACTTGAGTGGTTTGATCTAGAATTTCTGATCTTGGCTGTCCCTTCCATTCCTGTGTTTCCCTCCTCGAGTACTGGAATACTTCCCCCTCCCATCTTTGGAAGATGAAATCCTCAAAGACAACAGCTGAGACTTTTGAAAAAGCATCAGTCATTCCTTTCAGCTGATCATGCCCAATGTATGACATGTCACAGCCTTCCCATTGTGTGTTGTCACATCTCATACCTTGCTAATTGCCACTGCCATAAAAATTGGAGATTTTTTTTAGGTTATGCACATTTTGAACTCTGAATCTACCAATATCTATTCCTAATGGATTTTTGATTCTGAGAAATAAAACTAAGTAATGTACTTTGAGATTAATTCCGCTCTTTCCATTTAACATTAATTAATCCCTTTACTGTCTTCCTGCATATGCAATAAGAGAGGAACTCAGAATAAGACAATGGAGGCTGAATTTTCTAATCTTTAGATCAATTTAGGACCATAAAAAATATTTGAGATTTTTTTTTTATTCTGAAAATAATTACTGCAGTAGTTTCTCCCTTTGTTAGGGTAGAAGGCTGGAGTAAAAAGGTCAGTAGCATCCCTGGGGTGAAGCACAGACAGTCAGAAGAGCTATCCAAACAGAGCCATTATGCCTGATATGCTGAGACATAATTTTGGGGTTGACAGGGACCTTATGATTCTTCTCGCCTTCCTGAGCTCCTGAGCAACAGGAGATCAGCCCATGCACTTTCCACCACCTTCCTGACAATCACTACAACCTCACATTCTTTGTTTTTTCCCAGTAATGATTCCTACACACTGAAAGAAAGCCACTCCTGGCATGACTGGATACTTAGTAAAGCAGAACTGTGGGAGGATGTGCCACTAAGACTCTTGCACTGCAGCCTAAACCTCAACTCTTGACCCTTAAAGTTATGTGGCCTGTGACACACCAGTGACATTTAGATTTACTTAAAGAAAAAAATATCAACTGTAGAAAACTCATTAACAGGGACAAAGATGATGCTGCATAGCAATATCAGAAAAGTCTTTTAAAATCATTTGGTACCCATGCAAAATTCAAAGGGCAAGCTTATTATTTAGGGTTTGCTTTCAGTGAATACAGAATTTGATGTGGTGGGCAAAGTAATGGCTGAGTCTATGGAAATTGTTATGTAAAAAACCTACAATATCCATTACTTCTTTGGTATTTATGATCATAGAATCATAGACTTGTAGAATGGGTTGGGCTGGAAGGGACCTTAACGATAATCTCATTTCAGCCCCGCTGCAGGGACACCTCCCACTAGAACAGGTTGCTCAGAGTCCCATCCAACCTGGCTGTGAACATTTCCAGGGATGGGACACCCACAGCTTCATTGGGCAACCTGTTCCAGTGCCTCACCACGCTCACAGTAAAAAAATTCTTTCCCGTATCTAGTCTGAGCACGCTCTTGTTGGTTTACAGCCATTCTATCTTGTCCTATCACTACATGCCCATGTTAAAAGGCCTTCACCAGCTTCCTCATGGGCCCTCCCTAAGTATTGGAAGTCTGCTATGATAACTCTGAATGCATTCATTATATCCAAATATTCACTTTCTAGTTTACTCAAAGAGTTAGCTATGCTCTCTGCATTTACTGCTCAGTTTTGATATTTAATTCTTTTTGATTATGGTGTGGAAGTGGTTCCTTTAAGCCATATGGATTTTCACCCCTGACTGGATGACTGAAACATGTAAACAGAATCTTCTAACCTTTAAACAAAACAGAAGCTTTTAAAATTTTAAACAAAAAAATTAAAAAAGACAAAAAATCCCTGGACTAGTGACACAAATATAGATTATTCTGAGATTTTTTTGCCACCGCTCTGATCCAGAAACAAAACACAGCTCATCTGCATTAACATGAATAAGTAAAAGCCAGAGTAAACCCTGTTTTCTGGAATACTAATTGTTTTTTTAAAAAATTCTACTGTATGTGTCATAGAGAGTTACCTGCCTAGTACTAATAGCAAACTCATACTCCTGAGACATGCAAGTGATGAAGGAATATGTATTCTGGCATAACATGTATGTACAATTTATGAATATCGTTTGGGATTCCAGAAAGCTAATTCCAAAAGCAGAAGGATGAATAATCAAGATTTCAAAGTACAATCCGTGCTTCTTGCACTTTGGATTGTATCCTGATTTCTGTTAAGACTGAGAATCTAAGTGACAGGAGAAATTCACCCTGCCACAGGACCTCAAACACTTCATTGTTCTTTAGAATTTTACAGAAGTGTAGATACCTTCTAACTTCCTCATCTTTAAAATAGTATACAAAATACATTTTCATATGAGTATTTTTAACAAAACCAGAGGCAAAAACCTATTGAGTTTTCTACATTATGCTTACACTTACCTGCCCTTTATAGCTACTTTTGACACCGTATAAACTGGGAGTCCTGTAATTTCAACATTTCTTTCTGTAGATAGAACTTTCAACTTTCATACATATTTTTGTTTGGCTATTCAGCCCCACTGAAGTTAGAATGATTAATTCCTACCAAGATTATTTTTTAATGCATCATTAAATCCATAATGTAAAATCAAACACACATAATGTAATTATTGGATTGAAGGCAGCATCCTGTCAGAAATTATAAAGAAGGTTGAGTGTGAGAGCAAAGTAGGACAGCAATAGAGAAAAAAAAAATGAAAAGGGAAAATGAACATTATTATTACTGCAAGATCTGAAGAGTACTGTAAGGTTTAGAAGGTTTCTGTGACCTGTTAAATCTTTTCAATAGAAAGAAAGTGAGCAGGGCATACTTGTTAACCTGTTAGCTACACATATTATTGTGATACAGAAGCGTGAAATAACAAGAAACGAAATTTGTCTGTATTATTCTTTCAGGTTCCACTGAGGAACAAACAGCCAAAGAGGTAATACAGAGTATGGTAAAGATGGTTTACAGCAGTATATTGCAGTTATAGATCATGCCACTGTCACTTAAAACTAAAGTCTTAAAAGTCTATACTTTAAAATGCTAACACTATCTGTAAAATACATAAGTTGCCTTTTCTGCAGACAGCATAGATATTTTTCACTTTCGTAATACATAGCTCAGTCCTCATCCAGGTTAATTACAACTTCTGAGGCCAGAGAGGAAACACTTCTTTTAAAATATTGCTGTAATCTTTTCAGCTCGCCATAGAGCTCACCCATCAGCTGAAAAGCTGCTTTATTTTTAAAGGAACTCTTTCAACCCATGTTGAAGTCAAAAGTCAGACTGGAAATGGGAACTAGCTTGGGATCTTAATAAGATTTTAACACTTGGCACCATCACAGCTGATGATGTGCTTCAAAGCTCTAGACTTAACACTGATTTTCCTCTCCTTTGAAAGAAGTGAGCAGGTAAAAGGTATCTTCTGACGTGTTTGTCTAAAATGTAAGGACTTAGGCTGACAGCTTCATTCCTGAAGCACAACAGAATGTCTTGACTGCAGGAATAAAGCCTACCTGTGCATGACTTATTTGGAGTGAGACTGAGGCTAAGGAGCGCCAAGAAATGGCTCTAATCTTACTAACCTCCATCTTCCAAAATAAAGACATTCTACTAAAACCTTGCCACTGAGAACAGTTCAGAAATGCATACATTAAAAAAACAGGCCCCTCTCAAAACAAATACTTACTCTACAATCGAGGCTGTCCAAAATATTACATTATCTGGATAAAGACAGGAGAGAATGTAGAATCAGCAGAAAGCATTGGATTCATAATTCATTACACCTAAATTACACTTACCTTCTTGAAAGGTTGAATTTTGGAAGTGGGAGGGAAGAACAGAATAAGTAGTTGAGGAACAGAGGACAAGGGGAAATAGCCACAAAAGTGCTGTGCCTTGTTTGGGAGGCATGGGATAAGTAGGTGTGAAGGGTGGGAGGAAAGATCCACAGAGCTGAGAAAGAGTGAAGGAGATGGACAAAAAGGTTGAAAACTTATTTGTATGATAAATTAGATCTGCCCTCATAAGTCCAAGATAAGCATTGCCCAATTACACTGCCTCTCCTTACATGACACCCTGAGACTTTGCTTTAAGCAATGAAAGATGTCCATGAGTTCATTTTAAAAATATCACCCCAATGCATTGTTGAATCCTGAAGTGTTTCTTTTATGGTAAGTGACTAACAAGCATAACAGTCTCTAATGAAAAAAATTAACAGTCCATAAATAGTGCATCAAAAAGCTATTGTAGAACACCACAGCCGAGGAGTTATGCAGTACCATTAAACGTTTCTTTAGATGAATGCACTGTGACTTTGGAATAGGGCTGCTGTAAAATATTAGAAGGCAAATTATCTGCAATAAGTATTTGGTGATTTTCATTTCAGAAAAAAATTACATTGTGTGTACAACATGCAGGCTATTGCTAAACTGTCTATAACAAGACAAATTGATAATGTAACTAAAAAGATCTGAAAAGAATAAGAAATCATAACTGAGCTTCAAGTACCTTAAATGTGCAAAAGCTGCAAGCTCCCAAATTTCCTTAACTTCTTAGCTAAGTGATACCACAGCCAAATGTTTCATCAATCTGCAAGTGCCGTATTTATCGCAAGGAACAGGCTTAAGAGCTTGCACATTATGTAAAATGTCTGACAGACTTCAGAAGTCTTCCTTTGTACATCAAGCCACAGGAGAGGAAAGGTCTAGGACATTGTAAGAGATAATGAAATTATTTTGAGATGATGAAATCATATACAAGCTTTTTTTTAGAAATGCTCTAAGAGTGGTTCAAAACATACCAAAGAACCAATCCAAATTAAACAGCCCTCAGACTAGAAATTTGAACAGCTTGTGAAGAATGAGAAAGTGAAGCTTAAAATCCTTATCAATATCACAATTAACAAAACAGCTATTAATGTTCTTTCCTCTTTGCAATTGGTTGCTGCAGTCAGGGTTAATGCATGCTGAGTAGAGAAAAATCTTACTGTATGATTTTTGAAAGATGTTTCATTTTCATTCACAAGAATGTAACTTCTACAAAATGAAGGGAGAGACATTTGCTTCTTGAATGAAGGGACATTTCTTCAAAACGGAAATTACTTTAATATAATTTACTCATTTTCTTCCTCCAAAATATAAGCTGGAAAAATCATTGCATAAACTAAATGTGTAAATATAATTAGTTTAAAAGGCTAGTTCATACCCAGTCATATCAGCCTGAAATAGTATGATTCTCTTACTGCTGCTTTCTGCAAACAAAGAAAAAGCAAAGTTATTCTTTTCTCCCAATTAAAAGCTCTATGGGAGGAATGAAAGACTTGGGTATGGGAGAAGAGTTTTTGAATTTTTTTCTTTTAGCTAGAATTAAATAAAACAAGTTTTCTTACCTGAGATCTATTCAAAGATGCAAAAAAAGTGCTGCACAAATTATTAGTACTACCATCTAACTCTCAAGCATAATTTCTATCCACTAATCAAAACTGCAATCCAGCAGGATATATCACAGAATTGGAGAAGTCTCCTCTAACTGCAAGCTGGCTAAGCCTAGCACTAAGGCTCATGAGCTTAGCTTAATACAGCAACACATTTACATAACTGTCTAAAGACTGTCCAAATTTATTGAGACACTGGTCTTCTATTCACTGCAAGAGGATACCAAAAGCACATACGTCCACATACTAAAACAGAATACATGTAGCCTACATTCCAGCAGCAACACAATTAATATCTGTATGTCAATAATTATAGGTAGGATTTTGCCTCAAAAAATCCAAGTATAAATGTCATAGAATCACAGAATCATTTACATTGGAAAAGACCTTTTAAGATCAACAAGTCCAGCCATTAACCCAGGGCCACCAAGTCCAACATTAAACCATGCTGCTAAACGCCATTTAAATACCTCAAGAGATGGTGACTCGACCACTTCTCTGGGCAGCCTGTTCCAATGCTTTGAAAAAGTTTCAGTGAAGAAATTATTTCTAATATCCAATCTCAACCTTCTCTGGTGCAATTTAAGGATATTTCCCATTATCCTATCACTTGTTACCTAGGAAAAGAAACCAACAACCACTTCAACTACAACCACATTTCAGGCAGTTGTAGAGAGTGATAAGGTCACTTCTGAGACAGCTTTTCTCCAGGCTAAACAGCCCCAGTTACCAGAGCCACTCCTCACATGACTTGTGCTCTGGACACTAAGCACCACATATGATTTTCACTTGCTTCAATAGAGACAGTCTGAGGGACAGGAGAAGAGAAGCAAGTGTTGAAGGAGGAAGACTTAACGATAAATAAAGGTAAGTTAATGATAATATAAAGAAACCTAAGGTAAGCAGGGACAGATCCACACACAAAAGAGGAGTCATACAAGCAGAAGAAATCAGAGACAAAAAGAACTTTTTAATATGCAACACTGAATTTCTTAGGACAATAATCTCAATGTGTATTATTAACAATAACTTTTTTTTTCTCATATACCTTATTTTGTAGACAACTACTAGTATTTTCCATTTCTAAATAACAACTAGGATAGTAATGAGCCTGCTCCAAATCTTAATGAAGTAAGTAAAGCTCTCTGTGAAGATGGAGGTAATCTATGTGATTTGTAGAATGCTGACACTCTCAGCTGGGTCTCCAGATTGAGAAAAAGAAGTTGCCTCTCTAAATAACATAGATGTAATTTTTATACTTACAAGGGAGGAATTTATCAGGCCTTATTTCAGATAAAATAGTGTCTGTGCAACAGACTATGGTCAGGCCACCATTTCTCTTAATAACAGTTCCATGAAGACCTAATAGACTTCACCTATTTTCAAGATCTCTGGTTTATTAATAGCTGTTCCATTAAATCTTAGTCAATACAATTCCACCATTATACCACAAAAAGCTTATCCCTGAATTTTCTTCAGACAGCAATCTGATGCAACACAGTAAGTTCAGATTATATTCTTACACATCAATATGACTCTGGGAGTTTACCAGAGACCTATATAAGCAATCTGAAATACAGGGCATGACAAGGAATAACCTACAGAGTTTAGCCAGAAAAAACCAAGCTCATCAGAAGCAGTGAGTTCCTGTCGGTCATTCTTGTCTACAGCTCCTGCAGGAGAGAGAATATTTGCTCAGATTTGCGCATTTATTGGCCTGCTGTGCTTGTTTTGATATCCACCTGACAATGTGCGCAGAATGAGAGGCACAGGCAGATGCTGAGGAGTGTCAGCGCTGGGATGAGATGAGGGCTGCCTGTATTACCATTTTTAAATGGCCTGCCTGCCGAGAGCTGCGATTTCGTTCCTCCCGCAGCTGTCACGCTTCATTAAGCGGCCTCTCCGCAGCCCTGTGCTGCCCAGAGCCACGCTCATTCCTGGTTCTGGAGACAGCTGCGGCTGCCTCCTCCTACTCCTCCTTCTCCTCCTCGCTGGCTCCGCGCCGTGCCCGTGCGGTGCCCGTGTGTGCGGGGCCGGGCACACCGCGGGGCAGGGCCGGGCACACCGCCGGGCAGGGCCGGGCACACCGCAGGGCAGGGCACACCGCGGGGCCGGGCACACCGCGGGGCCGGGCACACCGCGGGGGAAGGCCGGGCACACCGCGGGGCCGGGCACACCGCGGGGCCGGGCACACCGCAGGGCAGGGCCGGGCACACCGCGGGGCCGGGCACACCGCGGGGCCGGGCACACCGCAGGGCAGGGCCGGGCACACCGCCGGGCAGGGCCGGGCACACCGCGGGGCAGGGCCGGGCACACCGCGGGGCCGGGCACACCGCGGGGCCGGGCACACCGCGGGGCCGGGCACACCGCGGGGGAAGGCCGGGCACACCGCGGGGCCGGGCACACCGCGGGGCAGGGCCGGGCACACCGCAGGGCCGGGCACACGGACCGGGCCCGGCCCGGGCGCTGCTGGCTCCTTCCAGCCGCTCCTGCGCTGGGGCTCTGCAGAGAAATCCCTGGTTCCTGGCTGTGCCACCGACAACACAGCAGCCTTCCTCTGAGGCGAGCCAATGGTCGTAACACGCCCAGCCTGCGATTCCCAGCAGGGCTTTGACAGCAGGCCTAGGGGAACAAAACACCGCCTGAGCTACAGCAAAGGAGTTCGCCCTCTTTACATTCATCATTTATATAACCACGGAAAAAATGAACACTATGATCAAACAGGTAATAGAAAACCTGATAGTTTAGATACACAGCGGTATAACAACTTCTCTTTGTTTTCCAGTTTAACATTCACTAGTTGGATTAGCTTTTCCAAAACGTAACCAATGATGCCTCTTTGGAGAAAAGCCATTTCTAGATGAACATTCACAAATGTTCCATCTAACTCCTTGCATAAAAGCCTGATTCTACACTGTACTGAGTAAATAGTCAGTTTTCCTGCTCTTGTATGCCTTAATCTTTTGAGCTATGAGAACTTAGTTGATTCAAATCAGCTGGACATTTGTCAAAGTGTGGACAGGAGCAGTGAGGTAGTGATTTCTGAGTCCCAAACATAATGTCAATAATTAGGAATAAATTCAGGGGATATATGTAATTTTACACTATACTTGTTTGGAATCCTTTACATTGCAAACTACGAAGTATTACAGTGCATTTTACGAGTAAATTTATCATTCTTTGAAATTATTTGGATGCATTTTTTTCCCTGAGTAGTGGGGGAATAAAGGTTTAATGTCTTCCTTCCTTCCTTCCTTCCTTCCTTCCTGGACTTCCTGCCTTCCTCACATACCAGACAATTATAGAATACTTAATCAGCAAGGGAAATTTCCACAATTTTCTCTCAGTTATTACCCATTTTTTGTTTTGAAATAAGAAAATCTTGATGCTTGTGCACAGAGTTGGGTGCTGTGTAAAGATGGATTTATATCTAATACATCTTTGTTCTATATTTTGGTTTAATTGTTATTTTTCTTGTATGCAGAAAATGTATATCAGAAAGAGTTTCTATAGAATCAGGCAATCAGATAAGATGCATGGTTTGGTAAACTGACTTTTTGAATGTAGTCTTGGTTTTCCTTGAGATTAAACACTTAAGCAAAGTTGCCAATACAAGGTCAGGTGCAGGAGGCAGAGCTCTTACTTGTGGCCTTTCCTTGCTGGACCAGGTTTCTGGAGGGTTTAGGGTATTGAACAGCTATTTCAGTAAAGAAACTGCCTTTAAAAGCATGCATTTGCTTCTTCATTTGCTTTCCTTTGACAGAGTTCCCCAGGCCCCTACATGAGAATAAGGTTTCCAGAAAAATGTCATGGAATCGTAGAATGGTTTTGGTTGGGAGGGATCTTAAATATCCTCTAGTTGCTGCCCCACTCCCATGGGCTAGGATCCCTTCTAGCAGACCAGGTTGATCAAAGCCCCATCCAACCTGGCCTTAAACACTTCCAAGAATGAGGGAACCATAACTTCTCTGGGCAATCTGTTTCAATGCCTCATTACCTACATAGTAAAGAATTTCTCCCTGATATCTGATCTAAATATCTACCCCCTTTCAGTTTTCCAGTTTACCACTTGTCCTGTCACTGCATGGCCTTGTAAGAAGTTCTTCTCCGATACTGATGTCATTATCTCAATGTTAGTTACAGTTATTAATTCAGTTTTTCTGAATGATAAACAGCATCACAAAACTTGGTGATTCCTAAACCTATGAGGAATCTGTACTTGCTCTGTGTGGTCAGCTTTGTAACACCTTCATGCTCATAATCAGTAGGAAAAGCACCACTGGAAAAGCATTTTGAATAAGCAGTGATCATTAATTTTTACTTTCCTAATAAGGAGCTAGTCCCACAGCACTAGAACATTGCTCAGTTATGAATCAAACTTGTAAACATAAGATGGTACAGAAAATGCTACAAAAAAAATTCTAAAAAAGCAACAGGTTCACTTTAACCATAACTCAACTAGACCTTACAGATTCTCCACACTTATTATACAGTCTCCTTAATTCCTTTGCTGCAGCCGTGTATATTTATGCAACAATACAGTCTTTCACAGGAAGTTGATTTAAATAGGAGGAAAAGTGGAGTGCAATGAAAAGATATAGGTACTTCATTCAGGCTCATGGAGTTAATAAAAAATTCAGATACTGCTTGATACAGTGCCATGAATATCCACTGTAATGGCTCTGCATAATTATGGTGCCTTCGATAAATATGAGATGCACTATAACATTTACACCATAAAGGATGTCTTAGCCCTTGCCTTTCTATAGTTTATGAGCACCATCCTTTTAGATCAAATAGCAGTTACTGACTCTGGGTGGATTAAAGCTGAAGCTCTTTTTTCAATATGAATGATAAAAGATTCATTTTCTTTTTCTTTCACATTGAAATGTTAAAATGCTAGTAAAGCATAAAGTGTATTGAAATAGAGCATTCTATGAATAACAGAATCACAGCATCATAAAGAGGCAAGAAAATAATGCATTCATTTTCCACATTTTCTTATAAAATCTATAAACTATAGAGACCTTCAGGGAGTATTAGATATCATTTACAGTATGAAAAGCACATCCTTCAGATAAGGAAATTAATCAGCATGAGTCCTGTGGATCTGTTAACTACACATAATAGTTACTGAATGTGTTTAGGACCCAAAATCAATAAACTGAAGTTCTTCTCCCTTTGTGACCTCTCCAGACTTTGCAAGACATAGTGGGACTCTCTTGAATTATTATTTGGGTCACTGTAAAAAGTGACACTCCAAAGAGCTGTTCAAATTAAAAAGTTTAAATTTAAACGTTACTAATTTGAATGAATCTATATATTTAAAAGCCCTACCCCTCACCAAAACAAAACAATCACCTCTGGGAACTTCTAATGTCTATTCAATCAAATACCCTCTATTCAATCAAATATCTATCTATCTGTCTGTCTGTCTGTCTAGCTACCACCATTAGCTGTAACAACAGAATACCAATTTTACTGGCAGCTTTCAGACACTGATACAATTGCCAGGTATGTGCAGGCTTTCCTTGCCCATTCAAGCTGGGGTGGGTGATCCCACAGCCAGCAGGATCTCTGTGTGGGCTCACTGCCGAGGTCCTCCTGTCCTTGTCACCAGGATGCTCATGCCACTTAGATCCTTCAACTTCTGGGTCTCTGGCTCTGGAAAACACAGCTGACAGCCCAGAAAGTGAAAACAGGATACAAGAGTTTTTATCATCTCTACTTCAGGGCCAGATCCAAGCAGCTTCAAACTGTGAGATCACATTCTCTAGCAGCTCTGGGCATAGGACTAGCACAGAGCAAGCTCTTGCACTTTAACATCTGAATATCAAACCAATAACTCAGGCTGTGGGCTCATGCACTTAATTCAGAGTGATCTTGCTCATTTTTATTCCCCAGATGATTCACTTTTCACACAGATGTACTGTCCTGTCACTTCAGTGGCCTAAAATTATTTATTATCTCTAAAACTGAGTTATAAAATACAGCCATTCACCCTAAAGGAATAAATTCACAGCATTTTAAGCAAGAAAGAGATCCATTCTCCTCATTTGGAGTCTCTTTCACACATTATGTTCCACATTGGGCCTTGGCAGGATGAAATATGCCTGTGCTGCTGGAGATGCTGTCTTTCAGATAATGAGACATAAAGCCAAAACTGTCACTAAAATACCTCATAGCACCTCTTTAGATGCATTTCCAGGACATAGAAAGAATTATACCATGAAGAAAAAGGCAGACCCAATAAATACTCTTCTAAACTATAAAATTATTCTTAGCAGTCTGCAGTAGTAGAAAACTACAAAGACCATATAGTCAGTAACTTGGATAACTTGAAGATAAGGCTCTGAAATAAAAATAAGTGAGAAAAAGAGCTTTGATTTTCAGTGGCTTCCACAGTAAAAACAGTGAACAGAATTTAGTGTAAATTTTATTCATTTCTCAAAGGGAAATTGAATTAGCCAAACAGAACCCTCAGTAGACTGATTTAAAAACTAACTAAAGACTCATAATGAGCTCTAGCAGGATGTGTGATGAAGTCAGCTGTTGAGGTAACCTGGTAAGCTGATGAAATACTAATTTAATAAAAGATTTTCTTCCAGAAGTATCAGAACACAAGTCAGAGAGATGTTCACCAATGATAGAGTCAACAAAAAGCACACAGAAATACTATTGCACACCATTCTTGTCCCTTATATTTCTGAATTTACATTAGCAGCTTTATTGATATGAGACAGTGGTGCCTACAACTGCCAGAAAGTTGTCATCAGTTCATAATGTCTGGAATTAAGTGGTGCAGCTACACATTTTTTCTCAACACTGTATAGTATCCCATCACAGAGGTTTTCTAGAGTAATTGCCTGTTGATACCAGAGTCTGTTGGAAGGAGAAAGTCTCTCTTTTCTCTACTTAAGGAGTCCCTATCATGGGACAAGTCTGGACTGCTGTTCCACATAGTAAAGAGGTCACCTCACAGTAATAGCAATATGACACAGACAAAACTAAGCATTAACAACAGGATTTCCACTGAAGAACACCATCCTATATAGCATCACAAATGGTATTGAGAAAATAGTACTGTCCCTGATGTAAAAAAACCTCATGCTCCAATTTTCTCTAGTTTTTTTACATTTGTTAATAAATTCAGATTATGCTGATATATTAATCTGGTGTCTCCACAAGATTTATTCTCCTTGCCTTCTAATAGGTGCAAATATATTTTCCAGTCAAAAAAGTGTACTAAGCACTTGACTCTTGGTGATAGCACAAAGTCTTAACAAAATTTAATCACACAGACAAGTTCAGCATTGAATTTATACTAAGTGATGAATACAAATATTTCTAAATATTCTTTTAGATGCACGAAGAGCCTGACAGGTTTCTCTGAATAATTTGTGATGCTAGTAGAAATGCATTCTTGACAAGACTGTAAAACTACATAAACATGTAACTACATATTGCAGTGACTAGCACCATAAAATCATCACTTAGTGTAAAACAGAAAGATTTCACAGAGATTTTACAAGGTTACATCAAAATGCTACTGCTGAATACCAGAACTACTAGCTACAGTTTTCTTTCTGTTACATTTATGAGAGCAAATCCTGATAGAAATTTTGGGGTTTGTGATACACTGTGTAAGCTAAGGGAAACAAGTACAAAGCCTTCAATGAGAAGATCTGAACATCTGCTGACTTAACACATGAAAGACACACGTTGTAGCATTCTCTCAATTTTCTAGAACATCTGCACTTGGAAGTGGTAGTTCACAGAATGCTTGCTGTGCTCCTATGCCAGACAGAGAGCCAACAACAGAGGAGTTTCTTCTGAAGTTACATTTAAATTCCTAGATGCACATGAGAAAACCTAGAACATTTTTTCTAGGGGGAAAACTATTATTATTATTTCTAACAGCTACTGTTTTTTGGTGAAACCATAAAGTCCTTTCCTGTCCCTGAACATCCAATGCACTTCTCTCAGTTGGGAGAACCGCAGAGTCACAAGAAATAAAGTAACTTTATATAAAATAATTTTCTCACAGAAGGCTTCATCTTAGAAAATGGATTCCATGATGGCTTCTTTGACAAGCATTTGCTAAAAGCAACTGTAAATAAGGTCACATATGATATTGACTATCCCACTTGTATGAAAATTACAGGCACACAGGTACAGTCTCTAAGTGCATTTAGCAAGATTTCTGGAAACATATAGCCCAAAAGCTACTGTGGAAAGCTTACAGGCTTCATAAATTTGCTTTAGATTTGCAGATATTTTTCAGACCATTAACAGGACCTCCAGTCATCCAGGCTTGGGCCCCTATTTTCAAATCACCAGAAATTTATTTTTGATATCACATCAAGCCATTTCCTCAGCTAGCATAAATTATTACAGTGCATTTCAAGTCATGCATGCATGACAGTCTGGATATGTGCAGTGTACTTGCTGTACTATGTCTATGTTATAACTACCACGGGTACAAAGCACGCTTCCCTGCTTTATCAGGTCTTCTTTGAATGCACTATAATGTTTTTAGTTGAATATTCTACAATGACTGTGGCAGCTAAACAGTCCTCTGTTGTGTGAGGATGCTCTTTAAGTTGCTATTCACGGAGTTACTGAATTTATATCTAAAGGCACACCCTTTGAATTTGGTTATTAATTCTATACATTTTTACAGTGAAGAATCCTCAGGCACCTGAAAGGTCTGCCTGATAGGAATGATGGAGGTATCAGTAGATATTACTAGTGGGATGGATTGGGGTCATGAGCATGCCGGTTATGCACAGCTGCTCTGGCATAATCTTTGGCACGTCTAAGTCTCTTCTGTCCATGGTGTTCACTGAAGATGTGTTGCAGCTGGTGCACAGGGAACTGGAGAGCATCCATGTGTTACTGGTGCTTGCTGAGAGACTTAGCTATTTTAGCTTTCAAACACAGACACTGATGATCTGGGAAATGAGATGAAGACTGAACATAAAACTAGCATCAGAGTGATGAAGGAACATTTTAGGAATATTTCAGAAATCACTGAAGTTGCTAATTAGTGGTAACGTATCTCCTTTTGCTATTCTACTGGAACAAATACAGGATTAATATTTGTAAATTCATATTTGACTGGGAAAAGAGAAGTATGAGTTGTCAGATTATTGTCAGTATTTATGCACTGTGGTAAATAACTAAAGATAAAATATGTATATGACAGTATTGTCATTTCTTTGTTCCTAATGAAAGTGCATTTTTTTCCATGTACAGTACACCCCTGCTATTTATTAAATTTGAAGACAGTTCTTTATTCCTTGCCCTCTCACTGCCTCCATCATCATTGATACATATTTCTGAAAATTTATACAGGTTCCAATTAATATGTATGGTTTTTTACTGAAGGTGAGCAACTCTATTGAAAGTTTGAAAGAATGTAAAAAATTTAAATTTCTACACTGTTACCTACTAAAAGTTCAGGCACAACCTTTTCTGTGCATCGGTCTTCATCCTTTAGAAGACCCACCAAAGTCACTTAGGACTACATATGTGAATCCTAAAGTGAGATGTGATCAATCCAAGGGAAGAGCTGGGAAAAGGAACACATTTCTGAAGCTTGCTCCATCACCAATCTCAGTGGAAATGATTGTCAAATCAGACAAAACTGGGGGAGACATTTTTTACCATGGGAACAGGCAGAACATGACAGATGGCAAGGTATGAGAGTCTTTTAGTGAGAGACGGTGTCTAAGTACTGACAGATTCCATGACTGAATGTGTTGTGAGGAACAGCCAGCTTGAGCAGTCAGCTTGAGGGAACTGCATTGTGTTTTGCCTGCTAAAAGAGTCTATTTGCCTTTTTAAATTTTTTTTTCATGTCTCAACCAAATCAAAGATATGACGTAGTATAAGGGATAAGCAGGAATATTCTGAATAGTTGATCCACCAAGGAAAATTCTGGCTCTGCAAATTATTTAACCACTACTGAAAAATGAATATGCTTCCCAGGACAGTCCTTTAAGTGATAAAAAATACTGATCAGCATAAACAAGCTGCAACCATTTAGCACTAGTGAACACACGAATTTTTTTACTTGGAAATTAATAACTTGTTTTTGAATTCTTATCAGTTAACAACGCAGAGCCCCACAACATTAAGGAAAAAAGACTTCACCCATAATTACCACCAAGAATTATTAATCTGCTATATCTTCAAAATGTGAAAAGGTCAGTAATTGTGTTCATTTTTTTTTTTGTTATTTGAGTAGCAAGTGACATCTAGGTCACACCTTCCCTTTCAGAATATGGCCAGAGAGATTATGACCCGCTTTACAATAGAGTTTAATTTTAATCAGACAACTCTCAACTTGTAAAGAAAGCAGCTTTTGTCAATTATGATTACACTTGTATCTGTGTCCCTGCAGTGAAGGAATCTTCTTCTTCTGCTGTGTAGTCACCAAGCCTTCATGGAAGTAACTGGAGATGGATTCACAGAAAAGTGTACCACTGTCCTCACAGCCCCTGCTCAGAACTCATCAGGACCAGGAAATTTATCTTCAGGGGAAGGGTGGACACAAAGTATACCTTTTGAATTATAAATCTATCGTTCACTACAGTCTTTACTTAACCTGGTCTTTCAAAGCTTAATTAATGAGTGCTCGATAGAAAGGTGAAGGACCAACTGCAAACTTAAACATTTTAACAAGCCACGCACATACAGTCTTAAATGAAACTGTTCATGAGTGTGGCAACAATTTAGCCATGTTTATCACTTGACCTCATCTTCTAAGATATGTAAATAAACTATGCTCAAATTTTATATAAATTGAGGCAATCTCGTTAGCTGCATGTCCTTCTCCTATTTTTAGTTTGCAGTCTGTGATTAAATGTTCATGCCCTACTAGTAAAAATACCTCTTCTATTAAGTTCAAAACTGCCAGAATTTCTCCCCCCATTCCTGTTTTCTCAGAATTCACAGTATATGTCAGAGGAATTTTGACTAAACAGAGACTCTGAGCTATGTATAAATTTACAGAAATTTGGCCACTTGGTATGCACTTCTGCCTCTCATAATGTTATACACTGAAAAAACAGAGTAAGTGACACCAAGTAAATTGCTAGTAAAAGAAAATACATCATCAGAGCAATGGAACTGATTATTCCTGTTTTGTTTCAGAAAATGTATAGAAGTTGTCCAGACACATATACTTGGAATTGCCAACACTATTTCATAGTAACACAGTCACACAGCAGTGTCAGAACAGTCCAATTGCTGCACGTCTTCACAGGCCTCACCATTTTTGTCTACCCCTACATTTTGGGGTTTTTTTTCCTAACAAGAGAAGAATCTGGTACTGATACAGGAAATCAGAACAGCACAAATTTTACACACATCCTTCATGTTTTTCAAACAGGTTTTTTTCTCCTATGGTTTTCCATGCTAATTGCTCACTAGCTATGCTATTTAACAGTCCAACAGTTTGCTTTAGTTTGCTAATCCTTATTATGTTTCACAAGATGCCTAGAGGATCCCATTACACCTACCTTCCAGAGAGCATCCCTGGCTAACCTAGCTGGCTGAGATTATAATATCTGCACTGTAGCATTACAGTAATCACCTACAGAAAGTATTAGAATATAGATAAACACTGGATCTTACAGAAATTCGACATTGTGATTAACATGACAATGTAATGTGTAGAGATCAGAAGACTTTTAAGCATAACATCATCTTCATTAGATATTTTTACCTGTTAAGAGAGCAGAAGACTTAAACAACTTAGGTTTGGAATCTCATCTTCAAATATAAATCATTTTAGAGGCAGAAGGAAAAAAAACCCTGTAGTTATTGATATGACATAGAAGAAAAGCAAAGAGATGATATTATAAATCAAAGGTAAATCACTTAAGTTATACAAATACATACATTTTGAATTAGTGGGTCACTTAGTGGTATCCAAGATAAAAAGCCTGAAATTACCCTTCCTCATCAGCAAAATAATTCCAGCTCCACACTAGATGGAAGGCCAAAATACAGTCATTTTGATCCATATCATAAAGGAGAAAGAAAATCAGCAAGGGATGTGCTCTTCATCTTAAATGGAAAGACAGAGAGAGGGCTGCAGGAAAAGAGGAAGAAAGAGAATCACCTGGGTTCTTCCACTTACTATGGTCAGGATGTAAAGAAAGAAAGTTTACTGCTTCCCACAGCAACAGTCATGAATTGTTTGCAGCGTGTGTCAGGTGGGTCAGCCAGCCTTTCGTTTTTCATCCTGGAAGCACCAGCTACTCTGCCCACCAATGGGCTTTTAAGATGCATTATTTGTCATTCTGAATCGTGGCACATACCTGAGCACTGGTAATGACTTGCTTGTTAGCCTCAACCTTCTCACTCTGAAAGGAGGCAGGAAGAAATGAGGGGAAAACAAAAAACAAAAAAGTCCCCAGCTACAGCTTAGCAAATGCACTGCAGTTAAGTCATTATGCATGAATAGAGAAGATATATTACAAGTCATTACTCATTAGTAGGAATGAATATATTTGGGTTTATTTTTCAAGTAAACTGAGGTGAAACCTGCACAACAAAGGGATAACTGTCAGAGGAGAGATGAATAAAGCATCTAAGCTCAGAGAAGAACTTGCTGAAGAAGGTAAATGTCACTGATGCCGCGGTTCGGAGCAAACATCTGCTATTGAGGGCTTCGTGTTTGCCCTGAGGGTCTGCTTTGTCTTCTCAGGCACCCTAAAGCTCGGGCTGAGGTCGGCAGGGATTCAGGGCATGCCTGAAGCACAGGAACTGTGAGATGCAATATACTCAGCTGTCGGTTCTCTCCCAAGGAAATTCCTGTAAGGATTGAGGCACGGCTGACGTGCTGTGGTGAAGCGAGCTGTGCTGAAGTGGATCCAAGAGAAGAGGCTGACCCCGGCGGGAAGGCAGAGCCAGCCCAGCACTGCCAGGGACCGCTGCACTCCAGGGCAGTGATTGTCCCACGCTTTTCCACTGCCCTGCTTAGTACATGCATATTCACAAAAGCTCTGACCATTCCCACTGTCCTTTGCCCCAGACCTATGGATAATGGAGGGCCAAAGGAAGGTAAAACTTGAACTTCCCAAGGAAGAAGAGTTTTCTGAGGCACCAATGGAGATATATAAACATACAGAATGTATGTATTAATGCATTTGTTTCCCGGGAGGTAAAAGGCAGTTCTGCCTTGCTTTAGGGACAGGCTCCACGGTCTCCTTCATTAAGGCAGAGCTGCCTTGCAGGACTAGGGGGCCTGAGTAGTGAAGAACAAGCTGACAAGACACAGCAGAGGATCCGCCTGGAAGCAATGTGCTAAATCCTGCAGAAGAGCACACAGCAAGAGCAGAGAGAGCACGGAAGACCATCTGAGTCCTGAAAGAAGTGAGGAAGTAGCTGTGCTTCAAGCAGCCCTTCTGCCTGCTTCACATGAATGCTGTCTTGCAATGCCAGTGTCTTGCTCGGTGCAAGATGTTGCAGTGTGTTTCTTGTTAATGGTATGTTCTGTTATTGCCTAAGCTAATGGTTTAGTCCAAAATTATACCCTCCCACCCACCTTGTCAATCTATCCTAAACTACCTGTCAATCCTGCTTTGAGCCAGCCCCCTGCTTGGAATTCCTCTTTGGAAATCCCCTAAAACTGGAGGTCTCATTAGTCCATGTGATCCAGTTTCCCCCCTACCTCTCTCATTGGACAATGTCTTTGTAAACCCCGCACTTTATCCCTCCTCAGAATTTCTCCAATTTGCTAAGAATTTGTACCTTCCCCTTGAACCTCCCCCATATTTAAGTTCTTGCACCTTGGCCATTGTGCTGGTTTGAAAGCAAAACCAGTGCGAGACTCCAAGTCAGTAATACAATTTAATAGGAAAAAGGAGAAAAAAATAAAATACATGCAATAATACAAAAGAAAAACCATCAACAGAGTCAGAAAAACAACCTGACACCCTGTCAGTCAGGGTGTTGGTAGCAGTCCCATTAAATGGTGGCTGCAGTCCTCATGGATGACAGATGTGATTCAGTTGAAGCAGTGCTCCTGTAGAAGGTGCAGTTTTCCTCCGAAGGTCCAGTGATGATGTGGAAATGGTCCGACTTCCCTCTGGGATCCAGTGGAAAGGTCTCCTTTCGAGTCCCAAACCCCAGTTTTTTATCTAGGTAGGAAAGGCTTGGCTCCTGCCCCTGGCTGGGGCATCTCCCAATGGGATGATGTAATCTTATCAGTCACACAATAGGACTCAATGGCCCATTAACAGAATATATCTTCTGGAGGAAGGATGGGTTGTGAAAAGATAACGATGGTCATCCCCCTGATTTTATCAGATGGCACATCAGCAGAGGATATCTCCCACAGAGATAAGGATCACCACCCCTCCCACATTTTAACAGATGGTGATAGAATACACATTTTTGCATTGTACCCCAGGACAGCCATTTTTGTTTTTTGCTTCACGGATTCCCCAAAGTAAATCCTTTTTATCCTATGCAAAAGATCTCCCCCTCCTCCTTGCCTCCTTCGAACCCAATCTGACAGCCAAAAGGCCATGGAGCCATAGGTCGAGCCACATCTCAGGCCTCCTGTTCCCGGAGTGGAACTCAGTCTAGGCACGGGGCCATAGTGGCAAAGTGAGCGCAGCTCTGGCCATAACACCAAGCTGCGATTTTGTCCTTAGTTCCTTGGACTCTGGGATTTTGAAGGGATGCATCTTTCAGCCTTTGCATTCAGGTCGAGTTCCCAAAACTATCAGGAGCAGGGAGAGGCATTGTGTCTCTCACCAATGCTGATGTTCTGCATGCAGAGGAGGGCAAAGCTGGATCCCTACACATAACAGGCAAGCAGCTCAACAAATCTGCCAAGCACTACCCTCAGGTAGCCCTCAGTTACAGGAGAATAGCTACTAAATTATATACTCATTCTTTATCAAAAGGCAGCAAAATTATTATTCTGAATACACAAAGAATTCATTATAACATGGCACTTTCTATATAGTATTTTTTTCTTTTTTGCAACAGGAATGAAAATGAAACAAAAATGCCAGTTTCATGTGCTTTTCTTCACAATACTTTATAATTTAAAAATGAATTTCAAATGTGATTTAATATAATTGTTGCTAATTGCACTGTAAATGCTTTAAATTAAATAATAACACCTAAATGTCATATGATTACATTCATTCCTCATCTACCAAATTTATACCACATTTCTTGAGCATATATCTTCTTACACAGAAGTGTATATATTTACCTGGATTTCTAACTTCTCATTTTTATTTACCTTCTGGTTTGAAATTATTGATTCAAGTAAAAACAAATATTGGACATTGGAATAATTATTTCAGAAGCAAAAGTGCTATTTTCAGAGTTTAAATTCAGAACTTCAAAGAGGTGTTTCCACTCCTAATTGAAATATTGTTCTAAAATGGACATAAAAATAAGAGGAACAGTATTTCATTTTTTAATTCTTGGAAACCTATATTGGGAAGAGTGGAAGAGTACCATTGCATTTAAGAAAATGCAAGTTCTACTGGCAGTAGACATTCAAGTAAGAACAAAATAGACCTTGCAACTTAAAAGGAATTTAGACAATCACTGCAAGAGGGATCACAGCCGTTACATATGCTGCTGTATAAATCATGGCACAATCACCCATGTCCTAAATGAATTTCTAAACATACAGACTCTTACTTTATGAGTAATCTATTGCATTTTGATAGTTTTACATGGTGGTTCATTTTGTACATTATTTCTAACTCTGTGAAAACTAATCTGTATATCTTCTGCGTTATGAATCAGACTGCTATTTCTTTAAATATCCTCTCAAAACTATGCAAGACATCTTACAAATTTTTGAGTTTCATTCAAAACTCATCTTCACTGGAATATATGAGTAAAAATAAAAACAATTTTAAAAGGTCAACTGATACAAGAAAAATATTCAAAATTAACCCACCAGTCTGCTTTTATGTGGTGTTGTAATATAAAATGGAGAGCTGTAAACACAACCATTATGCATAGCACAGGTTTATTCTTCCTGCTACCAGACAGGCTATCAGCAGGAACAGGGCAGAGAGGTTCTATTTCACTCATGCAGAACTTTGCTCATGAGTGAAAAAAAAATCTAAATGCATGTCCAACACTAAATACAGGCATACATATAGAATATGAGGCAGCATAAACCCATAATTAATTTTGATTCCCTTCATAGTTTAGTATCCCCTATGACTCAGACCACTCAGAGGTCAGCATATACAAATGGCTAATATGAGGAGTTTGGCTTTGAACTTGAGAGAATTTTTCTTGGTTTGGCTGGATACTCCAGGTAGAGAAGAGCCATATACATCAGTATAACAGCAAACTTGCATTTTTAAAAATTTAAATAGTACCGTTGGGACTCCTCACTGATTAAACTTAGCAGATTGATACCTCCTCACTTTGAATCCTGATCTATCACTCAGGCTTTATGTTGATGTCAAGAATGCTGAGGTAAGCTCAGCACTTTTGTGCTTTTATCTTCAGAAAAACATTTTATTTTATAATCCTCTGTAAAAAGACAGGTGCAGAGACTACCATTTGTATAATCTACCTTCTGAACAGATTTACTAAGACAGCAAAAATAAGCTTGCTAATGTTCTGCTTTTACAACTTCCATCAGAACATTATTGCATAAACTACAAAATGTAATGCTGAACAGCCTGCCAGAATCAAAAAGAAAACAAATCAATAGCAAGTAAATGAACTACCTCCTCATGCATGTATATACATGTAAATAAATGCATACTGTTTGTATTGCTCTAAAGATCAATAACAAATTTAGCACACATGAATTGTGGAATATATATGTAATAACAGCACTGTCAAAGGGAAATAATTGATCATGTATATATAGACTAAAATCCAAGCACAGTATTTTGAAATATCACAAAATGATAACAGCATCCTGAGGTGTACTCTGGCTTGCATATAAGTAAAATAAAATATCAAAAGTAATACTCTAAATATACTAAATAGACTACTGTGAGACTGCAAAGTTGGATCAATTTAATATACTAATAAATGCACTAATAAAGCTAACCTTTCAGAAAAAGAAGGAAAAAAACTTAGAACTTCTTAAAATAAACATAGGTGTTAAATGCTAATCCTATAAATCCCTAAAAATCATTGGTGGATTTAGACCTGGTCTTTAGATCACGTTTACAAATTATCCTGGCATCCTTCCTTCCCCCACTTCCCTCTCTAGCTGGCCTTGTCATTGTGCTGACAATGATAACACACCTTGCTACTCTCTTTCCAAGGAGCAGTGGAATTTAACCCTTCCAACCTAGTAATTCCCTGTTATGTTAGTTAATTGCACATTTCTTTGTTATAAACCTAGCATGCTTTGTATCTTTGCATTTTATCCCTGACTCCATTGCAAAGGTCTCCTTACAGCTTAGCAAAATTCCAGCACAGTCTAGGAACAAAGGCATACACGCTGAGTCCCATGTCCCTGCAAGCAATGACAGACAGTTCTGTGTCAAACACTGCCCTGAATGCAGTGAGCTTACTGTCCAAAGGAGGAAAAGAGTCCAGGGGAGGAGAAGTGCAGTCTGACAGGCTGCCCTGCTTTCCTGCCTGAGGAGAATCTGGGCTTTTCTGGCTCCTGTCCTGGAGGGTTGCCTCAGCTCAGATAATCCTCTACATGCTATGGCTACTGCCCAGGGACGTGGGCAGTAAGTGTCCCTGCATCACCCACATGAAGAAGTTTCTTTTATTCATATTCTTGTGCCAGTAGCGTTGTCTCGCCCATCACTCTGACCAAACTTACTGTTCATGTTGGGTGATCTCCCAGATATCCCTCTTCATCCAAATCTTACCAGCAAGCACAGTTAAAGAAAAAAAATTCACAGTTTTGCTATAACTCTGCTAATACCCATCTCCACTTTTACCAACAATGGATGCATCTGCTGCGTTTTTCTAGAGTTTTGACAGACTCACTAAATGCTTTTCTGAAAGGCACGTAAAAGCACAAGCATGAAGCAGAACTTTCACAAAAGAGAGTTTCAAATATAATCTATTTATCAAGGACTTTCAAAAAAATCTAATGGTTCTCCATCATATATTCAATTACTTTATAAAGAGCTATTACAGAAAAAGTGTTATCATGGCCACAACTGTTCTGAGTCAGAAGCTGAAGATTGCATTTGCTATAATGAACAAAAAGAAGATGGATCTATAGAAATCTGTCATCATAATCAAAAGGAAATATAAATTTCTTTGCAAGATTTTTAACTAGATAAAGTCATAATCAGTGCAAACTGTAATACTAGAATAAAATATTTCCTTTCATAGCTTATCTAAGGAAGACTACAGAAAATAGAAGTAAAGTTTCCTAACTTTCTTCATAGTATCTCTAAAGGTTTTAATTTTTGAGATGACCCATTAACCAACAGATGTACCATCATGTATTATGAGGTGAAAACTAGGCAGGTGTGATGAACAAAATTATAAACACCATTCAAAAAGCATAAGATTTACCCGTATCTCTTAGAACAGAAGTTTTTATTCATGAGTTCCATGGCAATACTCTACGTAATACTTGAAAGAAAGATTGTGTCAAGACCAAGGGAGAGGCTGTATTTTTATTTCTTAAGCAATTCCTAATGGTTATCTGTTGTATTGCGTTATTTTATTGTTATTAGATGGTTTGTTCCATTGTTTGTACACCCCCCCCCCCCCATTATAATTCAGTTGCCCTAATTCCCGCCTTCCCGTGATCAATCAACCCAAGTCCCAACCCACCTTCCAGAACCTTCCCTGTCCCTCACTCTAGTCCCTGCCCCGGAGATTGTCAATCCCTCCTAGCCCCTCCTATCCTTCTAGTATCTTCTGTATCAGTCATCCCCTTCTTAGCACACGATGTGATGTTACATGTATTTCCCCGCCTATGTTTCCCCTATTGGTTGTGTGTATAATCAGCCCTGCCTTATGTTACACCCCAAACTGCAGCCATTGGTTCTGTATTGTACCCGCCCTTGGGGGAGGGCCCCTATTTAAGTTGCTGCACGGCTGTGTTCCCTGCCTTCTGTGGTTCACTTCACTCCATCCGAGTTGTGCTTCCTCCCTCAATAAATCCTGCTTCCCCGGAACCTCAGAAGGACTCTGTCTCGATCCTTTGCTCCTCCCCGGACGCGTGTACGGCCGTTCGGGTTCAGAGCCCTTCCCACATTCCGGGTTCCCCTGAATCCTGGCAGTGCGCCACTCTCGGCTCTGGGCTCGCCTTCAGCAGCCAGCTGGGCGAGTCGGTGCGGGCTGGAGAAGGCGGGCCGCGTCAGTTATCTCCTGTACTTTAATGTAGTGTTCAGTGTCATAGGCTAGGAAAGTACTTTTTTACTCTACAAATCAAAAATAAAAATTGTCTGTGCTTTAAACATGACAGTTAGAAGATACTTCTTGAAATGTCTGGGCTAATTACACAAGGGCTGTTGTTTCCTGCACCATAGATACAGGACACTGTTATTGCATTTGTCCCTTGAGTAGGAAACTTTCTCACCAAACTTCTTTAAAAAAAGAGAAGCACTTTTTAACAGATAATTTCAGTGACACATACTGTTTCTCATAGCAGAAAGAAGACCACAACACTTCAAGAGTTACTTTACACCACGTGGGTGAAATTTTTAACTGTAAATTAATATTACACACATACTACAGAATTTACCTTCCATCAGCTAAGACTAAACTAAGCTAAGTATGAGCTAAGATAAAGACAAGCCAGTAAATAAATCAGCACCACACAAAAACCATGCCTACACCATCACTGTTCTTTGAACTATCCAGATCAGTATTGTCCCTGGAATCTGTCATTTCATTCAAACAGAATCTTAAAATTCAGCTAACATGCTCAAAATTAATGTCCTTGAGCAATTCAGCTAACAAAAGGACTTTTCCAAGAGTATATCATATCAGATGATTTATTGCTAAATACTCCCTTTTTTTGCTTCACTCTGTAACTAAAAAGTACATTTACTCTTCTAGTTTTATTACACTATCTTTTCGTCTTTTTCTGGGATGGTGTTATATTTTGCATTCATATTACAGGTGAATTTTTCTTTAGACAGGAATCCAGTCTGGACTATTTAAATAATACTCTAAAACAAGACAGGAGTTAACATGTTTTTAACATTCTGCAACAAGATTATATATACGGAAGATTCCGATTTAAATTTAAGATATTTTATTTATTTATTTAGCATATGACATATATTTCTATTAACTTTTATTTGTGTGTCTTTCATTCTTTCTTTATAATATAGGCTCTAAAAGAAAAGACAGTCAGGTAGGAAACTACTGTGAAAATTTACTGTACCTTCAAACCTTCATGATGTTTTTTCTGATGCCTGTTAAGCAATTTCAGGTAAAAAGTTAAGTAAAATAAGTAATAAATAAGCCTAAACAACGTGTAAAAATAGTTAGGTTAATGTAATCATAATCAAAAAGTACGAAGCATTTATGAGTGATGTATTATGTAATAGACAGTTCTGCATGGGAAATTCCTCAATGATTTACAAATCCAGTTCAAGTTTACATTTACTGTGATGATTTCCCTTCTCCATAATGATTCCTCTGCACATTTGTAAAGCGGCAGATCATCACCCTAATTGTTCTAACATCACATTTACTGTTGAATTCATAATAATGATGAATCCTCTCAGCCACTGGTTCATGTCTTTAGCTAAATAACTGGCAGTCCCAACATCTGGCATATTCAGGCTGTATAAAATACAGTGACCTCCTCTTGGAAGATAACTTTCTAATTATCTGAGTGCCAACATGTGCCAAGGCATCAGTGGATAAATAATTTGCTTATTTTGATTGTTCTTAAGTCTGGGGAGATGGATACAAACCAGCTGTTACTGCATTTCCTTGACTATTTCCAATGTTGCATTTTGAGAAAAATTAGTCCAATCACTCTAATTTTAAAGAAAAATAAATCTGTATTTCCTTCTGTTTCAGAATAAGAATCGCTTTCAGCCAAATACTGTGTTCAATAGTGGGATTGGAAAACAAATCTCTGGAGAAAAAAATTAGGGTGGTGAGGGGCACAACACAGGAAAATGGGTTTGGGTTGTTGGGGTTTCTCTGAGAAGGTGGTGTCAAGATTTTTTGGGGAGGTGGAGAGATGTTGCTTTTTTATTAACTTTTAAATACACTTGATATATTTATATTATATTAAATTTTGCAATTTCTTACAGTGTTGGAAACAGAAGAGTATAAAGGAGTATTTAGAAGAGATGGTAAGTATAAAAAGAGAAAATTAGGAAAAAGCTGAGATAAGCACAAAAGAAAAAAGGAAAGATAAAAACCTCACATGGAATATGGACATTAAGAAAAGGTAGGAAAAATTCAGGCTGAAAAACTAGCATTCACTGACAAAAGGTCAACAACTAAGTTTTCAATCATAAAATCTAGTTAAATTCCCACTTAGTAGTGAAAATCCAGCTTGGATTCATCTGCTTGAAGAACACAACAAAAGGATTCTAACTGTCATTGAAGCACAACACGTCCTGAACTTCTTTCTAATCGATTAAGCACACCCAGAACTGTGCAAAGAGAGAGAGCTTGTTCATTCTGGTCTTCACAGACGTAGAGCAGCAAGCTCTGTGAGATCCGCTGACATCTGATGATTTCTCTCTCTCCATGAGAACACAGGGCTTTACACACAGAAAAAGCTGGGGAGAGGGAAACCTGATAGTGACACCATACAACCCTCTCCTCCTTGAAACTCCCTGAAACCAGGAGTGTTTCACAGCAGTTGCAAGCAGCTTCCAGCAAAGATGAGAAAGTCTGAAATAACACTTGCAGTATGTTCTGTCTGCAGCATAACATTTGCCTTCAGGGAGGATTCTTAGAGTCTGTAGAAGCCTAGCAAGAATTTAGGCTTTTGTTCAGGAAAGCACTTGAGTTCACACTAACTCTTACTGTATTCAGCAGTTCTTAAGCTTGTGCTGAGCCTTTAATGAGCTGGGTGGTGTTCAGAATGTGCTAAAATGTGGTTCAAGTACATAACTGAAACAAGACTTCGATTGTTGTAAAATGGTTTTGTTTAGTTTGGGGATCCTCTGCATGCAAGTAGTTTGCAAACTATGGAAATAGACACTGCAATAATTAATCCTACATACGTTCAAGAAATACCAACAATCTTTAAAATATATTTGCTCTGAATATTAAAGGATTTCATAGTAACAGATTCAAAAATAAATGTACCTGAATTATTTATTTCTGTTATTAACTTATTTATAAGCTACAGGAGTCACCTACCTAAGCCATAAGCATTCTCTGTGTAAATAATTTACATTTTAAAAATTGTTACAAAATGTGTGATGACTTGTTTATGCAAAACCTGATGGGGGATCATTGTTAGGACGGCATAAATGAGAGCCATTACCTGCACAGCTGCTTTGCAAATTTCACATACTTACAAGCTAGAAAAAGTTCAAATATTAATGTTCCCATAACAGAAAAGAACACGTTTTGTTTTTATACTTGTCTGCATACATGCAAAAGTGCACATATGTGACTTTAAATAAATACATATCTTTATATATAACTGTGGAAGGAGTATAAATACATATCTTTATATATAACTGTGTTGGTTTGCCTATTAGCACATTTTGACATGACTGGTATTCTGAATCAATGTTAATATTGTTCTCCTGATACGAGACTCACTTGGATATTGAATCTCTTGCCTGCTTTTCCCTTTAATTTTCAAAACATCTATTTTAATGTGTGAAGAACTTCGAAGTTCTGCTAGTAATTTATGAATAGCATGATGGACTGGGGTCAGTTCACAACTGAGTTCTCAAGGCAAGAAAACTAGATGATGGAAAAGATGATATAAAATGTCTCTTTGCTCAAAAGTACACACAGGGGCAGGCTCTGCATGCCTTGTTCATGCAGGCAAGTCCCCTCTGAACCCAGATCTCTCATTGCCTTGAGATTTTCATAGTCCTTCACATCAAGGTGGATAAATGTAAAAGATGCCAGACCTTTAACCTAGCAGCAATTTATCACAATGGGTTCAGTGAGCCTCCAGTCAGACATGGTTCAACAGAGATGGTTTGCTGTTCTAATCAAATACAATTATAATCAGATACAATATAATCAGACAATGCCAGAGCAGTCCCAAAGCTAACTGGCCAGCTGCCTGTGCAGATTACTTCCTGAAGCATTCCTCACTGTTTAGGTGCAGGTCATGCAGTAGCTGATGCACCACAGGGAGTGCCCTGATGGAGCCATCCATCCACGCCACGTCAACCACTCGATCCCATCTGCCAAAGCACAGGACAGACCACTGAGGGATCACTGAACACTCTCCTTAACAAACGCTCCTGTTGTTGTCCAGGGCGAGTGCAGAACAGCCTTGCAGGCACAGCGGATTCAGGCTGTCCATAAAGACAGTGCAGTTCAGTCTCCCTAGTGCTCCCATCTGCCAGTCACTGCTGGAATCAGCCATCTAAGGAAAGTGTAGGTTTTGCCCATGCATAACTAATAACATCAATAATTTCTTGGGTTAAATCTTCCACTTTTGCACTTCAAAACCTAAACCCAGGTTTTTGATACAGCACGTTTGTGGAGCAAACTTGATATAGAATGTCACGTCTGATTCATTTGACTCAAAATCCTACATTGATCCAAATGTAATATTTAGGAGTACTTGTGCCTGCCATCACTTTTGTCTACCAAAAAATATTCTCTTGAGCTATACAAAAATATTAATGAAACTCTTAATTACATTTCTATATCATGTACCTAAATCTACTTGACAGAGCTGAAAATCAGGCCGCCTATTTAAAGTGTAAAATAAATTATTGAGAACATCTGCAAAATTATAACCTATTTCTTCTTTCCTATCTTCTACTTTTAAGTATTCCTCCCATCACCATTTTGATTTGTTTTCTGTCTTTATGTTTTTCAAATAGCCAGTATTAATAGAAAAGTATTACACCATACATTTATCTCAGAATAATAAAAAATGTTGGTATCAATTATATGAAAAATGTGTGCTCTAAGGTAAGAAGTATATATTAATTTCTCCATTGGTCCACACAAGTCAGTAAATTGGCTAAGTAAAATGAAAGAAAATAAAAATGTAGGCAAAGAAGTGTGTATACACAAAGAAGTGTGTATACAGAGAAGCAACTGTTAACCTGAAAGTTGGGCACAAAGGTACAAACTCTGTCCAGAAGTAATTTTCTTAACTTATCAAGATGATCATCAATGATGATTTGCTAATGGTGATCATACTTTCAAATGTAAATTATGGCTAGGTCCAAATAGTGATTTAATGACATAAAACTCAATATTAATGCAGTAATTACTTCTTTGACTGTGTGCTGATAGGCAGATATTCATTAGGTAATGCTCACAGCAGCATGTCAGCTTCTCATGCCATAAAACAAGCTATGAAAATACCAATCTATAAAAGAACCTTAAAGAGAGATTTATTAAAACTCATCCGTAATTTTCATGGCTTTTCTGAACTTGTGACCTATCCTCTTACATTAACACAGTTGCCTCTGATCAGCATTGCTTTTAGCTGAAAGTGTCTCCAGCTTATTATTCTAAAGAGATATTTGTGAGGACTGTAGAATGGGAAACACAATTAGATAACAGCTGCTGTTTAGCATTTACCATAAAACTTCAAGATTCCTAGTAGGTGTTCTTTAGAAAAAAGTCGATTAGTAATTTAGAGCAGAACAGAAGTCATCACAATTTCAGTCCTCAGTAGCACCAGGGGACTTCTCTTTCATTAGAATACTCACGGTGGGGACTTCCTTTGTATCCTTCATAATGGAGTTTACGTTGTAAAGACTTTTTTTTTTTTTTAACACTACAAAATTCAGAGCACTGATAGACAGCTCTGTCTCTCATCTTTATCTCAAAGGACACAGATAAAGTCTGTTGTCAAATTAGTCAGTAAGGATGGAGGATAATCCCTAGCAGAGAGGCTGTTAGGCAGATCAAAGATGAAAGTGTCTAAACACAGGGCTCACCTATGTAATTAATTGTGTTCATGCAGAAGTGCTGAACCACTAGCACACTCCCTCCATCCTAGGATATTGATCTCCAGGAAACAAACTATATCCTATCTGGCAATTGCCCAGAGATTACTTCTTAATATCTCAGCTAGGTATCCAAGAGAGCAGAAAAGCACAGGGAGTATATACATATATCTATAGCCACTGCAAACAGCAGTCCCAGTGGTTGCACCAGTGTTGAATTCAATCAGATTACAAAACAGCTGCTACTTGTTTTCAGGTGGGATGTATTTAAAGGCATTTACCATTCCTCAGGCACTTCTTCTGCTTGGCCAGGAGAAATCTAAAACTGATTACTCACCATTGTTGAGCAGCAGAGTATGACAATGCAAAAACATGAAATCCAACATTAATAAATTAGAGGATCAGATTTGTAGGCAAAAGGTACTAGGCACACTGACCTCCACATTAGAGGCTGATAGAAAACGATACTATTTGCAAATATTATTAAATCAAACACATTATACTAATCAATTAAAAGAGCTGCTTAAGTACCTTCACAAACTAGAGGCTGTTAATTTGCAGAGATAGGAGTACACTGACCTAATTTCTGCCTGCTCTAAACAAAGCTTTGTTTAATTATATACCAAGATTTGACATGTACCTAACATGCATTAAAGCAGTTGACAGCATGCACTTTTATTCAGAATACTTGTAACATCATACAGCAAAGTGTTTTTAAGATACTTGAATTCACAACAGTTGGTTTCACCGAACTATGACTGACTGCAAGCTGTGATCTGAATCTTCCCATGGTTTCCCACTGCAGCTTTGCATTCAAGCTGATGAACAGCGATGCAGGCTAGGACAAGGGCCCACTGCAATGGTCAGAGGGCCCTCACTTAAGGGCCCTACACTTAAGGACACCAGCTGTAGAGGAGACTCACCACTGCTCTGCTGGACACAGTGAGGATGGCTTTGCCAGTGCCTGTAGAAGAAATGATCATGCTCAGCTCTGTGGATATAGATCAGGCTACTCAACCAACATCTGACACCCCCTCCTTCTTCCACCATTGATTGTAAGACCTTTATATCTCTTGTATAACTTCTAGAAGGAATGAGAGGAGTCATTCTAAGCTAGCTCCTTTTCTTTATCTTGGCAAAGACAGTAGTGGTTTGCTTTCAGTGCTTGACCATCTTCTTTGAGACACAGTGTCCCACTGAGCTTATTTCAATATTTCTTATTAAACACATACATGAAGCTGCAAGAGAACACCATGAATTGACACACTGTGCAATCAAGTAACAGCTTCAATACAATACAGAGGGGGTTTCTTTCCCAGAAGTTGTGTTAGAGAGAATCTGACATGAATTTTTATTTGTGTTGGAATTTTTTTGTAGAGAGGATGCTGAATCAATAATTTACTGTTGAATGTTTGGAGGGTGCTAGCAGAGCTACTTTGCTTGCAAATAAACTAATGTCTTTACATATTTAAAAAGTGTAAAGAATAAGGAATATCCTGTGGGTTTTTCATTTACTAGTTGAGCAAGATGCATTCAGACAGGAATGTAACCAAAAAAGACAGCTAAATAGTAATGTTGTTCTTTTATTTATTTACCCAGCAATTACTATCATTGCCTGTGGTTTAATTTGCAATGATATTAATGAGGCATATATTTAAAAAATACCAGAAGCTCTTCAGGAGATTGCTTAATATGAATTGATAATGTAAGGAGTTAGTAATATCTGTCCACAGTATTGTTAGGGCACACTGAACCATGCACATTTTCATTCATTTGTCAGAAGTTCCAACCCATGTGAAACTTTAAAAATGCTTAAATAGCAATAATAAGGCATCAGTACTGCCTCAGTCTACACAGCTGAGTCTGACACAGCTCTCCAGTTTGGGAGGTGCTGCTGGAGTAGAAGAATTTGGTTATCTTATATTCAGCAATTCATCTTGTATCAAATTTTTTTCTGTTAATTTTCTATAAGCCTTGCTAAACAAAATTGAAAAAAAAATGTGTTATCAGCTGAATAAAGTAACATTTTAATACTCTAAGAAGTTGAGTATTAGGTGCTAGTAAGGTATCTTTATAAAATAATACCACCAAAAGCATTTTATGTAGTGCTGCATAAGAATCTAACACTTTGAAAATGTTTCTATGTCACAACACAATATGATTTCATGAGGCTCCTGCAGACTAAAAGGAACCACGTTAACATCAGAGATCCATGCATGTGGATTTTAGGAAAACGTTTGTCATGTCATTTTTTTTGCTTTCTCAGATTTAGGTTGCTTTCTAATATCCCCATTTTATTTTCCTCATCCAAGATATAAATTTGCTTGTGAAGAAAATCAAAAGCCGAATTAGAAGTAACTACATTTTCAGCCGCCTATTTTCTGCATTTTTTATTTGCATTGCCTCGTTTCCATGGTTGAAGAAGGAGAACATTGTAGGAAGAATCCTCGCATCTACGTTATGAAGAAAACTCAACAGCACTTCACCCTGATGAGGTGTAATTTCTTCCTTTGTCCTAGCTTCTGGACCTATTTAATATGCAAAAGCTGAAACAGGGGGAATAAGCTGAAAAACTACAGGTATCTTCAGGTAGAAGTGGCCACCACAGAAGCAATCCAGCAAGATCTAGAACCATAAAGGATCAGCATGAGTCTGAATTAAACTTTTGGAGTGTAAAATGCTATAAATATTGTCCCAGTCACATAGCACAGTCAAATAAATACTGGACATATTATGCCAAAAAGTGCATTTTCTTTACTAAAAAAAAAAAAAGAAAAAAAAAAGAAAAAAGCAGCTTACAAAGACTGCCTTTATAGAAGAGATAATTTCAACTACTTCATGCAGCACTGCCAGAAATTACATTTCCACTGATTAAGGAGGTTTCGTGGAGGCATAACCGGAGAAAGACAGAATTGAATGAGCTGTATTCATAAATACTTTCAGACTATTAGGATTGACAGTCATTTCAAGACTGCTGGTTAATTAAAATACCACTACTCATACAGATTACTATATTCTAGTTAAGGCTTTATGACTCTCATTCAACCCTCTTTCACACATAAAATTGTCAAATTGTTAAATTTCTGTTCTGCTTAAAATCCTTCTTTCCTATTTCTGTTATAAATAATATTTATTTCGGTTCTTGTTTGAATTTTATTGACAGGTAGGGCAGGGAGAATTTGTGAAGATTTTCTTTGCAATAATGGAAAAATCTTAGTAAACTTTCACCATCTGAATAGAAAAAAAATAACTCTGAAAGAACTTTGACTATTCCCCACTGCAGTTCCTTCAAGTGGTTAATTAACAGGGTTTTGTCTACTTTCTTATTTAAAATCAATTGCTTAAAGGAATACCTTCCAAGAAACAGTCCAGAAGAAGGCCTCTGGTTTGGAAAACATATTATGTTATATAATAAGATTTATACTGTTAAATATCGGGATTGTGAATAATTAATGCAGTGAAAGTTTTTCTAGTAAGAGCTCTAGCAAATTGGGTAATTCTGCTCTAAAATATTACTTGTTTCACATCATTCGGTGTCATCTTTATGATGTGTCTCACAGCTGCTTGTATTTTATTATGTCATTTTCAGACTTCTCTGCTGCATATTGAGATGAGATTTGATACTAAGTATCATAAAATAGTACTCTGTAAGTAAATTACATCAATATCAAAACAAGTAAGACACTACAAACTGTATTTATTGCCTCCTCATGTGCTATGGCACACCAGAGAAGTTCACTCAGCGTTGATGGTTGTCCTGCTTACTTTTGGGTATGTTGCTAAGCAAACTTCTACTTACTTGAGCTTATGGATTAACCATATGCTAAGTACTTCTCAATCATCTGTGAAACTGTTTTCCTTAATGCATCACATTACAATTCCATTAAAGCAGATGTACACTCTTTTTAAGTTAAAAAAGCCCAAGTTGACGGTTTTCAAGAAGGATCTATAACCCTTCATTTCACCAAAAAAGGCTCTCAGAAAAAAATCACAGTATATTTTACCTGAGTACAAAATGCAAAAATAGATGTATACATAATTTTTTTAGGTTCTTGGTCCGACATAATGAAATCTTCTGAAGTAAAAAAATCTTTTGGTAGTATTGCTGTTCAACTTGCTGCATGAGGACAACAGGGTTTGAATGGTCTGGGACCATTAATTGCCCTAGCACCTTGCTCTGGAAGATTACTACAGAGAGTTTTAATTCAGGAATTTAGATGACTGAAGCAGCACCTTTCCCATATTCACACAGGGTTACACTTAGCACCACTTGTCAAGGAAAGAGTGGGAATTCTTGGCTTCTGCACCCTTTTTCCTTGGGCACAGTACACCCAGGAATGCACATCAAGCTCGATTGCTGCAAATCACCCACTTTATGGCTAACACAAAAAGGATCAAACAGCTTGTAATTTAAAAAAACTGGAAGTTATGTACAATAATCAGTTCTTTGAAGCATTTGAATTTATATGAAAAATTTATGAAGAACAAACTGAGAGTGAATGTGTGCAAAGAAACTGCTTGCTGAGTTAAAACAAAATCTTTGAATTATCTCAAGATAACTATGACTTTAATTTGTTCTGTGATCTCTTTCTTTGGGTTCTGTGGCTCTGAAAGTGGAATGATCCAATTCTTCCATAATTTGGTTATTTAGCACCAGCTTGTGACTGTGTCATTGACTGTGGCATCAGGGTCCAGATAAGAAGGTAAGTAGTAATAAAAACTTGGGTTTACTACATCTTAATATAAAAAAATTTTGGAAGAAATTTGGAAACATGCAATTTAGGAAGAATGGCAGCCCCATAAACAACAAGGGCAAAAAGCTTCACTGTTTATGCAGGTATGTGGTTAGTTATTGTTATCTTTTACCCTAAATGGAAATAAGGAGAGTTACAACTTTCTGCAACAGACCACCATCCTCTAGATATTTGTGCAGCCATCTAGGCTTTGGTTTAAGCTTTTATAAAAGTATGAAAATGTCAAGGTACTGAAATAGTCCTAGAAGTAGACAGTAGAGTAAACATATTTTCAGAAAGGTCAATCAATCATTTACTGTAATTGTATTTCTATGTTTGAATGCTGTATCTAACTTTCTTGGCAAAGTTTCAGAAGATCCTTCAGACTCCTTTCTGTCATGCCTAGACTTCAGAGTAAAAAGCAATGTGCTTGTTGCTGGGATTTTTTTGACCCTTAACTTTATATTTTGAAGTTACATGAAAGAGAGAAAAACAATATGCAAGGCTTGGGAAGTAGAATATAAGTACCCAATGAGTACATCCCCAGGTGCAGCTATTCATGCTTGAAGGCAACATAACTATTTTGGTCCTTTCTTAGAGGTTCCGTCTCACAAATGCATTCAGAGTACAAAGACCAAGTAGTCAAAAGGATAAAAGCACTGCTGCCTTTGTCTGTTTGGAGGCCACATACACTACAAGAGCCCACTTCAGAAGCCAAGTAGTTATCTAAAACAATAAAAAATGTCATAAACAAAGCAGTCCTTGAAGAGACAGAAGAGGTTTGTGTTCAAATGTTGAGAGAAAACATGAAAATTTAGCCCTGGATTTTTCTGTCCCGAGAGCTGACTCTCCAGTGTTTTGCTGGAGTTCATATAAAGAATGAATAAATATAAGTTTTGCTTCAGTTGAGTAAGTAAAGTTGCAAAGCTGAGATGGGAAAATAAGGGATGAAAGGAGCAGATTATTCAAAAGCTGAAATTTATGTTCAGCTTGCATTTTCCACATCTATTGTTTCCTTATTCCCCAGCTCAAATATTGCTCAGATGAGCAGGCAAGAATTACTTAGACACACAGCATAGATTAAAATGGCAAACTGCCACAGTCTTTAGCACAGAGGCACAGTACTGTAATCCTACAGCGTTACAATTGAATTCAAGGTAGGTTTATAGGATAACACAGCTAAGGAGAAAGGGTGAAACCACAATGTTTTGTCCAATCAGCTTAAGTGTCGTGCCAAAAGATAGGAGTTGTTTCCCCTAGGACCAAAGGTCTGGCCTTTATACAAAGCCCACTCATGCAGAAACCTTTTGAGAGACAGATCCTGGACACTGATGAAAGGCTTGACGTCCTTTATTTTACTGCTGCTGGCTGCTGACACTGGACCTCACTTCCTCACCCCTCACTCCAAGTGAGCAGCGATAGATATGAAAGAGCATGGTTTTTATCCTAATGCTATTGAAAGAGCCAAGATAGACCTCTGGCTCATCTAGCTGGCATTCTTATTACAGAGGGTCAATTTTCTTTAAATCACTATCTTCTAGGCCAACTTATATGAGGGCTAATGAGAGAATCCTTAATGGATCTCTAAGAAAGGACAGAGATCACTTCTCTCCTACCTAACAGGAAGAGGGCAGTAATGAATCTCAATAGTTCTGAGGAAAAAATACATTTGTTATAGTTGTAACTCAAACACCAGCCACCCTAAAACTCCACTGCCTACTCATGAATGCAATAAAAGAGAGAAGTGCCATATTATGAAGGTCAGCACTACCTTTTTTCACATATTTCACTGCTGCGAATAAAGGACTACTAAAGAAGGCATAGAAGAGAACTGTGCATGAGGCTACAATGTTTGATAATGACCAGGTTGCTGAAACTGAAGTTGTTTTCTAGAAGACGTAGCTTTTAAAAAGTTTGAGAAACCTTGCAGTGGTCACTGAGTGATGTGAGAGAACAGATCTAGAATGTAGAAAATGTCGGTAGAGAAAGCAATGTTAAAAATTATTAGTCACTATTAAGACACTATTGAGGATGGAAAATTCCTTAAAAATTGTTTGCAAGAAATGTTTAATTTTTCCACACTACATGTCGTCTCCTAATAGAATGAAGTGTCTGATTATTTCATGGAAAACCTCTCTGTGGAATAATTTTGTACAGATTGCTAAATCTTGTGCAATTTATCCCCTACACATACAGAATATATTGCAAACATCAATGACCCCCCGCTTGGCAATAATACTAGATGTTTGAAATTTGGATTTGAGTTTTAATTTTATAAGACAAAGCCAGTAGAATGACACAACTTTTGCTTCTTAAGTGAATACCTAAGTAACAGATTTCTGAATAAAATTATATATGCTTGTTCAGTAAAAGTCTGATCCAGTCCAAACCTGGTCTCAATCATGTTTGAGTGTTAAATGGCACTTGGGCATGGGCTGTGGCACTTCAATCACTTCAGACTTGGTTTATGCTGCATATTAACAGGGGTAATCTGGTGTTTGACAGCAAATGATGGGGCAAATTTGGACTTCTGTACAGGCTAGATTTGATTTTTTTAATGTGCACTGTCCTTGGTTAGTTATTGACTAAACAAGAAGTCAGGGTTGCTATCTCTGGAATAAAATTGCATTATCTAAAGGTAGCCAAATATAGCCCATAAAGTGATTTTTAAAAAAGTTTTCATTTTAAATAAGTAGCTATATCTACCTGCCTGGCTTAGTTGCTTATAGTTCTCAACATTTTCTGAAATGACAATTTTTCTAAAGGATTATCTCTTTTTATTTACATTTCTTTTTATTCATCACCACAGTCTGCTTCTTACTGCAAGGAAGAAAATGCTTTTTCATCTAATGAGACCCTTCATCATTTGTGATGGACTTAACACCTCTGAGAGAAAAGTCTTACCCTCAAAAGTTTTGCAGTCAATGGATTAGGGCCATTAGTTTCTTTCTTTAAGTTTACTTTGGGGTTGTATTTTTGGTTGGGTTTATTTATTTTTTTTTTTGGTCAGAATCAAACTTATGACAAATATTTCTCTTTCCAGTTCCTGGCTTCACTGAAGTATCTGAAATTTAATTTTCCTTGCTTGCCATAGTAAACAAATTAGCTGGTTGAAGTGTTGTAGCACATGAAAATTTTATATTCTCTCTGAGAATAAAAGTCCATTCATTTAGAGCAGTAAGAACTAAGACTCATCATTAGCCTCATTTTCAGGATCATTTCAAGGCAGTAGGGACCAAATGCCGTCACCAGGGCTCTAGGTTTTGGCACCCCAACTGCAACCCAAGGGACTTGATGTTACAGGTAGGCATGAGAGAAATTTTTGCAGGAAAGACTTTTGGTCAGATTATCCCTGAGAGCTGTCTAACTTTTTTGTCCTTTACATCCCTTCAAAGGTCATCGTGATAGTTCTCTAATTTCCACTTACACTAGATAAAATAGTTTAACTGCTGTTAATATTAAAAGCTGAAAAATTAAACTGCACAGCAATCTGCATGCTGAGAAGACAATATGGAATCACCAGGGCAGATATGTTTGATATGTAAATATTCTACCACAGCTCAATATGCCTCTCTGTCTTTTTCAAGAAGCACGTCAATTCCCTACAAAAGGCAGTCTGCTGGAGTTTTGATTGTGCTTTTTACAGATATTATGCCATCTCACAGGCATAATGATACTGGATTCATGGCATGCTCTATGCTTGCAGAATCACATCTGAGCAAACTTACGTAGAGCATCTGCTTAGCATTGTCTCCAACATGAAACTGCAGACAAGGACTGGTTGAAAAAAATATTATCATTAACTTACCTTTGCTTTTCACTACCTCTTCAATATTTACCACCCACTTCTTCACCTGCCCCCCAGACTGTCTGTATTGAGGCAAATGAAAGACACGGTGTGTATGGTGTTTAGGGTCCAGAGCACAAGTCTTGTGAAGAGCAGTTGAGGGAACTGGGGCTGTTTAGTCTGGAGAAAATGCTCCTGAGGGAAGACTCTATTGCTATTTACAACTACTTGAAATGTGGTCATAATAAAATGGTTGTTGTCTCTTTTCCCAGGTAGCAAGTGATAGGATGAGAGGAAACAGCCTCCAGTTTCACAAGGAGAGGTTTGGAGTGCATATTAGAAAAATTCACTTCACCAAAAGGGTTGTCAAGCACTGGAACAGACTGCTTAGGGAAGTGGTTGAGTTACCATTCCTTGAGGTATTTAAAAGACCTGTAGATGTGGCACTTACCAACATGGTTTAGTAGTGGGCTTGGCAGTGCTGGGTTAATGGTTGGACTTGGTGATCTTAAGGGTCTTTTCCAACCTAAGTGATTCTGTGAGTCTATATATTCCTTGAGGATCTTGAAGAGCACCAGCCATGGGCATCATAAATATATGCTTCTTCCTGAACTCCAGCACTACAGAAAACACATGCATGTGGACTTTGTCAATGTGCACATGAACACCTCAGCTACTTCACTTCTACTTCAGAGGAAAGAGCCACAGAAAAACCTTGGACAGATCTCTGGAGAGTGTAAACTGAGCAACTCAGCACTTAATCAGTCTTCCCAGGATCCTACCAGATAAAGTCTTGTCCACAGCCTTTTGGACAGTGTGTTTCAGGGCTTGGCCCTCCCATGGCTCTCAGCACTTCAGTGAAATCATGTTCTTTGCTACAAAGTTTCAGAAATAAATACATGAAAAATAATTGGGGACTTCATCTGCACATACAGCTAATTTGATTTCAGCAACAAAAAAAATATAGCTGCAACATTATACATTATATATTATGCATTAACTAGTTACAGTAACACTATAAAACTAAGAAACCAGTTCTGAAAAACCATGTATTTTAAAACTCAGATTTCTTAGAGAAAAGTAAACTCATTTTCTGCTGACCTTTTGTGATCTCTTGACTACAGCTCTCTATATTCAGTAGTAATGATTTTCAAGGCTCCAGATAAAAAATTGCTTTCCTGATATTTTTCTGAAATATGCTATAAAATCTGTTTGCTAGAGATTATATTAGCCATAAAGACTTTTAAACCTCTGTTCACAAATTAAATTTTCTGAAGACAGTCACACTTATAAACAAAATAATGCATGTTTATCCCTCAATGCAAGAGTTCATGCTTAAACACGATCTTTTTTGCATGGCAGCCTTTAATTGCAGAAAGTTCACTGAATTGGTTTTCGTTATTTGAATACCGTGCTGTTTTTCTTGATAAAGGTAAATTTCATATAGGTTTGGAGTCTTTTTCACATGTTAACCAAGATCCATTACAATCTTTTTTTCCTCTGTATCTATCTTCACATGATGGTTCAGTCCCATAGATGCCACATATTCCAGGCTACCTATTTTGAGATATGAGGACAAATGATGTAAAACACAATTAATTATTTTCCTCTCTATCTCAGAATTAAGGGCAGTCCAGTTTGAAGACCAGACCAAAGCTTGGACTTCACTTCCCATTAATGTGAAGATAACCAAGTTCATGAAAGTTTCTCCATATTTCAGTGGATAATGATCATGATTTCACAAAGTGTTTCACAATTGTTACTTAAACACTTGATAAGACTTTTTCCCTTTTTAGGTGGAGGACTACTCCTTAATGTCACAGCTCTTCCACCTCTAATTGTGGTAGTAGCACTGAAATCCAAAAAACCAAAGGGCACAGGTGAACACCACAAAACCAACAACAGCTGCAACAACAAAAACCAAACCAACAAACAAAAAAAAGCCAAAAAACAAAACAAAACAAAAAACCCAAAACAAACAAACAAACAAAAAACCCAAACAAACAAACAAAACCAAAAAAAACCCCAAACCAACCAACCATGCAACCAAACAACCAACCAAACAAACAAACAAAAAAAACCCCACCAAAATAAAGCAGAAAAAAACCCAGAAAATAAAATATGACATGATACAATATGATATGTTACAATTGGATAGGATACTCTGTACTAAGTGTCTCCAGTGCTTATGTGCTATATAATACAGTCCATGAAAACCACAGAATTCTGTGGACTTTACGAATACATTTTTGGAGACTTAGGATGTTGCTTTAGAGATTTCACTTTTTACAACTACTTTAAATTTTTCAGAATGTCCAGTAAACTTCAAAGGTTCTGATTTATTTTTTTTTGTGGAGAAGGCTGATGATTTCATGTTGCACCATCAGAGGGGTTCTGGTTCAATATCTAAGAGAAAGACTCTGTTACTTCTGTTCTGTTTACAGTGCCATTAATCCTTATATCAAGACTTAAATGAGTATTTATTTAACACTGAATTCCCATCTTTCATTGAGATGTACAAGAAGAAGGCATGCCTTAATTAAAAGGAGGATGGACTGATGTGAAAGTGGTAGGCCTTTGATTGTTAGTGCAGAGGGATATGAATTGCACTGATTAAAATAGAATGTTGATAAGGACAGGCTATAAATTTGAAAGTGGGTTGCCCTGGAGATGGGTTTTAGAAATAATTTTGCATGTAAACCAAGGATCTGACAATAAAAACAGTGACAGCATTGCTTTACACAGTGTAAAAGAGGAAGAGATGTTTCTTTAGAAAGCTAAAGAAAAGATTCACCTTCTTTATAGCAAATATATGCCTAGGTCTAGAAATACCTGCATTTCAAACACTATCAGGGAAAGCAATTATCATTAAGTAGAAATACAGTTTGATTATAACATGAATATGACAAGAATGAAAAGGACAAGAAATGATTGCTGAAATATGACATTTAAGAAAGGGTAACTTTCAGAAATAGTGCTTTTTGTATTTGAAAACTGAGTTAAGCTCATTTTGCATGAAACAAAGGCTCAAAATGAAAGTTTATAGCACATCCCCTTATTAGGCATTCTTTTCTTGATTCAGAATTGTGTGGCACTATTAAGAGAGCTGTAAACCAAAGCCTCTTTCAGAAGCTCTTCCTAGAGGTACAAGTGATGTAATGACCCTCAACCAGACAAGCTTGCATTTTAGTCTAGACTGAGAGGACAGTGTAAAATTATATCATAAGTCAACAGAGCCCTAACCAAGAAGGAAAAGAGAACAAGCCTCTCTGCCTGCATACATTGGAGGATCATAGAGCTGGTAATGCAGACAGACTAGCAGAGAGATTTGGAACAGCTTTGCTGTGAAAAAGCAAAGCTTCAGAAACTCTCTAATATAAAAAGCAGGAAGTCACAGAATTAAGAAAACAGAAACAGGGAAGAACTGAGAATAGAGCGAAGGAGGTCATAATACAAAGGAATGTGGTTGCCAGATAAGCAATTTGTTGTTGGTGGCAGAGAAGGGAGGCAAGCATTAAAGAGGAGAGTGAAGGTGAATCCAGCTAGCATGCTGGTTTTGACAAAACATTCCAGCATCCCAAAGTATGCGTTTCCCTTTAAGAAGACTTTTTCTGCACAGCCTCATAAGGGAAGAAGAAAGTGAAAAACAAAATAAATGTGCTTCAGTAAAAGGAAAAAAAAAGAACAGGAAACATGAGATAAAATAAAACTGCAATAACATGTACTGCACTCAGTTTAAAATCTTTTAAAAATAATCGATAGAATCAATAGTTAGTTTAATGGCCTCCATAACCACTGATCACACAACTTGAAGAATTCTAGTAAAGATGCTGATAGCAAAAGCAGTAGCATTACAGACCTGAAGTAATAGAGGTGATGGTTTTCTCTTGTAATGCAAAGTAACATCTGCTATTTCTGCTTAGCAGAATTGATTCCATTGAAGATCATTTGTTCCTTTGGGCCAGTTAATATGTAGCCATAATAATTTTACAAACACTGTATCTCAAAGCATATTATTAAAGAAACCCACTCCCTTCTGCAAAACTGCTGAAGGTGTAATCCAGAAAGAATAAAGCAGTACTATCCATTTGACTCCATATTACTAGAATAAGCTGCTCCATCTTGGAACATTTTAATTATGTAAATACATGGTGATTCTTGTTTCAAAGAATGGGGTTTTTTACTCTAAAACTGGCAGTAATATTATAGTGACTTAAAAAAAAATATCCCAAACAGTTATTTGGATGAATAATTGCTGCTTTGAAATACATGCAAACACCAGAGTTGCACAGTAGAAGAATAAGCCAATTACTTCTCTTCAAAACATGCAAACAAAGCTGCACAATCAATACTTTTCTGGGTCTTTGCCATTACCCATGCTGACAATGTGACCAGTGTAAATATGTCTGCTCAGCTGCTATTCAGTTTATCTGTTCTGACTAAGATAGTTTGGAAATGTAATATTGGTTCACAGTAAATGAAGAATGAAAATTTCTTGGTTACAGTTATAAGAATTGAGATACCCGAAGTTCACGGTCAAACTTTAATCTACTGAGAATACCAGAAAAGTAGCCAAAGAAAAAGAGAAGAGCCCTTCAAAAAAATCACAGAGCTACTTACAAAAAACTGACAGAACCAAAAGAATTATACTGGAACAGGAAAACTACACCAGAAACAAAACTTCCTCTATAATCAAATTACACATTGTGCTAAAAGAGCACATTACCCATACATCTAACCAGTAGTCTGAAAATCTTAGGGAGGGTTACCTATGGCAGGAAGAGGTGATGCAAATATCCTGAAAAAAAAGACTGAGATCGAAGTTTTACTTGGATTATCAGGTATGTCTGTTCAGGAGCTGTGATTCACTCCACGTAAAGCAGATCTGCTTCCTGTTCTGCAAACACATTCTCGTCCAACATGTCTGGATATTATTCAACAAGCTCACCATCAGGAACGCTTCTTACTTCTAGATTAAGTCTTAGAATGAAGACTACTTACTGCTGTAAGTAGATATACAGTAAAGAAAGAAACTTGCAAAGATAATAAAGAGCCAAATTGGAAACCCTGTCTTTTGGGAAAAAGATTTTATGGAAATATGCATATATAAAAACTGTTCTAATTTTACCATACATGAGTTTCCACAGAGGTATTCAGAAAACATTAATAAAATCCATTAAATCATTTTCTTGTAAAGTCAGCAGTGGTTAAAAAATACTTTAAATGTATGATGAGCAATGTAGGTCAGCAGAAATTCACTTTTCCACTGGGATAAATGTGATCTATGTGTAGAGGTGCTGAGCAACATTTCCATTTAATCCAGCTGAATACATGCATTCTTCATAAACTTGGAAATTCTTGAAAGAAAAGGGAATAGAAGAGAGAAGAGAAGAGAAGAGAAGAGAAGAGAAGAGAAGAGAAGAGAAGAGAAGAGAAGAGAAGAGAAGAGAAGAGAAGAGAAGAGAAGAGAAGAGAAGAGAAGAGAAGAGAAGAGAAGATCTAAATTGTTTCAGGGTAAAGCACAAAGGGGGAGTCAAAACATTCAATAATTGTAACTTTTTCCATTCTAGGATATTTTGTCCTGAAAATTTGCATTCAAACTAAAAAAAAATTACAGAAATCACCCTTGAAAAATCCGCAACCACTAAAAAAAAATTCGTTTGAGACACATCTGTAACAACAAAAGCATAGCTCAGGGAGGAGAAGCCAAGTAGACCACAAACAAAGGTAAATACTTTCATAACCAGCCTTGCAATTTTGCATCTCTGTAAGTTGTTCCCCAACCAATCCTTTAGCAATGGCTTATGAGAATTGTGGTCTGCCCTATGCAAATCACAGCTTCATCTGTTTTCCAGTGTGCTCCCCACATATTCACAACCATGGGTTGTTCACTCTGCCTTCTTTACTTAGCACTACAGCTACAGAGCCAATTATTCTTTTCATTTTCTAAAGAAATCTGTTCAGCTCCATGTTCTGCTATTTGCCTACCTCTACTCTGCACAGAACATTAGGAAGCTACCCTGCCAGCCAAACAGATGCACAGGAGAAGGCATTTCATTGTTCAGGCTAGTTCACAATTTCTCAGTAGCTTGGGTGTTATGAGTTAGTACATTTTGTAACAATTAATATACAGCATCATAAATGCTCTGTACAGCTGCTTCTCACCAGAATTTGGGATTGTATTGCTGTTCTACTAATTTAGAAGGCTTTGTCATTTTCTCAAAGCAGCATGTTTTTAAGCTCTACAAATGCATTTCAAGTTTCTTAAAGAAATACATAGTTTAAACTTAGGTAATTAAAGAAAGAGACAGATATAAAACATTCTCTGTGGGTAAAAGATTTCCACTCTATACATAACAACAATTACAAAATGTATGATTAAAAAAAATTTATTTACTCAAACAGCATAAAATACTCGTTGCTGGGTTTTTTTATTTGCTTGTTTCCTTGAGATAAACACTACTAATTTTTTTTCCAGGGCCTCAAACTTATCTGCACTTAAAACTATATCCCATCTTGTCAACATGTTCTCATTCATCCCGTTTTTCCCAAGTGTAGTTGAATGCAAATCACACCTTTCCCTGCAGTGCTGAGCCTGGCAAAACGTACATCCATTAACCTGGTGGCTAAGAAAATTTGCAATTTCTTTTGTTTCTGTTGACAGCTTCTTATCAGTATTTTCTGTCAGAGATTCCTTGCACAGTACTCTCTGTTCTGAGTTTTGATTCCTCCTTTAAATTCTGGTATTATTGCTTTTCTGACAGCTGTCTCCATTTCCCTTTAAGTGCAAGTATCCATTCATTTGCTGTCAGAGAATTCTCCTCCACAGCTTGTTACACCTTCCCATTTAGCATCTTTTAATACACCAAAAAATGAATGATATGATTTTAACCCTTGCCTTCAACTCTGCTTTGGATGACTTGTTTCACAAACTGGTGATGAAAAGCCAATGTGGATTTTTGGCAACGCCCTGATTCAGCTCAGTTAGCACTGACTGTGTACCTAATGTGTAGCCTGCAAACCAAAGAGAGGACGAAACATCATTCTTTATGCTGAGGGTGCTCACCAAACAGTCCAGCAAGTAAACACAGTCAGACACAAACAGATTTTCACACTGCAGACATTTTCTTTACCCTACACAACATTGCAGGTGTCACAGGAGAGGCAAATTTTAAAAAATTATGAAAGAAGACAAAAGTAGAACTGGGAATAGGATTCGAATTTCTTAAAACCCAGTTCACTTTTCTAGCTATCAGCAAGCATTTCTCCTACTCTTTTGCTTCTGCTAAAGCAATTCAAAAGTACTCCTGTGCAGAGACCCAAGAAATTACACAGAAATTGTATCTCCTAATGTTTTGCTCTGATAGAAGAGTAGGCACAGACATAGAAATTATTCTTGAAGGGGTGAGATCACAACAACTATAATTGCCATTCAGTGTGAAGCAGTACATTGTTATAAATACTCTTTTAGTAGCACATCAGGCCATTTGCTGACTCTCATTTTTCTGTGAGTCTCTTTGTGCTTGTAAAAATCACAGCACTGAGCTAATCATACTGTGCTTTTACCATCTGGAACTATAGCAGGAAGGCTACTTTAGTGTAACCTGTCCTACCAAACATTTTAGGTGATATGCTGATTTCTTTGACGCAAATGATGTCTATCTTTCATCAACCACTTTATATCCTTCTAACAGTGCAGGAAAAAATATGCTACTAATACTTTGTTGATATTTGATATCTCTCTTCATTGATATATTCATCTATGCTAAGCTCATGTTGTTAATCTCTCTAGCTAAAATAATAAATTATTGATCACACATTTTCAGTTAATTTTTTGGCCAATGATAAACAGAGACTTTATCATTGTTTGCCTATTTTTAATACTACCATTTAATAACCACTTCCCTGTTTTAAAGATGCTTTTGTTATCTTGTATTTCAAACAGTTATTTCATTACATACCTTTTAATGCAAGAATAAGTGTGGAATGTTAACATTTACAAATACTTTGAGTTGAAGTTTCCACAGTAACTTCCATCCATTACTTTGTATGCCTATGTTCTCTAATTTATGCATTCTTAACATCCTCTTTCTGTTATTTTATAAACAAGTAAAAAAAAGAAATTATCATTATTTCTATATTCAAGCACTCAAAAATATGATAGGAAATCTGAACACACGCATATCTCTTGAGATAAACAGAATTTCTCATTACATACTTAGTATGCAAAGTTAAACTATTTTGCTGAAAGACAGATTAAGACAATGGTTTCTATTATTGCTGACACATTTTATTGCAACTCTAGGTTCTTAAAAGAGTAGAGAAAATTTCCTCTTATCAGCCTTCACCAGAAGTGAAGTATTACACTGTAGGGGACATGACACACTTTCATGTTTTTCTTTTTTTCTCTGAGAAACAGAAGGGCAAAAAGACAAGAGGATGTGGTTAATTTTGCAAGAAGAGGCATGGACTAGGCTTCTTGGGACTTTTGGACTCCTTTGGCATCCAAGAAATGGCTAGCAAGGTTTTATCTGAAATGGGTTCCTAAGACACACAACTGTTTGCTAGGTCCTGGTGAAAAACAAACTTATGCATACAGGTAACAAGGACAGGTTGGGTGGAGCTCTGAGCAACCTGGGCTAGTGGGAGGTGTCCCTGCCTATGGAAGGGGGTTTGGAACTAGACTATCTTCAAGGTCCTTTCCAACCCAAACTATTCTATGATTCTATGACTCAAACTTCAATGGGATTACCCTAAATTTAAGAAGCTGTATGAAACATTTGAACGCCCAGGTTTCTAGTGTGAAGGAAGAACTATGTCAGCATGTGCTTATACAGTGATAGTATGGTGGGACTCACATACTAATTTTCTTGGTGTTCACACCACAAAAATTCCTATGACATTTCTGATACTTAATCAGCTAATACTGAATTTATTTATATAGTATTTAAGAAATGACAAAGATTCATCTGTTTGCTAAAACAAAGTATAAATTTGTGTATCTTGAGATGCAGAAAATCTTAAAGGAATTTATAAGTGATGCCCTCCAGTGATATAACAATTGATAAATAGTGTATCTTCCCTATTAGTCTTATGTGGTCATTAACAAGAGAGAAATTAATGCAAAACAAGAATGTAAGGAAAAGAGGGAAATGAGTGAATGAGAAAAAAAATGGGCTTGCTAGAATATGTGGTGCTCATTTCTATGTCCACATAATTGAAAAGGAAAAGAGAAAAAAAAAAAAAAAGAAGAAAAAAAGAGAGGGTAACCAACAGCCTTTATGTGGGTTTTTTTCTGATTTAGCAAATTATAGTCTTTTCACTAAAGTTGTCTAGATTTCACACACTCTCAGAAAAAAAGTTAAAAAGCAGATAGAAAATATCTGAATGAAATAGGGAAAGTTCTAAACAAAGAGAAGTTACCAGACTCATAGGACAATCAATTTCTGAAAAGGCATGCTAATCTTGTGCCAGGCCCACAAGAAGTTTAAAAAAATAAATGTAATGTGTCCTAAGTAGTTAGCCCACTGTATTAGATCTGTTCTAGTAAATATCTGGGACTTCAATAAACTCTGGAGGACAAAAAAAACCGCACAAACTCCATTCATATCCTTTTCAGTTCTCAGTTAAGAGTTATTTTGTACTTCCATCGGAGGAAATGTCGCCATGGTGGCAAATTACATTATTATGAATATAATAATCGTAGACTAGAATGATAGAAGTCCCACCAACTTTTAGGTATGTTCAAAACTATTTACTAACTCTTCATTATCACAGCTCTGAAAAACCAGTTCAAACACTCTCTCTTTACTTTATGGATTTTCATGAATATATTACATTCTGAAGTATTATTCTGCATCCTTTTAAGTCAGCTTATAAAGCTTTCATCTATTGCAGTGGCATGCTTTGTGAACATCTCCATGATAACCAGAGCAGAAGAGGTATATTTCATAAGTACTTAAGTGATTTTTGCACCTCAGTGAAAATTTAATTTTCAAAATAAGTTTAAAGAGTAGGAGTAAAAAAGAGATTGCTGAACAATTTGAAGCACACAGAGTTCATTCATTAAACCAGAATCATTCTCACAAGCAATCATCTGGAAAAAGAAAAAAAGCTTTAATTTTCAAAATTTATAATAATCATCAGCAGCATTAATTTGTCATGCTTTATGGTGATGCCCATTTCCAGGGATTATACTGAAAACTAATTTTTGTCTTTCATAGTACAATAATTATAGGAGCCCATTTATAATTTTTTGGTATAAAAGGCTTCCCTCTTCAAGTGTACCAGTGAACTAAATGGAGTTGACATTCCAATACCTTGTGTATTTCTTTAATGACAACATTCCATTAGTGTAATTACAGCAATACAACATAAAGGGGAAAAAAAGTTAATTACACAATGACATATGTTTCTAATTCTAGCCTTCTTCATTTCCACCAAGGTACACTTGAACAGTCTGCTCTTCATTTTAATAAACTGTTTGAATTCACAAGACTGGATCTAATGTATCTGAATTTTTGCTTACACTTCTCTTGAAAAAATAACAAAGGTAACAGTAATAGATTGATTTTAATGGTATAATCAAGATGTGCAACATTAAAAGAATTCTGCTTCATACTTTTTTTGAATTGCATAGTTCATAGTGCCAAATCTCATTCAGTCAAAAGAATATTGATTTTGCAGAGGGGCATACATATGAGCTCATGAGTGCAGAGATATCAGACACCATTTTCAGTCAAGTGATCATGAGGGCAATCCAGCCCAAAACTTTCTATTATAAACCTCCTATACCTTCTTGGACAGTTTTCAGAAAAATTAATATCTCATTATTAAGGATGTGCTTCGGAGCAGGTGCTTTATCAGGAGGGAAGTATGTTTCAAATTCAGAGTATGACAGGCATGGTGACACATGCAGCTGTGTGCCTTTGATGAAGGAAGGCAAAATAACAATGTCCAAATGAAGAATATCCCTTAGGTGGCAGGAAAATGCAAAATTTTACATTAATCTTATAAATTACTTCTATCATGAAGTTTGGTTCAGAAAAAGAACTTTAGCAGGTAGTTACAAATGTTTGGGTCTATACCTGCTTTCAGTAAATTGATAAAAAATGTATTTGAAAGTACTATAGAGGTGGAGAATTTTCAGTTAAAAAGGTTATCTCCAAAGTTTTCCATTTAGCAATTTAATGCTAACAAAATAAAATTGTTTTTTCTCAATAGAAATAGTGTGGCTCTTTATGGTATGACAAGGGGTTCATTCCTCAATTGTATGTACATATTTTTTCAAAATATTTCTTGAACAAGAGTTTTTGAAAGGGACCATTGCTTAGAGAAGCATCTCTGGCACAAATCATTGCAAAAAAAGAGCTTGTCAAACAGAAAAGATGAGCATTTCCAAAATGATCCATAGATTTGATAAATAGCAAATGTTGAATTTCGCAGAAAGCAGTTGATATTACTTAAGTTCCAGAACATCATAATTGTAATGAAAAGAAAGCAGAGAGAAAAATATTATCACATTTTTCATTTGCCTCTTCAGAAATTGAGGAGGGAGGAGAAACAATTTTCCCTGCCACTTTGAGAAGCTATTGCCATTTTTGCATAATACCAATCATTATCTCCCAGTCTGGTGGTGAAATGAGCTCTGTTGATACAGACGAGCTTCTTGGTTTTAAGTATAAACCCCTTTCTAAAAATATTCAATACAACTTTCATGAAGATTTATTGCATGCAAAGCATAATATTTACAGGCAAAAGGTAAATTATTTACTTTTAGACCTGCTTGCTTCTATCTATTTCTGAAAGAGTACGTTTGAGCATATTTTCTTTCTCTGTTATCTAATTAGAAGTGTATGTGAAAAAAATAAACGATGATGCAATCATAAATAGGCACATTTTAATCTTGCATGCATGGCCTTATACATGTTCCCCCCTTTGAAATAATGTAAAAAATAATTAAAAACCGTAATAGCTTTATACAAACACTGAAGAGAAAAAGTGGGAAATGTCTGATTATGTATCATATAATGCATATATGAATGATAGTGCATCTCAGAAAGACCTTTACAGTTTTTCACAGGTGTTATTATTTCTCTGTCCTCATTGATATTCAACATTGATGCAACTCAGACCTGAAATTATGTATATACTTCAGTAATCCATTGAATGGCTTTTATACTATATACTTGGTTGACTTTACTTGTACTTTTCCTTGTCTCATGGCAGACAGAAAGAGGCAGAATCACAAAACAGAGCAACTTGTCATGTTTGCCCACACTTTGTTTCAAGGAAGCATTTGTAAAGAGCTTAGAGAAGTTTAATGATGCCTTAATCTCTAAAAGTTCAAACAACATGGATTATTGCATAAGTTATTGTGTGAATAGGTTGTTTACAACCCGAGGTATTCTTGTAAAAGGACAATCAGAATGTCATTACAAGACGTGAGATCAATTTAATACACATCAGATGCTCTTTCAGCACAAAATTACTCCTGCTTTTTTTGTAGTCATCTCACTCTATGTGGATATGGTAAATCCAGCCACAGGATAGTTTAATCTGTAAAGAGATTTCAACATAGCACAAAATATAATCCTACAAAAAGACCCAAATTTCAGACCTGCGAGCTATGTTACTTTGGCATTTGGCCTGGGTTTCTCAGCCTAGGAGAAACACTGTTACACTGGTTACTGTTGCTCAAATTAATCATTGCTAATTGGTACCCATTGGGCCTTCTAGAATCTCAGAAATGTATGCCTAACATAAAGTAACAATATACTGGATGTCTGTTTAACACCAGCATATTCTTGAATGACTGGTGTGGGGATGTGTAGGAAGCCAATATGCTGTAGAGCGCCATTTTTGCTCTTTTACTTTGTGTGGTTCTTTGTCTGCTCTCAGCTTCCTCAGAAATACTGAGACACTGATGCTTTCAGTCTATGGAAGGTCACAGGTCTATCACAGTGTTACCTTTCACACCTGGCACACAGTGCAGGAAACCCCATCTGCAGCCTTGCCAGAGCATACCCATGAGGACAGCAGGGACACACTCTTCTCATTTAGCCTTAATGTTCACTCTGGGGCTTTTTAAAGAAATATCCTTCATATAATATTGGCTGTACATGTAGGAGATAAGTCTGCAGTTTTTGTTTTGAGGTACAGTGCAGCTCAGCCTGAACTGCACGAAGAACAGTTTTGAGGCATTCCTCAACAAGAGCATGTGCAATATCTGTAACCTGCAATGCTGAGATTTCAAGAAATGCAGACCCAGAGCAGAGTCCCCAAATAAATGTTGCAGACAGCACTTATATGTGAAGCTTTTATCACTGTAGTCAGGGAAGACAGACATATTCAGATGAAGGAAAAAAATTTCTAACCTCAACTGAAAAAATAAAATAACGTAAAATCAGGCTTCATTCTTGAAGCAAGAGCCCTCAGGGAACTTACCATAATGCTTCCAATCTTTTGTCCTTTTTCATAGCAGAAAAACATAAAAGAAGAAATTATGTTCTTAAGCTAGTGAACCAATGAAATGAGAAGACATAAAGAAAAAGCATTGACAAATTATTTTGGCATCAAGCTAACTCCTTCAGAACTCTTTTGTGCTGCCCTGAGTTTAGAGAGAAAACTCATTGATTTGTTGTGAGATTTTAGCCTGTGTATTCTAGAGTTTTATGCATATTTGGGAGGTCCTCAGGGGAAAGCTTTCTGCAAATTCAAAAAGCATTTCTAATTAATTAAAAAAACTTTTGTTTCTATTTTCTTATTGATTTTTTGGTAGCATTTTCATGCTAAGGCTTCTTGAATTATATATAGAAGCCATTAATCAGAAGAAACTGATGAGGATTTTCAACTCTCTAAATTTGGGCACTGTCATCTCCCTTTAGACAGCCAAACAGCTAGCCTAATTTTAAAAAATGCTGAGCATCAAGAAGTTTCAAATTACTTCCAAATAACTGCCTTTCTATAGTCCTATCTAAACCTGCAACCTTTTGTTCACAGCTGCAGATGCTGAGGAAAGCAGGAGTGAAGCACAGCCCAAGCACACAGGTATGTCCTCCTAAGTGCCTTCAAGGTGCTCAATATTTGAAGCTCAATTTTATTTGCACTTCAAGAATCAAATTCCCACGTAGAACTGGAAAAGTGAAAATCCTGTTTTACCGAGTCCCAAAGGGATGAGAAAATGGAACTTTAGGGGGAGGACTGTTTCAAGCACATTCCTATATGCAATCTCCTCTAACATCATATGTGTATCCTCTCTTTTTTTTTTTTCAGCTTTCTCAAAGATTTTATTTCCATTTACGAGCATCATACCAAATATTTTCTTTACATTTATTAAACTGATTGAAGGACACATCTTTTTTGACCACCTCCATAGCATTTCAACCCCCTCTAAACTATGAAACAGCATAAACAATGAAAGTCCCATCAAATTATGCCACTGAAAGTTACATTACATAAAATAACACAAATTATGCATAGTCCAGAGACCTTACTGTAAACATATTTTGACAAAAATAATGGAACTATTTGAGCAATAACTAATAATAAAAAAAAAATCTTAAGGCATGAACAGAACAGTACATAAATAAGGGAGTACAGCCATGCCTGAGATAAAATGGCCTCCCATGCTATTCGACAACAGAAATGCAATTATCTAAGAGGAAAGAATACTCTAAGCCAAGAGAATTGTGAGAAAAAATTGATGGACAAGGAGAGAGGATTCATACTTCATGTTTCCACTCACGTAACTTCATAAACAGTATGTGTTGCAGAAAAAAATGTAATAAAAGAGGGAAGCAGCAGGTCGTTTTTCAGTCTGTAGTTTCATTACTAAATTATTTATCTTTCACTCCCCTTCACTCCCTCCTCCAGAATGATCCAGTATCTTCAATGGAGATATAAAATGAGGAGAGGATATAAAATGCTAAAACTAAAAATACTTTCAGCTTTGTGGAGCTATTCCATGACTATGTGCACTTTGGTTTACTGTAACGAAAATATAAACTGTGTAATACAACATGAATTAATTTATTATGAACAATCATGTGCGTCCAGAAACAAGAACACTTCTTTGTAGTTCCACTTTATGATTCAGATTCCCTGTGGTTTGAAACACATTCATGAATCTCACGGGTATTTTTACAATGCTGTAAAGTTTAAAATACCATTTAGAATTAAGACTGATGAGTACTGAAAATGTATTAATGAACATAAGGAAGGGGTTCTTAAGATGTACCACTGCGGCACATGTTTTCTAAAAGAACATACCTAAAGGAATACCACAGATGATGTTTCAGCCATTGAAAAATAAGTCCAGTTTCAGAGGTGTAATATGATACAATCATATCACGACAGCAGTAGGAAGTTCAAAAAGTGAAGATTGTTTTGTGTCTCACACCAGCCTCCATCCAACAGTACTGTATGCTTATTTCTATCCCAAAACTGTGAGCTCTCAAGGTAACATTTTATATCCCAGCTCAGATGAACAATCATGGGAAATGTTTTCACCTTTTTAGGAAACAAGTCTGATCCCTAGCCTGAGATATCTATCTATGCTTGTCACTTGATCAAAAATTCACGGTAGCTGGTTTTGTTATTTTAAACTCCTGGACCGGTCTTCTCAGTTTAATTACATATTCGTAAAGGTGTACTATAATAAAGATTCTAGAAGAACTCGGTTTATACCCATAGTAAACAGTTTCATTTTATTTAGTAAAGAATTTTCTCTTGTTACTGAAACAGCTCATTCAAAACATAAAATTCCAGTTCCAGAAGTGACACCCTCTTGCTTTGTTATAGCAGTAGTAATATTTCATGCTTGCTGATGTCACTTTCATGAGACACCCTGTGTCCAACAACATAACGTCTTCTTGAAAGGTCATGCAATGATATGCATGTGAGGTCGTGGTTGCTGAGTTTCATACAAGACGAAATCCACTGAGGAGATAACAATATTCACACCTAATACCATTTCTATGAGACACCTGCATGTTATATCAGAATGAAATATATTTCTTCCAACAAGATTTTGTTTATCTGGGAACCTATGAATGAACAACATGTGCAATACGAACTCTAAAATTGAGTTTTTCTACATACTGCTACTGTTTTCCATTAAAATATTTCACAAAAAAATCACTCCCACTGTACCTAAGCTAGAAGTACATCTGACTGTAGGAAATATCTTAGCATGGTAATCACAGCTGGAGAGCTGAAATGGGAACTACTTTCACTCAAGTTACAACTGTTTAAGTAGCTCAGCCTTTATAGAAGACAGTGAACAAAACTGCACATATTCATTTTGAATCAAAATAAAGGTATGTCACTAGGAGATATTTCACATTAATTTATTAGATTTTTTTTTCTGCAAGTACATTATATTTGTTAAAATACAGACCTTTCTTTCATGAACTGTTTTCTGTAATAGTTTTGGTTTAATTTAAAAACTGGACTACCAAAAAATTCTCCTTTTCTCTGTAGCTACAAACACGTGCATGATTCTTTTTTGACTTTTAAGCTAAAACAAGTCTGGCAATGTAGAACAAACAGGTGGTCTGTGCTTCTAGTTCTTTTCTGTATTATTGTACTATAATTCAGTTTTATCTGACATTGAGAGGATTTCAGTCAGAATGGATGACAAGATGTTAGTTGTTTTTCCTGTGCAATTAAACCCATTAATCCAGAAGTCTTAAAACATATTGCAAAAGAAGATGCAACTTATACATAATGTAAGGCAGGGGTATATCAGTCTCTCAATTAAAAATTAAGGAAGCTGAGAGGAGATATCTTAAGAGACTTCTCAAGGTCACAAAAAGTCAGGAAGATCCTGTCAGTGGATTCCTTCAGCCCAGAAAAATAGACAACACACAGACTTACAAACATACCCATGTATCTGTGCATGTGTTCAAAATATCTCATATTTCCTTTAATTCAGAACAATTCCATATTTTCAGCTGTAATGCTAAAGACAAATGATCAGTTTTCAGGCTGATGAACAAACTGGGTTTGAATGCTGAACTCGTTAAGGACTGAGGAGAAGCTCATAAACCACCCTAAAGAGGCAGTCTGACACTAAAATTTGCAGGCTGATGCAGTGCATAGCATGCTTCACATGTATTGATGCTCACACAGGAGGGACACTATGCCTAAAACACCATCTCCCACACAATTAATTAATCAGAGATGGTATCTTAAAGTTTCATTTATTTCTGACATTTGACACTTTGGAGAAAGGTACTGTGAGAAATTCTTAAGTATTTTATTTACATTCTACGAACAACAGGTGCAAGTAACAAAGATAGCTTCTCAAATGTAGGCCATAATAAAAGGCAAAGTTAATTACTGATTAATGGAAAAGCATATTGTTAAGAGACAAGGTATGATTGAGGTCATACATTGCAATGATTAATGACTGTTTTCCAGAAAACATTCACTGAAAAATTACTTGTAAAATTATGTTCCTCTAAGAATTAATTAATCTAAAAGCTTTAAGAAAACATAAAAGCACAATAATCAGGAAATTGGGTAAGCAGTTTTCTCTAATTTGTAAAAAGAAAATTTGTATAATTGATTAGTCTGAGAGCAATTACAGAGCTGGCAAAGCCTTCAAACAAGAATCAGCTTAAGAACAGCATACTAGTAATTGGTTTTTATTCATCTTCCCAGTACACTTATTTGCAAAAAAATAAGTCAGAATTGCTGTGCCATTTTTTTGGTATATGAAGGAAACAATACTGTGCATGTGAAAAAATATGCTCTGAACACACCCCATTATCAGCCTGCTGTCTGTGACTAATGGCAAAAGAGAACTTCAACCCCATCAGTCAGACTTACTTTCCAGTTTGCTTTATAGGCCACATGAAAAAGTCCTCAGACAATGTTCTACATCAAACCCTTTTTTAATTTTTTAGAAATCATCTTCCTGTTTGTGATCTTCAGAAGTGTCATGTGAGTTTGTGATATTTTTTCTTCCAGAAGTTGCAATTTATGCCACAATAGAGGGCTTCAAGCCATAGAAAGAGCTACGGATGAGCTAAGTCAGAGTGAGATTTTGGGGTGAAGAAACACCGAACAACTGAGAAAATAATGTCATTTGAGATGTGTGTTGTTTATTTGAGGTCACTGCTATAACAGGGCACCAAATACACAATAGCAGAAAATCCAGAATATCAAAAGTGCCAAAGACAGGGTTGTTCATGTAACATAGAGCATATAGTTTATGAATACAAAGTCCTTTTGCATCAGCAAACCCCATAACTGAAAATGACAAAGGACATATAAGAAGTGATGTGACCTCAGACCAGTAACGTGGGAATATTACTATTTAAGATCTTGCTGACTCAGTTCAGTTCAAAGTTAGCTCTAAATACATGCTTTAAAATCTTTTGACTTTCAGTACATGGTTAAATTTAAGCTTGTATATACAGATTTTTTCTCAATCAGGAGTTGGTATGATATATCAATTGTAAGCAGATGTAGGTGAAAAAAGGATAAAAATAATTCTTAAGGGTAAAAATTTTTTTTCCCTCCACAGAAATTAAGAACTTATAGAAAAATCAGTTGTACAGTTTTTCAAATAAATAGAGCTGTATTACACCTGCACTATAATACCTATGGACTTTTATCTACCCTATGAAGAATTGCAGGAGAAAACCCATTAGCAGAAACTTGAAGCTATTGCATAAGCATAACACACCTTAGAGCATAAAGCAAGGTCCTCAGAAGGAGGAGCTTTCAAAGCTAAAGAGATTATACTAAGCAAGCTCGGATATGATACAAAATTGGGAGGAGTTTGAGGAGTTCCTCAAAGGCAGGAAAGCCCTGCAGAGAGACCTGGATAAATTAGAGGGCTGGGAAATCACTAACCACGTGAAATTTAATAGGGGAAAAGTGCTGGATTCTGCACCTGGGACTGGGCAACCCTGGATGCATGTACAGACTGGGGAATGAGATGCTAGAAAGCAGCGCTATGGAAAGGGAGCTGGAGCTCCTAATAAATGGCAAAGTGAACACGAGTCATGGTGCCCTGGCAGCCAGGAGGGCCACACATGTCCTGGGGGGCATCGCCAGCCAGGCAAGGGAGGGGATTGTCCTGCTCTGCTCTGCACTGGGGTGGCCTTGAGAACTGTGTGCAGTTTTAGGCACCACAAGAAGAAAATAAAGCTATGAGAGAGTGTCCAAAGGAGGGCAATGAAGGTGGTGAAGAGCCTGGAGTGGAAGCTGAATGAGGAGCAGCGGGGTTCACTTGGTCTGTTCAACCTGGAGAAGAACATGTTTTCTACATGCATTCAGGTGGAGCTGGTCAGTCTATTTGAGAATTAATTTTACAAGCAAAAAAACCATTCAGATAGAAAGACAACATTAAAATATATTTCTAGATATGAAAAACTATTTGAGAAAAAATAATTAATAAGGAAATACTGCTAAGAAGAAATTATCATTACACAGACCAATGGTGGGTAAGAATAGAAGAGGGCTGTACTGGGTCTCTCTGTGATGGAGATAATTTTCTTCATAGGAGCCCTGGTGGTACAATGCTTTGGATTTGTGGCTAAAACAGAGTGGGTAACACTGAAGTTACACTGAAGTTCTGGCTATTGAGAAACAGCCTCTTGCATGACTCAAAAGTTTCTCAGTTCCTTAGTCGGTCTCAGCAAGTAGGCTGGGGGTGGGCAAGCATTTGGGAGGGAATGCAGCTGGTGCAGCTGGCTCAAACTGGCCTAAAGAGGGTTCATGCCATATATTATCATGTTCAACAGTAAAAATGGGGGGGTTTTATTCCAAAGAAGCTGTTGCTCAGAGATTGGCTGTTGGCCAAACCCAAAACACACAACTGCAAACAAATATCACAAAAACCAAGCAGCCCCCTGAGAACTATCTTCTTCCTTCCACTGTACTGATTATTAATGTGGAACACTTGCTACGGGGCAAATATTTCTCTATATTTAAGACCAAGGTATTCATAAATATTCTTAAGAAAAACTTGACTTCAAATTTGAGATTGCTTTAATTAGATAATTAGTTTTAGTTAGCATAGCAGCTGATCACTAGGGAAAAACTTTGCTGCATACAAAAATAAATGCTATAAAAATCCTGCATTAATTTAAAATATAAAACACATGAAAATATGTATATGTATCATATATAAAACATACATACACACACAACATAGAAATGTTTGTGTATACGCAGAAGAGGGTTTTGAAAGACTAGGTTCTCTGCTGCTGTTTATATAATTTGGTGTGTTGAAATTACTATTTTTAGTTAAACAGAAGTAATAGTGTAATTAAAATTGAAAGGATACAGTAAATTTAAGAAATAGTTGTTAAATAATTTAAAAGTCATGTCATTCTTAATAGTTGAGTGGCTGGAGTCAGACTATCTGCAAAAACTGCAAACCTCAGCCAGGTAATGTGTACTTTTAACTGGAAACTGCTATAAGGAATTGACTTACTCATGGAGACATAGTGATGATACGTTTGTTTGGCTTTTTTAAAACTGTGTTAGCACAAAATACAACTTACTTGTGAACTAATGAACTAACAGTGAAGACACTTTTACTCTACACAATAAATAATTTTTAGTTTTCACCTCTTGTTGTCCTGCACCAGGTTATTAACATTACATTTTACTTCTGAAAGTCAAAATCACATGACTCAGAGGCAAGCTGTTTTCACCTTCCCTCTCCTTGTTTGCACAAATAGATATCTCATGCCAAAGTGTAGAGCCCATAAAGGTCAGATTCAGAAGTAAATTTGGGGAAAAAGTTTATATTCACTTCAACAGCCTTTGAGACAGACTACAGTTTTGATTAGCAATTGGAAATGCATGTTTTAAGATACACTTGATTTTTCTCTCAGACAAACATTTAAATTATTTTGGTCTGTTAAAACAGATTAAAGAGCCCATGTGAGTCATTGACAGACTACATTCATAACTTAGCAGATATAGCAGAAGATATTTTGAGTAGCATTATCATGCAAAAAAATAGCTAGAAAAGCTATATATACTATATCCAGACATGCAAGGGTCCAGGTGCGAAAAGATATATATCTACACTTACACATATATTTACATACCTATGTGTGCATGAACATTGTAACAAAATATCAATTACCTCATTAACATTTTACCATTGCATTTGCCCAGTTCAGCATTACTAATGGTAAGGAGTTGGTCCCTATGTTCCATAATTAATTTTCTTCTTTACATCTGCCATAGAATTCTGCTTTCCTGGATTTTACAGTTACACATATCAACTGAGTTTCCAAGGCTGTTAAACATTACTTTAAGAATAGGGACACATCTTTGGAAAAAGAAAAGCAAAAAGCTATCTAGAACCACTTCATTGTTTGTGGCTTTGCCATTATCCAAAATAATGTATCCATTTACATCTAATTTCTCCAAAACTTTCAGTTAATCCTACTGCCTGAGCTTTGTGACAGCATTGCCGTCACCCAAATTCAGACCACATCACCCACCATGCTTACAACAGCTGCGTGACTCAGTTCTAAACAAACAGAAAAAAAACCCAATGAAAAATTATCATTCTATGTACTCCTTTTATTTTGCAACCAAATCATCAATGCTAAAAAACAAACAAAAGGCCTAAAATATATAGTTCCCCTAAGAAATACAAGCACTACTAGAATTTTAACTTTTCTATAGCAGGGTTTTACTAGGAATTATTTTCTACACAAGGCAACCCTAATTTAAGAACTTATTTTTGTCAGTCAACATTTTAAACCAACAGTGGGCAGGATAGTGAGAGGAAGGGTGGTCTGAGAAGAGAACTGCTGCTAGAATAACTGTGCAAAATCTTGTCTGAGTGAAGGACACAAAGTGTGAAGGAAATTTCGGCTGATATCTCAGAACTAAGGTGTGGCTGTTGTGACGCACACACAAAGAGGGAGAGCAAATGCACACCTGATTCCACGTTAGATGAACAGGAAAAGAGAATTTTATTTACATGACATGCCTATCTATAGACATCTAACAATGACCATGGATTGGACAGTGACGCAAGAACCCCTCTGACTCCATTGGCTCACCACAATGTCCATCCATCCTCTCTTCCTCCAGAGAGGAATGCAGACAATCCACTGTTTATCAGAAAGAGAGTGTGAGAAAGTATAAAAGAATCTGTCAACATCAGAAGATGAAAACTCACGGGCAACACTGAGGAAAAAGGGAAAGCGAGATAATTTATTTGTCATTTTACAAAACTGTTATTATGAACATATGCAAATGCTGTAAGTCAACACAATCACACATCATGCATTTGACTCGGTAACAGAAAGGAATATATTCAGCCTGAACATGTTGAACAATAATCTGGATAATTCATTCATTAACATCTCATTTATTGTTAATTTTAAAAAAATTATTTACCAGCACCAACTTTTGAGTTCGTCACAATTCAGTTCACTGGGGTTGAAGAGTAAAGTTGTGATCTGGCCAAGCTTTGATTATTACTGTTGCACTGGTTCCAAACTGGTTTTTAGAATGCCAAAATTCAAAGAAAACATTATGTGAGCTTACCTGTGAACTCAAAGCTACCTTTTGCTAAGAACATTGGGCAATCATGAGATCAGTTCTATGTTATATACACCACAACTCTTCCCACCTTGCTGCAGATGTTTGCTGACAGATTGTGGTAACATGCACAATACACATATTAGCTCTTCCATCATTAAAGTCTCTAAGTCTTTCAAAAGAAGATGATGAAATCACACTTCTTTCATACTTAATTTACTGAATTAGCAAATATACCTAACATTACTACAATTTGTTCCAATTTTTTTTAAAGAATATCCACTTATTTGTTCATTTGGATTAGTGTACCTTTCAGTGCATTTAGACACAATGGATTTTAGAAGCTGAGAGAAACTCATGGAAAAACCAAAAAAAAGGCAAAACAAAAACCAGCACAACAGTCACCATTTGAGATCGGTTGTTATACTGGAAATTCTGAACAACAAATGAAGATTAGATATATGAAAAATATATATTTTATATTAAAAATATATATTTTTAATATTTTTTATATTAAAGCAGATATCATAAGATAGTCTTCATTCATTTGTAACACTCCATAAATATTAGAGCATGTCTTCTCAGTCTTGTCCAAGAAACAAATATATGCTTCTATAATTGTACAGATAAGAAAACCAGTTAGATATGGTTTACAAACAAGTCCTTTTCATCAGGAGTTTTGTGACAGAATGTGAAGAACTTAAAACTGCTGAATTATAACTGCTTGACTATAAAGCGATTCATCTGCCTGCTTTTGTTCTGAAGAGCCATTATAAATACTGCATTTGACTGTGCATTTCTGTATGCCAGAATGTACTAAACAAACTCTATCAGGTTTCTGTAGATGAAAGAGATTGAGATGAAACAGCTTCTCACACACAATCTGGTCTCTTTGATTACATTTACAGCCCCTCCAGTCATTCCACAACCCCACCAGTCCTTTACTATGGCTTTCAAGCTGTGACAATTTAGATAAGTGAAACATTAAATAGCTCATTATAAGTACACTTCTGCATCATAGGAATTGATGGCAGCATTGCCACAGACTTCAATGGGAGTTGGATTACAGTTTGAAACACATCACGTATACATTCATCAGAAACACTTAAAATTCAGAGACTTTCAAAACAGTTGTACTTCAGAAGCTGTACTTCTTCAAATCAATTGTACTGAACCAATCTTACTACAAATTAGGAAGAGGTGGCAGGCCAGTTTTTGGAGTACTACAAAAAGCTATTGAAATGAAGCTTTGCTTGTTCTGCCGTTTTCATCCAAATCTCTTGCTATGGCTTCTGTGACAAGAAATTATCAGGAAGCCATTTCCAAAAAAATTTAACATAATAGGATAAAAAGAGCAGGGACTAAAAATTTTCAAGATTTTCTTCCAAGACAGACAAAATATTTATCTGCCAGAAACTTATCTACTATGAAGAAGCTACCAGGATGCACATAATTCAAGGTTCCAGCTTATAAGAAATCAACACAAACAAGCAGCTTTGATAACTTAGAGTAAAAGATCCAATGTAAAAGTCCAATGTAGTCAGAATGAGACATATTCCAAGTGGGTGTGCATTTCCCTGTCTCTTACATCAGACCAAAGAGGCAAAGTCTAACCAGCCTATGATGCAATAGGCAGACAGATTCTAAAATAAAAACCAAAACAATTCTTCCAGAAAGAGGATTTATACATCTGTGTTATTCACAACAGCTCTTCTACCTGCCAAGCAGTTTGTTATTATATATGAGAAAAGCCTTAATTCCAGCTACCTTTCATTATGTCCTAATACTACCATCCTGCACAGGTAAGGAACTTATTTGTTACCTTTTAAGAGGAGGTAGTGTTGCATGGCAAAATTGTGTCATTGCCAAATATCAAACAAAAGCCCCTATAAAGCTCAGAAAAAAATGGGAAAAGTTTGTGATAAATGAATTGTCATAATTTACAATAGTTTATTTTCAACCCTACTCAGGACAGGGAAACTGACTTGAATTCCTGAGAAATTTGAGGAAGAGATGTATGGAAGTTCCTGCCATATCTGCCAACTTCTATATAAGCTTTTATATTAAGTAGGCTGGAATAATTTCATTAAAACAAAAATTTAACAGCTTAGACAAGCGCACCAAGAAAGCAAGCAGTGGAAGAAGTAGTTTCAGGAGAAAGAAGATGACATGTGGACTTTTTTCATTTGGCCTGGAACTGTAAGAAAACGGCAAATATTAGAGTCCCTTGTCAGGCATTGTGGTCTTATGTTCAAATAAAACGAATATTACCTTTTCTAGTGTTTGGCAAAGTATCTGATAGGTATTCAAAGGTTTCACTTAATTTTTTTTGGGATGACAGAAATATTCAGAGATAAACCTCAAGTCTTATTTTTAAGTCCTGTCAAGCAATTTGGCTGATCTTGTAAAAGATCACTGTTTTAGACCTCAGAATTTTACCAGCTCCGTGTCAGCCCCAGTGCTTGAGCACATACCCTGACCACAGGCCCAGCAGCATGTGCATCTCATAAGAGATGAATGTGCAATTTAGTTTCCTACAGAAGAAAATCCAGACATGTGAAAGAGCAGCAAATTTCTGTGCACCTCCCTGCAGTCCTCCCTTTCCAGGTTTACCAGGGAATGAGGACTAGGCATTACTGTGCCAACTGTGCCCGTCCTTAAGTGTAGACACAGCCATTTTACTCAAACTGTCTACAGCAAAGTCAGAGGCACCAACACTGGCACAAACTACATCTAGAACAGCTAAAAACGGAATCACAAACTGATGAAACATAACTTGATGAATGGCACTATGTAGCATAGATTTAAGCTTCTGCTTCAATTTTAGGCAAAATTTTCAAAATAAGTTATATTAGAGGAAAAACTGAAGAAGACATCTGGTCTTGAAATGCTGAATATGTTTTGCTTATATAGTTTAAAGCCTCATTTTTAAATTAACTTAGTTCAACCAACATTTTCAGTAAAGCAAGTGCCACAGCATCTTCCTTCTTATAGATACTTACGCAGCATACTTCACTGGAAGGATGAAAGTATATTGCTAAGCATTATACCTCCTGAAACAAATACCTTTTGGTCAGTACAACTGCCAAATCATAGCAACAGATTAAAAAAAACCAAAAAAAAAGAAGAAAAAGAAGTTTAGATTTACATATTTGTGCGTGTACAGGCATGGAGACAAAAAAACCCCACTGAATCAGTTTAGAGGAAAGTGTTATGCTACATTCAGATGTCAATTTACCACTTTTCAAGGCTAATGATTTCTTGGACGTAATTTTCAAATAATCTCTACGGACTTGAAATTTTGCACAGCCCTGATTGTGTTCAAAGCGCTCTATGTATTAAAACTGCACTTAACTCTAAATTATGTAAGTTCATTTAATGTTCAATCTGAACATTTATCAAATTTTCTCAACAACAAAACTCTGAGGCTGATTGAGCTGTTATAGTCATTTTAAGGTGATGCAAGTTCACTAATCTGCTCTGATGACAATGGAGGCTGATACAAGCACCTTGGGCTGGAAAAGATGAGGCATTGTTGCAGGAATACCATATTGCTGTTGTGGAATCACCACATTACAACAAGCACATGAAGACAAAACAATTAAGAAAAAAGTTTTTATTTCCTCCCATAACAAAATACAATAATTAGTCATTTTTGGCTCTCTCCAACAGAGCATATGCCATTTGGCCTACTGCTGTAAATAGCAATGAGCAATGTCTATAGAGATTTATTCTTCCCAAAGTCTCCAAAATACACTCAAAGCTTGACAGATAAGATGATGACGATAATAAACCATTTATCAAATTGAAATTCAGTCACCTCTGGGGTGAGCTGTGATATTAATATTTTCTTCTCTGTATTCATTGTACCCCTTAGAGAGTAGCATTATCTGATTGGACTGCAGCTACAAAATTGCTTCAAGATCCCTTCCAACAACTGGGAGAATTTGTTCTGATTTATGGGGGCTAAAAACAAAGGTATTCATGCTGCTCTAAATCTGAGTGTCTCCACTGGAGATAATACAGATTTTTCAGCATAGCAGGATACTACCCTGGGAAGGTAACTTGTCTGGAAGACAAGGTCCTATCACTCTATTACAATGCTAACACTGAGACAGGTGCTGACCAGCCTCATCAGGTCTCATGAAAGTTTTTTTAACCTTGCTAGATTAATTTCTAAATTTAATTGTCTCCTCTTCAAAATGAGATAATGACCTCTTGTCTTACAGACTCTACCCAGGTTTTCTTTGGCTGCCATTTTTTTAAAAATAAATTCATGTCCATTGCATGCAGTTATTTTACCATCTTGTGAGGTTTAAACAAGTTCTGTACAGAAATGGGAAAAAAATTTTTATTGCTCAATTTCTTAGTATTAAAAAAATATATATTTCTTCTACAAGTAAACAGCATAAAGCATTACTTCAAGCATATTAATTAACTAACAGAAATGTATCTCACCACATAGAAGACCTAATAGCCAAGGGGACTTTACATTATATACATATACATGTATATATATAAAAGGAAGAGTCAATCTTGATAATAATACATTTTCCTTCACAAAAATAAAGCTTATCTTTTTTAAGCATAGATATTAGCGATGCCATCCTCTCCTTATTTACTCTATTAAGAAATTGGAATATTGATACCACATGTTGTACCCTTAAAAAAATATAAAATTGTAAGAACAAAAATGGTTCATTAATTCCTGAGAACCCAAATTTTGAACCAAGAAAACTAGTGGAACAAGCCACTGTTTCGTCAAAATAATATTTCAGCAGGAAGAAACATTATTAATTCTATAAACATCCCTTTAGTTTAGAAACAGAAATTTAAAATAATCCAGTAATATTTAAGTCTAGAGCTTTCTCTAATAGAAGACCTCAGCGCTGTAAAAGACATCAGCTAGCAACATTTCACTGAACCATTTGTGCACTTTGCTCATTGTAACTCATGACCACTCACCCCTACACTGACAGTCAAACATGAGAGAACAAATTATGTGGATGAGAACGTCACTGCTTTGTCCCAGTAAACATCACTTGTCACATCCCAAAACTTCCATTAATAAGTCAAGTTTTAAAATAATTCAACTACAAGGTTGAGAAATAGATAGACTTTTTTATCACCTTACTACTTTCAGATAGTTTGTGGAAAAGCAGAATTACGGGCAGAAGTGCAATGGAACCACATAACAGATGTGCCTCCCAGGTGTAATCAGGGTTAGTACTAAATGCTGTCCAGAATGGCTAAAACACCACACTCCTTCCCATAAAGTGCACAAGTCTTCATTTCCTTTTCCTCCAATAACAAAATCTTGCTGAGTTACTTAAACCAACATGCAATTAAGTTATGCTCTTGTTAAGCACAAAATACTAATATTTTTCTATATATTGTAATTTTCCACAAACTAATATGCCAATACAAGCAAGATGCACTGTGCATACTGACACACCCCTGCATATCACATAACTAGTGAAATAAAAAACTCAATTCATCTCTCTCCTTAGATGTGCTATTCATTGCTTGAAACTATGTAATTGACAACTTAATGTCCAAATTTTATCTGGGTCAGATTCACTTGATCTAAAAATAAGACTTTCTTTCCTGAAAGTGTTCCAACTAGAGCAAGCATTCCCTTAAGCCCATAAAACAAAATTAATATCAGCATCATAGATACTAAAATATGAACATAGAAATGGAACACTGAAAGGATTCGGGTTGTTTGAATTTGGATTATAAATTCTATAAATGTAATTCCAACTGCTTACTTTACAGCAATATTACTGTAGTGGATACCTCTCCTTAGAAACAGAGTCAGCTTTCATTCAGCTTTAGTGGGAACATTATTACTGTAATTTCTTACCACTTTGCAGCTTTGAAGGATGACAGAAATGAAATACAGAGGCAATTATTTTAGTTTCTACTGGAATACCAGTTTTCTTTTATGTGCACTTTAAAAATTCCAGTCTGATATCTCTAGAAATTTCTTTTCAGCTCTTTTTATATTGGCCATGCTAACCACACACTTCTAAGTGATTGCTTTTTTTAGTGCAATCCTTATGTTTTACCTAGTCTACTGAAAAAGCTACCTACAAAAGTCTCTCCTTGTTTCTCCTCCATACAAGCTCCAAATTTCTGATTTTCTCCCATTCTCTTCTTGTCCATTCCAACATTAGGAGTTAACAACAAGAAGAAGAGCTTTTTGGTGGTGAGAGGATGTGTCTCAGACACTTTGAATATGGATGCCCTTCCTTTCCACCAGTATCTTCTCTTCCCTGGAGTGAATTCCTTCCTACTTCTCCATTTATGAAAGGGTAAAATAGATGGGCAATGCTATTAAGGACACTGCAAATTGGGGGTTTAGTAACCAGAGAGTGCTCAGATAACCCAGCTAATTAAAACCAACCAGTCAGAAGTCAGCTATACCATAATACTGTGCCCAAGGACAGTATGTCCCACTTCTCCCAGAAGTGTGGCCTGTAAAGTTCCAGGCATCTACCACAGTTTTCTTTCACAGTATTTTTCAACTTTTATACCATGTAATTTGCACAGGTAATAGGTGATAAAATGCCAGTTGTGAAGGAGGGCAGACTGGAAACAAATTCTATTTTTATGAAATAAATAAACATCAAGGGTTTCCAACCTTTTTATGTTAAATCATTATCTGAACCAACAGCATTTGATCAAAGCAGAATAGTTGTATTTCTCCTGATGGGAGCAAAAATAAAATAAAGTTACACAGTTCACTCATACTGTTGCCCATCAGTGCTGTATTCATATAAATAACCATGAGTGTCAAATATTTTTCCTGCTTTAGGCTTCTTCTGGCTAGTCACAATAATAATAGCTTCTCAAACCAGAAGGAAAAAAAGTACATCTAAACATATCATTATTATGGTGATCTACCTCCATGTAATCCAGGATTACAGGATTGCAAATGAAACCATTTAAGGCATTAATTTAATACAGAAATAAAACCAATCTGTTAAAAAAATTAAAAATCAATCAAATTTTACTTCTTTTATTTTGGAAGCTTCTTTTTACAGCAGCTGAATGAAGCCTAGATTTGAGAGTTTATCTTCCCATATCTTTTAAGTCAACAATGATCTCCAACCCATGTGATCTTTCTTTGATACAATAAGAAAGGAAGTATACATAGGTTCCTTAACATATGAAACAAGAAGAGTCAGTTCCAAAACTCATCAAAATCTTTTCGACATTTAGTTCCTATTTCTCTGGGTAGGATGCTAATTTTTCCGTACTGGTAAGGAGCTGCACCCCATGCAATGAAAAAAGAAGCATCCTTTCCTAAAGGTCATTCTCTGTATATTGTCTATAATTTCCTTTCTAAATTTCCCCAGTGTTTTAACCTTATCACACTAGATAGGAAGTAACTCAGTGAATCATACTGCACACACCCTTAGAAGGAAGATAAACATTCAAAGGTCTGCAATGTCAGTACCTTTTACATCAAAAAATGACCAAGTCTCCTGTTCCATTTCCACACATCTTTTTGCTTTCCATAATTTACTTATCAGGTTATTCACTATCAGGTTTACTTGGTGTTCTTTTGATGTCTTACTACAGCTTGTTCTTTAGCTTCTCATTAGCTGCTTTTTACAAGACAGGCAACAACCACTGGAAGCCATTACTATCCCAAGTGCCTTTCCCTCTTCTTGCTAGAGATATTTCCATTTTAACAGCATCTTTAAAAAATAATAAGTACTAGCTGAAGTTTAGATGTGTTTGCACATAACTTCAAGGTGGGGAGGAGAAGAATAAAAATGTCTGCTCAAGGTCACCAAGCATCTGTTGGAAACACATACCTCTTCCTAAACATCAAACATCATCTATGCACATGCCAAACGCAGAAAAGTGGAAAGACTAATCCAGTAAAGCACAAAGCCTAGAGGTCATTTTTCCAAACAAAGATACTCACACTATTGCTTTTAGTGTCAGAGCTGATCAAAGAGAAAAGCCAAATAGAAACAAGAAAGCACAAACTTCCCTGCCCCGAACTGAAGCGATTATAGAAATGCCAATGCCCATCCTTTGCTTCAGCTAGATGGAAGCCCCTCTACACTGCTCTCATGTGACTCCACCTGGAGTGCTGCAGCCAGTTCTGGGCTCCCCAGCACAAGAAGGACACCGACCTGAGTCCAGAGGAGGCCACCAAGTTGATTAGAGAGATGGAGCACCTCCCCGATGAGGAAAGGCTGAGAGAACTGGGATTGTTTCAGCCTGGAGGACAGAAGGCTTCATGGTGACCTAACTGCAGCAATCCAGTACCTAAAGGGCACCTACAAGAAGGCTGGAGAGAGACTTTTCACAAGGGAATATAGTAACAGAACAAGGGGGAATGGCTTCAAACTGAAAAAGGGCAGGTTTAGATTAGCTATTAGGAAGAAGTTCTTTATTGTGAGGATGATGAGGCAATGCAATAGGTTGCTCAGAGCACATGTCCAATCCCTGAAGTGTTGAAAATCAAGTTGGATGGAGCTCTGAGCAACCTGGTCTAGTGAAAGGTGTCCCTGTCCATGCCAGGGGGGCGTGAACTGGATGACCTTCAAGGTCCTTCCAACCTGAGCCATTCTATGAGTCTATGAATACACATTGTCTACTTCATTGCTTCTCCAGTGACTAGTGCCCAGTCTAAAATGCTGGGAATAGAATCTCCAATACCCATTGTGTCATTTATTTAACAAGGTATTGTATTGTCATAGATGAGTTAAGAAATTCACAGGGGTAGGGGGGCTAAAGGAGGGCAGGAGGTGCAAATAAAAAGGCGTTGGGGTTTTTGTTTTTTTCCTTTTTCTCCCCCTCCCCTATTACAGGATAAATTTATAATTTAGGTTTAATTTGTAAAATTTGCTCAAACCTACTTCCACACTAGCTGTACTTTGCTAGCTCTTTTTTATTTTGGGACAGTTGAGATTGAATTATATCCTGAAGGTATTTTTCTGTATCTTCTGCAAAGCTTTTCCTATAACTGTGGCAGCACCAAAAGGCACATTTTCATTATGCCAACCCCTTAGAGAAAAAATAGGAGACATTCCTGTCTTCCCTGTAAACTTATTCTCTAAAAAGACAAGAGTGCACAGAACAGTACAGACTATTATTGGTTGTATCCAGCAATTGATACAGATGTTTAATCCAGGGACGTTTTTAGACTGGGTAGTAGTTACCTGAAAGATGGCAAGGCAAAGAATAGCAAACAAGATGATCAGTAGTTCATTGGGTACAAAGAGTGTGGATCAGCAGATTGATAACAATGGAAACAGTAGAAAGAAAGCTCAAGCTATTTTGTCATGGCTCATGAGCAGGAGGAGATCAGAGTGGGAAAAACCAGTTTTGTGAGAATCTTTTTTTGTCATAGGCAATTTCCCACTGCTCAGCTGAAAGCATAGTAATAAATAATAGCTGTAGCTGGATATGATGCCTCCATCTTCAGATTACATTGAAAGCAGGGAGAATAAAGCAGGAAAAATCAGATGCTGTTCTGGCTTTGCATATAATATTGGCCTTTGTCAGAGGAAAAGTATGAGCGTAGCTGAATCTCTGGGTTTTACTTTCCTATCTAATGGAAAAAGGAGCTTGAAGACATATCTCCCAATATCTTGTTTTCTTGTTTTTCTTTCTTTTTTTCTCCTCCCTCACTAAAGCAAGAAGTAGCATAAGGCAAAGAGATGTGTTGTATTTGGGATTCCTCGAAAACTAAATTTGACAAGAGAGCTTGTTTGAAAATACAAGCTGGAAGATTTAAGAATAAAAGAACAGATAAAAGAACATGAAACATTTCAGTAGAAAACTAATCTCACATGCAAAAAATTAAACAGGTTAAAAAGTAGTTTATCATTGTCTACCAATGAAATTATGGTTATTTCCTCCTACCACTGTCTTCAAAGAGTGAGATGAAATCACGACTTGATATTTCAGTTTGAATATGTTTCTGTTACTGAGCTTTGAAATCACGTTCAGAAGTTAAAGAAAAGTTACGATTTTTTTACAGAGAGAGAAAATCGCCTTTCAATAACTTCTTTGAATATTTTTGAAATCCAAGCTTGCATCCTAGAGCTAACACTTCCCATATGCTAGATAAATAAGATCATCCTAAATTAAAGAACTTTGCATGTTCTTTGAAGCACTCTAGTGGTACATATCAGGAAGACTAAAACATGTAATTGAATTCATTACATTAAATCTGAAGTTTGCTTTTTACATCTGGTTTATGCAGAGAAGAGAATAACATTATTTACAACTACATCTGAGGAAAAAAAAATCAAGTGTTTATAAAGATAACAAAAGTTCTTTTCTCAAAGCAATATCCTGTATGTGTCCCTATAGAATTTACACACAATATCCTTTCAGAAACTCATATACTAATGTGTACATTTGGTAAATTACAGAAATCGTCCAACAATGCCCAGCATGCTGGAGACAGGATGCCAGGTCTAGCAAATCTGTTTCACCCACAATGACAAGGATTTTTCCACTTCAAAATTACATTCTCGCTTCATGACTTTTCTTATTCAAACCTCTAAACTAAATTTTTCTTAATGCTTTGGCAACAAGTGTTTTCCAAATACTTTGAAAAAACTATTACACTTTTCTGTAAGCCAGATTATTTTAACTTGATTGAGAAATTTTTTTCATACACTTACAATTTGTAGAAGGAATATAAAAATCTTAATTACCATCTTTAAAATTTTGCATTTCCATACTAATGAAAAAAAATTAGTTCAATAATTGCAACATTTTTTTCTTAAAAGTAAAAAACCCCAAGCAGTTACTAATTTTTCCCTTAAATCAATCTATCCAACTCCAACATGTACATATTTCCTTTTGTTAATTGGATTTGTTAATATTTTGAAAAGCTGTAAATACTCTAGAATGAAAACAACCCTAAAACACTGTTACAATCATGGAAACTATCAACTACAAATCTCCCCTTAAAATTATCTTTTGAAGTGACATCAGAGTTCATCAACAGGCAATTTATGGGAAAAGGAGCCTTATCAAGATTTCTGTAAGCATTTATAAGTAACAGAATAGTTTTGAAGCCTGCAATTACTGTATGTTTCAACGTGTTCATAAACTTAAGCAGAATAAGCATTTAGGAAGCAGAATTTCCATTCTTCATTACTTGAATCAACTGATTTATGATATAAGTGTTTCCTAGTCTTCACTCTAATGGAAGACACAAGGTATGTTTAAATCATATTTTACAAAAGCATAATTTCTCTTTCCTAGAACAACTCAGAGGACTTAATCACTCAAGCAGAAACTCTGATTTATTTTTCATTTCGACTTTGGATTGCATATGCTCTACCCTTCTTGGCCAGAAAACACTATAGCTGGGTCTCTCAGACAAAGGCTGCTCAGGCTTGAAAGTCATACTCATTTGCTCTTGAATACTTCAGAAAGTTCAGGAAGGATGAACATCCTTCATGCTTCTGGGTTTTCTTAGGGACCGCATAACAGCTAAAGCAAGCAACATAATTTTTTTTTCCCAATAAATACTTATCTCGCTTTTGTTGCAGAGATTAATAAAAAAATAAACCAAAAAACTACCTGGGAAGTCCTGACAATGTTACATCATCATGCAGATTTTTTAGGTTGCTACACACACAACAGTCCTTGACGACTTTATACTCTGTCTTTACAATGCCTTCTAAAATGATTGATAAAAAATCTTCACTTTGTTCAGTTCAAATCCTGGCCCCATGACTGAAAGAAAATGTTATTTACAAAGGCAGCAGACACATTGCCTTTCTGTTCAACTCCCTGACATTACTGACATTTCGTCACAGTATCATTTGTACTAAACGGTTTTAAGAAACAGTAAAATTACTATAAAACCATCAAAACTAGCATTTATGTCCCTTTTCCTCACCTGCTAATTGAGTGTTATTCAAGCCTCCAAAAAACCAAGTGTTGGGTCACAAAGCATTAGTTGCTAAGCATTATGCTAAGGAGGAAGAGTTTCTATTTCCTGCATTTTAACCAAAGCACTCAGTTGTCCATCTAAAACTGTCTCTAAGCAGAGGAGGGTTCACTATGAACCACACTTCTCAAGAACAGATCCTTCAGGAACAACTGACAGCCTAAAATATATGAATGGAAATTGATGGAGCAGCACTGAGAGCAGTCTGATGTGATTCCATAGGTATTTTCTAAAACTCTAAAAGCTAACATCTGAAGAACAGTACATAAAAGAGTCAAGACATTAAATCCCATTAAATAAGTTATACTCCGGAAAATCCTGCACTGCTTTTATCTTTATCCTCAGCTATATAGAATCATACCATAGAACCACAGAGTAACATTCAGGCACTATCCTTTCAGCTTTGAAAAAAGACCAGACAACAGTTTTTGTACTTAGACAGGTTCATTGAAAGATTAATGTAAGGTCTCTGCAAGAAACACCAACATTACACTTATTCCTCTAATGGTGAACAAGTTTTAAATCAGATGATTGGTGTGCCTTCTGGGAAACCAGATTCACAGTTCCTTTCTTCTGTGCTCTTCCTAGATGCCATGCAGACCAGTCTCACAGAGAAAAGTTCTACACCTGTCAATAAGTACATGTTTCCACTTTGAAAACCCGCTCATGTTGTCTGAGCACAGACTCATATTCATCAATCACATCTGAAGAGCTGTTGGGAGTCCACTAGTGCCCATTATAAATCAAAATTAGAAGAAATATCTGAATAACTCTGAAATCCAGTTGACCAGAAAACACTCAAGCCCACTGATGTCTCCATTCACAGTCAACCATTAACTGTTGTCTGGTACTGGGTCAGTTTACATTTACAATCTGCTCCCAGATTCTGGTCTTTTTACTTATGTTTGGCTTCATCTGTTGACTTCACCTCCTTGCTCAATACCTTGAAGTTTAATTAAGAACAGTAGTAAATGATATAGCATCTTGCATTTACTTTACAGAGACGGGTTGGAAAAGTTTGAGAGAAATCTATAGAAATTAAAAAGCAGCTTGTTTCTTGCTTCAGTTGTCTTGTTTTGACAGAACCTTCAGCATTTGCAGGTTTAATTTCTCTTTTGAGCTCGAGGCATGAAGCAAAATGCCAAAGAAAAATATTTTGTCCAGACTCAGCTAGTAATTTTGAGGTAATTACAGTGCTGAATGTTCAGCCTGAAGTTTTCCAGGTAATTAGAGGTTTAGGTTAGCTGCCTTTCTTTAGTAAGCATTTAAATTCCAACTCATCTCTGTTAAAATAACCCCCCAAACCACACAGAGAAAAATATTCCCTGGGTCAAAGTAAATAGATTATTTTCATATAGCCTAGTACTCCTATAGCTTTCCTAGAAATCTAGCTAAATAAACTAAACTAGTTATTCTGAGTTTGAGAACAGCTCCCTATAATAAAGCATGGCATTAAAATATTTGAGGCCAAAGAATTCAGTTATTCTGCTTACTTACTTTACAGTGTGTCATCAGCACCAGAGAGGCACAGTTCATCTTATCAGGTGCTTCTACATTAACAACTGGCCTACAATGGCCACAGTTAATTTTGTTCTTATATGCTACAGCCTGAGACTCCACCACATTGCTGTTAACCAGCAGCCAGGTCTGCACCACCTTCTGACCTGAGGTCACAGACACAAGTGCCTGGAGACAGTGGCCCCTGGAGAACCTGGCAGCCAACACAGAATGCACTGAGTGGGATCCCAGTGCCCCATTTTTGATGTGGTTTCAAATGCAGCACCCCACTGATACGTTGGAGTGCACACTGCATGAATCCAGGTTCAAAGACTAGGCCAATTTGTTCCTTGAAAGATCCTTTCCAAAGCTCTGAACCCATGCACTCACTCTGCTTGCTAGCAAGACAATGTTTAATATAATTCCAGAGTGAGATCAGCGACACAAGCAGAACTTTAACTCCTCATCTCCATGCTGATGCTTTCATTTTCCATGTGTATAGCAAGAATCCTATACTGGTATGCAGATATAAATAACCTTCCACATACTCAAACTTTAGCAGTGTTTTAGTGCAGAGCAACAGGAAGAATATGTGCAGATCAGTGTAGCACAGGGAGGAACTTTTTTTCATTTTATACAATACCATTTATACAGCCAAAGTCCCTTGCTCAACCAAAATTAAGAATTTTGGTAGGCTTTGAGCTCTTTCAAATAAATACTTCAAATAACAAAAAAATTCAACTACATGTGTTTTGTATGTCTTGAAAAACAACAACTAAATATTTCAAATATTTCAATTATTCAGGACTTAAAACGAACCAGCTAAGCAGAAACAAATTTGCACACAGCTTCCGATTACTTAAATGTGCTCTTCCACCTTCTAAAAGGGCTGTTAAAAATTTCAGCTAAACCTAAAAAAGAAAAATGTCAAAAAGTGTATGGCTTATGTATATGAACTATATAGAATAGATGGAATCAAACCAATAATTTTAGAAATCCAATCATATATTGTAAAGCAATGGGAATATTTTCAAACTTTAGTGACTGCCTTTTTAATATCTAATCTTGAAGACCAAGAAGACTCAAAAAAAATCTTAACCATCAACTATGGTAAAATCTACACTTTCGCTATGGATTAATTATGGAGTGCTATTTATCACTTTCATATAGCACTCAAAGCAAGGAATATGCCCTAAAGGATTAAGTTTTGCACTTTGTCAAAATACTGAACTCACTATCAAAATATCACCACCAAAACCAGCAGAGTGTTTAAAAAAGCCAAAAGGGCAGCAGCTATCCAGTTCTAAGTCTCATTTTATCAAATTAAGAGCCTAGTGCTGCACCACTGATTTAATGAACATTTTCACCTTTTACATTAATGGCATCTCTTCAGCTCCCTGAAGAAACAATAATATATTATGGATTCGCAATCAAGAACTGCATTGTGACTACAAATTCTATTTCATATATCTCTCTGCACATAATTAAGATTTAAATTCCTTGCACTGTATTTGAGCTATAAGCAACCCTCTGATGGTTTTTAAATGAGCTTTAATGATCGACTCACATGAGGATTTTGAATACTAATATTATCAATAAAAATAGTTCTATAAAATATGTCAGCTCCACAGATCTATTTCTCATAATATAATGTTATTGTTATCACTGCAAAGAGCTACATCATCCTATGGGCAGAGGTAGGTAGGATAGTATCCATTAGAAAAAGCAAACATTACATTGAAAACAGAATTGCAAGGCTCATTAGTATTTCCTGCTAATATACCACTAAGGCTGGAGTCCAGCAGACCTTTTCTTGTTTATTTCATCTTAAAAACATTCACCCCAAGAGATGCATATCAAATACCACTGAACATCCAAGTAACACTTGCACAGCACTCTAGCCTGCCCATGCTGAAGGACAGCTATTCCTTTTCCACCTACTGGCATATTGCCCATGAGAACTGCTCCCTACAGCCGTAACAGCCTGTACTACTTAGGCAGTTTCTCACTGTTGTCACTTAGGTAACAATGCTCCCCTTCTCCAAAATAACATCAAAACAACACACAGACAAAATCCCAAACTCTTTTCACAAGGGCTATGACAAAACACAAAAATGTATTTCAAGTAAAAGCTTGCGAAAACAAAAAATGGATGCACACTGGAATAAATTTAATGCACAATTATATTTATACTAATTCAACTCTACCCTACCCAGTGGTCATACTGCACTTCTCCTCCAAAAGGCAGGAAACAAGGTCTTGGGCAGAGCTGCCACCTGGAAGGCCCCAGGCAAGCTTGGGGAAGGGTACTAAGGGAGGATGAAGTTCAACCAGGGCAAATGCAAGGCCCTGTATCTGGGAAGGAAGAGCAAGACTAGTCAGGCACCAACTGCCTGGGGAGGAGCTCTTTGGAGAAGTCTCTGGGGGCTTCCAAGCCTTCTAAAACTCTTGGACATACCCAGGAGTTTACTGACCACCTTGGGCTTCTCCAGACATCCCAGTCAACACACACCCCCAACCCTCAGGCTGCAGGCTGACTAGCCTAGGAATTCCAGCCTTGGCAAAGGCTGCTGCATGCACTCCTCTTGCTGCACCAACCTTTCCTCAGAGCGAGGCCATGCAGACACCCCAGACCCTGAGGCTCTCATGCCTGTCTCCCCACACAGCAGATAGCTTTGAGCTCTGCAACCATGTTCAAGACCTAAATCAAATTTCTGAATTAAATTCATTCTGGGGAGAGGACCATCAGAGATCTCTACAATCCCAGTTTTATGATCAACATACTTCTGCTTTCTTTCCCTCAAAATTATTTACAACAGAGTTGAGTAACATGACTAAAACTTCCACTAGCCCAGTGCTTTGGATTTTATCATAAGGAACACAACTGATACAACGATTGATATAAAACGACATCCAAAAGCATGCAATACCCTAAAATGATCTTTATAAAACATAAAAGAAACAGAAGTGTGTTACTTTGAATAAAGTATATGCTCGTGTATTTAAAGTATTACAGAGCTTGCCTTTCAAAGAGTAATTTACAGAAAACATACTGAAATCTTTGTTTAAAAGCAATGTGCCAAAAAAAAAAAAAATAGGCATCTGTATAAATAAGGCTTTTTGACTTTTCTTCACTAGAAAATAATTTAAATTGTATTCTTTACAAGCACTGCATTTCTAAAAGATAATTTTGCTTTTTTTGCACTAGTTTCCAAGTTAGCTTGTATATGCTGGCTATTTAGCACATTGAAAAAACATAGAAAATTATATGTGGAGCCTTGAGTTGATTTTAAAATCGATAGAGGCCTTTGGCGTCAGTGAAGATGAACACTCTGAGAAAGAGCCAAGCCTTTATCTTCAATTCGACACTCAAAATTTCTAACCAATGTTACTTTCAGTCAGTGCTGATCATTCTGGGCAGCAAGACAGCATCACTTGAAGAACCACTGCTGCCATCGTGTCATGCACACCAGAGGGGCAGGAGTTGGACAGAACATAGACAGTGGCAACCAGTGTTTGGGACCTAGTTATACTGAAAACCCCGAAGCACCCCAATAAATTACATTCTCTCCAAAAATATCTATTTTATTTGTGTTTTAATAGCTCTCTATACGACTTTCTCTTCTTTACAAAAAATGGATTTTCTTCTGAGAAGCACTTGCATCCAAATAGGAGCTCAATTTTCATAGAATCCAAATTGAAGTGTAGGGAATGCAGCTCTCCCAGAAAAATCAATATTCAGTCACCAGGATGCTTAACTTTACATTGGACTGAATGCAGTATGTGTTGGGCAAAAGTGCACAACTTGCAAGTTTGCAGGAATATAAGTGTAGGTCAGGTATTAGCTCAGAACAGACTTCATAAACTTCAGCATATTTAATAAAAGTAATACTGCTTTGATTAAAGTGATTTGGATGTATTAGAAAGCATTCTTTGTTTAGAAGGTGATGTTTTTAAGATTTTTCTGCATGCTCTGTATTACAATAAAATTAACATATACATCTTTAAACTTTTTTTACTCATTAGTAAGGGCATAGAAGCACTTTCCTGCTTCAGCTTACTCCAAAAATTTTCTTCATTAAGGCATCTGAAATCTTCAATAAATCATTTTACAGCAGTTCAGATACAGAATCCAACCTCAAAGATCCAGTCCAGAAAACAATGCCTAGAGGTACAACGATTGCTCTTTTTACACCCTCCTCCAACAACAATCTTCAGTTTTCTATACTGAAATATACACAAACTCCAGACTGCATTCCTGTGTGCTCAGTAGGAACTCAGTAGACTGCTGTCTCCAGTAGTGGGGAAAATAGAAGCAGCAGCTTAACCAGCATTCAAACTGATGACAAGAAGATTTTCTGCATAATTACACTGGTGCCAATCTCCAGTATACTCAGAATTAACAATATTCCCTGCAGGGGAGGGAGGGTGCAACTTCAGTGAAAAATTAACAGGATTTACAATATCTGCATTACACAATATATTGTTGCCTATGAAGAAGACTAGGAAGATGCACGCAGCCTTGGGGGTGGGGGGAGATGGAAGGCTTTCCAATTTTTATTATCATACTTTTCTTCCTCCAGTATTTTACTTGGCTTTTTTGTCTAAAAGTTACATTTTCTGATTAAAATCACTAATATAGAAGAAAAATTATGCTATAGTTATCAACAGTATAATTACTATACATATTTATAATTCGGAATACTCTTTCTGGAACAGAAAGTAATAAAATTATTTTCATGTTCCCCACACTGGATGGAAGCAGGCTTATTTACACAAATGGATATATATATCATTTCTTACACAAAAATTTATAAATATTCCCTTAAACAGTATTATGTTATTTTCATGTAAAGGTAAAGCCAAGTAGATCATACAACTATAAGAGAGTTTCTGCTAATGAAGGCTAGGAAAGGCCTCCTAGATCATGAACATAATTTCTGTGCTACAAAGGTCAATTACAATAAATTCTCTAGATTTATCAAGGCTCTTGTGGAAAAAGAAGCTGAGACACCATTTCTCTCACTCCCATCAGGATATGCACAAAAAGAATTTTCTCTTACAACTAGATGGTATCCTAAATTGTAGCCCGATTCCATTGTTTCCTTATACAAAGTTGTCTTCATTGTCTATTTCTTTCTCTCTTTTCCTTTTATGTAATCCTTCTGCATATTAACAAAGAACAATAGCATGCCTAGATAGGCTCAATTTTGCTTAAAGAAACAAAATAAAAAAAATCTGGGTCCTAATATGCCTTCAGAAATGGTGGATGAAAAACAGCTTTGACTGCAATTTCAAGACCGTACACATTACTGCAAAGACTCACCTTTTTCTTCTGGCTTTAGTATTTCAATGTCTTCTAGCTGCACTTTATATTGTTAAATTGCTAATACAGTCCTTTTTCTAAACACCAGTGATCTGCAAACTTAACAGCCCTTCTGGAGACCAACAGCCAGGAGTAAATGCCCTGCAATCTATCCCATTTTTCAGCTCACATAATCTATAAAGAAAGGCAAGACTAGTGTAGCAGAACAGACACCATAAAAGACCTCCTTAGTCTTCGTGAGTATCTCTTTGCATTAACTTATCTAGAGAATCTATCACAGACATACAGCCTAGGATGCAAGAGGTTATCGAGTGGCACTGCAGAAAGAGACCAGAGGGTCCCAGTCAATGACAAGTTGAATAGGATTTAGCACTGCCCTAGCAGCCAGGAGAGCCAACCTAGTCCTGGAGTGCATCAGGCACAGCATCACCAGCCGGGCAAGGGAGGGGAATGTGGGAAGCTGTTTGAGAAGCATCTGAGATCACTTGGTCCATTCAGCCTGGAGGAGACTGAGGGGAGATCTCCCTGCAGTTACAACATTGTCACAAACAGAAGGCACAGGGACAGGCAGTGATCTTTTCTCTCTGGTGACCTGTGACAGGACCAAAGGGAATGGCCTGAAGCTGCATCAGGGCAGGTTTAGGTAGGATATTGAGAAAAGGTTCTTCACCCAGAGGGTGGCTGGGCACTGGAACAGACTCCCCAGGGAAGTGATTACAGCACCAAGCCTGACAGAATTCAAGGAGCATTTGGACAAAGCTCTCAGGTGCATGGTGTGTCTTGTGCGTCACTTCCAGCTCAGGATATTCTGTGATGCATATTTGTCAAATATTAGAAGCATGAAACATTTCCCAATGCTACTGATTTTTAATTAGCAATTCAAGACTGAACTTTTTTTCTTCCTTGTGGCTCTTCTAAATCCCTGGGGCAAAGTCTATTATCCCAAATGGATTTTCCACAGTAATGCTAAATTGAGCATCCCAAATTTGTAGGACACTAATTTAGCTCAATTTGATAAGTGTTTTTGATCAGCAAGCCTCAAAATGCTTGAAGGAGAAGCATGGGGCTACTCAACATGAGTTTAACTCTGTAGGTTTCAGAATCAAGAGCAATTCACAAACTGAATTTTTCCTGTCAGGGTTATTGCTCCCATGAGAGAAATGGCATTAACAGGAGTGAAGGGAACATGAAGCTGGTCCAGACCAAACTACAAATACACATAGCCTGGAACACTGGGGACAAGAAAGTTCCCAGCACAAAGCCCAGAAATTAATCTCTCACACCTCTAATTTATTTTGTCATCTGGTGGGAGTGAAAATTAAAAGCAAACATGAAATGGAGGTATTGTTAATGAATTAGTCACACTACTTACTGAATCTGTCTTGAGCAAAGTACATTTTATTTGAAATATTTTGAAACAGATCAAAAAACTACATACTCTTTCTCACTGCAAAGTAAAAATAAGCAAGTTGATCAGAGATCAAACTAGAGAGTTCCAAAGGCCCTTTCCAGCCTACACCAAGCATAATTTATCATGAATGGTTGAATAAAAATCTAGCACCTTACACACAAAAGGTGGATTCAACATTTAGAGCCCTGATTCCTGATTTCAGCTGCAGCCTTTCGCATCAACTGCTTGAAGAAAAAAAAAAAAAAAAGAAAAAACACCAACTACCTAATACTCAAAACACGATAACACTCAAGAATCATTTCTGTCCAAAGCAAATGTCATTCCAAGTTAAATTGGAAGGTTTTGCACTCTGAGTGTCACAGAATCAACCCTTGCTACCACCTACTGTTTTTAAGGTGACCCAGTGTTCTGGAATTATACTTTGAATGTTACAGATGCTATCCTTGTAAGCCCCTTAGATGTCTCACCTGCCAAAGCTGCTATTTAATAATCAGATTCACCTTTAAGGAGCCACATTTCACTATTTACTTGCTCCGGCAGAGTTAGTAAAATAAACCAGCATAATGTTACATCATAGCTTTTGCTTCAAATTATTTCTAAAACTTGGTATGAACCAAATTATGTCATCTTCAAGAGACTTTCAGCTTGTGCTCTGAAAATAATATGTGCACAGGACATTATGGAAGGCTTGAATGAGGGAAAATCATACTGCCAGGCCTTAGGACTGGCTCCTGTAAGTAATTCATTATCTCGGGTGCCTCTAAGTGTTCTTTCTTCACAGTGATTGTCAGGTTTGAGACACCATGAGATATCTGTTGCTGAAGAAGAGATTTTGAGCAACTTGTCTTAAATACATAAAAACCCCACACCTAGGCATCCACAGACTTACATGGTGTACCCTCCCCAACTAAAATAAAAATTGGCATTTTTCATCTATATTTCACTGTAGTTGATACTTTTCTCCCTACTTTCATCTTCGTGGAATAACAAATTCTTCTCTGATGGCTCATGTGCATTTGAGAAGATTAAGCCTTTACTACCTAACTGAATATACAGGCGTAACAAAAGAGCATCATAGTTCATCTGATAGCTACCCTGGCTATTTCTCTTTTATACTCCTTTAAAACAGCCCTACTTGCTGTCAGTATAAGGACAAAGAGCAGTGTCGTGAAACAGACTTGGCTCCTTTCACTTGTGTTCAAAGTTATGCTCAGGAAAAGAAGTTTACTCCACAATTATTCAGCAATGGCAGCATTCTGAACTTCCAGCACTCTCCTCCCCAAATATGCATGTACAAAAACAGTACATAACAAGGATCGACATTTATGCACAGCACACTGAAACGCAGGAGGGGTTTTTGTTTTTAAGATGACACTACGCTTGATCACCTCCAGAAGTTGCAAGAAAGCAATTTTCCAAGTCTTTGACTTGCTTTCATTGTCAGGAAGGATACTGAGTCTGGGGCCAGGGAGTTACTCAAAAACAGTGAAGAACTCAGAGATGGGCAGCTATGAAAGCCCTTGAATTCTGAGGACAGCTGGGTCAGCCAACCTGCAACACAGGCTTGTCGGTATTCATTATGCTGTTCCCACAGCAGAAAGGAGCTTAAATGCTCATTAAACCTGGAACTCTTCCAGACATTAAAGCAGTATGCTGACTTGTCTAGCCTTTCAGATATGCCAGCAGCTCACCACCCTCTGTTTTTTTATGAGCATATCACCTCTTCACTGAAAAGTCCCACATCTAGGGCACTTCCTAAACTTTTTAAAAAATAAAAAACATCTGTTACGTTATTACTACTCACGGTTACTCACATATAAATATATGTGGCACAGGAATTAAAAATCTTTATGACAGCACTGCTTGATCATTTAAACACAGATGTTCTCCAACGACAGTTCTTCATTCTGACTGATCTTATGATACTAGCTTGCAATAATTTCCAGCAGCTAAATTGCTAAGTAAGACAGGTAAAATTCATTCAGTACTTTCTCAATATTCCTTAGTCCTATCAGCAATTGGTGTTTTACCCTACTCACCCAGCATGACAGTAAATGAAAGCAGATCGCAGTCAGATTCTCCAATCTGCTCCTGCCGCGCTGCATCAATACGCTGCAACTTACCCTCAGCAGAGTGCCAAGCCATGCCCCAGTTCTAAATAACATTGCTCCCCCTCAGTTTAGAGGTTACTCTTTCTCGAATGATCCCTTCACTCTATAGGAAGAAACTATGCCTTCTACTTCATCTTATTCAGGACTCATTTTCTTAGAATTTCACAACAAAACCCACCAACTGTAATCTGCCTTCCTATGCTTTATGTGATTTTTGATGGCAAACATTTAGAAACAGACAGGCAACTAAACCCAAAAAGCAGACACAGGAGAAGGTTTCCTAAATCAGTATTTGGCTGATGAATTTGAACCACCTATAAAATTTATAGGTCTTATAAGAACAACTCTCAGTGACTTAATCTCAGTTATTAGTTTACAGACATGGGAAGGTGTTATAAAGCTCAAAGTGAAGCCTAAAACAAGAGAGGAATATGCAGTGGAGAGAAATATCTGCAGCAGAATGCAGACAGTGAAATAAAATTAAATCCTTCCCTACTGTAGTGATTTTGATTTGTTGAGTTTTTTGGCTAATGCACTAATTATGTAGCGGGTCTAATTTAGTAAAGGGTTTTTATAGTTTTTGTCTCTCTCTGTTTAAGCCTCTTATTTGGATTATAGTTACTTCAACATTTGCTTATTTTAGTATGGGTACTTTTGCTTATGTTTATAGTTTGAATGCTGTATCTCTCTGTGGTTATTTTTATGAATTACAGAGATATTCTAGTGTATTATAGTCTATTACTATGGTTCACAAAAGAATTTTACCTGAAGACAAAGCTATTTTCTCATTCTTTTCTTATTTGAGATTTTACTTTTTCATTACTGACTTTGGTGTCTTCATGCTGGTTTTTTATGTGTTTATATTTTGTCTTTGTTTTTCTCGCTCGAGAAAGGATTGAAGATGAGCAGGGTTTTTTTGTAGTAAAAGAGTTAATATTTCTGCCTGTGCCTGCGGATGGTTGTGCGGTTTCTGTCGGGTGAGGGCTGGAGCACTGGTGCTGATGCATTCCAGGTGTGCGGAGGAGGCTGTGCCAGGATCTCAGGGCCTTGGGCCAGAGCGACGGCAGCTGTTGTGGCTGCATGGCTGGTTTTTGGCTCTTGTTGGTTTCACTCTAGTTGCGGGGCTGATGGCTTTTTCTTTCTTGCTTGACAGCCGCTGGGGCCCGGCCTGGCCCGTAGCTGCTCTCGGAGCTTGGGGGATTTGGGCTCGGTTTAATGCAAGGCCTTTAGGGCAAGGCCTTAGCGGCCCGGGGCCCGCGCTCTGCCCTCTGCTGCTTGGCCACCGCAGGAAGGGGAAGAACTTCTCTCCTTAAAGGCCGGAAACAAGAGAGATTTTCTCGGGCTTGCTTGTCCTTTAAATGTGTTTTTACGGAGGCGTATTTACCTTTTTAAGTGGTTTAACTGGGTGTTAATCTTCAAAACTAGTCACTGATTGTTTTGGTAGGCACGGAGGAAGCTCTCAATAGCTCTTCTCAGAAAAATCACTTCTGTGGTTGGCTCCTTCCCCCCTCACTAAAAATCAATTAATGCAAAACCAGCACATCAACACCAGTCCTTTAAATCACAGGCACCATCATACACCTAAAACAACAATCAACAAATATAAACTACTACCCCTGTTTTCTCCTAAAGTAGGCACAAAACTATGATGGACTTTGTTTTTTTCACTCTGGTAAACATAACTTAAAAATAATACATCCAATACCCTACTCTCCTCCCCACCCCTTGAATGTGTCTCAGCAAACATAACCCCCTGGGAATCAGCTAAGATAATGATTCCTGCTGCCACCTCCTTATGCATTGCCATAGCTTCACCTGCTCCTTTTAACCTTGACTGTAACACTTGAGATGTCCTGGACCTGGCCTGGAAATTAACACTTTCCAGATTCTTGATTTGTGTTGCACGTGCTCCTAAATGAGCACAATTACCTTCTGAGTCTGTAAAAGAAAACACATTTACTCAGACTTGTATATGAACACCATACACTTCTTGGGTAAGGACTTTTGACAAATTAAAATATAACCATATGATTAAGCAGAGCTAAAAAATTCACAAACCTTTGTTTTGTGGGGTTTTTTTTATTGGTGGTAGTTTCATTGCACTCAGAATCAAACATGAAATTTAGACAGTATGCAGGATAATGTCACAAACCAGTATTTTGAAGTAAAGGAATGGTGCTGGTAACTGAGCCCCCATTTGTTCTGGCCATGTTCTCAGTCTAGAGTACCTCTACCTGGCAGGTTGCTGAGTTAGAAAGAGCAACTCCATGAAGTCAGGTTAATATCTGATATGAAACTGAAGGTTCCTCCCCCACCAATTAACTTTGAACTCACAGAAATATCCATATATATCTGCCAACATAGATTCAAAATAATCTTGTAACTTTTTTAAAAACAGATGCCTATTTTTAAAACAAGGGTGTGAGGAACATTAGTAGGATTAGTTGGCAGCATATACAATTAGCTATGGAATTCTAAAGACTCAGAACTGAAAAATGCAGACTGGATAACTAAAACAGATTTCTCTAAGTTCACTCAGTATATTAGTGTTATGAAACACTGAAAACAATACAATAATATATTATACTCTCCTTGAAGACCCCATACATTGTAGCAGAGCCATAATGTAAACAATGAAATGGCAGGTAACAGAACTGATAAGCAAGTGAATTAGAAATTAATTTCTATATATATGTATTTATATATCATAAACTACAGCAGCCTGTCAGAAGTTTGCCTTATGTATTTGTTGTTTTCTTCCTTACATTTGCCTACTTTAGTTTTGACTACATTGCCTACATTCTTTACCTTTTACATTTCTTTTATAACTGCATAACATAGTTTACTTGTGCTGGTTGCTTTATTCTTAAAGATGGCGTTCTTTTGTGCAAACAAGCCACAAATGAAAGAGATATCACACAGTGTCCATTCAGGTGGGTTAGTGACATGAAATGTGCCATCGTACTGTATTGGAAGCCTTTACAGGAAAGAGTCCTCATTATGAACTGGCATAAAAAAAGACCCAGTTCTTAAGAAGAACCAGATTAATGGGGCTTCATTTCTCTGTGTGAGGTGGAAATAGATCCATGCTCAGCTGCCCTATGTCCTTCTGTAAATTCTCCTGTAAGAATCACAGAGGTGTGATGAAAGCTTGTTTCAGAGTCAGCACCATAAAATTTTCTCAAGCTACAAGAACTTGAAAAGCAAATTAATTCCAGCAATTGTATATCAGACAATTTTCCTCCCAGATACTTCCCATTCTTCTCCTCAATACGCAGTATTTTCTGTTGTACAGTACTTTTAACCAATCACTTTTATAAACATGTGTTTATGTAGTGCATGAGTTCAACTTCTATAAGCTCTTTTAGCAGTGACCAGCTGATGTACTGTTTTTTTTTTTTCATTTTATGACCAGCAACACATTTGCCACCATTGTCTTAATTAAGGGTTTCTATGTGTATACTAATATGCTCTTACAACAATAAATGAGAATACCATACCTGGGAAATGGATCCTTCTCAACACTTTGGAATAAGCACTGTGCCTTTCCCCATGCCACTGCAGAGCAGGGCACTGACAAGTTGAGCATTTAGAGATCAGAAGTTGCATCAGTGGATAGAGTGTCCTGGCTGCCAGAGAGTCAGAACAAAAGCAGAAAAATAGCATCTCAGATATATGGTTTCTCTTCATACAGCAACAGTTTTGCTAGCAGCAAAATAACTTCCTACAACTATGCCTAGATCATCTACAGACAACCCCTTTATTTGAGCAATTCATGCAGAGGGAATGGGCAATTTTTAGGAAAAGGAAAATTGTAACCAATTGCTACGATGCTTTGGGGACTATTCCTCAGGAATAATAGGTCACAGAAGGTAGCTAGAGACAGTGATGAGTTTCAAATATCTCTATAGCAACTATATTTATTTAAAAAAAAAATAAGTAAAACCTTTCTGAATCATATAAATAACAGTGTCTGTCTTGTGCAGTTAGAAGAGATTTTTGTGTTGACTGCTGCATGCACATCACTGCTACTTCTTTAAAACCAGTGCTTGCATCTTCTGACTACAAACAAAAATGGTGTCTGGTTACAGAGGAAAATTAATTTTTTGTACTGGTCTCCATACAGTAATAATGTTTCTGCTAGGTGCAAAGAAACAGTGTCATTTAAATATAATTTATAAAACATTACTGTTTTTATCAATTAGAAAAGATAAATTTTCTAAAAAAAATTATAGCAGAATATAGTGAATAAGAGACATCTACATAAACACAACAGCACTCAAGTTAATCAAGCTCTGATTCTATTCTTTCCCCAGCTGACTGAGTAGTGGAATATTTCTTTTCTCACCTAACATATAAGGTGTTAAAACCAAACCCTCACTTTAGCAGTGCTGAGTCTTTCCTAGCTTACACAGACCTAAATTTGTGCACCCTTTCACGGAGAAAACTTACAGGAAATTGCATATATGCTTAAACAAAAAATATGAATAATAAGCAGCTTTCCTATTTCTATACTGATGTAGACAGGATGTTTCCCGAACTCAGCCTCACCTAAAGTCCATCTTGTCAAGCAGTGACTTTAGAACTGCAAGTATGGCAGCTGTGAAGTGTAAGCTGGGCTGGCGGCTGAGCGCTGGGGAAGTGGCGCATCGCTGTGAAGTAGGAACCAGCACACGGAGCAACGCTCATGGCAGATCAATGCATCGCACCCATCTGCAGGTCAAAAACGGTGCTCCCTTCGTGGCAACTCCTAGCAGAAATCTTTGATCAGAAACACAAAAAGGAACTACAATTGCAGTTAAAGCCATGAGGGGGGAGCAAAAGAGATTTCAATCTCAGGAGATTTAGGACCAGCTGTTCAAACCAGGCTGTATGTGTGAACACAGGTGGTTCACAGAAGAAAAGGGCCCACTTTAAAGGAACTCAACGGGCTTTTAAGGAAGGCTCGACTGCACAGTTAGGGCTACTGCACACTGCTGAGGACATTCAGCTCTTCCACACAGGCTTGCTAATATCAGTAGCAAAACTGACTGAAACTAGAGATTATTGCCATGGGCAGCAAGTAACTTGATGGGTCTGATTCACTTTTCTGATTTTGGAATACAGAAGTGTTTTCAAAACTCAAAACATCCTTGATGAGGGAATTCACACTCATGCACACACCAACCCCTATTTGGAGCTTTTTTGTGGTTTGGCTTGTGTGGTTTTCTTTTTTTCTTTTATCATCCCTAAGTACTGTACCATTTCACTGCCACAAACAAGGAGGAATTTGACCCAGGATAGATGATCTATTTAAAGAAGTATTCATCAGTAACAACATTTGTTTTAGAAATTACTAAAAAAAATTTCAACATTTTCAGCATATATAAGAACTTTATCCTAAAGAAACAAAAAGACTTTGGTTATAATTTTGCAAAACAGAAACATAAAATAACTTAAGAACAGATTTCAAATGCACATACCCAGAGTATTAAATAAGTTCAGGTCCAGCTTGAAAAGTATCTGCATTGGCTGAGAGTTCATCACAGCCTCATATTTATCACACCTCTGTAAGTTTTTAAGTCTATTCTGATAGTAGATAGCTAAAATAGGTCCATAAGACCCTAGTCTAAAAGGATTTTTTGCTTCTAATAGCCACTCTGCCCTGGAAAGAGCCAGAATAAAAAGCACAAGTAGATGTGTCTTTGTTGTCTTGTATGGCTCTACAAGGTTTTAGAAATATAGATGCCTCTGAATAAACTACTTTGTAATAAAACTAGATGACTTTCCAACCTATTTTTTAAACTACCTGTAGATCACATTTTGAAACAAGCAAAGTAAAATGGTAACTATTGAACAAGTAAATTCAATCTGTCAGATTTTCAGAAATCAGAAATTCTGCAAAAACTGTATTTTTTCAATTTAAAAAAACGTTTAAATATTTTGTCACCTTTCAATATGATTTTAAAAAGCAGCACATTTTAAATATATTCTCAGAGCTGTATGAAATACAGAAGGAATACAGACAGCATTTTCAAAAACCAAACAGTACAAAATAAAAAGAACCTGGGATTAAGAATCTGCATTTAGACAAGTATTTTTAAATTTTCCAATAAAATAAAGCCTCAAGAAATTCAGTCTGAAGGATGAGCATTCTTATTTATTTTCATCTCCTCTACTTTTAGGAGGCTGAGTCATCCTTAAGAGATTTTTCCCTTTGGGCTGAGTTTTTTTCCTAGGTTTTTTGGTTAATTTCGGTTACATTTTTTTGTTTTTATACACTTCCATACACAGTATGTTGCTTCACAGCAAAGACATTTCTGTTTAGCAAGACAGATTGTTTGTGATGGGTATTCTATACTACTGTCTTAAACCATTCCAAATGCTATTTTCAGACCTCAGATTGATATCTCCACAGTTACTTTAATTCACTAATTATCAGTGGAATTCTTTTTTACCATTATTTCTTATGTGGCCCTGAAAGAAGTAAAGACTATAAAGCTGTAAAAGAAAAAACTTTTTTAAAAAATTAAATACTGGAATCTGTAAGCCAGTGAACACTGACATTAACCAGGAGATCCAGAACCAAGAGATCTGGATTTTTCCTTGGAGCATGATATAATAGAGTAACAGAAATTAAGCTGCTAAAGGCACTCCAGTTTTAATTCTGCTTATTCCAAAAGTGTATGTGTTTGTAGAAGGAAGCATTTAGTCCCTTTCACTTTCAGCACTTAATTACTTCCATCACTTAGTCCCTTTCACAGCTGGTATTCCTATTCCAGGCCTTCTCTTCAGATTGTTTTCCTCAAGTATTCCATAAAAATATTATAGAGCAACAGAAGTCCTCTTCACAAAAAAATATGCTCAGGAAACCAAATTTATCTTTTAATCATATAATAACTTGTACATCCATCTAGTTATTTTTAGCAGAAGTCAATAGGAATCTCTCACTGCCAGTCTAGATATTATTAAAAATAAACAAATTGTATTTGCTAAAAGAAATATAGTTACAATTACTTTAAGAAAACTTTTTACAGCATGTAAAAAGCAATTAGCTGTATGTTTAATTAGTATCATAATCAGATTCATGTGCATAGTGTGTCTATTTTACTTAGCTTTCTGTATCTTGCAGCTCAAGATCAGGAGTCTATTAAGTAGAGCAAAGGAAAAAACATTAATTTTTTGGTAGTTTAGTGTATCACCAGCTATTAAGCCTATGATAGCAATCAGAAAGGTCATATGCGATAAGACCATCAGTTTGTTTTTCCAAGGAATTCAAGTAACACAAAGATAACAAAACCAAATCCATTATGTAAATTTAATCATGGCCTTTGCTTTACCTTGGTGAACATTCTATCTCTAAAAATGCAGGGAGAATAGAGAAAAAATATATTTTACTCCTTTAAATACTGGTAGTTTCTCAAAAATCACAATCGCACTGACCTCACTTCAGCCATTTAATTTGTCAAACACTGGTTGTCTGGGCCATACCCAAAGCTCGTACCCTCTTGGAGCTCCTGGGAACCACATTGTTGCATGGTGCCACTAGCCAGAACCCAGCTTCCAGCTCCAGCTTCTCCAAGGCACTTAAATATACACAGCTCTGCCCACTGCTAACTCTTTGGATCTCTTTTCCATTTCTCCACCATCTGTAGTGGTCTAACCACAGCCAGCAAACAAATGTAACAGGTAGAAAACTTGTGGGCTGAGATTAAGCCAGTTTAATAGGGAAAGTAAAAGCTGCACACACAAGCAAAGCAAAACAAGGAATTAATTCACTGCTTCCCATGTGCAGGCAGGTGTTCAGCCATCTCCAGGAGAGCAGGGTCCCATCATGTGTGAAGGTGATTTGGAAAGACAAACTCCATCACTCCAAATATTCCCCCCTTCCTTCTTCCCCCCACTTTATACACTGAGCATTTGTCCCTTTGGTCAGCCAGGGTCACCTGTCCTGGCTGTGTCTCCTCCCAATCTCCTGTGTACCCCCAGGCTCCTCACCAGCCTGGCCATATGAAAAGCAGAAATGGCCTTGGCTCTGTGTAAGCCCTGCTCAGCAACAACAAGAACATCTCTATGTTATCACCACTATGTTCAGCACAAATCCAAAACACAGCTCCATACCAGCCACTGTGAAGAAAATTAACTCCATCCCAGCCAAAACCAGTGCTCCAGACCAAAAATTTAGTCACACTGTTCATTTGAGCTCCACAAGTTCATGTTGTTACTGACTGAAGCCTCCATTGATTTACCAGTTATTAAACACAAGACCATTGAACTGCTCCCTCATTCTTTCCTGGAGGAAAGAACAGCTGCTCCAAGGAGTTCAGACCCAAACCATACCTGTGGTTAGCATGGAAGTGATTCAGCCTTGTGAGCTGAGAAATCAACACGGTAGAAGCAATAAGCCTGAGGGTAAATAGTATAGTTAATTTACTTGCGTAACTGTTCAGCCCTCCACTATTTTTCCTTTCCTACTATACATTCACACATACAAAGTGATCTGAAAACATGATGTATTGCAGACTGTTTTCAAAAGTGAAACGTGACTGCATGTGCACAATAGTTATGCACACTGGCAAAAGAATCAAAGATAGAAGGACCACATTCATCTTTCTCACAGAAACTAAAATATATGATGTGGTTTATGTAGTTAATGTAAGCTAGTTCAGTTTAAAGTATTCATAAAGGGTCTTCTCAGACAGTTAAAAATCTGGAAATTTTAATGGAAAGATTATGCTCAGAAGTCCAAGTACTAAAAATATGAAGAGAAGAAAAAAGCCAATATATTACTTTATTATTCTCTTATCTATTTCACTGCATGTAATTGCAACTGGGATGACCGTGCAAGATGTGACTATAGATTGTATTCCTTATTCCCCTTAGTTTTATTAGCCCTCCTTTCCTTAGGGTTTCAGTGCTCCTGAAAGTACTTGACCTCCCTAGGGAAGATCTTAATGCTGCTTCTACAGAGTTGGATTTTTTGGTACAAACTGTTCAGTTAATGCTCCCTATCACTTAGGCAATAGCAAGCAGTATAATGGAACTATATAGAATCACAAATCCTACTGCCAGGAAATTCTTTTCAAATACTGAGCTCTTTTAATAACTTCTTTTAAGAATGACCACATGCAACATAGGTGCACAAAGGTAAATATAACAGAAAAATAATTTGTGAATCCATTCTTGAGTAAATATTGATCATGTGATATTTGCTTATGAAACCTTTTTCTTGCAAGAATATTTTATTTCAAATAACTGTTGAAAGTATCACAAAAAAAAAAAGGAGGAAAATGCCAATAAAAAGTACCATGGATAGCCAGAATAATAGTAATGATTTTCTAGCACATGTATGTTGCACATAAAACCTCATATTGCAGTCTTTCTACTTATTTAGGCCAAGAATTTGTATTCTAAGTTGGTTAAAATGTTGCATATAGTACCACTATTATATTTTCTCATACTACTGTGTTGTTCTAGGATAAATTACACATTCATGTATTGTACATAGCTATATGGAAGAAAATCTTAGTCAGTGCATAATATGAGGTAATTTTCCAATTTTTAAGAACTTTTGGCTAGGTAATATTTCTGTTCAAGTTTTACCTGTCAGATTGGAAGAAAAGAATATTTTACACTCCTTTTTGGTTGCTTTTTCTTAATGCCAAGATCCTTCCAAGGAATAAACTTCTAGAGAAGAGTGACTATTTTTCCCTATTCCTTTTCTGTTAAGTAATTTCATTAATATTTCATCTGAAGTTGCCTTTTTTGTATAGCAAAAGCCTCCTCCCAAAGATGCCATACAATATTTATCCTGCCAGAAATTTAAGACAGATGATTTATTCTGTATCCTGTCTTTAAGAATACCTGATTTCAGCATTTTTTCAAAACTAAGCATTGTTTACCTTCTATTCACAAATTCAATTACCCTTCCTTGATATGGAATAGTCTTCTGCATTATTTTATTTTGCAGTTTAAAGTTTTCTTCCTGCTGGTTTTTGCTTGGCTTGCTTATTTAAGTCTTCCTGCCATCTTTTGATGATATGTTGAACAGGTCTTATCATGGAGGGAAAAAGAGTCAAGGAGTAAAAAGCAGTTTCAGTTCCCACTTTGAATCAAGTTAAGGTGCAGACTTCTTGTTTTCCTGCCAAGACTAAAGCCTTCTAGTAGGAGCTCAAACACAAGGGGTTCATTCCTCTCTAGAACATCTGAAGCATCATCATTCTGTGCAAAGAGAGCTAAGAAGAAGCAGCTAAACAGTTTGTGAGCAAATACTAGGTGACAGTCAGATGCTGACACACTCAGCTAGGTTTTAATTTTCATATCCCAAAATAAGACTGTGAACATGGCTATGTACAGATAGGTCCCAGAAGTCATTAATTCAGCCAATGAATAAAATATTTCACTCAAGACATTGATATTCTCATAAGATACAAATAACTATTATTCTAAGGTAATATGAAATGACCAGTGTGGACTTTTGATATGCAGTCTTTCATACTGTCTAAAAATAACACAACACTGATTTCATGTTTACAGGCCTAAGCATTTCAGCCCCCCAGGCAAATCTCTGTTTACAGTTATAGTTAGACCTGCTCTTAAAAATATTAAGTGTACTCTTGTTCCTCATCACCACCTCAGATGTCAAGCTACCCTACCTCTCAGACACTCTACTAGCAAAAGATCATCTTTCAAAAAATCTTTCTCTATAACTGTCACTTATGCTGCATACATATCATCACAGCACAAGCAGGATTTCTCTCTTGTTTCTCAATTCCCAGGCTTGCCTCTTTCTATTCTCAGGTCTCACTGTTCAGTTACAAGGACTTTGGAGTGAAGGTTACACGAGATGTCCCACTGAAGAGTTGAGTTGATCCAGAAGTACTGACTCATCAGGTTTTCGTGCCAACAATGATTGTTCAGTGATCAGTTCAGTCTCTTCTTCTGGAGATTGGCCAGCCTGATTGGTCAGTCTTTTCTTCTGGAGAAAATGTTCCATTCTAGACAAAACCTGTGACATCATATATTTATGTGAATTCCTGTGAGACACCACCTGCTGCCCACTCTTTGACATGCTGGTGGAAATACAGAACTGGACTTCTGAAAACTGTCTGAGAAACAGAAAGGAAGGAACTGTCATTCTGTATCTTGCTAGGATATAGAGATGTCACTATCCACTATGCATATGTCTCCCTCTACTACTGCTTTGAGAGAGTTTAACAAAAGGTGAATTTCTTCTTTCCAAAGACTGTTGGGAGACAAAAGAACCCCAAAGAAATTGATCACGAAACAATGTGATGATAAAAGACCATCACAAAGGACATGGAAGCAATTTAGCAGAGCTGTTCCTGGGTAGATAAGAAGAATGGAAAGTTGCAGCTGATGTATTTGTGTAGTTAAATCCAGAGTTTAGATCACAGCTGAAATTCTAAGACGAGGAAGAACTGTTCAAGTTTTGCAATCCTATGAAAAACAGGCCTTATGTTGAGGTGCATTGAGGCAAAAGCTTTTTAAGAGTCTTCACTCAACCAGTCCCTGCAAAACTGTAGATCTCAGGTGCTTAATTTTCCATTACGTCCTATCACTGTTGTGGTGCTTAAATGTTTTTCTCTCACCCAAACAGGTAATTTTGGAAGAAGGCTGTACAAAGAAACCAAACAGAGAAAGAGAAACATTTAAATCCTGGACATTTGTATAGTAAGAGACATTTATCAGTGGAGATGGTTACATCTGCAGCCTAAAATTTCTCACTTCAGTTTTCTTTTCCCAAAGCTTCATTGCTTCTGTTAACCCTTCTATTACTTGTTCCTCTTACTTAATTTCTCCCGTTCAACATGTCCTCTAAACTTGTTAACACTAGGAAGGTATCAGCTACTCCCCAGATGTTTTCTGGTATGATGCTTCTTTTGCTCATTGTTGTCTCTGCTTTGTCTAGTTTGACTGTAAGTACTTATCAGACCTGCTGTTATTACAGTACAATAAGATCAGTAAAGACCCACAAAGCAGTAAGATTTATGTGCTGCTACCCAACTGACTGTGGGTACAGCAATTAGCAACTAAATCAGATGCTGCTGCTTTTAATAGAAAGTTTTTAAGAGTTATTGGGAATCAGATCTCCAAGACAGCCTTGCCATTCAGGAGAAGTGGCTCAAGCCATTTTAATTTTTATTTAATACATACACAGCTGAAAGAAGGGTTGCATAGCAATGTCTTGATCAAAATACAGTGACTCCTGATGTCTTAAAGTGTCTTAAAGCAAATATTACAGTCCAAAAAAGTTCCCTACCATATTGTTAGCATTTCCCTTCTTTGGGGTTTGACACAGAACAGAAGAAATTTTTAACTAAGCATTTAATTAAAAGCCTCTGTAAACTGTTCACAGAATACAGAAATTTCATTCTTTGAATTTAATAGCCGACACAGCCAATTAAAATATCTTGGTGAGCAGGAAGATAAAGTGGTATGATAGTCTGTAATTGTTCACTTTATAGTAATCTGACCACTAGCATTCTGTGAGGGTTATCTTAAATTTCTGAGGGAATTTGCCATACTGCAGAGATGAACTTGTCAGACACAGTGGTTTCAGTGTACCATCATAAGTATCTGTTGTTCAGGCTACTGTTTCTCTATTACACATTTTTGCCAATACTCAGAACTAGCAAGATACTAGGAGATAAAATGGATCATGAAGCTCTGAAGGGTTTCCAAACATGTTCTACTGCATTTATAATATAATGTTTCACTTTGGCTTTGATTACTCCTTATCTAAAGCCAAATTAAAACAGAGAAATAATGGCATGCATTTAGTCAGTTAATGCATTTTGAGTTTCTGCATTAGATGTCACTGTCATTTACAAGAACAGTACAATTTTGGTCTAGGTGGACTTAGCAATGAATAGCTTAAGGGTGACCAAGTACCTTCTAGCTCACCATACAGACACAGTTCCATTTTTCTGATGATTGTTAAAGGTGACAAATAAAATGACTGTTGGCAGTTGCACTCCATTCCCCACAGAACAAAAGTCAAATTCAGAATACATGCAATAAAAGAATGTTGCCTAAGTGTGCTACCAAGTTTGACAGGTTAAAACAATCTCAGTAGGATAGCAAGGACAGACTGAAACAAAATAGTTGTCACAGACGTCCACAGGGCCTAGGGATTATATTGTTCAAGTGACAAAAGTGATGGAAAATTAACATACTGCTTCCCTACAGCAAAGAAGTTCAACACCTGCCTCCCCCACGCCCTGGTTCCTAAGATAACAACTGCTGTGTAAAGACCTTCTTATAACACCAACTCCCATGCTGAGGATAAAGATGGGGTGGGTAACTGTGTTGCCCTGTAAAAATGGACGGTATGTTGCAAACTGAATTTGCAAGGCATCAGGACTGAGCCTTGTCCAACTTTATTTATTTAACCTTTTCTTGACCTGCCTGCAACCTCTTTTTACTTTATAAGCACTAACAACATTATTTCCTAAATAATCAGGTTCTAGGGCTAATTTTTTATCTGTGTTATCTTCTACAGTATAATCATAGATTTATATAGAGAGAAATAACAAGGAATTACATCTAGAAAGAGACATTTATGGATAACATAATAATCAAGAAAAACACAGACCTGGTGCAACAGCAGAGTCTTGAGAAGTGAAGAAACATGGTGGAGCAGAGAGGAGTGCAGGCATGGGAAAATAAAAGATGGGGCACAGGTCTGGAACTGACATCCTGCAGCTATGAACTCAACAATGGTCACTAAAAGAGAAGTGGGCCTGCAGCTGAACAAAAGGAGTTATAGGAAATAAAAAAGAAGTCATATGCAACACAATGAATATATTATTCCCACCAAAGGCTGACTAACCCCAGTAGCACCTTCACCAACACCAGAATGAAAGCCCTGGAGTTATGTCCCAGAAGTGTCAGAGAGCTTATCAGCTTCAGAATTTTAACTCTTTTTTTGCATTACTATTCTTATTATCATTATTATTATTATTATTATTATTATTGTTAAACTTTTCTGCATACATGTAATAATTGCATTTGGACCAATTCTAGCATTAGACTGCTAAGATTTCAATTATGTTAGCAATAAATTTCTGGACTTATGTGAGGTGTGTCTCATTTCTGCCCACAGACAAAGTCTGGAGTACAACCGTGGTCAGCATTTCTACCTACATAGTAGTTCTGAAAAAATAAATTAAACAAATGCAAAGGAAAGATCATCTTCAGCCAAGTAGTTGTATCTAATTTAATTATTCAGTAATATTCAATAAAAAAGTGAAAGCAATTATTCACGTTTTGCTTACTCTCTCCCAAATACTTCTGTAACATTGTTGTGTATAAATGAGACTGTGTCTCTAATTTTGAGAACACTGTATTCTGTTCTCCTTTATGCTATAGTGGTTTATTTTCAAACAAGTTAAGAAAAACATATTATAAAATCCTCAGTTGACAGTCTAACTGAAATTTTTACTCATTTCAGTTAAACTCCATCTATCCTAGACATGAATAAGAACTGATATTTTTACTACAAATCCTAACTGTTAATCCTTAAGTGTTTGTCTTGTCCCTTGTGCCATTGGATTTACTGTTTAATTACATCATCCTTTAGATCCTTTTGTTCACAGTCCAGCTCCTTTTCCTCCTGCTCTCCACACTTCCTTGAGGATTAGTCAGCATATTGTAAGTATACATTGAGTAGTACATTTTAAAAAGTGTACTTTTTGTGCCTTATGAAATCATTAAATCACTTATGAAATTATTAAATATTACCTGTCCCAACCCCAAGTTCAGAGGAACCTGACTTGAAAGCTCCTTTTATTTTAATAATTTCCCAGTAAGTATAACATGTACTGCTTATCTGTTCCATACATATCTTCCATGTTTTATCTCCCATCTTAACAGTTTCCAACCTTAATCTAGCTACTGCTTTCCCATGTGTTACAATGCCAAATGCTTTGTTGAAATCTATACATATGAATCAGTTCCTTTTGACTGGCCAATCACCCTTCCAGTCAAAGAAAAGTGTCAGGTCAGCTGGCACTATAAAAATATTCAAGGTTGAACTTTTGTGATAGCCTGCCTTCCAGCATCTTCTATTGATCCAAAACAATTAACTTCCTGCAGCTAAAGATCTTGCATCTAACTGATCTCAAAGCAAACAATTCCAAAGTACAGTATTTGACTTGCTTTCCTATAGTATTACGGGCTTGAATAGAAAATTATCATCAGCTTTATGTTGATATCTGTAATTGAAGATCTACACCACTCTGCCAAATCCATAATCTCTACAATTCTATACACAGTTCTTCAATATCAGGAGGCTTTAACCAACACTGAAAAAGCAAAAACATATTAATTAAGCAGTTATTTCAGGAGCATTTTTGCAACAACAAACTGGAGAAGAGTCTGTCTGCAGATGAAATTGCCATTTCAGCAGTACAGCATCCTTTTCAAATCACTTTTTATCACTGTACCCATATCAGAACCATATGCTTTGAAAATTTCAGGTGAAGAAACTGAGTATTTTCCCAAGCACTTAGCTGACATTCCAAGCACTCATGAGTTTCCTGCCTAGTTGATTTGCTTCCTCTGTTTAAGTGTAACTGTCCTGTTTGTGACCTTCAAAAGCTGAAAGGTACCAAATGCCTGTATATGCCTATAAAATAAAGCAGCCCAAACCACTCATCTTCTAAACTGTTAAAAGCAGTCCTAGCATTAACCAGAAATCTTATCTTCAAAATTATTCCTGGCCTGGACACAGTTCAGACACTAGCACAGGATTGGGACCATTATAAAATCTGCAGTTTTCTAGTGGCTGGTAGCCTCATGTTTCTAAGAAAGTTTAAAAGTAGCAATGCAGGCTGCTCCATGTCAATTACTTGTTATCAGTGCTCGGAAACATTCCCGGGCACGCCTAACTTACTCGTGTCAGCGTACATACACACAGCCTGGGCATTGAGCTACTGACGAAATCTTAAACTGCAAATTAAAAACCAGACATAGACAGATCCCTTCAACCTTTAATGTACACAGAACAAGAAATCAGTTTGTAATTCCTTATTTCTCCTTTTTCTCACTCTGAAAACACACAAGGATTAAAAGACTGCACCAGGAAGAATCACTTTGTGCCATATAAAGTTAAAGCCTCAAACACTCTCCTCATCTATAGGTATTTTTTATCTAAGAAACTTTTCCACAGACAAACTCACATTATACAAATATGTTTCTTTTCACACCTTCAATTAGAATAATGAAATAATAGAATCAGTAGGGTTGGAAAACATTTTCAGGATCATCAAGTCTAACCTCAGCAACTAAATGTACACCAGAGATCTGACACTTAGATGTCTTAGTGGCCCTGGCCAATTTTTTTCCTGGGGTCAACTCCCACATTACAGGTCCCAGAGTCCACTTCATCTCAGCCCTGGGTGGCAGTCACCGAGGAGTACCAGCTCCCAGCTCTACCATACAACCCATGAGTTCCAACCCTGACCTGTGGACTGACTTCCCAGCCTGACCTCATGTCTGCCTTATCACCACAAACCCAGCAGGAAGTCTCAGCTGCTGCTTAAGCTTGTCTGTGAGCTCTGGTCTGCCCTGCTTTCTTGATCCAGGTCCTCAGTTGGCCACACTATCACACTTACCTTCCCACCCCTCTAGGGAGCAGACAGCCCCTGCTGCTCCCTGACAGTGAGCATCAGTAATTAATCTCTTGTTAAAGAATAGATTTTGATTTTTTTCAATAATTCCTTTGAAGCTGTGTAACGTACATATTAAGCCTTTTCACTGCACAAGGCCAAGGTGGCTACATCAATCACATCAGTCAGCCAGGTCAAAATGCAAACTTTCAGCCTAGAAAAATGTTGCTACTGGAGTTCTTACTAGGCTGATTTAGGAAACAGTCTTATTTAATATTTCCTCTCATGGCCTTGGCTGGAGGAGTAGATATGTACTAAAGAGTTTGACTAGTGGCACAGAGTTGACAAGGATACAAAGGAGAGCAGGAATATGCTGGGCAAAAATTTAAAAAAAGACAACCTGAAAAACTAGAGTAGTACAAGGTGAATGAGATCTAACGCAACCAAACACAAGCATAGGAAGGTAGCAGCTTCCCATATGACCTTCTACTATAAGCATAGATAATAACATCAGTTGAATATGAAAAAGGAGAGACTTTAATGGACTAGTCCAGTGTCTGGTGGTTGCACAGCAACTTTATGAAATGTCTTTTCAGAAGAAAAACATGAAAAGTAGCCTGACTCTTGTGTTGTGACCAGAGTGCATTAGATGAATTCCTACAATTCATTCCCCATCTGAATTAAAACATGGGACTGTTCTCATTACAGCACTGGTGATCTTATGCTACACCCAGTTTGAGATGGGTTTTTTGCCACAAGAAAAACATTTAGCTCACTCTTCCCACTGATGGCATGAGAGTACTAATCAAAACCACTGACAAAGCACATTCCTTATTAACAGTCATTGCTGTGTGCTGCTGTTTGAGAAGTGATAAGCTAGTCACTTTTCTATCCTGTCCTATGCTTACTAAATACAAGCTTAAGAAAAGAAGATTCAAGGCCAACCTGAATTAATTTGTCTTTTCTGGTCTGGCTCTTTTTTCCCCCTCCCTTCATTTAGACCATCAATAAAACATTAGTTCTGAATGGCTGACTTTTCCACTTTCAGCAGGTACACTCCAGACTTACTGCAAGGCTTTTCATTTTGAAAATTATTTTGACACAACACTGCTATGTTACCATTTGCCTGACAAATCCCAGATAAACATCTTCATTGGGACATTCTCTGTCCTTTAATATGCAATTTATCCTAAACTTCTAGAGGCAGTTTTAAATATCTTCAGACCACAACCAAACACTACAGCTTGCACTGTCTGGAATACACTGAAAGTTTATACTAGAATATATATTATGAGAAGGCCAATACGGAGAAAAGAAAGTGAAAAGCAGATACGGCATTTAGTATTTTTTAAGGACAAAAAAACCCAAAGTGCCTACAATCGAAGCCATCCTGTTTTTTCCATCTTGCAATGGATGTCATAACAAGCTGCAAGGAAGCAACAGGAATGAAAGAAGTGAGTCCTCTCCCATAGAGGCGGGCTAGGAGTCTGAATGTTTTCTGTACTTTATAGCAAATGCTGAGGGAGCAAAGGTCCTTTACTGCCATCACCTGGCATAAATGAAACCAGAAAAAAAACCTTTTCAAGCAATATAGTCAAAACTCATTATTATGTGCTGTTATGCAGATACAATGACAACATAGCCTGAGATTCTCAGAGAGTATTCAGAGAAGTAGTGAAACCAGAAAACTGTCTCTCAAGAGAAATACATACACCTTCATTCAATATTTGCACAATGAAACCAAGCATGATCTCTGCAAAACACAGATACCATTCCACACCCCCACAGGGCCAGGGCTTCCAGTCCTGGTGTGCTCAAAGGACCTGTAGAATTAAACCTGAAGTTACCAAGTTGATAAGAAAACAAAGTACAACTCCAGAAGATTTAGGATGAAGAATGTCGTAACGGAAATGATCAGGTGTATCAGACACAAAGGCAGTGGTACCGTAAAATCTCCATTTGCTGATTATGGTAGAATTTAGTTAAGTATTATTGGCTTTCTTTGTGTTCCACACTGACACTAAAATACAGTAAAATACATTCAGATGGTGTTTGGAGAGATGACACAAAATAGTGTTCTAATCTAAAAATATATGCAATTTGTCAATTCTTCAGTAAATCCCTTCTAGAAATATATCTTACAAGCTTGATGTGACACACATTGCTACAGCTGAAACCAACAAAGGAATGTAAGAGACCACAATCACCAAATGCCTCTCATCCTCCACTCCATAATCACTTAGGATTAGGCTGAGCTGCTAAATACTGAAGATACCCTAAAAAACTAGTAAGATCTTCCCTACTTTAACAGGCCCCTCAATGCATTTCTGGGTCATAAATAAAGATTAATCTACCAACTTTGTATCACTTCTCAGTGATGGCTGCATCCACTTCTTTAGCTCAATGTAATGATTTAGTTCTAAAAAATACCCAGATGGTATGTGGACCAGCTTTCTATTGATTGTTGTTCATATATATCATTAAGGAGTTTTAAGACTTTCAAAATAACACGGGGAAAAACATCCATATTAAGTTTGTGCTGTCAGAAGAGAATTATTTCCATAGCTTGATGTTCAATATACAGTCTTTTCTTATTCAATAAGTTAAGGAAAAATGACACAAAAAATGTTGAAAATGCATTTCAAAGTCTGAAAGAATCAAAATTCAGAAAAGCTGCTAATTCAAAGACCAGAAAACTCAAAATAATGACGTAATCTATTTCTCCATTTGTTTAAGCATGTTTTAGAAAGGGAGGAATGATGCCTAATAACTGTCACTTTTATATTTCTTGAACACCTGGCAAAAGCTGTCAGCTGAGATTTTGATTTGGACAAGCAGAAAACAGGTTAGTGACCTGCATCCACCCAAATTTTCTGGATGCAATACTAGTTAAAAATGTAGACATAGAATTCCTTGGTATAGATACTTATGGCTCTTTCATATGAGAAACCTAATCCTTAGTATTTTTGTCTCTTTTCAAATATACTCAAAAAGAGAAGTGAAGAACAAAAAATGAAAATCAAAGCAAAATGTACTGGCTCAATTCAAGTTTTAATCAAATTTTTGTGCCCACTTTTTGAAAATATTTCTTAGCTGTAACACCTATCCCAGATCAAAAGTAACAGGCTTCACAGACAGAAAATCCAGCATAACAAAGATATTACATGAGGGAAGTGACCATATGAAGCATAAGAATAGAAAAGGAGCTCTCTGGAGCTGGAGTGCAAATGGTTCATGCTCTACACAAAGACACCAGCTCATGGTAGCACCCCTGAAATGACACTCTTGTGAGGAGCTGTGCTACACTGCAAACTCACTGCTTGCACACAGAAATATTTTCAAATGCACTTTTGAACATTTACTTGGGAAAAAGCCATTTAACACTTTTTCTCATGATTAACTATCAAATACAGGACTTTGTCCCAAAAGAGAATCTGCAGTGAAGACAAACTTTGAAAATAAACTAAGATGCCAACATTAACTATGAAAACCAGCAGAAGCAAAAACATCAACACAACCACTAACTTTAGTTTTGCATGCATCTGCTTAGCTTTTGAAAGAAGCAAAGTACCTAAGGGAAGGATTTCAAAATGTGCTAAAAATTGTAGAACCCCATATACCAATTGAAATCAGAGATTTAAGGAAGATTATTATGATATTTATATAGTGTTTTGTTAAAAGTCCTGTTGGACCTACAGGATTATATTTCCAGTCTTGGCTTCATCACAAATATATAGAAGCAAAGAATCATGTAACAATGCAGGTTGGAAGATACTTTTGGAATCATCCCACCCAAGCCCTTGTTCAAAGCAGAGTCACTTCTGAAGTTAGAGCAGGTTACTCAGGATCTTATCCAGCCAAGATTTTGGAAGCTCCAAGAGTGAGTATTCTGCATGCTCTGCAGGTAACTTCTTTCACCTCTGGCAGGTAATTCAAACAATCTGACGACCATCTGTAAACTGGAGTAAGGACACAATCTTACTTCAAACAATTTTACAGGAAAAATTCAGTACCTATGACATATACATAGATTAGATCTACATACACACATAATCAATGTGTCTAATTCTCATGCATTTGAATATCTCTCTACTAATATTTCAGAACTTGAAAACATAATTTGAAAAGGTCACAGATATCAAATACTTCTGTAAGACAATTTTGATTTAGAGATCCATTTTGGAATACCTTTGAATAGAACAATATTTAAAATTATATGAGAAACTGGAATCACCTGCTTTATGAAGCTCTACAATACATTCTCATTTTTTTTAAAAGGTTATAAAAGTTTCTTGAGAGGAACTGTCCATTACCTTGTTTTTACATAGCACACTGAAGAACAAGGTTTTCCACTTTCCTGTCTTATTTCCATTTTAGTTCAGGCCTTTTAGAGCTGCTATAAAACAAAATTGTAATAGTATCTTTTAATAAACCCATTCAGACTTTATAGGCAATTGTTTTTGCCATAGAGTGACCCTCCCTCAATTCAAGAACAGCTGCAGACTGCCAAGCAACAACTTCAGTCTAAAATATTTCCTGGTACATTTTCTGTAGATGAAGTTAATAGCCCTGAGTCATTGCCTCAGGCCATCAACCCTCTCAATCAGTCATTAATCCCCAGAAATTGCCCAGAGCCTCAATTGTTATTGCTTAAACAGACTAAATTAGGTCTTGAACAAACAGAGCAAATGAAGGTCAATGTCAGGAAACAAAATTCAGTAAAAATTAAAGAAAATTTTGGGAAGCATGTAATAGGTTTGGATCCGTTCAAGGGCTACAAGGACTTGATCACAAAGTCTTCTCTGGATACGGAGGAGAAGACCAGAAGAACAGGGAGTTTAACTTCAGTGGTATTTAGGTCAGATGCTTAATGCTATAAGCTCTCACTTCTGGCACAGGGTCTGGCCATAAAAGATGCCTGAAAAGTCAAAACACAGAAAACAAAATATAGTTGCATAATATTTTTAGTTATCTTGGGGCAGATGATGCATTTCAAACACACTCTGTCACAGAATTCTACAGATATCAGGAATACCTCTTTCTAGTCTTTCCAAAGAGAAAAAGTACTTGGGAGCTACCTTTATGACAAACTTTGTTTGTCCCCCCCCACCCCACACATACACAAAGGAAAGCATACTGCTCTTCAATGTTACAAACTATATATATGAATCCTTGTAAAATTTGTTTCCTTTTCCCTATTCATTCTTCAGCGCCATTAATTAGTCATTTCTACTGCCACTAAGCAATTATAATCAACATTTCCAACCAAGAAACAAGAGCATTACTTGCCAGCTGTCTTTAGTTTAGTTCATTTTTCCAGATGGCATAGGCAGCTGACCAGACCTGGCCTGTAGAGGACTCCTGCAAAGGTGACCTCCCACTTCTGCAAAACCAGTTGAGGCTGCACCACTAACACCATCTTCCCTCCCAGCTCCTGGGTAATTCATACATGAGTGGACACTGCAGCAGCATATGGGCTAGCGAGACTTAATGAACCAGAATCAGCTGAAACACAGTACAAATATTTAACAACAAGAAAGCAAAAGTGTAGCACAACATTCATAAGCCTAAACTAAACAAGACTTCCCTGGTTACAGATTATATTATATGCCTGTGCAGCTCTTACAGAGAGTAACAGAGTAGAACTTCAGCAACTCAGAAGCTGTGAATATTGATAATAAACTGGGGTTACAGAAGTAAAAAATACAACATGTATCATCTTCAGGAAATGTCAATGTCATCATTTTATAGACCATTAAGTAACCAGTGAAACATGCAGGTTAGATAATGCCAAATAATTGGGTGAGCAGGACTTAATGAGGCCTCAGGTTGGTCACTTCAGTCCATACAAAGAAACTAAAAGGACAAAGAGAACAGATTTTCACCCAAATTCAGTATTTCCCATTGCTTTGGAAATGCTGTGTGAGTGAACTTCCTTGATTTTGCATGGTCTCTCCTAGAACTCCTACATGTTGCTACTGTACCAATAAATTGGTATATTACACAAGTAGATCCACTGGCTTCTACTACAAGGTAAGCAAAGATTAGGCTGAAAGGTTTGTCATTTTATTTTAATCAATATATGATTTTTGTTAGTGATACCTACTTTCACAGTGTTTTAATGCAGCATAACAGCACGGGAACTGTGTGGGCATTGGTTACACACGATCCGTATTGCAAAAACCAGTTCTTGTTATCTTTTGTGAGCATCACAGACTGTGCTTGCCATGGAACTTGGCAGATAGGATACTTTTATCCTCATTTCCACTTTTGTCTCAGATAAATAATTGCAGCAAATGGAGACCCTTATGTACTTAACCCATTCTGCCAATATATCCCAAAATGTTTACTTCTTACTCAGCAATTTAGATCTCATAAAGGTCATATACTTTGTTTAAAATCTATCATTGTCTATTAGGTCTCTTATTAAGCTGGTATTATATACTGACTAATGCACAGACTCATAAAAATATATTAAAAACTACATATATATATATAGCAAAATATTTTAAACTCCTTTGACTCCCACCTTATTCTGGGCAACATGCTTATGACCAAAATTTGCAGCAGTTAAAATTAGCTTTTTTAATTTATCCAGTTGCAAATAAAGATTTATCAAGGTAATCACTTTTACTCTGCTACTACTGCTTGCTAATTCAGATTTTAGATCAATCTAAAAACATCTATGTTCCTGGAGAAAATGAATGGCATACTGAGTAAATGTAAGCCAAACACATATGATCAGCTCTTCATGTGCACCAAGGAAATAGGGATTAGCTGTTAAGTGCCATGTACAGCCTCTGTCCTTCAGCAGTGTCTGGATCAGTGTTAGCAAGCTGTAGTCAGAGCTAGCTACTATTTCGGGAAGCAGTCTCCCACATCAGCAAGAGCCACTATCCCAGCCCCTCCTGGCAGCATAAGGAAAACATCTGCCTGGGTTCCTTATAGAAGCCTTATGGAAAGCTTCCATCTGGAAGGCTGCTCCCTCACTCAGCAGTCACCCAGGAGACACAAGAGCTGCTGCTGGGAGACACAAGCATTCCCCTGTGGCTATGCAAGTGCAGGTATTGTTGTCATGGAAATCAAGGAGACCTTGCAAATTTTTTATTCAGGTATTATATACGTATATGTCACATACGTAAACCAAAACTGAAGGAATTCTATGAAACTGAGTATCTAAATTAATCCCTGAAGAAGCAATATGTACAATTTTGTAAGTGCTTACTCAAAACAAATGGCTTTGATCTTTCTCTTTTGTTTGAGCACAGATAAAAAGAGTAGCTGTTGATTTATTAAAATTGTGATAGAGGATCTCAGGCCTCTTGATTATATTATCTTGCAAAACTTTCTACCAGTTTGAGTCTCCACCATTTTACAGTTCTTCTATTCCAGATGCAGAAAATTCCTCAGACTGACAATCTCCAAATTAAAACAAATTAAAACAGGGCATTGTATCTATTTGCCCATTGGGATTTATATATCTCATTACTCAATATAGATAGCATGCAGATTACGAATAGCTAAAGTAAACCCGAACATCCACTTGTTTTTGTATTTACTAACTTCTCTTTGTTCAAACTCCTGATTAGCTAGAAGATTACATCACCTCTTCACTGCTGCATAGGAGAGAGACCAATTAGAATCCCACCTTACTATATTTATAGCAATTCCACTTAACATTTTAGCTACTTAGGATTAGGTTCTCAGCTCAACAGCATCTCATCATACTTCTAAGATATTTCTATCTTACAAAACTTCTGCTCAAACCTTTTACTTATATAGGAAACAAAAGCTTTTTCTTTCAAAATTACTGTCTGCTACATGCCTCTGTATTTTAAGCTTCAAAACCTGTTGGCTACAGACTCAAAACTGCATTTACTTGATGCTTTAAGGTTTTTTGATTAAGGTTGTGTTTTGATTTGGGTTGTTTTAACCAAGTAATTAATTGGTTGTAGTCAAGTTTTTAAAAAGAAAAGTGGTTCATCTACATTTTTTATAGATGCTCCTGCCAAGATTCTAAATGAGATGCTAGAAGTGTAGAAACTTTGAAAATCAGGACACCTAATTAGGCATAAAAATAAGATTTGGGAACTATATGTCATGCATTTCAGTTCTGAAATCCTGTAAACAAAATTCACTGCTATATCATCAAATCAATTTCATATCAAGGTTCTGCTCATTGTTAAGATTAAGATTTTTAGAAATATTTCTTTGAGAAGCATAAATGAGAGCAGTGGGGGAAAAAAAGCCCACAGAGTTTTAAATTTTTGATTAGACCCATGTGAGCTGCTCTCACTTCAAAGTTTTAGGATACGAATACTCAGAATTCTGCCTTAGCCTATTAGGTAAGGTTTCAAGTGACATCTCTCTACATTGAAAGGATACATATGCAGTGGATGTTGAAATTTATTGCTATTTCTTCATCTACACACACTATTTGAAATGCTTATGAATACAAGAAAGAATTTTGGATCCTTGAATATTTCTCCTCATCCTACTCAGACACTGTGGAATTGTAAGAAAAATAGAGACAGTTGGCGCTGTAGGTTTGGGTCTGCTTGCATGTTGGTTGATGACCTAATTCTTGATTTTTTCTCCCAAAATCTCATAGAAGCACTACCTTACCCCCAAGGAAAATGTCATTTGCTCTGCTGGATTTTTCATTTCCTTACCTTCCAACTATACTTGCACAACTAAAGAAATGCCCCAAATCTGGAAAGGGAAAAAAACCCCAGAAACCTATCTGCCAGCTCCCTAAGAGTAATTTTCTTCTTTTCTTTACCTTCTCTTCTTTCCAGTACTGGAAATAGTGGAAGTACAGCCTATAGCTGTAGCCAAGGACTCAATCATGGGAGCATAATTACAAGCTCCCAGTGTCATTTCCCGTTAAGATACATAATGAAACGTTTGTTTCAGTTGCCTACACTTTTCCCTATTCCTATACTAAGAAGTGGGATGTTAACAGAATAGTGAAGTAGCTTTATCCTCCTTCCGATACTTAGTGTTCATAATTAAATAGTTGTGGGAGGACAGAGACATTTGTCACGTATTTCAACGTTTAAGGATTCAGCAGCTTCCATTTACCCTTTCTGAGCACACAAGCATTGCCAGAAAACCTCCAATGAACTACTCTACATTAACTAGCAAAATGTGTGTAATTATCTAATAAACAGTCTGATGGATCATTTCAGATAATTTTCTTCTAAAACATTGCCCAGATCATCACAAAGTGCATATTATTATAAAACTGGTTCAACTTCATATATAGTACGTATCACTCTAAATATTTTGGCAGATTTTTACAGCAATATTAACAGAGATTAACAGCGTTAACAGCAGGTCCAAACACTGTACTTTTAGCAATCTGCTGAACTGTATACAATACAGCATGTGTTTCTACACAGCTTCACAAGTAAACTGGTTTGGAAGCTGCTGCTCTGCAAGTACCTGCTATTCAGGTGTTTATTTTTCCACAGTTCTGTTCCAAAGCCAGTAAAGTTGTATCCTTCCTGCAGCTAACCAAATTTAACTCATATTCTTTAGAATTAGATTAGCATGAGCTAAAAACAATTCTTAAGGAAAAAAAAATTTAAAAAAAGTAAAACTGTAGGATGGCTATGTTAAACATGCGACTTTCCTAACTAGTGTACCTGGTTAAAACTAAAAGGAAATTCTTTTACCAAGAAAGCTCTGTTTCATGAAAAATATTTAAGCATATTAATGTACTTTATTTTCCTACAATCTGACAACATACAAATTCCCCTGAACTGTAGCATACTTAAGTGTTGCTTTTAAATGGTCAGTGTGTCAGTACCTGCATGACCAAGAGCTTCTTAATTAAGATCAAGTAATAATGTCTCTGGGCCTTTTCCCTCTCAAATTATAAGACCCATTCCATTGTAGAAGCCAAATATCAATAATTATGAAATTTAAAAGAAAATTCTGCGTCTCTCAATTCTTTCACTATTCTAAATCCTACTAGCTATTTCAAGATGTTTCTACATAGAATAACTGACAAAAGGACCTAGACTAAGTGGTAATATTATTCATCACAAATATGTAGATATGATTTCAGAACTGTATTTCTAAGTCAGTTGTTGTGTATTAGGTCAGATAAGGAGCTCTCATAGTGAGTGTGGTAGCAGCACATTCCCTGATGATAACTACATCATCAGTAAGTACTGAAGAACAGATCTTCGTGAAAGAAATTTAATTTTACTATTGGGCCATGCTAAAGTGCCATGCTCTTTCTACACTCATGAAATAATGCTGCTGGGGGCTGAATTTGAACTGCATTTCTGGGACAATTCACAGCAGCTGAAAAATTTTGGAATATAGGGGAGATCCCTCCTGTGCCAGAAAGCACAAATCTTCTACACTGTCAACTGCTAATTGAGGTGCTGAGAATGGTGCCTGTCCTCAGTTGGACAAGGCTGAGCAACTTCTTTCAACTGGAACTGGCTTCATCTCCTTAAAAATAGTCGCCAGGTTCACAGTCTTGATCTGTCCCCTGAGAGCAGGAAGATCCTGGCTACAAGTGATCTGCACAAGGCACATAGTCCATTGCTAAATTTCCAATAATGGGGCTAAGTTACCACTACAGAGCCCTCAGAAAAGATTCCAGTGAAAATAATTGGACATGAATGTCAACATCACCTTTCCTTCTTTAACTATCCATGGTGGTGTATTTGTGAGTGAATCAATTAAGGGGATTATGAACTTTTACTATATAGTATCTTCAGAGAGTTGTAACAGAAGCAGCCAGGCAAGCAGAATAATGTGTACTACTTGAGACACAACAGAGGAGTTAATTAAAAAGATTTCTTGATGAAGGGCAGAACTAGCAGCTGGACAGAAGACTTCTATTGTCCTATAATTTCCTATTGCCTAATCATTGCTGGGGGAAGAAAAATTAAAATCCTTTAGAAGACTGGAAACGAAGCTCATGTTTCACAGATTGGCCAAGAAACAACAAGATTCACTAAGCTGTTGTTTCTTTGCACACACTTCCAAGTGAGTAGAGGATCAGCACAAAGTACTTTGGCAACAGAAGCAGGGAGGGTGGGGAGAATTTCACCAGTAATGCCAGCCTTGGGATACAAAAGTGCATTTAAACCATCATCCTCCTGAAGGGGAAAACACTGCAGCAAATAAAGAACAATTAAAAATAAATAAAGAAAACAAGTAAGTTTGCAAAATATTTTCTGAAATGTGATTGTGTGCTTCATAACCATTTTCATCACAGAAATGTTTTCATCTTCACATCAATAGCATGAAATAAAACCATTCTTTCATGGTTAAACCATGTCTAATAACATAATTTCTTTGCACTGATCTAATTAGTAGACGATACAGCACTTCTCAAACAACATTAGAGAAGTTGTATTGCAGCACCCTACATCCAGATCAGGCCCAGGGGATGCAAGGGTCTGTGCTGTAATCCTTCTACAGTCCTTGCCATCAGCTCCTCACCACCTATAACCTTGGTGCTCAGCTGCCTAACAAAGTCAGGGCCTGCCTTTGACTAAACACAGCTGCCTCATCTTAGCTCAGACTGCTTTTCACTTTTGAGTTGTATGTGCACCAGCTAAAGATGCCCAAATATACCAACCCAAAAGTGAAAAAAAAGTTCTCCTAACAAGAAAAAAGAGGAGAGCAAGAGAAGCTTACTACACCAGCAAATGCGACATTATTGTTCTGGACACTTACTTTACTAACAATCAGAATCATTATCAAACATAATTATTCCTCCTACCAAGGCAAGATAAGAACTGTGCCAGGCAGACAAAAGTCACTTCAGTGGTCCCAGGCAAGCTGGTGCAAATTATACCTCTGGCTATAGATCACCTTCAGTGGTGTTTTTTTAAACTTTTTTTTTTTAATTAAAAAATTCCAATATAACAAAGATACCTATTCAACTTAATTTCTTGAAAAACCTGTGAATCACTGTTGAAACAAAAAAGATTTCTCAGATACTTTTTCTTTCATGACCTGGCTTCAGAAATACTATGAAACAGGACTGCCATCTCTACCTCCTGCCTTTAGCCTTCATTATAAAAAAAACAAAAGCGACTCTCTGATGAGCCATTTAGCAATGTGAATGTGCTGAGAACAAATACCCACTGCGAAGTAAAAATCAAGAGAACAGATTTTGGCCTAAAAAAAAAAATCAGCACAAGAGTCAGCAATTTTTACACCTGAGAGGAAAATTAATGGATCCTCTGATAAAAAGACTTAAGGAAACCTGAGTTTTAATCAGAGGCTTGTTTCACATAATTTCTTCAGTTCTTTTTTTCTGAGGAAGGAGGAGCTGTAAGAAGCCATTGGCCTATTACAAGCTGTAGGAATACCAAATCCATTATGTTGATTGGTAAAGGCCAATAGTAAATTGTTAATTAAGATCAACATAATTTTTCTAATGTTTTACTCTTGGGATTATCAATGTCCACAATGTCCTCAAATGCCTTTTTTGCCAAAATTAATAAATTATAGGATTCACCAGGCAGCATCTAACAATATTCAGAAATATCATTATACAAAATTATGTCTGAAGTGCTGTTCAGCAATGCAAAACTTAAAGCATTTTGTCTGTCTAATGTGCTACCCTGTAGATAGAAGCTAGGCCTTTGTCAGTTACCATGTAAGTATGAAGCAAATTTTAATTGTCCATGCCACATTTATTGTTCAGCATCTTCTTCCTAAATGCTTTTGAAAACCATAATAACTCTTCTGTTATCATTGAATCAGAGAATTATAGACTCTTAGAATCATTTACCTTTGAGAAGGCCTTTTAGGTCATCAAATCAAACTGGAATCTCCACCAAACCATTTTCCTAAGCACCAAACCTATGTGTATTTATGGCCAAGCCATGAGCAGCCAGTTTCTCTGGGAGAATGCTGTGGGAAATGTGTCAATGGCTTTTACTAATGTCCAGGTAGACAACATCCACAAGCTTTCCCTCATCCACTGAGTCACCCTGTCACAGAAGGTGATCAAGCAGGACCTGCCTTCCATAAACACATGCTGGGCCAAATCACCTGTTTGCCACGTATGCACTGCATGATGCCACTCAAGATTATCTTGTCCATGACCTTCCTCAGCACCAAGTACAGGCCTGCAGTTCTCTGGTCCTTGTGCCTTTGCTGCCTCATGAATCTCCATCCACTGAGACAGCAAACCCAAGGACTTTGCTAGCACACTGTCCCCCAAACTTTGGCCTGCTGCCCACACGCACTCCTCTAGTGAGCCTTGTTTTATCCTTTTTCTCCCTCAAATATCTTTTAAAGATCTTCCAAAGAACTCTGCTAACTCCTAAGCTAGTGAGACAGTAGTACCCCACCTGTCACCTGCAGGCTTGTGTTGCGGTGCGCCATTTGGTTTGGTTTTTCTCCTATGTTGTATGGTCTGTTCCCAAGTTGCACCCCCAAGTTATGTACAGAATGGTTTGTTCCCTTCCCGCCTCTAGCCCCTGTCCGTTACCCTAAACCCCTCCCAAGTTCCAGAACCTACCCTGTCTGTAACCCTAAACCCGTCCCATGGAGCTGCCAGTTTCCCTTTGCCCTGCCCTTGTTCTAGTATGTTCTGTGTTAATCATCCCACCCTGGTAATATGATCTGCTCAGTTGTATGTATCCCCACCTATGTTTCCCCCTATTGGTTTACCTGATAGAAAGCCCAACCCATTGTTACGCCCCCCTTGTTTGTTCTGATGGGTGTAGGGTTTGTATCTCCCATGGGGGAGGTCCCCTATTTAAGTTGCTGCACAGCCGTGTTCTGTGCCTCTGTGGTTCTCCCTCCCCGGTCCTAGTTCCCTTCCCAATAAACCTGTTCCCTGAACTACAAAAGGTCTCCTCCGCTACTCTTTACTCAGCTCACGACATGGAGCTGAAGCCATAGCTCACTCAGAGCTATACTCCTGTTCTGGATTCCGCGAGATTCCGGAAAGGAGCCACTCTCGGCGCGGGCTCACCTGGGAGCTAGCTGGGTGCCCTTTGGGAGTGGGCAGGCTTGGTGTTGCATAAACTGACCCATGATAAAAAGCCCCAAAATTCTGCCTGTGACAACAGACTCAGAGCCAGGTATTGATCTGCTGGCTCTTCCTGTTTTCTCCATCCTCCACTGCACCTGGAAGGAGAGGACACCATTTGCTCTCCTGATCCCTCATCTAGTTGTCCCAAGACCCTAACGTCTCTCTTGTTTTCCCTCAGACTAATGTTTTACCTACTTATGGAGGGGAGATAGAGACAGACAGGGCAGTTAACATTCCTATAGAGCCTCAGCCCATCGGTTGCATACCTAAGAACACAAACCAAGTATCCCAAAGTCCCCTTTTTTGTCTTTCTTACAAAACAGAAAATTATGGCTAAACTATAGAAATCATGACCTCAAATTATCACAGAAAAGAGCCATGTTCTCAACAGTGGAGTGTGGTTTAAGACAATTCTTTCTTTTCATTCTTTCTTTTCTTTGAAAAGTTGGGCTTATGTTACTGGTTATGCGTCTGTTTTCTTCCTTAGCCATAGTAGACATAAATAATTATTTTTTCAGAGGAAAGTACATATGCTAGTGCCAACCTTACTCCAGTTACTAGGGCAACAAGGAGAACATACTCACAAAATGCATGAGCCAGATGAAATCAGCTCCTGTTTATGCATGAGTTGTGACGATCAGCATAGGCAAAGAATTTAAAAACAGATGACTGGCACTAGGCTATTAAACAGACAGCATTAATTTTACTCTTTCTTCTCCTGTATGCACTTGTATTTCACTTGCATTCTTTTGACTTCCTAGCAGAAAATTGTTCTAGCTTAAGTATGGAAGTTATTGTCATTCCTTCCTTCGGATTCAGGCATCCAAATAAATGAAACTTCAACAGTACTTAGCATCAAGCAGTTTCCAGTCTCCAAGGCTAATAGAACTGCTAGGATTAAAGTGATAAGAACAGGCTTAACTATCGGGAATAATGTAGGCAAAATATCATGTCATTTTTATGTGAAGCAATTAGATAGTGAAAAAATAATATCAAGCCTTACATTGAACTAACCCAGGCTATAGCATCATATCAAACCTTTATTAAACTAATCTTTGGAAAACAATTCTCAGACGTTCATTCATTCTATCAATAACTTTAGTCACAGCAGTTGCAGTTCTGCTGTAAACAACTTGCTAATTGTATTTCTCAATCTTTATGATGAGAGACATACTAATGGATTTAAGCATGTAATTAAGCATGTCAGAAGAGTCCCTCACAAGAAACAAAAGCTCACTAACAAGTTCCTCTCTCCAGCTAAATCATAGTCATCCCACATACACATACACAGCCACTTTGCTTCTTCCTGAGAGCTTGCATAGGAGAGGAGCAAAATCCATTGTCAGTACAAACATGCAGTAGAGAAATGCTCCATCATCTGCAAGATCAAGTGCTTGCATAATGGAAACAGTACTTTAATTTGACAGCATACAAGAAATCATACATTCGTTATGATTTCTACAAGTGTCCCTGTAAATCAGTGGTCTGTAATCACTAATTTGTTGTATATGCTGATTTTGGCATAACTCCCAACACATGATAAGACAACATTTAAATCAAGATTAATGTAGAAAGTTACAGCAATATCTTCCAAAGATATCTCGGCTTAACAAATTGCCTAAATTCACAATACTTGTATTTTATTTGTATACATTTCGTTTTTAAAGTATTATGCAATTTATGGGAGCACAGTGAGCATTTCATTGTATATATAAAGTAATTCTTAAATGTTCTTCATAAACACATCAGATCCTCCAAGTGCTTTCAGTAAATTATATATGTATAATTATCTGATTTATTTTTGAAACTGTTATTGGATAAGTAACATGTCTACGATTCATATGACATAAAATTAATAAAGCTAATAATAAAACACTCTGTTAATCAGAACCAAAAGTTCATCCTTGTATTTTCATAAAACCATATTAAATCTGAACTGGAACACCACTGTATCAAGAATGCTATGAAACACTGCTGCCATCTACACAAATTAACATTGAAGACATTTGGAATCTGTTTCCCTTTCATTTTGCAGTTATATTTTAGGCAGCAGCTTTAGGAACCTTGCTGCTGGGATAATTATTCAGTTTATTGAATTTTCTAATTATTTTTTCCTTTTTGTGTATCTTTTCTCAAAGGAACACCTTCTTCTATGGTTCTCTAGCAAAAGTTAATTCTGTAAATTCAATAAAACAAAGCATTTTTGAAAACTATGATAAACATCCAGGAGACTGTTTTAAATAGTATTAAGAACAATTCTGCTTAAGCATAAGAAAAAACTCTTAGGAAGACTCATTTCCACTCACCTATATTTTCACTCACTATATAACTTCCTGAATACATCATAGATATATTCTGTATATTCTAAAATTTTACATTTGTCTCTGGTAAAAATAATTCTCTCCACAAAAAAATTGTAACTCTCCTGCCCAACCAACCTATGAAAAGCTAACCGTCATTTAAAAAAGTCACTAAAGAAATAGCTCATATAGTGCTTGACTACAGCCAGTTTTTCTGTGTCAGCAGAAGTCTGTCTTAGTTCATACAAATATTCCCTTTTTATGGTAAATATACTTATATTTGGTGAATATGTTTACTTCCAGAAAGTCAAAAACATCAGTGCAAGCTTAGCATAATTCCCCAGTATCCAATTCAGTGACACTCAGGAGGACTGAGAAGCAGTCTGTCAGCCCAAGATTTTTTCAGTTTTTTCCACTCATGAGCCACCAGAAACTGCAACTTTAAATTATATTGACACAACAGTAAAACCAGAATTTTACACTCACTAATGACTTCTGCTGTTCCTTTAAAGCTACCCCCACTACTATGGAAGCCCAGGAGCCTGGCAGGGGTATAGCAACCAATCACCTTGGAAATCAGGACCTTAGGCTCCTGGGTCACCTCGCTACTTGTGGCAAAGAAATATGTTTAGAAGGCTTCTCCCCCAGAGTCCTTTGCTTTGTTATGTAGATGAGTCCAAGTTATGTCATCCCTTAAATCCTCCCCAGTTCCAGAATGTTGTTTCCTGTTCTCCCATTGGCTTCCCTGTTTCCGTTTTTCTACCCCCACGTCCCTGTTGGTTGTTGCCACTTTCCCTGCCTTAGAACCACCCCCGAGCCCTTACACTATTAGCCTTTAGTCCCATGCTCTGCCCCTTCACACCCCATATTTAAACCCCCTCCCACCTTTGTGGACACACACATTTAGAGAGCTAGGGAATTACAGCTTGGACATTCTTTTCAGGCCTGGATTTCTCCTGACTGTCAGGTCCATTCCCAGGCTGGTAAGCTGACTACAGCTTCAGGTAGGGAGGAAGTCTCCCAAGGTGATAATATGGTGAAAAACAGAGTGGAATTCATAATAAAGATTAACACCTGGTGTCTTTCCCGTGGAATACATCCTGAGGTACTGTCCCATGGATGTTCTTCCCAATTGTCCAATGAGCTACTGTCCTGCCCTAGCTCCATGTAACATACTTTAAATACGGGCTGTCTGTACAATAAAGTTGGCCTTTTTTCCCTAAAGAGGTCCATGTGTGTTGCTGTCCTTTCTCTCTCTTTTTAGTGCAGTGACCACACACCTTTATCCAGTGTCTTTGTCCCTGGACCCTTCAACAATAAAGACCCTCATTGGAATACCACACAAAGGCCCTTCCCATTATTTCTCCTGACGGCTCAATATCTCCATCTCAAACATGTGTGAGTGCCTGCCTGCTGTCTGTCTGCTCACCTGATTACCCCTAAGTCAGAGACGACTTTGGGAACAGTGATGGCTGCAGTTTGCCAGGGCCCGCATCACTGCACCCTACTACTTCTCATTACCCACTGTCTCGTTCAAACCCTTTTCTTCAATAGTCCTTATCACCTCATGTGGTCAGCCTGCTGTCAAAGGCTATATCCCAAATGGGAACTGGCAGTCGCCTTCCCAAGGCACAGAGTACCAGCACCACGGCCACAGAGTATCTCAAGTTGCCTCCTGTGTACACATACCGTGCTCAGAGCTCTTCTCAGAAAGAACTTGGCCCTTGCAACCCTAAGGGGAATTGACAGGTAGATAAACATCCAAGTTCTTTTAGTAATATAAATGAAGACTAGGGAGTTGCAAAAGTTAAAATTTGAGTCATAGGTCCTACAGTGATTCACTGCGTTAAAGTATTTGACATCAAATACTTCAAGTAATCATGGTGAGTAACATTCTACACAAGCTCCCAAAGACATATTTTTCAAAGGCTGTTACTACTACACTAGAGCTAGAGATTACCTTTCCACTCCTTCTTCTTGACCTCAGTACCATGCTCATGCACTCTGTATTCTGGTGAGAGCTAGAAATTATACCAGCTCCAGTTATATTCAGATTTTCTTTCCACCAGAGAAACCACATACTCAGCAGCACAAAGTACCATATTTTACTGCTTGCAGCTGCAGTAATACTGGACAGACATTTCAATTATTTGACTACTCCAGAGCAATACCTGAAGATTATTATACCAATAATGTGAATTTTGTTTTTAATTTATATGCAACTGATGCACTGGAAGCTAATTTTCAGGGAAAACAAATAGAATAATTCTATATTTAATAATATTTACTTCTCACTTTAAATAAATAATCATTTTTAGGTGGATTCCTAATAAAAATTTATTATATTTCATTATTTTTACTCAAGGATTCCATTAAAATAACATGGAAATGGTCTAAGCCATTGCAATGTCTAAGCCTAAGCATATTAATGAGCAGGATAGGGGAAGTTTGAGGAAGAATGTTTAGCACAGGTGAGAAATTCCATTGGTTGTAGGGACTTGAATAAGAGGAACCAGCCCCTTTCTTTCTTCAACAGAAAATAATTAAGACTGTTTAAAACAAAGAACAGGTAACAAAGTGAGGGAAGGGAAAATTAACTAAGAATAGATACAGAAGAATTTTTAGCAGGAAAAAAAGGAAGGAAAGCAAGCAAGTACCCAGAACAGTAATGAAAATCTCACACAGTAACTGTGAGAGAATTGCAAAGATTAAATAGAGGTGAAATAGAAAAATAGGCTTTAATCCATCCAGTTCATTGTGAATTGGGAGACTTTTTTTTTTCCCTTGCCCTTTCAACCTCTTTTATTTTCTTCAACTTTTAACATCTCCTTCACTGTTCTTTAGTCTAAAAAACCAAGTTTTCCTGTTTTTCCACGTAAGTAATTATTGCTGCTCTCCTCTGCAGTATTTCAAAGTAGTCTTTTTTTTTTTTTTTTTTTTCGAAAATTGAGTTTGCCAAAACCCCTGGGAACACGGCTTCTTTTGCTTTCTCCTAGAAATGACTCACACCTCTGACCTACTGAGTCTTGAAGAAAATGTCAAGGTGTGCCTCACTCTGGTACACAAACAGTGGATCCATTTTGCCGAGCATTACATGGACAAATATGTTATTCATTTCCTTGTTGGTAAGCCCTGCCTCACCTTGGGGGAGAGATGGCAGGAAAGCACAGCCAAAGGACATTCAAAGGGGATAGGGTGGTTGAAACCTTTCTCCTGTTTTCTTTAGACTCTCTCACAAATTTTCTCTGAAAGTTTCATTAAAAACAGAATCTAGTTTTGTAATCAATTAAGTGCTTTCATCACATTATATGCTAGGTATAAATATTTCATAGAACAACAGTTTTTGACTATTTATTTGCACCCTATTGTTCTTGATGATTTAGACACATGCGGACTAAAACATAATCCTGTAAACTTAATCTGTTTTCTGCTGTACTGAAGATTAACTATATTACATTTTAATTACAGCAAGAAAATAGACATAAAATGAAAAGTCTGTAAAAAAAACATAGGCTTAAATTATTCTTTTATTCTTATTACTGCTTTAAAATATGTATCATCAGGAGGCTGAATCCTACTCTAGGTACCACCTTCAGCACCTCTAACCAGCCAGACCAGATTCTTTATGGATCATTTTTCTTACCTGTGCAGTGGAACTGTATTCCCCAGCCACCCTCAAAGAGCACCTGAGATACAGAGATAAAGTATGTACTTGCTACAATGACAATAAAGTAAAATACCTACCACAGCCCTAATTGAAAAACGAGAAAGTAAAGGCATGCCATTGTGAAGCCTATGTTTCCTGTGTTTCTTTGTGAAACTCTTCCAGCTGTTTCTAAGCATGCACCTGTAGCCTTTACACATAACATAGGCTGACATGAAAAAGCGTACACTCAAATCAATACTGCTGTGTTTATACAAGTCCAGAGATAGTTTTAAATCACAACTACCGAAAAAGGTGGCTTTTTTTATTCTTTCCAAAATCTTCCTAAATTGTAAGGAAAAAAAACCTCACACACGTTTTAATAAGTTCTCCAAAGTCTGTGATGGATACATTAAGAAAACCAATAAAATTTTGAGTAATTTAATTAATATTTTGAGCTACTATCACTGTACAATTATTGGGAAATATTACCCCTCGAAAATGGACTCAATCAGGATAACAGTAGCCTATGCCTTCCATGCAAGTGTAATAGAGGATATACAGGTGATTCTACACATCTATTTTTATGTTCCTCTATTTTATATTCCTTTTTATGTGTGTGTGTGAGAAAATTTGTGTTTTATCAATGGTTTATTACATTAATAGTTATAACGAGCAGAAAGATATGGCATTAGCTATGAAAAGTTTGAGTTTACTGTCAGTCAGATAGTTAGGACTCTGTATAATTCCTTGAATAGAGCAATAGCACAGGATTTTTGATCAAGCTCTTTGCAGGATTTTTCAAGTTGTAACTTGCATGAAAAGATCCTCCATTACAGAGTTTCACTAAGGCTACCTGATTACTCTGGGTGACATATAAGGGCTATAAAGCATCTTCCTGTGCATGCCAGCTACAAATAGTTATCAGAGCAAGTGATGAGCTGAGTGATTTCAGCACAAGAAAGAAATAAAGGTACTAGACCAGATCCAGTGTGAAAAGTAAATCATTAACAGAGGCATTTTTGGTAGGTGTTTCATTCTGTGACTAACTGAATTCTGATTCTTAAAATCAACATAGAGGGTGTCGTGCTAATGACTCTGTTTACTTACATTATAATCACACTTATTCAATACATGGTTAATGACTAAGCCCACAGTAAATCTATAAAGCCCAAGGACAAAAGGTACCAAGAGGTGTTCTGCTTCATTGTTACTTTGGTTGGTATCAGTTTGACTGGATGGCTTCTCACAAATCTCCAAAATAGAGCAAGGTTTAACTATAAAAATTGTATTTACTTTTCTTTTAGTCTAGGAAAGCTACTATTCCATCTCAACACAACTTGAAGACTCATATCAAAATGTATTGTGGAGATTATGTGAGTATAATTATTTGTTCTCTGAAATCTTCCAAAACTTTTCATTCTCTTGAGTTCTCATCACATGTGTTGAGATCCATTTTGCTCCACTGGTAGAAATTAATCTTAGATGAAGATAATTTATTTGTGATTTGCGTCTAATCCTGGTGTTAATTATTATATATATATCACAATCCTGGTGTTACTTATTACATATATCAATATACATATGTGTATATATATTTCCATGTCTGAAACGAAGACTGGGATATAAAGAATTACCAGTTCCTGTCTCATAATTTTAGATCTTTCAAGAAAAAAACCTCAAACTTCCTTGTGAGATCCTTTAGGTGGGTTTTCTATAGTTGCACTTTGCTGCTAAACAAGAAACTAAATTACGTACTATCACCTAACCGTATTAAAGAAAAAAAATGTGCATTTTTCAGAAGATACCTGTTTTCTGGCACTATTTTTGGCACTATAATTTGACAAGACCATCTGTAGCTACAAAAAGTAACTGAATAGCTTTATCATTTATAAATGTTTGGTTTTGTTCATAGTGTGAAAAATATTTTAAAGAAAAAAAATGCTACCTCTACAAGAGCCACAACCCACAAAAAATTATTCATTATTGTTCCCCATCAAAAAGCTATACAATAGATTAAATGGCTTCACTAGTGCTCTTTGAGAAAAAACGTTTAAAGTGAAATTTTAGATCTCTATTCTGGAAACTATTGGAGTTACTATTTCATGACCAAAAAATATGAAATTTCTCTCTGTACCTGGCATACTGATCATTATGTTCTCTAAGGATTTCTTTCAATTATTATTGGTATGAATGATGATTTGTTCCTTTCAAAGGCTTTTTACAAGGCACATTCCCAACAAACTTACAAACCAATATGGAATTTTCTAAAGGATAAATATTTTTCTCTTTCTTATTTTAATAGGAAGTATAATTGGCTAATTATTCCAATCTTGCCAGTAAAGTATTTCTTCTGATAAAATTATATTGCATATATTTGCTTTTCTAAAGTGATTGCTATTAGTATAGGATTAGTATATTTGGTTTTCTGCAATTTGAGATCTTGCATCCTTTACTAGACAGTTAAGAACTTAAAAGAGATATTCTTCTTAGTTTCTTTTTTTCTCTTTTAGTTACAGTCATTCTGTAATGTATTCCTGATAATTTAGGGGAGACAGAAAGAATAACTTAAGAAAGCAGTAAATCTGTTTCATTTGGAGAAGTCAAGAAATACAGTTTCTTTTCTTCTATTGATTTATTGCAGCCAATTATATTTAAATAATTGACACTGCATCTGCATATAGTATGTTGTCTGATATTAATGGTAGTACCTTAAAAAATAAATTACAGAAGAAATTCTTTAAAGTCATTACAATTGGCAATTATGATATTTGCAATAATAATGTAGTATTTTGAGAGAATTATAAAGAAAATCTAATAGATAAGACAATTTTTAACTGTAGAAGATGTTTAGAACTGTATGTAGGCTTAAATAATACTTAACTATTGCATATTAGTCAGCCTGATGAACTACTTGAGCAAAGAGAACACAAGTTTCTAATTCTGATACACTGAATTACATCAAAATAACCCAAAATAAATGGTTTAAAAACGATCTCTTTATTCCCTCTTCTTCTAAATATAAAAAGGCATACTGATAAACCCTTTAGTTTTTCATCATCACAGAAACAAGCGCGCATAGAAGCAACCTTAGACAATGGGAAGCACATTAGTCCCAGGAAAGACAGGAAAACTTGATTACAGTCTTTCTCAAGTATTGGGATGGATTCACAGGTTAGGTAAATTTTAAATATTTATTCCAATTTTCATGTGTTAAGGAATAGAAGGGGTGAGAATATAGGTATTTTTATGAACTAGATCACTGGATCCTAGGAACAGAATTACCTGCCGAGGCATCCAGACAGAATAGGGACATGTAAGGCAGAGCAGCATGTAAACATTCTCCCCTGGATGCTGCTGGTATTTCTACATAAAGTTAGTCATGGAGCAGTGGCAGTTTTCTCTGAAGAGACTCAGCAACAAAATAGCAGAAAAATCATTCTAGCAAATCTCAGTCAAGAAAACAGGGTTTGTACAGGACAGAATGGTGACACTGGCACATTAATTTCTTCTCTACTCTTCTTAAACACAATTCTAGATTGAGAAAAAATCTTAGCAGTACTTTTTGGACTTAAGAAATATTTTTCAAGGAATCCCAGAACATTGAATATACCATTAATTCAGAAGCATAAGAAAAGTGAAAAATGAAAAAAAAAATCAGTATTACTTTCAAAATGTGCTTGTTCTTTAAGATGATCTTCTTTATATTCTATGCTACCCATATTAGTAATTACATACATTATCTGCGAACAATCAGATAGGATGGAGTCCCTCAAAATCGAGATGTACAAACTGTTAACAGCAGCGGCCCTGCCAGATTCAGCAATGCCAGGCATATCAGACATTACATACGAAAATGGTTCCCTAACAAGAACCACACATAAAGCACAGGTAAAACTACCAGAAATTAGGCAAAATTACATCTATGACCTCTCTGAAATACATACACAGGGAGAGACTGAAGGCTTTGGAGAAAGAATTTTCTATATTTAGAAGTATCTCTTCCACTACCATATCATATATTATTGAAATTAAATGTAACACATACAGTAAACTCACAGCAAACCATAATACTCATGAAATTTTTATTTAATAAAGTTGCACACAAAGGATATCTTTGCAAAAGTATAGCTAGCTCATAGCATGTGGTTAGCTAATAAAGAAAGCATTTTATTTTAGTAAATATTCCCTATGGGAAATATTCAGACTAAGGAGTTTGACTTCAATTGTTTGTTATCAGCAGAATTACTTACTGAACAAATACTATTAGAAGGTTGTTCATACTTCAGAATGCTTTTTCCATCACAAGACTGAATTGCCTGAAGTTTACACATCATAATTTGATAAAAGCAGCCTCACCTTTTACTGATACCTTTGTTGAACTGCTTGTGACTTCGGTCAGAAAAAGCTGTTACTTTCTTGCTCTTGCACAGAAGGAAGGTAAATTCCAAGTATCACTTCCCAGAACCATTATAAATATTTCAATCCCTTTCCAATTTTTTTCATTGTTTTAATTCATTCCACCAACACCACATAAACCTCTTCTGTCTGCTAACTTATTTTGGAATCAGTTCCTTACAGAAGAGTTAGAAGAACATGTGGAAACACAGAAAAATATATATAAGTGCTCACCTGGGCCACCTCTGTGGAGACAGATCTGTGATTTTGAACATGAGGGTATCTTGAGAGCAGAAAGAACAAATAGCTTAATGTCAAAAATCACTGAATCACCTCTGGAGATTTACTGGCCTTATCTTTAAGTGCTTTGAGTTTGTGAGAGAAAAAGCAAAATATTTTTTATTTTTTCCTTCTGAAAAACAGATATCCCCTTCACTAGGATGCTGCAGAGGAAAGACAGTATGAAAACCATTTTTCCATATTCACATAGAGCAGTTTGTCTAAACCAACGCACAAAAAGGCCAAATTGCTCTTAGAAATTACTTTCCTCTGATGCTTTTTGAAGGCATTTTCTTTGTAATGCAGAAAAGTCTGCCATGCTGAATCCTAAGCTCTCAATGAGAGCTCCACTAAAGTGATGAATATGTCATGAGGGATGCTAGAATCCAGATACCAAAATTAAATTGTGGGATTCTTCATATACTTTCAGTGACTAAACCAGACATCTCCCCCATTTTCTTCAGAAAATTTGGCTCTATTTGTGCGTATTTGTCAATCCACCTATTCCTAGCAGTAACTTTGAACTTTATTGTGAATTTCAATCATATTAGTCAAGGAATGCAATCTCTATTGAAGTTTCGTGAAAACACGAAACTGTTCAGTGGGGGTGAGGGAACCAAATTCTACTACCAGTCAAAAAAATACAGCAGTTGAAACTCAACAGTCATTTATTCCATTAGCCTAGCATTAACCAAATTATACATCCAAACTTTGGACTCAGTCATGGACAAACCATATTTTACTCAGCCAGTGGTTGTCTCAGAAAGGACCCCATGGCTTGTGAATGTAGACGAAACAAGGAGAGGAAATTAACTGTAAATAAGTAGAAAAACAGACAAAAGAATCAGGGGTGGGGGAGGGAACCACTTGTTTTTATCTGCAGTGTTCACAGAACAAGTTGACACCCAGAGCAAGTTTCTTTATCACTCAATCCCACATTACTAAGACTAATGGTTGCTTGATAATGTT